>NC_140591.1:705084260-705695462 GCF_964204655.1 Triturus cristatus
CAACAGGCCTGCTTTCATCCACTGCTACCAGAGCAGGTAGCCACAGCTTTAGTAATCTACTGTTTTCTGTTTGCTCTGTTGAATTTAGACATCATTTAGGGCATGGATGGCATTGGATTGAGTTGGGGAAGTGTGTTTTTTGGGGTGGCCTTGCTGATGTTGTTGGGCCTGGCCATGTGGCTGGTGGCCATTTTGAGGCCTAGGCCTGCAAGCTTGCCTGGCCTTGTCTGCCAACAGGCCGGCTTTCATCCACTGCTACCAGAGCAGGTAGCCACAGCTTTAGTAATCTACTGTTTTCTGTGTGCTCTGTTGAATTTAGGCATCATTTTGGGCATGGATGGCATTGGATTGAGTTGGGGAAGTGTGTTTTTTGGGGTGGCCTTGCTGATGTTGTTGGGGCTCGCCATGTGGCTGGTGGCCATTTTGAGGCCTAGGCCTGCAAGCTTGCCTGGCCTTGTCTGCCAACAGGCCTGCTTTCATCCACTGCTACCAGAGCAGGTAGCCACAGCTTTAGTAATCTACTGTTTTCTGTTTGCTCTGTTGAATTTAGACATCATTTAGGGCATGGATGGCATTGGATTGAGTTGGGGAAGTGTGTTTTTTGGGGTGGCCTTGCTGATGTTGTTGGGCCTGGCCATGTGGCTGGTGGCCATTTTGAGGCCTAGGCCTGCAAGCTTGCCTGGCCTTGTCTGCCAACAGGCCTGCTTTCATCCACTGCTACCAGAGCAGGTAGCCACAGCTTTAGTAATCTACTGTTTTCTGTGTGCTCTGTTGAATTTAGGCATCATTTTGGGCATGGATGGCATTGGATTGAGTTGGGGAAGTGTGTTTTTTGGGGTGGCCTTGCTGATGTTGTTGGGCCTGGCCATGTGGCTGGTGGCCATTTTGAGGCCTAGGCCTGCAAGCTTGCCTGGCCTTGTCTGCCAACAGGCCTGCTTTCATCCACTGCTACCAGAGCAGGTAGCCACAGCTTTAGTAATCTACTGTTTTCTGTTTGCTCTGTTGAATTTAGACATCATTTAGGGCATGGATGGCATTGGATTGAGTTGGGGAAGTGTGTTTTTTGGGGTGGCCTTGCTGATGTTGTTGGGCCTGGCCATGTGGCTGGTGGCCATTTTGAGGCCTAGGCCTGCAAGCTTGCCTGGCCTTGTCTGCCAACAGGCCTGCTTTCATCCACTGCTACCAGAGCAGGTAGCCACAGCTTTAGTAATCTACTGTTTTCTGTTTGCTCTGTTGAATTTAGACATCATTTAGGGCATGGATGGCATTGGATTGAGTTGGGGAAGTGTGTTTTTTGGGGTGGCCTTGCTGATGTTGTTGGGCCTGGCCATGTGGCTGGTGGCCATTTTGAGGCCTAGGCCTGCAAGCTTGCCTGGCCTTGTCTGCCAACAGGCCTGCTTTCATCCACTGCTACCAGAGCAGGTAGCCACAGCTTTAGTAATCTACTGTTTTCTGTGTGCTCTGTTGAATTTAGGCATCATTTTGGGCATGCATGGCATTGGATTGAGTTGGGGAAGTGTGTTTTTTGGGGTGGCCTTGCTGATGTTGTTGGGCCTGGCCATGTGGCTGGTGGCCATTTTGAGGCCTAGGCCTGCAAGCTTGCCTGGCCTTGTCTGCCAACAGGCCTGCTTTCATCCACTGCTACCAGAGCAGGTAGCCACAGCTTTAGTAATCTACTGTTTTCTGTTTGCTCTGTTGAATTTAGACATCATTTAGGGCATGGATGGCATTGGATTGAGTTGGGGAAGTGTGTTTTTTGGGGTGGCCTTGCTGATGTTGTTGGGCCTGGCCATGTGGCTGGTGGCCATTTTGAGGCCTAGGCCTGCAAGCTTGCCTGGCCTTGTCTGCCAACAGGCCTGCTTTCATCCACTGCTACCAGAGCAGGTAGCCACAGCTTTAGTAATCTACTGTTTTCTGTTTGCTCTGTTGAATTTAGACATCATTTAGGGCATGGATGGCATTGGATTGAGTTGGGGAAGTGTGTTTTTTGGGGTGGCCTTGCTGATGTTGTTGGGCCTGGCCATGTGGCTGGTGGCCATTTTGAGGCCTAGGCCTGCAAGCTTGCCTGGCCTTGTCTGCCAACAGGCCTGCTTTCATCCACTGCTACCAGAGCAGGTAGCCACAGCTTTAGTAATCTACTGTTTTCTGTTTGCTCTGTTGAATTTAGACATCATTTAGGGCATGGATGGCATTGGATTGAGTTGGGGAAGTGTGTTTTTTGGGGTGGCCTTGCTGATGTTGTTGGGCCTGGCCATGTGGCTGGTGGCCATTTTGAGGCCTAGGCCTGCAAGCTTGCCTGGCCTTGTCTGCCAACAGGCCTGCTTTCATCCACTGCTACCAGAGCAGGTAGCCACAGCTTTAGTAATCTACTGTTTTCTGTGTGCTCTGTTGAATTTAGGCATCGTTTTGGGCATGGATGGCATTGGATTGAGTTGGGGAAGTGTGTTTTTTGGGGTGGCCTTGCTGATGTTGTTGGGCCTGGCCATGTGGCTGGTGGCCATTTTGAGGCCTAGGCCTGCAAGCTTGCCTGGCCTTGTCTGCCAGCAGGCCTGCTTTCATCTACTGCTACCAGAGCAGGTAGCCACAGCTTTAGTAATCTACTGTTTTCTGTGTGCTCTGTTGAATTAGGCATCATTTTGGGCATGGATGGCATTGGATTGAGTTGGGGAAGTGTGTTTTTTGGGGTGGCCTTGCTGATGTTGTTGGGCCTGGCCATGTGGCTGGTGGCCATTTTGAGGCCTAGGCCTGCAAGCTTGCCTGGCCTTGTCTGCCAGCAGGCCTGCTTTCATCCACTGCTACCAGAGCAGGTAGCCACAGCTTTAGTAATCTACTGTTTTCTGTGTGCTCTGTTGAATTAGGCATCATTTTGGGCATGGATGGCATTGGATTGAGTTGGGGAAGTGTGTTTTTTGGGGTGGCCTTGCTGATGTTGTTGAGCCTGGCCATGTGGCTGGTGGCCATTTTGAGGCCTAGGCCTGCAAGCTTGCCTGGCCTTGTCTGCCAGCAGGCCTGCTTTCATCCACTGCTACCAGAGCAGGTAGCCACAGCTTTATTGATCAAGTGTTTTCTATGTGATCTGTTGAATTTTTAGACATCACCTTCCTGAGAGTGTAGTGTGTCTGTACACAGTACTAGTAGTATAACATAGCTCTAGTTAAAAAAAAATCATAAATGGCTAGACTATCTTTTGTTTGCACTAGTACAGTACTAAGTAACTGAACCACAAAAACAAATGCAACATTTCACTGATGTTCTTCTCCTGTCTTCTTTGCTTTTAGGTGCACAAAAGACAGAGTAGGAGGTGTCATCGGCATCACCTGGCTACCCGTTGTACTGCCAGCCAGACAGAAGTCCTGCTGCGCATCACGCCCACGTGTGACCAGAACTTGTTGTGCATCTGCCTCCTGCCTGACGTCGGAATAAGATGGCCCCAAAGAAAGGTACCAGGTCCAGTACCAAGAAAGTTGCTGGTGAGAAGAAGGAACAGAAAAAGGAAGTGCCATTAACCACGACTGGTGGTGTGCCGGCCAAGGTTTTTTTTGGCATCAAAGCGTTGTCCGGGAACCAAGCTGGGAGCAGCACAGCGGTCCAGCAACCCCACCAACCTAGGCCCAAGGGCTTTACTGTCGCAGAGGTAGCCAGTCTACTAACGGGCAGCGATGTTGAAGAAATGTAATTACCGCAAAGTAGTACACAATCAAGTTCAACGCAGGCGCAAACTCAGCAGATCAGTGTGCAGCCGCCGCAACAAGAACAGCAGCAGCAGCCGCCGCAACAAGAACAGCAGCAGCAGCCGCCGCAACAAGAACAGCAGCAGCAGCCGCCGCAACAAGAACAGCAGCAGCAGCCGCCGCAACAAGAACAGCAGCAGCAGCCGCCGCAACCAGAACAGCAGCAGCAGCCGCCGCAACCAGAACAGCAGCAGCAGCCGCCGCAACCAGAACAGCAGCAGCAGCCGCCGCAACCAGAACAGCAGCAGCCGCCGCAACCAGAACAGCAGCAGCCGCCACAACAGCCCACCATAGTAGTTGTTGCTCCTGACGTAGGGGCATTTCAGGAAATCGAGCATCCTGCAGACAAAGCGGAGCGAAGTCAAACCACTGTTTCAGAACATCTATTGTCTTCCAGACCACCAGCAAGGAAAAGGAGGCTTAGTCCATCATCTTCTTCTTCAAGCCCCGCTTCTGATGATCGTGATGACACTTGGGTCCCACCAGCTCGGTCTGAGAGTGAAGTACGCCACAAGACATTGCTTCTGAAAAGGAAGGTCCCAGAAAAACTTAGAGTTATGGAGGTAGATGTAGAAGAGGGGGGTGATGATGTTGATGAAGACGAGCCAGTCATCACGCACATTACTCCCGCCCCAAAGGGATTGGAGACCGACATTCTAACCCTATCCAGAAAGGCTGCTACTGAGCGGGATGTAGCACGGATCTCACCAACACAGGTTACACCACCACTACCTCCAGCTGCCATATTTTCCAAGGCCCGGCAGGGACCTACATCCAGCTCAACCACCTCAGTAGGAAGTGGTAGTAAAAGTCACAGTGTAGGTGGACAGGGTCACATATTTTCAAGCACCCCCTCAAGTTCATCTGGTGTTGAAAGTGGCAAATCCAGCAGTGCCAGAAAGTTCTCCTCCCCAGTTTGGGACTTCTTTTCTGTTAGCGCCAAGGAGGAGAACGTTGCTATATGCGCAATTTGTCGGCAAGGTGTTCGGCGTGGTAAGCTTGGTACAAACTATGGTACCGGAGGACAAGCAAGTCATCTCAGAATACACCACACTATTGTGTGGGAGGATCACCTACTTAAGTTAAAAGAAAGTAGGAAAACTAAACCCTTTGAAGTTGGTCAGGAATCAGGGAGCGATATTATTGTGGTGGCAGGTGAAGAACAGGGAGGCATTTCTAGCCCTGTCTCCAGTAGTGCAGTCACTGCAGTGGTAACGCCCACATCCTCCTCAGTAACATCAGAGTGGCACCGCAGTAAGAGCCATACTCAGAGTGTGGGTGAGACACCAAGGCGACCGGCGAGTACCTCAATGAGACAATCTGTGTCGTTGAGCCTTAGTGGGTTAATGGCACCACTAAGGAAAGTAAGCCAGCCTACCATTGACAGCATGTTTAGGTTGGAGGGGCAGTTCCAACGCAACCACCCAACGGCACGATTGTACAATGCGAAGCTGGCTAAAATGTTAGCGCTGGACCTTCTTCCTTTTTCATTTGTGGAAGGGGTGGGTTTCCTTGAATTTGTGTCTGCCATCTGCCCGAAATGGAAAGTTCCAAGCCGGTCCTATTTCGCAAGAATTGCTGTTCCGGCACTACATCATGATGTGCTGGAATTGGTTGGACAAGCTTTGCAGAAGAGTGCTGTGCACAATATCCACCTGACAACAGACATGTGGACCAGTTGCCAAGCCACAGATTACATGTGTATCACTGCACACTGGATCTCTTTTGTGGGGGTTAAAGATCAACTATCTGCACGAGGTGTTGTTGACACAGCTGCGATTTTTGAAGGTACTCGGAAACATGCAACTGTAGCCATGTTCGCCATGGAGAAATCTCATACGGCTGAAAACATTTTAGAAGAGTTTCGCACCAAGGTTTTGGAATGGCTGCAGCCCAGAGGGCTTGGTATTGGTTTTGTTGCCACAGACAATGGCAGTAATGTACTTAAGGCCATGGAACTTGGTTCCTATTTCAGGGTTCCGTGTTTGGCACACTGCATAAACATTATAGTGCAAGACTTTCTGAAAAAAGAACCCATAGTAAGCAATTTACTGTCCATCTGCCGAAGAATATGCACTCATTTCAGCCATTCTTTTAAAGCTCGGAATCAGCTGAGGATCCTCCAACGTGAGCATAGGCTGCCAGTCAAGGCACTCATCCAGGAGGTGGCAACACGTTGGAACTCAACGTATTACATGCTTGATCGTCTGTACGAACAGCACAGGTCACTCAATGATTATGTCTGGTACAGAAGCAGTGATGCTAGTGTTAAAGGCATGACCCTTCAGAGGGAGCAATGGACCCTAATTCAATGCCTGACTGAGATGCTGTCTCCTTTTGAGGTCTTCACACGTGAAGTCAGCAAGGAGGACTGTACAATGGGCCAAGCTATCCCATTGTTGCAAATGCTAGAGCATGAGCTGAATAATGTGTCTGAATCCTACAAAGGTGTAGAGGACAGAAGGCAAGCCCATGACTTGGTGGAGAGCTTATCCAGGCGCTTATCAGAAAATGTAAGGATACAAAATAAAATTTTGTCACAAGAACATTACATTTGTGCCACAATTCTGGATCCACGTGCAAAATTAGGACTATTCCGTTCTTTTTCCGACACTGATGTTGCCCGCTACAAAAGTTGTATAGCTGAAGCAGCCATCAAGTTTGAAAACGAAGGGCTGCTAATTAAAAGCCCGCCACATCAACCCACAACAAGTACTGATACTGAAGCAGGCCATGCAGAATCAAGTGCAACTTCGTCGGCTGAGGGCAGTGCGGTTGGCTCACAATCGCAACACTCACCATCACCATTGACTACAAAAACAATAACTGGATCATTCGGACGAGTACAATCATTATCAGATTGGTATGTAAAGATGGGCCTTAAGCACAGTGCTGATGCACAGAAAAAACAGCACAAAAGCTTACCAGCAGCAACCCTGAACATTGAGCGGATGGTCCAGGCCTATCTGGACGACCCAACAGAGGTGTACGTTGATCAAAACCCAGTGCAGTATTGGCATAGGAAAAGGTCTGAATGGCCACAGCTCAGCAGGCTGGCGATAAGCTATCTGGCTTGCCCTGTCGCAAGTGTCTCTTCCGAACGTGTTTTCAGTGCTGCAGGTTCCATTGTAACCTTGAGAAGGACCAGTCTATCTCCCAAAAACGTGGAGAGGTTAACAATGATCAAAATGAATCAGCACTTCATACCACCGAATTACACAATGCATGAATCAACAGAGGAAGATGAGGACAGCGGCTCAGGTGACGGAAGTATTGTGTCATATGATTACCTACTACTGGAAGATCCCCCAGAGTTTGAGGACGAGCTATACTTCCCTGACAATTAGGCTCGCACTTACTGTCTTCCTCCCTTTTTTCCCCCTTTGTGTCTGTTGTTCCGGTTATAAACTTGTGAATCGCAACCAATGCATTATCACCGTCTTCTAATCTTCTAATTTAAGATACAAGTTTCAGGTGTCTGCCATTTGACACTACAGTCCTCAGAATCCAGCTCCTCCGCTCAATCATACTGCATCTCCTGGTCAATTCCATTTCCCTCATGAATGATGATTGGATGATGGTAACAACAAATTCAAACTTTCCTCGTCCTTCCAAAACAAGTGGACCATGAATCTGATGACTTCTATAGCTATCCTCCTTCAGAGCCGAGAGAGACTGGCCATTAACTGAAAATAAGATGCAACAGGTAATGATTGATGCCATGCATTGTCCGCAGAAAAGCAGACTGAGTGATGTAGATTTTGTTGTGTGTGTTGCGCATGAATGAATTGATGTAATTGTGCACTGCCACTAATCAACATTCTACAGAACACACTAATTTTCCTCTTCTGGCAAACAAGAAATGTGTACTTCTCCTGCATCTTGGTGATACATTGCTTTTAATTCAATACAGGAAGGGGACTCACTCAATCTGCGCAATGCAAATGACTGTGACTTAACAGCACCGTCCATCATGATGATGGCGAAAGAGACGGCCTGCAGCGTTAACGAGATGAGATGCAACAGGTAATGATTGATGCCATGCATTGGCCGCAGAATAGCAGACTGAATGATGTAGATTTTGTGGTGTGTTGCGCATGAATTGATGTAATTGTGCACTGCCACTAATCAACTTTCTACAGAACACACTAGTAATTACTAATTTTCCTCTTCTGGCAAACAAGAAATGTGTACTTCTCCTGCATCTTGGTGATACATTGCTTTTAATTCAATACAGGGAGGGGACTCACTCAATCTGCGCAATGCAAATGACTGTGACTTAACAGCACCGTCCGTCATGATGATGGCGAAAGAGACGGCCCGTTAACTTAAGATGAGAAGGAACAGGTAATAAATGATGATAATTAATGGCATGCATTGGACACCTGACTCTGAGCTATTGGTCTTTGTGTTTGCGTTGTTTGTTGTGCACAAAGTGATGTCAAAGTGTACTAGTCGTAATCTATCTTTCTGTACACAATAAAGAATGACTCAAGTCAGTAATATTTATATTTCTACTCTTGTTGTGTTATAAAAATTACACTTGTACTGCAGGCGGATCTTCAGTCAGTAGAAGTATCAGAGCTGATGATGAAGTCAGGAGGATGTTTCATGAGTGGCATAAAACGGAAAAGCCTAAAGGTAAACACGTGAACAACAACCACAGCACACCCAAATGTCTGTGTAGAAGTTGAATAGAGTGTAGCGGTGGGATGACTGCAGTGCATTGATTTTACTAACTTTAACTGTAAAATGCTATGTCTGGAATGGATAATGTGCTTTGCGTTTGTCCAACTCTTTGAGAGAAAAAAAAAAAGGACTCTAAAGTGTTAACGTAGGATGTGCTAATGGTAAGCACTGTGGGCCTGATCTCTCCTGTTACTGTTGAAGGTCTATGCTGGAAACAGACTACAGTAGAGATGATGCATATGCATACATGCCACCTCGGAAAGTGTTCTTGTTGCACTACACCATCACTTGTGCATTTGTTTTCACTTTCTTTCTGAATATCCCCTTTGGTTTTCAATCTAAAATTACAGGCCGGGCCTTGTCCAAAACTTTGTAAAACATTACAATGCATATTAATTACCTTACCAATCAATCACCTTTTTATTCCAGCCGGGCAGTGGCGAGTGGTGAGGCGACACACCCAAGATTGATGGACGAGAGGAGCAAGAGGAATGCCGAGATGCAAAAAACCAGTCCACATTTTTGACCAGGATAAGACAGTAACAGTATCCACTTTTCACTTCTTTTAAATAATTTGATTAATATCTTGTATACATTATTTACAACAGTGTGTTCTTGGAGTTGTTATTATCAATCATCATTACGTTTGCTCTGTGTTTACGATTCTTCACTACCAATATTTAAAATTTCTATTTGCTATCTGTTAAAGTATTAAGGCCGGAACAGAACAAGAAATAGAAGTGTATGTAATCCGGGTCTCATCATGCATGCATTTCCTTTTTTATACCTTAACATATGGAATGGATATGGTATGGTAGTCTTCAATGATTGTCGTTTGTTTGTCTATGTATGCATACTGTTTTTCTATGTCAAACCTTTCCCAAAATCCCCCTTCCCATACAATCAACGGACCCTAACCCTCTTCCCCCGGGCTGTGTGACTTATTGTCGAGGTGTAACTAAATTAAATGTACACCAATACTTAATCACACACTTGCTGGGGCGGATGTGGTGAAAGCAACACTACTTCAATTTCAATGCAGAGCGATGATCTTCTTCTGCTTGCCCACCCATGAGTAGGATATTTCACAGGTTATTTTATTTAACAAAGGAACATATACCTCAGCATGAATTGCCGGCATTGATTGGATTTGTTTGTTGTCATTCCTCATATACAGCACTAACTGTTAGACTGTAGGCATAGCCAAGTCGACAAAACTATAGTTTGTAACTCTGTCTAGTAGGCTATCCTCATAATAACCAGCATTCAGTTTTTTTGTCAAATATTTGAGCATATAATTGTTGCTCGGTAAATTCTGTGATGTACTTCAGTCAACTACTCCTCTAACAGTCTCTCAAAGGCGATTGACTATCTCCTTTTCTTTTTTTGGAAATGCTGCCACCCTGCCAGTGTATACTACTACTACTATACTACCACCACCACCCCAATCATGGCATGTATGAAAAAGGAAACCATCTTCACCATGCAGCCAGTGCTGTGCCACAGTTGGACATAAACATCAAGCACCGGTAAGAGAGAAGTTTGGGGGAGGCAGAATCAATAATGGACATGTTGTCAATGATGTCAGTTTCAAACACCACTCCAAGGAATGCATAGTAGGACCAGTCAATGAGTGAGGTGTGTCGCATCTATCTGTTTGTGTCTTATACAGTCAGCAAATTATTGAAATCAAACACACGCTATGGGCGGCCATGCACCAGCAAAGAAACAGTGTGATGTAAAACAGTTACCCCACCTACAAAACATTAACAACATTGCATGTAACATAGAAAAATATATTTAATTGACCCTAACAAATAAACTAAACCCACAAAAGCTAACCCACCCACCTCCCTAACCCCAACGACTGTCCATAGAAATAGAGAACGCCCAAACGAGTGAAGAACGAACAGGAATTAAAAAAGGGGCAGTGACAGGGACTAACTGGTGGGGCGGGACTGGAGGAGGACACGAATCTGGTCCTCTAAATGGGCGACGCGGCGTCTAAGGCCGCGGCAGTTGCAGCCACAGTGGATGATGCGCCCGGCACAGTGGCGTGTGCACCCTGTTATTTTAAATTTAAATTCTGGTTGGCTTCGCTGAAAGCAATGCTAAAATGTTGTGCTGCTTTTCCAAGCACAACATGACGGGCCTCGCACGGAGCCTGTCACGTTTTGCTTTGAAAGTCGGGGGGGGTACCATAGCATCGGTAGGTACCCTCCATGGGGGCCCCCCGCATACTCTGCAATGTGTGCATGCCATTCCGTGGCGGACGGTAATGCCGCCACGCAAAGGCATTCCAAAATGCAGATTATATGGCTGCCGGTGTGGTGAGAGAGACACCACCGCCATATTGAACCCTTTTACGCCTAGACATGTCTGAATATTTTCTACAGGGATGGCGGGAGGTTTGCCCCTGCTGTGACGGCAGTGAATTCCAGCCAGCCCGGCGGTGGCAATACGCCCACCATCCTAATGGGGCCCTAATTCACAACTGTACAGTATACATATACATACAGTACACCTTTGCAGTGAGTGTGCTGTCAAGTTCAACAATAGTTAAAGATTATGAATCTAACTTACCACCGCCTGCCACTGGTGCTGCCACTCCCCCTCCTTTGCTATCTGCAACTGCCGCATCCTCGCCCTCTGCGTCGCCTTCGCTGGCCCCAGCAATGGTGGTCGGTAGTGCGCCTAGAAAACATTACACATTTATTAGGCAACATATACACCTCCCCCCTATTGATCAGTAGCAAGGTTGAAAAATGAGTTAATACTAACATAAATCACTAGTACAAATCAGGTAGTAGTAGAGTAGACACTAAGTTATATGATCATTGTAGCATTTGCTTGATTAGCCCTAGCCATGCACATGTGACGTTACCTTTACCTTGCAGCTTCTTAAGACACCTTTGAGCCCACATGACCTGCCTCACACTGCTACTGTCTAGTCTACGCGCTGCGTACAGGCGGTCAACAAACATTAACAAGCCACTTTTTTAGGAAGAACTGGTGTACTACTGTTACTGTTAGTCCATATTGCTTATCCATAGATGCTACACTTTTTGGCACGGCTGAGAAATGCTTGCAAGTTGCAATATACTAACGCACACCATTTCTTTTTTCGCATTACAGACGCAAGATTCGCTTCTACGAACCAGAGCTTCTGAACGATGCACCAACTACCAGTACTAGGTTCTTCTGAGGTGAGGGGTCCCTTCACTCACATCTTCATTTATAAATGTATATAAACTAAATTGCTATGGGATGGTGGTGCTGCCTTCCACCACTTCAGTTATCATGATTTAATTCCCAACTGTATAAGTGTAACAATGTATATTGTTTTAATGTTATTGATTTGCCGGTTGGTGCTGCTAAGAAAACAGTGTACAGACCTTCTCAAATTGAAATAAAAATTTTAAACTTACATAGACTTTGTGGTATTTGGTGTGGAGTGGACTAACTTACATGAGTGAGCAAATTAAAGTAAGGGTGTGCATGTGAATTGCTTCCACGACAGAGGTTGGGTGTGTTAATGTTCTGGGTTGTCTACTTGTTGGTTATCTTGGGGGGAGGGTTCCGAGACCTAATAGGTATGACAAGACAGTACTATAGTCAAGCAGTGGAATTGTGGTGGGTGCGGAATTTCTGATTGAGGTGTGCAAGGAAGGTCCAACCTACCATCACCAACATCCTATTTTCTGGTGCAAATGTATGTGCAAGATCCCTACAACAGTTGTATGTCCTATAGGGTATCATATCAAAATATTAAGAAATCTGGTAGGGCTGTTGCTGTGAATTTTCAAAGCCTAAACATCAACAAGAGTAAAAAGTAGTACAAGACAACGACCCAACGGATTGTACGAGCTACTGGTGAATATGAGTTTTATATTACAACCTTTCACAAAGAGTGGCACTGGCCAACTGGGCAAGACTAGCTACTACAGTACAGACAGATAGACTGATAGTATGTAGTAGTACTCAGTCATCATAGCGGAGGCAGGGATAAGCTTTTTGAAACCGTACAGATCGAAGGATAATTGGTGGTAAAAAAATAGCATTTGGAAACACACTATAGTTCGGGAGAAATGGGGCAGTAAAAGTTATGGAATAAGAAATATTATTAAAAACAAGAAGACTTACTGGGGCCAGCAGAGGAGCCCTCAGCGGTGTCCTCCTGGTGGTGTTCCTGTCCCGCCGACTGCCCAGTCCCTGCCCGTCTGCCCCTGGGTGCTGATGAACAGGAAAGATATAAGAAAGAGACAAACATTGATGGATGGTGTCAACTTAAGCAAATACAATATTTTTCAACATCGGTCAAAAAACACATATGTAAACAATTGCAATAACTACATTGACCGATCTCATCTGGTCAACATGTAATATCGGGGGACTCGCAGTTCGACTACTTAAGTTACTATTTATCAACAGTAATCCATTCTTCCATTCTGATTCCAGAAAACTAAGTTACAAGTAAGCCTAAGTATTAGTACAACGTACCACCCAACCTAGCCCACCTATTCCAGGCATGCCAATTGTACATTAAGTATGCATTTCCACTGTATTCCTCAACAATGTGTATGATCCAATCATGGAGGACACATGAACATGACTACATTTTTTGTATACACCAAATTTTGGTTTGATTGATGCTGATCTGCTACTGCTAAGTAACTGCAAAGCCTACCTCCACTCATTGAACAAACTAGAAAGGTTCTAAAGACTGGCGTACTAGCAGCACGTCACGTAACTGAGTGAGGGGGGCATCACGCATACCACTAACCAATTAGAAGCTCATACAAAGTACCTAAACCTATGTATCAATCCGCCCCTATCTATTAGTGACAGGACAAAGTAAGGAGTGGACGTGAGTCACTGTAGCATTACGTAACTTAATTTCTCTAAAATAAACTCGTAAAGAATCACGCTAAGCAAGCGCAAACGCAAAGCTGCAAACAAGTAAGATTAGTAGTAGCGCAGAAGAGCACCTGTGTCATAATCACAGAAGACTTTTAAACGTTATTAACCTGGAATGTATTGCAAGCAGCAACATTCTAGCTGGTTGGAAGGAAAAAAAGATATTCGCAATATATAACATAGAGCAGAAGAACAGACACAAAGTTGTAATAATTAAATAGGTACTCACCAAGCCCCGGGTCCTCCACTCCTACCAGGTCCAGCAGGTCCTGCTCACGGTCCAGGATGTCGGACCACCGATGCGTCAGCTGTGCCTGGGTGCGCCGGACCCCAGAGATGCGCGACACTGCCCGGCGCACCTTCCCCCACTGCTGCCGACGCTCCCGGAGGCCGTACCCGGACCCAGGCCTGCCACCTGCTGCCAGGGTTGAGGGGAGGTGGCGCTGCACAAAGAAAATTAGTGCAGCCAACTCCGCCTCCCCAAATAAGGCCCGTGCATGCACCCCTTGTGGGCGCCGCCTTCCGCAAGGAAGGCGGTCGCGGCTCTGGCTGCGCCGGCGAACAGCCCTGCCCTTGGACATGGTTCTGGGGACGGGGCGGGAAAGAAAAGGTAAAATAAATAAAGGAGTAAAGGAAATAAATAGCGGGCAATACAAAGAGAAAAAGTAGCTAAAAAACAAAAAAAAAGTACACAAAAACCAAAAATATAGAGGCAGGAAAATAGTTAGAGAAATAATAAGTAATAAAGATCCAAAAAAAGTGGCTATAAACAAAGGATTGAAAAGATTTAGGGAGGATTGAAAATCAGGCCCCAGAACCATGCAATAGAGTGGAAAACAAGATGGCCGCGCCCGTTGCGACCACGTGCGCAAGTTCGCGCGATATTTTCTCCCTGAGCAAGCAAAAAGCAACGCGATCAAGTAAAAGCGATCGCGAACAGGAAATATCGACCGCGAACATGCATTGCGCGACCCGGAACAGGAAGTAAACAACGCCAGAGGGCGGGACAAGTGAAAACAAGATGGCCGCGCCCGTGAGCGACCGCATGGGTAAGTTGGCGACCCGCGAACACGCAAAAAATACCGCGAACAGGCGGCAAAAAAACTTCTGCATCTTCGCGATATTTCCGGCGTGTTTGCGGAGATTTTCTGCATTCTCGCGATAATTTGCGGAAGTTAATTCCGCAAATTCCGCCCACCCCTAGAGGACATACATCGAGGACCTGATAAAGGCCAGACCTATTACGGCTTGGCTTAGGATCTGGACCAACATTGATGCAGACCTAAGCAGACAAATTATCAGAGATTGCATAAGCAGGGACAAGGGGATGTGTATCCTGTGGTTCAAATATGTAAAAACTACCCTGGAGGGAATAGGATGCATGGATCTCTTCACCAACCCCAGCATAATTATTTCCCAAGACAAGAATAGAATCAAGAGTTTACTCCTGGTAAAGGCTGTTGAGCATAGAGCCTACATTGAAGGTAGAAAGCCCACAGTTTGTGCTTATAGTATGGTAAAGACGGTAGATGGCATGGAACCATACCTTACTCTTATGCACAATGCACAACATAGGTTTTTATTTACTCATTTTAGGCTCAACCTTATACATCACTCATTGGCAGACCCCTCTGGTTTTACTGCTACAGTCGAGCAGAAGGGTACCTGCGGCTGCGATAATAAATCTCCGCAGGATACCCTTCATTTTGTTTTATTATGCCCTTTTTATTCTTTTCCTGGGCGTCGCTTCCTAGTAAGAATATTAAAAAACCGCAAGTTCAGACAAGTCAAGGGTGCCTTATTATATCTACAAAGGGCTGAGAACCCACTGACCCTTGTATGTATAATACATATTTTAAGGGTCGCTTTTAGATTAAGAAACACTAGAGAGCAGTTTGGATCAAAAAGGGCTGAATGAATTTAATGAAAATGTTTTAATCTGTAAATGCACTGAATTGAATGTGGGCATTTTTTGTCTTTTTTGTACTTTTATGATATTTGTTAGATATCGAATAAAGGTTTGGAATATATTAAAGTAAAAGGTCAATTAGCCGCATATGGCACATTAACTGCAATCCTGATTTTTATATATTGTGTTTAATTGATATTTGTGTAATAACATGTCTGTTTTTATGCGCTTTTATGATTGTCTAAATGAGCAGCTGATACGCAATATGTTTTTTAAATTATTACTTTGTGCAATAATATGTATGTATTTAAGTGCTTTTATGATTGTATGAAATAGCAATCGAATAAAGCTGTTTGACTTTGACTTTGATTTGATTCCCTCCCATTACCGTTACCTAACTGCATGGCCCAGTGGATCAAGCTGGATCTATAGCACATATTGATAGATAGCCTGTTCTACCATTCCCTACTGACTAGATCAAAGTCTTTGACACTGAGTAAAGAGCCTTCAAAGTACAACTAACACCAGCTAGATTCTTCAACAGTGACTATGGAATCTAGATGTCAAGTAAAATAAAAAGAAATCCAGTTTCACATGTTCTGGTTTCAATGAAAGTGACCTTTAGGATTCCTGCACCTTAGCAGATTAGGTTCTGAATAGCTTTGTGCCATTTACTGGTGAGGTCTGGCTCCTCTTTTGTCCTAATGGGGAGAGCTGCAGTCTCCTCCATTCCCCATGGAAGAATGCTTTAATGGTGTGGCAGTCTAGTACTTCTCCTCTTCTTAAAAGACTACCATGAGAATTTTATGCTATGGCAGGCCAAAGGCTGCCCACAAAGGCTATTGTCACAGAACATGTTGTCTACGGTTTTACCTGGAACTCTAGCGAGATATTACGCTCCTGGGGGATTAGGCTGCTGACTCAATTTGCTGTACTACTACTTGTGTTCTCGTTCAGGGAAGGCATAACTGTTCCTATGGCACAAGGACAAAAACTGACTTGCATAAAGTGGTGCAGTGGCAGAAAATGATGATCAGGAATGCAGCCGGGTAGACTGCTAATGGCCTGAGTGAATGCCAGTCGTTAAAGACATTCACTATTATTCCACCAATCACCATTGTTGTTATTCCTCTTTCCGCAGAGGCTCTCTCATGATCTGCATGCACCACAGTTTGTTTTATCCGTCTCGTGCCCCTGTTCACCCTTCATATAGAATTATGTGTTCGTCCCTATCATGAGGGTTTCTTCACAGAGTTGGTGTTACAAATAGGTCCTTCAACTTCTATTTCTCCACAGGTACTGCTGGCATCACACCAGTTGTCCAAAAACCTTTGCTTCACATTTCAGTGACTGTCCTTTTATGCTGAATTGGGGTGGCTGGCTTGTATATACTGTTACCATTTATAGATTCATCTGACAGGTTACCCTCCTTCTCAGTTTGAACCTGATGTGATTACAGAGTCTAAGGAGGATTTGGAGCAAGCTCTTTGAGAAGGTTACCTTATTGCAATCTGGTCATTCTACCCCTCTATGGAAAAAGGATCTGCAGTTTGACACCACCCCCAGTGGCGTAACACAGGCCCCCGCATCCCCTGCAGTGCGGGGGGTCTGAGCTGCAGGGGGACCCCACTGCACAGTACTCAGGTCTGGGAGTTCTGGATTCAATTTGGATCTGGGGGCCCCTACATGTACCTTGCACGGGGCCCTCTCAACCTTTGTTACGCCAGAGACCACCCCCCAAGCCATCCACAGGAGAAGGACTTTATTACCTATCTAGCTCACTGAACACATAAGTAAGCTTCAGATCCTCCAGGAGTAAAGACTCCCTAAAACTGGAAACACCAAATCCACTAGCTCTTGAGCAATTCTTCAGAGGGATAGCAACCACCTTCTAGAATTATCTTCTGATACATTTAATGATACAGAATGACATATGGTACACACTTCAAGGGGTATTAAAGCCCCACCTATTCCAACTTTGTGTGGCCTGCTTCCACAGAGCAACACCATCTAGCCATGTTAAGAAAAATGTTTTTTTTTGTATTGAATTGACAACTTATTTTCTTCCTCTCACCTATTCTCATACATTCTTCTCTTCGTTGTTATTGCTTTTTTATAAAAATAAAATGTTTGCTGTTTTACCCTCGCACTTTCCTGACATGACGAGGCTGACCATGTCATGGTCACTGTTGTTGAACAGTGTCATCCATACAGCCCTCTGTAAGAGGGGGCACATCTATCAGCAGCTTCAATGAAACAAGTCAGGAGGTTGGTCATCCGATTTAGCTGCCAGCGTTCCTAGGATTGAGTCCCATATAGCCATTGCCATGGTGTCTCCTGTCCTTTGGCAGTGTTTTTTCAGTACTGCTACCTCTGCTGTACTCTATTTTCCACACATTTGAGCTGTTTTCAAATGTTCAGAGCAGCTCTGGCCTTCCAACCCATAGCTATGTTCCTTTTAGCCAAGACCGGACCGCGTTCTATAAATTTACATAGTTGTTTGGTTCCCTTCTTTCTGATCATGGTGTCTAATAAACATGTCTCCAGGCTAGATCCTAATCTTTTGGCTCCCACTTCCATGAAAAGCACCAGCACCGTTTCCATTAATTTCTTGCAGTCCCAGACCATATGCCAAATGCCCACCTGTGTGGCGCTTCATCTGGAGCATGCATCAGATGCACCATTATATATGTGAGCTATACTTGCAGGATTAAAAAATGTGGGGTAAATAATTGATTTGAGTTAAATTAAATAACGGATTCCCGGATACCTTCTTAGTGTATTCTAGTATACAGTCTCATTCTCTATCTGGTTTCCCTTTTTTAACATGTTCTCCCAATCTGACCTTTAGTAGAGTAGTATTTGGCCAGAGAGACTGTGAAATATCAATATACATCTGGGACATCACATGTCTGATATGCCCACTCAACTGTCATGGCAGGGGCTCAGACACAGGAACAGCTCCACATCTTCGTCTTCCCATGTCAATCGCACGGCTTGATTTAGTGAAGTGTAGGCCGCAACCAGACTGGGGACAGGACCAAAGTCATTGTGAATTGAGTCAAAGGACCACAGCAAAACACCCTGGTACAAATCTGTCACACGTCAACCTTGCCTCTACCCAAGGCTATTTATCATGCACCAGCGCCAATTTGCTGAGCCTAGGAAGGCACCAGGGATGCATCTCTAGAGCTTATATTGTGTGTTTACTGAGTTTTTTCAAGTAGGTTTGCCAGCAGTATTTGGTAACCCTTATTTCCTGAGATCTGACATCAGTAGAGGCCCCATTTATAAATAAGGCTTGTTCAAACGAGCAACTGTAAATGGTGTTTCCCTGATTAGACCGTGCTAAACAGATCCTTTTCATAGGTTAGACATACTGCCAAAGAGTAAGCTTCAAAATGCGGTGCACCTAAACGACCCTCGTATATAGGCCTTATAGTCTTCTCAATCGAAAGCTGTCTTCCGGAGAAGCCCCCAGTTAGCCTGGACAGCAGTGCATTAATATATTTAAATAATTTAGTTTTCATTACTATTGGCAGGTTTATGAGGTGGTAGAAAAATCTTGAGGGGCAAAATACTGTTGAATACAATAAATGATTAAATTACATCACTACCTTTTCTATAGTCTGGAGCCCTACATACCATTGCACTAGACATTTGCTCCATTGCTGAGGCACATAGCAATGGGTAGGGCTGTGGTGGCTGCCTCTGAATGGAGGTGGTAGAGTCAGGGAAGGGATGACAAGATGGGAAAAAAAATGTCTCCTTCCCAACTGCTGCCTGCAGCCTGCACTGGAAGCACCCAGGCTTCCGGACTCTGCCAACCAATGACGATGCTGCAGGTAGTGCCTGGGGAGGCAGGGCATGTTCTCCACGGGACTGTGCAACAAAGCCCAATGGACAACCTGCCAATTATGCATGACTATTTGGCCAGCCCTAGAGGACCAGTGAAAATGTCATGGGCATGTAGCGAGGGAGTGCAAACCACTTCTGCTCCCTCTGTGGCGAGCCAGCCCAGCCCGGAGTCACAAAGGAAATAAAATGATAATAACTTCTTGTTATTATAATTTTATTTTTATTTTACTCTGCTCAACGAGCAGTGGGTGATGCTCCTCCACCTTAGCGGAGGATCTGTCACTGGGGGAGTGAGGGCACCCTTGACTAGTAACCTGCCCAATATGCCACTGAGTGGAGTACTCCTGCCCTGTCTGTACTCTGGCAGTCAAGAGAGTGTATATCATTTTAATTCGTATTGCCTCCCCAAATAACATACATTGCAATACTGAAAATATGTAGTCCTATAGTAAAGCTTTTTCAATATCCAAAGAGGTAACCACCTCCCATTGAAGGTCCAGTGAAGCCCAGTCCATGACATGGAGGAGACACTTTGGATTTAAGTGCATATTCCATCATGGAATGGAGCCACACTGCTTCCGGTGACCTAAACTAAAAATCAAGGGTAATACCTTCTGGGCTAGTTTTGCTTTAAAAGTGACGTAGAACTCGGGGGAAGGTCATCAGTTCCTGGAGTCTTTCCCAGGCTAATTGATCAATAGTTTCCCCTGTTTCCTGTTTTCTCTTCAGTAAACGGTGCCTCCAGCAATGCTGAGATCACCCTCAGGTAAGTCTGCAGTTACCCTGCGTCCTCTGTCTGACAGCCTTGTATGAAGCAGTGTAGGATTGTGAAAATGCTGATTGATCTCAGCTTGAGTTTGTTGGATCTCGCCATTATCACCATCCTGGCCAGTCTTAAATAGCCAGGGAAGCAGCCGTTCTGCTTTATTGCCTCAACTGCCTTGGGGTAAGTGTTCGAGCTGATTTCAAGAACTGCAAATATCTGTGGTCCGTAAAGACTGTTACCTCATGCTTTGCACCCAATAAATAATGCCTCCATTCACAGAAGGCATCATTAACAGCCAACAATTCCTTGTCTGCAATATAATAATTCAGTTCTGCGGCTGTCAGCTTTCGGGATCGATAGGCCACTGGAGGAAGTTGACCTGTAATCTTGTGTTTTTGGGACAGGATTCCACTGATCGCCAAATTTGATGCATCTGCTTCCACATAGAAAGGTTCTTCTGGGTTTGGGCGTAAAAGAACCAGCGCTGAAGTAAAAATTTCTTTCAGTGGCTGAAAAGCCTCCTCAGTTGCAGAATTCCAAACAAACTTCTCCTTCTTCTTCAGCAAACGAGTGAGAGGACTGGACTTTTAGGAGAAATTGAGGATAAAGTGCCTATAGAAATTAGCAAATCCAATGAATCTTTGTATTTCTTTTACATTTTGAGGAGATGGTCAATCCTTGATGGCTCTCACTTTAATATCGTCCATCGATACCCCTTCTGGGAACAAACGGAAACCCAAAAATTCTACTCGCTTGGTGTAAAATACACACTTTTCCAGCTTGACGAAGAGTTGATTATCTAGCAGTCTTTTCAAAACGGCACGCACATGCTGGACATGCTCTTCCAAGTGTGCTGAGAAGATGAGAATATCATTGATGTATACTACAGCGACACGATCCACAAACTCTCTGAGAATGTCATTGACAAAATGTTGGAAAGATGCCGGAGCGTTGCACAGGCCAAAAGGCATGACCTGGTACTCAAACAACCCAAATCGAGTCTGGACCGCCGTCATCCACTCATCACCCTCAGCCATCCACACCAAGTGGTAGGCCCCTCTTAGATCCAATTTGGTTTATATACGGGCATCTTTAACCTGATCCAAGAGCTCTAAAATGAGAAGCAGAGGGTATCAGTTCTTCTTGGTGACTTGGTTCAAGGCACGATAATCCATACAAGTTCTACGTTTTCCATCCTTCTCAGGGATGAAAAATAGTGGTGATGAGACAGGAGATTGAGAGAGTCGAATGAACCCATTTGCCAAATATTGGTCCAAAAATGTTTTCAAATGAAGATTCTCAGCTTCCATGATGGCATAAATTCTGCTACATGGCAGCGATGCACCTGGTTCCAGTTCAATCTTACAATTAAATTCCTGATGCGGGGGTAATCTCTTGGCCTCTTGTTCATCAAAGACAGATGCCAGGTTTGATATTGTCTTGGTACCTCTAGAACTTGAAGAGCACAAATCATATAAGACTGCTGGCCTAACAATGACGGTAGAGGTGGCTGGTGACTGTTCTTACACAGATGGTAACACTGTTTCTTACAATATTCTGAAATCAGCTCAACAGTTCTTTTGGCCCAATCTATTTTCGGATTATGCTAGGTGAGCCAGGGCAATCCTAAAGCAAGCTGAAATTGCGGAGCATCAATGAGACTGAAGCTCAACAAACTTACATGCTGACCTGGCCCCAATAAAGAAATGTTCTCAATATTGTAGGTAATGGGTCCAGAGGAAAGGTTGGTACCATCTAATGCCTGAACTGGTTCTGGCTTTTCTTTCTGGAAAAGGCGAATTCCAAGCAACTTAGCAAATTTAACATCGCAGAAATTCCCTGTAGACCTGAATCAATCATGACAGAGACCTCATCAACTTCAGAAACTATAAATTTGATTAAACAAGAAATGATGAGATGAGGGGCTGAAGATTGCAGAGCGTTAGTGACTAGTTGTGGATCTGGAGTTGTCTTATCAGAAACACCCACCAGAGCAACTCCTCTTACTGATGGGGCTTGTCTTTTACCGACAAATTATTGTTTGGTTTCTTAGGGCATTCCTTGACAAAATGACCAGAATTTCCACAGTGCAAACACAACTTGCCAATTCTAAGCTTTCCTATTTCTTTCTTGGTCAATGGACCACACACAGTGCTGAATTGCATAGGCTCTACTCCCGACGTGGATTCACTGACTTTCATAGTATCTGACGTTATACTGTAAATTTGAGGAGGAAAATGTCAAACATCTCTACAGCGCTCACTCTTTCTCTCATTTTGTCACTGATCTATTTGAAGTACCAAATCGAATAATTCAGAAACATCTGTGGGTCTTTTCGGTATTTGGGCTGGACCATCCTTTAATTCATCTTTGAGCCCTCTGTAGAAAATGGCCGCTCTCTTGGCTTCAGACCAATTGGTTTTAACTATCAATTTGTTAACTTGCGCAAGATAAGCGATCAATTCAAGATTCCCTTGCGCAAGATATAGGAGCTCATTGTCAGTAGTTTGTGAAATGGTTCGCCAATCAAAAATACGTAGGAACTCAGCTTTAGATTCCTCAAAGTCATATAAGATATGATCATTGCTGTTTACCAGTGGCATCGACCAAGCTGCTGCATCTCCACTCAGGTAGGACAATATGAACGCCACCGTGGATTGGTCCTCCTTAAAGATTATGGGCCTACATAAAAAGTACAATGAACACTGAGTGAGAAAAATTCGAGCCTTATGAGGGTCACCATTAAATCTCTCTGGGGCCGCTAATGGAATAGTACGGGACATTGCATGAACTGCTTGTGTAGTCAATTCGGCTGCTGAAGGGGACAGGAAAAATTGCTGAGGTTTTTGTTCTCTGGACATGGGGCTGGACCCAACTACAAATTCATCAAATCTCTGTTGAAGATAATTGGCTTCCTTACTAGATTTTCTAACTTCATATCCAGGAACTTGTTTTCCTCCATAGCTTCACTCAACTGTTTTTGCAACCACTCCAGTACTGTAGCCAAAGCCTTAACGACAATTCCTTCAGCCATTTCGCTCAAGTGGACGTTTTTGGTTTGCGGCACTTCAATCTGTCAGTACCATGCACCTAAAAACTCTGCTTCCACGGGAGCGGATGAACTTTTACCCACATCCCAAACTCCACTGTAAGCAAATTAGATAACCTACTCACAGTAAAGAGGGGGAAAGAGGATAGGGATGACAAGAGAGACTGCCACTGCTGTGCCTCTTCCTCTCAGGAATATCTGGTATTATCTTCAGGGCGCCTGGAAACACAAACACAATTTTACAACTTCCTTTACAGACTCCCAACCATCCCTCCAGGCCCTCTCTTGCTACTGCATTTACCTGTTATGCTCAGTGGTCTAGCTGCTCTCCTTAATAGATTAATTTATATCTATTCCTTCTGTAGTACATTCCTCAAAATAAGATAAGTTCTTTCTTTCTTTTGCAGGTAGTTGGCTGAGAGATACTCGGTGATAAGTACAACTATATATATATATATATATATATATATATATATATATATATATATTATCTACTGGCGGTCGCCAGTAGATAGTTATAGTTAGGACCGTGTTTCCATAGGAAATCCGCAACATTCTATTTGGAATAACTTTGGCGCCGGTTGACGAATCCTCGTGAAATTTTCAAAATAGGTGGGGCGCTCCGCTCCGCTCCTACCCTGAAAGTCTCGGGGGGATTCGTCAAGCGGGGGCTGAGAAAAAAGGGGGGTCCCAAAACGCATTTTCCCCATGCAATTTTCCATAGGGACCTTTAGTCCAAGGTACAGCCCGAACGGCTGAAGAGAATTACTTGAAATTTGGCAGAGAGGTAGTCCTCAGGTCAGGGATGTGCCTTTTGCAGGTCTGGTGTCAATCTGTTCAGTAGTTCCTGAGAAAATCAAAAGTAAAATCATATATATATGTGGGCGGAGCCTAACCACACATCTCATCCTGAGATCTGATTGGCTGTCAGCACTTCATCCAAGAAGTGTTGGCAGCCATCTTGGGACCAATATACATGATTGCACCTCATTAAAAAGCATTGCAGTTAATAGAAGGTTTTAAGACTTTAGTTACATTATAAATCATTTGTTGATGGTACCATACTCATTTTAGGAATTGTGGTATGTTCTAAGGTGATTTCACCATGTGAAAAAGCCTTCAGCTGGGATATCATGATTGAGAGAAAAATATTTTCTCATGCTTTTCCCACAGAGGTTTGGAAGGTGATCTATAAGCTAAACTGAGAGCTTATTTTCTGTAAACTCACATTATCTTTCTCAGTCATGTGAGAATGAAGTCTGACATTCTCAGTAAAACATGTACATCCAACAAGGGCAGAGACTGTCAGTTGATTCCTTTGTGTTCTACTGCAGCTTCCCAGAGTGTTCCAAAGAACAACTAGAGCGCTAACAGTCCTACTTATGATAAACGTATGGCACACCTGAAGCCATCTTGCTTGGATTAAAGTGGTAACTCTTAAAACATTTAATTTAAAAAGGAACACAATGAGGGGGTTCATTTTTCCATAAAAAGTATGATTAGTGCTGCAGAAAGAAAAATTAGGGCACATTTCGAGTGACTTCTCAAATCCTCTTCTATTGCATTAAAAAATTCTGACATGCAGACTGAAACATGCACTTTCAATACCAGCAGCAGTTTTCCCTGGTGAGCAGTAGCTTTACTACAGTGATCTAATGAGCAAAAAGAGTGCTAACATTCTGAATTTATGGCAAATGTGTGACACATCTGAATTCCTTTGGAATCAAAGTAAAAAACTGAAAGTATTTCCTACTGAGGAGACTGCAGTAAATGAGGAAATTAGGAAACTTCATAACAAATAAGTCTGCCAAGATGGCCACCAGAGACAAAAGAGCCCAAATGTAGCCCAAATATCACCCAGATGTAGCCCAAATATAGCCCAATGACAGAAGTGTGCAAAACACTTATTATTTGTGTTTTTGCAGTGTTATATAGTGCAGACTTGTCAGGTATTGGAGTGCTTTACATGAGCATTGGTTACATCACACAAGAACAAATTCATTTTGGTTGTAGACATGGGGAGACTAAGTGATTTGACCAGAATCACAGAATGTCGAGCTGAAGCAGAAACTCCAACCTGGTTCCCCAGTTGCAAAGTCTGCAGTTCTGGAAGTAACACCACATCCTCTCTCCTAAGTGCAACATGTAATCAAGTGGTCAACTGGATAAAAAAACATAAAGGTAACAAATAATTTAAAAGTGCTTTCTCGCTATTTGAAAAATAAGGACATATTTTAGTCTTTTAGAGCACTAACCATAATTTTGATGCCAATAAGACCCTCTCATATTTGTAATTTCTAAAGGAAATGCTCTAGGTATTACAGTTTTTATTACATCAAGATGACGTCAGGCGTTCCACACTTTTGTAATAAATATAGAATGTTAGCAATCTAGTTGTTCATTAGGATACTGTTGAGAGGCAGAGGCCAGGGGCACTGACTCTGAAAATTGAAGGCAGGTAGGAGGGTGCAAAGGCAACAATTTAACCACACTGAGCAGGCAGGAAGGGCCGTGGCAGCACAACAGACTATAGAGGGCAGTGGAAAGGGGGGCAGGGGCAACAAACCAACAATACAGGACTTGCAAGAGAGGCTGTGGCAATGTAATAGACCATTGTGGGCAGAAGGAAGAGGCAATGGTAATACAATACATGCCAACAGACCCGATTCAGCCAGGAAACGTCCAATGTTTTTAAGCTCAAATGGGCTTTATTTTATCTGTCTCCTGTCTACAATCTCCTCTTTTTCAATGTTACTCAAAGGGGAAAATCAATACCCCAGTTTTTTTTCAAAATCTCCCTCTTACCAAGTTCAAAATGTTCGCAAGTATGGTACATTGGATCATGGAAGGAAATGGGGTAGGGACATGAACTTGGATAACAGAGGACAGGAGGGACATGGAGAGGTGCACCAAACTGACCCTGCAGGGCAGGCATCAGGGTTTGCAGCAGCACAATACACCACACAGGGCATGCGGGACGGGAGTGCAGCACAACAATCCATAGAAAGTAAGAGGGAGGGGACAGGACCATGCACATTGACAACAGAGAACAGAGGGGCAAGAGGCAGGACCATAATGGACAGACAGGAGAGAAAGCTGCAGCATAACAGACCATAAAGGGCAGGAGGGATGGATCAGGGGCATTACAATGGAACAGACAAGCAGGAGGGAGGGAGTAGGGGTCTGCACATGTAAACAGAGGGCTGGGGGCAAGGGGGCAGGGCAGGAGCAGCAAGATAGCCATGGAGGTCAGGCAGGATGGGCACTAGAAGCAAGACACACCATGAAGAGCAACAGTGAGACTGTGATGGCATACACACAGACCATGGAGGGAAGGTGGGAGGGGTTCAGGGGCAGCTAACTGACCACACAGGGAAGGTGGGAGGGGCCATGGCAGCACAGAAGACCATGCATGGCAAGTGGGAGGGTTAGTGGTAGCAGAATGGCTATGATGGGCAAGAAGGAGGGTGCAGGGGCATGCACAAAGGACGATGGAGGATAGAAGGGAGGGTCAGGACCTGTGCACAGACAAGAAAGTTCAGGGGAAGGGGCCTCACAACAGACCGCACGGGGCAGGCAGGAGGAGCAGTTGCAGCACAACAGACCAGGGAGGGCAGAAGGGTGTGGCAGTACAATGGACCATGTAGGACAGGAGGAAGAGGATAGGGGCATGGCATGTGGACAGGCAGGGTGGAGGTGGCAGGGACAGGTTACAGTCATCTGACAATGCTAGGCAGGTGGGAGGGGAGTGGCAGCTCAACAGAACACTCAGAGTAGATAGGAGTGGCAGGTCCATGGAACATGGTGGGCAAAAAGGATGGAGCAGGGGCATACACAAAGACATCGGAGGGCAGGGGGAAGGAGAATAGGGGCAGCAAGCTAAGCACAGAGTTTAAGCAGGAGGTCAATGATGGGGCATAGAATTGGGCAATGGAGGGCAGGAGGAGTGGACTGGTACATCATACTAAATTGAGGGCAGTGGCAGCACATCAGACCATGCATGGCAGGAGGGAGGAGGCTAGTCCATGGATTCACACAACAGAGGATAGGGAGGAGGGGGATGGGGCAGCAAGATAACTGTTCAGAGAAGGCGGGTATTAAGAACTTTATTGTTTTTAAAACGTGTGTGTGCGAACTACTTAAAATATGAACAAGTATGCAGCATAATCTCACTTTTATTCAGGAAGAAGAGGACGTTTGTGACTGTGACTCCGGGCTCACTTGGCAGAAACACCCCCTGACCCTCCACCCCCTATCGCAAAATGTAATGCCCGTGAAAAGGGTAGGTGAACACAGTGTTATATAGAACATAGTCCTGAGAGCACGATTGAAAATGAAAACTAAATATAGTGTATGGTATAAACTATGCACCAAAAAGTGTGATATAAGATGAACTGGGTGTGAAATATAATATGCAATACATTGTGCGCAATGACAGATTCATTGGAGGAGAGTGCGAGATAGCACAGGCACTAGCGCGTGCTATGCGATATGCGCCTTGGAGTGTAATATGCACAGGGCAGTGTTGTGTAACCTAACTAGTCTCTAAAGTTGTAATATAAAATATGTGCTGGGGAGTGTAACGTTGCATATGCACTGTGACAAAGATATGGATCCCAGATTGTAATATGTATGGCATAGCACTGTGCGTTATAACATAGGCATCGAGGAAGGCACGTTAGATGGGGCAATATAACCCGTGCGAAGACAAGTGTGGCATGACATATTCATGGGGTGGTGTTACAGTGCACATGGGCTAGAGAGTGTCATAGCATATGCACTAGCTAGTGGAATACAACACAGAGGTGTGTGGCACTCAGCAGGCAATGGTGGGTGTAACACAACATTGGTCTCTGCCAGGAGCGCGCTGTGACTCTCAAAAGATGTTCGTCCCCTTTCCAGAGAGTAAAATAAAAAGTATTACACATCCGGCAGTGGATGTGTGTTTTATTAACCGTGAGGGGGGTTTCTTGCATAGTTTTGGTCGAATTTTTGTCGAATCCCCTTTGAATGGCTTGGTGTGCATGTGTATTAAATGTGCCCGTCAATAGCTACCCATGTTTGTATAAATAAACGACAAGGGTGTCTACCGGGATTAGGCACGGTAGGGCATCAGACATGTCGGAGCTTCACTAGTGGTGTAAATACATTCCACGTGGATTCATTGTATGCATAGTCGCCTTTTAATGAATATCACGCAAATCGTTATGGTGATAGGTACATACGGTTTGTCCAGCATGTCCTAGGTGTGTCTATAAATATATATTTTTTAAAAATAATAAAAAACAGTGGCCGGCCCTGGGGATTGGGGTCAAAAAAATATAATTAGGAGACAGGCCCTGGGGGATGGGGTCATCAGGGCCAATAAATTAGAATAAGAAGGGGAACCACACAGTCCCACTTCTTAAAAAATTAAAATAAATAAAAGACTGGCATCGTGCCGGAGGCCACGCCCCCTCCTTGCAGCACTCTGCAAACGTGCCCCCTGGCGAGTTGTAAGTTGGGGAATTAATTACTCTTCAATACTGAGGGTCCCTGAGGGCCAACTAGCCCAACAGGCATCTCCAGTATGCACCAGGGAGCTGCGCTGCAGACAGGTGTTCTGAGGCCAAGCCCCTTTTTACACCTCTCTGCAACGCAGCTCTGTGGCGCTTACTGGAGGTACCTAGTGGTCTAGTTTGACCCTAGGGACCCTTAGGATTCAAGGGGACTTAATCTCTCAACTTAGAACAGCCACAGGGCGCGTTTACACAGTGGTGAAGGGAGGGGACGGGGCCTGAGGTGACGTGTGCAAACACGCACTATGGCACGTTTTAAATTGGGGATATCATTTTCCTTCAATACTGAGGGCCCCTGGGGGCTAACTAGCCCACCAAGTGCTTCCAGTAAGCGCCACTGAGCTGCATTGCAGAGAGGTGGTCCAGGCCGTGCCACTTTTTACACCTCTCTGCAACGCAGCTCTGTGGCACTTACTGGAGGTACCTAGTGGGCTAGTTGGACCCTAGGGACCCTCAGGATTCAAATGAACTTAATCTCCCAACTAAAAACGGACACAGGGCGTGTTTACACAGTGGTGAAGGGAGGGGACGGGGCCTGAGTTAACGTATGCAAAAACGCCCTGTGGCCTGTTTTAAGAGGTAGTTTTAATCCCCCTGCCCTATTATATACTAGGGGCTTACAGAGGAGGTCATGCTAATCACAGGGGGACCCCAACGCATAATGTTCCCTAGTGTATGTAGGTGTTTTCACTGTATTCTAAGTGTCTTTTAACATAGCACTGGCTCTAGGACTGGTTAGTCAGACTCAGTTACCACCAGTATCCGTCTGAAAAAGTTGAGGGTACAGGATGATTTTGCAACAAGGTTTCTTTCTGCTCTTCTTTTTGTTCTTTCTGCACATTATCCTTCTTCCTGCACTTTTCTTCGTCTTTGAGGACTTCTGTTGCTTCTTTCTGCACTTCTTTTTTTTCTTTCTGTGCATTTTGTCTTCTTTCTTCACATGTCCTATCTCTGTAGGCATAGTTAGAAATTAGCATTTAAAAAACCTTTGAAATTCACAGAAAAAAACATAGGTTTCAGGCACGTTATAGTTAGGAATTAGCATTTAAAAAACCTCAGAAATTCACTGAAAAAACCATAGGTTTCAGGGGTGTTATAGTTAGCTGGACTTTTCACTTGTACAAAACCATTGAAATTCCCCCGTTATAGTTAGTTCAGCTAACTATAACTCGCGCGCCCGCAATGCACTGCTGATGACGTCACATATTACATCACTCATGACATGGTCAGTGACATCACTCATTACATCACTGATGACATCTCAAATGACATCACTGATGACATCACTGATGACATCATCATTGTGATAGAGTGGCAGACCTCCTCTCACCCTAATATAACCTTTGATACACACATTCAAAAATAGAGACTAAACTTTTCAAAACAATGGACATACCAATACCAGTTACAACAACCTCTTCAGTAATTCTAAGATCCACATACTCATCCACTCATTCACCAGCAGTCCTATACAGTCACTCATACATGTATTCACTCATCATATGTACTCATACACCTATACATCCTGTTACACAATGCCACTCATCCATAGAGTTACTCACACACATAGTCACTCATGCTAATAAAGAATCAAACAATCGTTTACCTGCATATACAGTTATACACACACCACCACACTTACTTCTACGGAAACTTAAACATACTTAGTCTTTTAAACAATCACTTATAGAAACACATACTTATTCATACAGGAACTCTTTCAATCTCTCACTCTCACATATACTCACTTATATACACCAATAGTCACATATACTAGTTTAAAACATATGTAGTTACTCATAAATACACTATTGAGACTGTCATTCACTCACTAACACACCCATACGCACATTCATCCACCCATCCAGTCCTGCACACATGCTGTCTTCAACACATACAAAGAGTGAGTCACTCATTCATGCACCTATGCACTACGTAATACCCCCCACCGAACCATGCAGACACACAGACTGATACTCAAAAAACCAACTAATAACCTATATAGACACCCATGTAGCTACTCACCAACCCATGCAGCCACTTATACACAAAGTGAGAGACTGATACAGATATTTACATATTTAAACATTACTCACTAAGCCATGTATTCACTATGATACACTTAATCAGTCAGTTACACAATCAATTTTTCAAAAACAAATCATCCATTTAGACACTTATATCCCCATTTATTCTTCCATCCACCTTGAGATATACATATATAAAACATATTTAATTTTCAGAAAAACACACATTCACTGGATGATGTCATCAGTGATGTCATTTGAGATGTCATCAGTGATGTCATGAGTGATGTCACTGACCATGTCATGAGTGATGTAATATGTGACGTCATCAGCAGTGCATTGCGGGCGCGCGAGTAGTAGTTAGCTGAACTAACTATAACGGGGAAATTTCAATGGTTTTGTACAAGTGAAAAGTCCAGCTAACTATAACACCCCTGAAACCTATGGTTTTTTCAGTGACTTTATATATATATATATGGTTGGGCCCCGACCCGAGAGGCTGTGGCGCCCCTCATGTCAGGAAGTCGTTTGCAGTTTATGGTAAAGGAGCGCCCGCCGGCTGAAGAATTGAACATTAATAGAGTATTGATGGCAGGGCCATCGTTGAGAGGCCCACTTCTATTCTAAGAAATGGACTTCGAATCAGCCAGGGTTTGCAGTTGGATTTCTGTGCATATGTGCTTCTGTGAATGTGAGCACTCGCTGGCTGGAGATGGGAACATTAACAGAGTATTGACGGCAGGGCCACTGTGAAGAGGCCCGCTTCTATTTTGGAAAGTGGACTTTTAATCAGCCAGCGTTGGGAGTATGCATGTCATCTGCACACAGTGATTCCATGAACATTGTTTCCGAGGCAAGTACGAATTCATTAAGAACTGAGTTGGAGCGGTTCTGTTTTTGTTAATGTGACCTTTGCCAGTATATGGAACTTTTCCGTGAATGAGCGATTAAATTATAAGGCACAAAGTGAAAAACAAACTTAAAGTTGAATTGGGAACTAATTATAAATGACTGAAGATGCTTGAGCAACAGGAATGGAGCATTATGGTAGTTGTGGTCGAGATGACTACTAAACAAAGAAATTTAAGGCATGTGATGATGGTACATTGAAAATACTTTATTTATAAAAGATGAATTTACGAACAAAATTGAAAAGAATATTTTTCATCAAAGCCAAAGTTTATTTATCTAAAACTCGAGAAATGCTTTTCACTGCTGCTTTAAATCTAATATGTGGGCTATCAGTCCGTTCTCAATGTTTACCGCTTTGAACATTTAAAAGAACCAATGAACTTGCCCAAGGAATATGAGCATTTGACAAAGACTCGTTTGAGTTGAAACGCGTTATGCCTTCTGTTTGCCTTAAGATAAAGGATTTTGCGAAGCACTGATGCTGTGGCCTGCATCATGTTACTAAATGGTACATGTTTTCTTTTGGAGTATTTAAGGTGTCTGGCGCACCTGGTTAGGCCCCGACCCGAGAGGCCGTGGCGCCCCTCACGTCAGGAAGTCGTTTGCAATATATATATATATATATATATATATATATATATATATATATATATATTCACTTAAAAAACCATAGGTTTCACACATGTTATAGTTAGCTGTACATTTCACTCGTAAAAAACCAATGAAATTCCACGTTATAGTTAGATCAGGTAACTATAACTTGCGCGCCCACAATAAACTGCTGATGACGTCACATATTACATCACTTATGACATGGTCAGTGACATCACTCATGACATCAATGATGACATCTGAAATTACACATTGTGGATTGCGGTCGCGCAAGTTATAGTTACCTGATCTAACTATAACGTGGAATTTCATTGGTTTTTTACGAGTGAAATGTACAGCTAACTATAACATGTGTGAAACCTATGGTTTTTTAAGTGAATTTGCAAGGTTTTGTAAATGATAATTCCTAACTATAACGTGTGTGAAACCTATAGTTTTTTCAGTGAATTTGTACGGTTTTTTAAATGCTAAGTTATGTATTTATTTTTTATTTTTTTTTCTGGTTTTTCACTGTGCGCACACCCTGTGCGCAGTCCATGCCGTGCGCGCCTCGCATTTTTTTACACATTAACATTTGTTTTTTTCTCCCTTGTGGGTCCTTCAATTTATTTAATAAATGTGATTGTTACTTCTTTATTTATTTTTTTATTTGTTTTTGCCGTGCGCGTACGGTAAGCTTACCGTACGCGCACTCCGCGATTTTTAAAAAAAAATATTAAATGTATTTTTCGTACTTTTGGGTCCTTCTTGGACCCCCTGACAAACACTAGGGGGTCTGCAACTCTCTTCGTTGCCCCCTTTTCACGTTCCCCACCTTTGTTTCTCAGTGCGAGAGACAGAAAATGGCGGCCGATACTTCCTGATTTCGACAAATTCGAATGTTTACAGTCATGTATCCACCAATCAGAATTGAGCTCGCGCACAGCACCGTACGCGTACGGTAAGCTTACGGTAAGCGCACGGAGCGCGCTTACAGATATATAGATTGATTTAAATGCTATTTTCTCAGGACCTACGGAACAGATTTACACCAGACCTACAAAAGGCACATCCTTGACCTGAGGACTACCTCTCTACCAAATTTCAAGTAATTCTGTTCAGCCGTTCGGGCTGTAGCTCGGACTAAAGGTCCTATGGGAAAATGCATGGGGAAAACGCGTTTTGGGACCCCCCTTTTTTCTCATCCCCCGCTTGACGAATCCTCCCGAGACTTTCAGGGTACGAGCGGAGCAGAGCGCCCCATTAGTTTTGAAAATTTCGCGAGGATTCGTCGACCGGCGCCAAAGTTATTCCAAATAGAATGTTGCGGATTTCCTATGGAAACACGGTCCTAACTATAACTATCTACTGGCGACCGCCAGTAGATAATATATATCTATCTACTGATTTGTTCAATATTTATCTGCTGCTCTTATCCTTCGGTACTGTTCAAGAGAAATAATCTGCTGCTCTCATCCTGTGATGTACAGTTCAATAGGAAAGTTCTGTTGCTCTTATCTTGAGATGTACAGTTCAAAGAAAATGTAAGTTCTATTCCAGAATTTCAATGTAGAGCAAAACTTAGATGGATTCAAATGTCTTTAAAATTGCAAAAGTAACATGTGACAAAAGTCTCCAAGTAATTCTCTCTCAAGAAGAAACAGGAAATAGAGAAGGATTCTGGAAAGGATACCTGTTCACAGAATTTGAATTGACTTACTTGAGAAATGGTCTAGTTCTCAGAGAGCTGCTTCAAGAAGCTCACATGGAGAGAATTATCGAGCTCTCACAGAAAACTAAAAAGGCAGTCAAATTTCAAAATACCTTAGTGACTTGACATAGACTGCACCAAAATCTGGATTTTAGGATAGCAGTACTTGCGTACGTGCCAGGCGGAGAGAAAAATGGGAAGAAATGCTACTCCCCTGATGGAATTTCAGTGACAGCATGCGTGAAAAGAGAAACGCTGCTTCCTTACAAGAAAAAACGGTTGAAGTGCGCTCAGCAAATAGTGCGCGAGCGCAATTGTGACTACACTGCAAAAGCTGACTAAACAGTAGACCAGGAACTATCTAAACCTATCTTTGCAGCCGCTATCTTGTAAATCTGGATGAGGATAAAACTGAATCATCTAGAGAAGCACCAGCCAAGGCTTCAAGGATGCAGAACGGTGGCGCTTCCCAAATGGAAAAATAGACAGTCTTTTGAGTCTTGACCCTATAAGGAGACAATTCAGAGCAGATTTTGAAACCGATTGATTTAGACCTGACAGGGGCAGAGTAACGCACTTCCTCTTCAAAGCAACGGTTGTCTTGCGTAGCTTGTTAAATGCAATTCTAGGTTTTTTAGTCACCCTTGGGCTTCCTTGCATGCTGCAAATGTGATGGAAAAGTTTGATAAATATACCCAAAGGTCTCGAACCTGATAATGTAAAAGAAAAGACACCATCAGCAAAGGTGGCGCCTCAGGAACAGGAATGCATCCCAGTACTCTATGCGCTTGCTTCACTGTGAAGGAAGTTGATGGTGTACCTTGACAGGCAACTTCTGTCAACCAGTTTTCCAAGAACTTCTCAGTTTAGTGACCTTCACAGCGTTCTGGTACGCCCACCAGGTTTATTTTGTTTTGCATAACTCAGACTTCCGCACAAGGAGTTTTAATTGATCCACTGTGGACCGGAGGTCTCTAAACTGAGATTGATGTTTGGACCCCAATGGTCTCACAGAGCTTAGAGTGAATTCCATCTCAGTGACCCTATCCAACAGTTCCTTATGGTCTGCCCCAAGGAAGTTCACCCCTTTCCCCATGGAATGAATCTTGGCTGACAATGTGATTATCATATCCATTATTGCTATCAGGATTTGTTTAAATTTCTCATTATGTCCTACTAGAGTAGTTTGCATGGTTCGAAGAATGTCATGATCAATCAGTTTGTTCTGCATCTGCTTTCATGACAATGGTATAATTGAACCATGTTATCGATGGCTCCTCTATGACGCAGACTTTAAAGTGTCCAGCATAAGAGTGCACCCAGCCAAGGTAAAGAATGGGCTCAGGGTGCAAAATGGGGGATTACAGCAGGCCAATGGAGTGCCCCAACAAAGTTAGCCAAATCAACGACAGAATTACATTTTCATTCTTACCTTTAAAGTATAAATAATATAGTAAGCAACTGATGCACAGTGATCAGTCGAGCACCAAAGCGAGAACCTATGTCAGTTCATGCAAGTTTCCGCAGCAGAATCACTCTTTCCAGTGCCACCGTTCGCATTCTACAAACATTCAGAAATTCATTTTCTTCTAGTTACACGGGTGCAGGACATCAAAGGGAAACCACAAAGTCAATCAAACGAAAATGGGAGGGTTGTTTCAATACACAGGGAGTGGAGAGTGACAAAGAGTTCCCCAGGAACCATTTCTTCAATTTTGTATAGGCCCACCTCAACAGAAGACTGCAATTTTTTTCCCAGGTTCCAGTAAAAGTATTCAGATAATCTAATACTGCTCTCTGACCAGCCTTGCACAAAAGAGAGCACTCATGCAGGTTTGTATAGGCTACCTCAGCATGATCATGACAAATGAAACAGTAAAGGTGCCCTTTTTCTAGCACCAATTTTTACGTTGTTCACCCATCTGGAAATTCAATTTCCTCCAGTGGCGATGAAAAAGGATAGCACAGAGAAGCCGAAAAATTGGCAAATGTAAATGTGGTGGTTATTTCATCCCCCGGAGGTGGTGGGAATAGGGAGCTCCATAGCACCACTGATATAACTCTACACAGGGACCCATCCCTTCTCCCAGTGGCCCTCGTGGTCCAGGCCCAGCACTCCACCCATGCCAAACCACCTCTTGGCCACCGTCTGAGGGAATGGCACAGACAAGAGCCATGCTCCAGGCCTACGTCCAGCACACCTGAGGGAGCTCCCACATCTTGGCACCTGTTGCATGAGCGATGTCCTCATAATGCGCCACTCTTTCTTCATTGGCTGAAGCCTACCTTCAGGCTTTATACCTACCTCATTGATGCCACCATTTGGCATCTCTGGCGCAGTTGCAGCATGACCACAAATCATAGTGCTGAGGCTGCCGTAGGGGCTATTTGGAGTGATTCCCTGCATTGGCAGGCAGTAGTGTCACCTGGGCCAAGGATTTCCAGTGTTTGTGATGTCCAATTACTGGGCCAATTCAATGATTTGACAGGAAGACCCTGGAAGACATCATGAGAAGCGGCCTCTTGCATGGCATGACAAAATGCCCCTAGCACATTGGAGTTAATAATATCTGCAGTCGATGGGATGATATTTTTGTAAAGGATACATAGACCACAATAGTTTTGTAACACAATGTTTAGCCGACCATATTCTGAAATGCCACAATTTTTCTCTTGCTATGACTTTTAACTGGGGGGGGGCAGTGATCCTACTTCCCCCAAGGTTGCCAATAGACTTTTAGGTGCACCACTGCATAATGGACACAGCTGGTAGGGAGACATATTGAATAATGAGTGTATTCGCTATTGATATCTGCAGTTCAAGATGTGCATGTGCATGTGCATGTGCCGGTGTTAATCTGTTATAGCAAAACGTTTTATTGACTTCAATATACCGGTTGGGTCTTTGGATATACTTTACCTCTCACATTCATGTACAGATGTATCACTACATCAAGCACAATGGCATTTGTGTTTACTGCTTTCTTTGTACATAGATGGAGTCCAATTGATTTAATATAGAGCTCATGATAAAGAAATATTTCAATTTGGAAAGAAGTGATCTACATTGTGTGATTTTAATGTCTTTTTCGGTTTTACTTCATAATAAACATATTTCTCTTGGAAATAATAACATGATGTAAAAATTACATGGTAAAACAAATGAGCAAATCAATTTTGCACCATCTTTCATTACCTAACATTAAGCAGAGTGGTTTGGTTGCGAACAATATTATGTAACGATTTCTACTTCAAAGAAAATACAGATTGGTTTTTCAATTTCAGGAGGAGTGTAGATCTGCATTTAGCTGCTGCATTTTCTTCATCTTGATGCAAAACTTTAGTTTGGAAGAAATATTTTATATTATATTTTCTTTCGTTTAAAAATGGGGCACAAGCTGTATTTGGTTAAAAAAAATGTTAGTTGGTCCACGTGCCTTTCAGAAGCAGTATTTATCAGCCTGAGTAAGACATTTTTGCAGGTACTAAAATCCCAATTTCTTGAAAACATCATCATTCAATAAAACAAATTAAACATGCCCATTCCAATATGCATCTCTGTCTGAAGTCGTGTGTTCATGCTACTTTCTCTCTTACAAGAAGATGCTTGGGGTTTAAGTAAGTAATGCCTTTATCTGCATGTTGCATTATTTAGAGTTGAAAACAAAGCTCAGTGTGTTCCCTGACGCCTGTGGTTTCTATCCACAGGCTCCTCTAAACAGCGGGCATTTTGTATGGCTCATTATCACATTTATCAGAAAGATAGGGCTCTTTATGTTTACTCTCCTTTTTGAGGCTCGGCGGGGTCTCTATCTCCTGTCTCTCAAAAATGGAAGTAAAAATACAAACATCTTTGTGGAAACTGTACACATATGGATTTGAGAATACATACATGCCATCTGAAAACCACTTTTCAATTTCATAAAAGCACATTTCTACAGACATATTGCCCTAGACCTTTACAGCAAATAGTGGGTAGTTCATACAAATTTAATTAATGGGAAAAATAATGCTGTATCCCGTAAATATTATGAACCTGACTTAAAGGGGTAAATTGATTTTCTCTATGATTTAAGTCTGACTCGAGAAATTGAAGCTGCATGTTACTGATTCTGTAAGCAATGGAATTACACCTATGCACACAATCAATTGAAACAATATTGTATTTAATAAAGAGAACTGTATTCTGAAATATGTTACGAATGTTTGCTTTAGCACAAGTTTTAAAGAATCTCGGTCCTTCTTTAGGAAGACTTTGCCTTAGATTATGGCAGTTTTCAGACTTTCTAGCTATGAAAAAACCTTTGTAAATCACCCCCCTTTGCATATATTGTCGGATACCCTGATAACTAAGGGGCTGATTCTGATGGCGGTCGGATTTACATCTGGCCCCAATCGTATCGGGATGGGACCACCTGAAAAGCTGTTGACGGTCACGCAGCCTGATGTACAATACGGCCACCTTGAAGTCGGTCGCAAAGTGTATTATTTGTATTGTGGCATGTGCTGCTCACTGCAGCACACGCCGCAGTCCAAATATCGCACATTGGGCATATGCCTGCACTATGTGGCAGGCACCATTCCGTGCCTGCAATATGGTGAAGGTATATGTAGGGGGAGCACAAAACCCAACACTGAGGGCTTGGAGGAAAGGAATGTCCCTTTCCGCCAGCCTTTTCATGGCGGGTAACTTGCCATGAAACAGCTGGTGGGGATGGCCATCATGATACCTATGGCGGTTCCGGGCAGGCACCGCCACAATTGCAGGGATCGGAGTGCCCTCCAATGATCCAACAGGCTCACTGAGCCCGTAAGACCCACGGCAGTCAGTCTCTCTGACCGCCACCCCCCGCCCGCCATCCTAATGTGGCGGACAGAAAACATTCGTCCCATGGCGGTGAGACCCCACCAGCAGGCTGTCAGTGGCGGTCTCACCATTATTGTAATGAAGCCCTAACTCTTTGGCACATCTGGGTCTTGATGAATGCATAGTAGATGTTTTGCCTCAGTCAGAGGGGGCAGATTTATCTTGAGTTTGCACCACAGCAAAGTCATGCAATGCGGTGCAAAGTGGCAATGCAGTGCAAAGGAGATTTACTTTCCAGCTCAACATGTATTTTGCACTGTAAATTTACTCTTTCGTTGAGGTAGTTTGCTCTTTTAGCTGCAGGGAATTATATGGGTGCCACCTGGAGAGTAGCCCTATCTACTAAGATTGTCAGAAAAGCACCACCTCTAAGCATGCGTAAAGCTGGGATTTCTTTTTTATTTGCCTAACGTTTCAAACACTGCATAGGTGCTGCACTGTGCAACACAAATCCAATGTGTGTAATATTTTAGAAATTGTCTCGGCATATAATTATGTACTGTAAGGGTATTCTTCAGTACAAAACCTACAGTAGAAATGATGCACAAAGCTTTGCAATGAGGTGCAAAGGTGTGTGTGGCACTAGAGAGTGAGTTTGTGGACTAGTGAGGGGATGAGTACAGCAGAGTAATGGTTTTCCATTCTCAGTCACAACACACTAATATAAAGACTGGCATCACCAATGGATTATATAGCTTTGATGCAGTGTTGTGGAGTTGCGGTGTGTTTAATCTAACTTCCACTGAAGGTTCTAAGTGTGTTGGTGTTGGTAAACGCGTATCAGCGATAAGTGCTGTTACACGTTTAATGAAAGACAACTAAATTGTTCATCTAAACATTTGGATGTGAGTAGTAAGTTCTGTCTAGTGTATTTTTTGTGTGGTATTTCTTGGTATATTGCACTTTAAAAAATGTTCATTGTGGTAATATGAATTGCATTTCTATTGGTTCCTTTCTTTACTATTTTTAATGAAAGGTTTTAAATATATTGTGAGACTGTGAGCTGTGGATTGTAAAGGCTCTAGGTAGGGAAAATGTTTTAAATATATGTGAGACTTTGGGTTGTGGATTGTATTGGGTTTAGTTAGGATTTATTTTATGTTTATACAGATGAAACTGTATAATATATAAGTAGTCGTGTCTGAATGATACAATCATGCATTGTTGATTTAGGTTACTAAAAGTGTCTGAATTTTCTAAATCTTCACCACCTCCAAGGATCCAGGATTCCATTCGGGGGTTAGGACTCCCTTCAGCAGAGGTCAGGTGCAGGGTTCAAGGGCTTGGGAGCTTGCTGTGCCCCTGTAGCCTACACGAGAAGCCAGCCAACTAGCCATTGTACTCACTTCTGGTGGTCTTAGGAAGGTGGTCCAGTTCTCCCTTTAAGCAGCAAGACAGGCCTTCAAGCATCATGGCAGTCCTCGGGTAGCAACAGGGCAGTCTTCGGACAGCAGCAGGGGCGTACTTTGGGGGTCCAAGCAGTTTTCCATAGGTCCAAGAGTGCACTGAGGATGTGTTCTGAGGTTCCAATATTTATGCCTGGTGCCAGCCTTTGGAGTGGGAGAGACATCTTGAGATACCCTATACTACCCTAACATCCTGTTCTGGAAAGTTTTTCCCTTCCCCTGTGAAGGCTCCAAAAAGTCTGGGATGACAAATACTCATATCAGATTCCTTTGTGTGTGCTAAGGTAAGCCCTTTGAAGTGTTAGCTGGGTACAGCTATGCCCCAACCATGCTGAGGATGTTCCGCCCTGTCCACACATAATTCCCTTTGTCTCACTGACTGGATGGAATGCACAAACTCCAACAGCAGAGCCAATCACAATCATGCAGCAGTGGTCCGTGCAGGTAAGAGCGGTGGGGCCCGGTGGGGGGTGGGGGGGGGGATTTTGACATATGACCACGAGGAAAAATTAATTATTTGTTTAATTTTCCCTTGCGGTTGTATGTTAAACTCCCCCCCACCTGGCCCTACCGCTCCGCCCCTATTACCTGCAGGGGCCGTGGCTGCAATCATGGGACCCAGGATACTGGCAGAAGGCACAAATGGTTAGGACAAGAAAATGTCAACCTCCTAAAAGTGGCATTTTCAGTTTTGTGACTTAAAATCTGACTTTAGTATTAAAGAGGATTAAAAATTGCAATTCATTTTAGTGCAAACACCATAGTTCTGTCAGCTCCCAATCAAAAGTTATCGCTTATTAGATGTAATATGTTAAACCAGTGTAAGTCAATTGGAGAAATAGTGAAAAATTATTTTAGGAGATTTTCATTGCCAGGACATGTAAAATGCAAACACACATGTCCTACTTTTTAAATACAATTCACCCTGTTCTGTGCACCTTTAGGGCCTACCTTAGGGATGGTGTACTAAATTGCCAGCAACGGTCCATGCAGGTAAGCAAGGTGGGGCAGTGAGGCGGGGGTGCTGTAGACAGGCGAGGGAATCAGATTAATTCTTTTAATTAATTTTCCCTATTCCGTCATCTATCGACTTACTTCCCTCCTGCCCCTCCCAGATCCCACCCCGCCCCACTGCCCTACTGTGCTTACTTGCACCGACCACCGCTGTAAACTGGGTTTCTGGTTGAGGGGGGGGGGGGTGAAACCCTCCTCAAGCAAAAACCACAATCCTTATCAGGGTGGAGTCACAAGCAAAACCCAAATTAACCTGTGCTGAATCCCTGGTAACTTGGCCCAGAGCAGTCTGTCTCAACTTAGATGCAATGTGTAAAGTATTTGTGCAACACTTCAAACAGTAACACAGTAAAAGCACACCACAAAGGCATCCCACACCAAATTAGTAAAACCGATTAATTTTTAATAAATAAAACAAGACCAAAATAACAAAAATCTAATCAGTAGAACCAGAGATATGCAGGCTTAAAGATTTCAGTAAGTATGCCACCAAAAAGAACAAATCACTAACTGTGGTTATCTGCTTGCATCTGACCAGGACAAATTAACAAGCTCAGGCCAACTGCTATGAAGCACAGGCCTGCTGCAGAGACTCACTTAAGCCTGCTGAATAAGAGTTTCTTAAATCCTTGTTGTAGAGAGTTGTGAGGCACATCCCCAAGGATGCATTGCACACCCAAGGCAATGCATTGGTTCTGAGTTACTGTGAAGTGGCTGTGCGAGGCCCTGCATCGGCATTAAGGATCCAGTCGACAATGGCTTGTGATGTAAAGTTTAGTATCAAGGATGTGTTGCGCAGTCAAGGCGATGCTTTGGTTCCGAAGAGCTGAGAGCCTGTGATATGAGAACCTGAGTTGTCATCGACGAGAGATTTGCGATGGGAGGGCCTGCGTCAGTGAAGCGTCACACAGCAGCAGTTCCGATGGGGGCTGCAACGTCAATGCAGAGATCCTGTGGTCTTATGGCTAGACTGCCAACCTTGGAGCTGGGATACCAAGGTTTGAGCCTCGGGGTCGACTCCACATCCTGTGATTCTGGGCAAATCACTTAATCTCCCCGCGACTACCAAAAAAATGAATGTGTCCTTGTGTAACGTAACCGGTGCTCATGTAAAGCACTCCAATACCTTTGGGTTGAGTTTGCGCTATATAAATCTGCAAAAAAACAAAAAATAAAATCTTGCACTGAGAGAAACCTCACAGCAGAGGCAATGCATCGGTTCTGCCCTGGGTTCTGCTGGAGCCACAGATGGACTGGCATATCACCTTCAGGCCCACTTCCAAGAGTTCACGACTGGGCTGGCACCATTTGGCAGGTTAGGACTCACCAATGGCAAAGCCCAGGTGTTGGGTTTAAGGTTGTTGGAGCCTTCTGGCCCTGAATCTCTGTTCAGGAGGCCAGCCAACTAGCCCTCGGATTTACTTCGGTGCCATGAGTTGAAAAAATGCAGGTCCAGTCCTTCTCACCCATGCAAATGGGCAGCAGCCAGTGGGTAGAAGGTCAGCACAGAAAGGCAGCATTACAGGGCAGCATCAGTTCAGCAGAGTGGCAGTCCTTTCAGCAAAAGAGCAGTCCTTCCTCCTGGCAGAGTATCCACAGGTCCCTACTTGTACCGGGTGTCTGTGGTCCAATATTTATACCCTGTTCTGCCTTTGAAGTGGGAGAGGCCTCTAGAGGTATGCTTTTGAAATCCTCAGTCATCCTGCCTTCACTGCCCTGACTTCAGACTAACCACAGGGGGCATGCCCTTTGTGTGGAGGCAGGTCACAGCCTATTCAAGTGTAAGCCTGGCTGGGCCGAGCCGCGGCAGCTGCAGGTAAGAGCGTGGTGCTGGCTGGGGTGGGGGGATTTTGAGAGACAGCCACAAGGGAAAATGAAATAAATAATACATTTTCCTTCATGGTCGTCTCTAGAAATCCTCCTCAGCCACCCCCTCCGCTCTTACCTGCAGCGGCTGTCGCTGGCTGTGCCCAGCTGCGCACTCCCATCCTGTATTGACCCCCTATCCAGGCACACCTTCGCTCTCTATTGTTTGAAGCTATCTGGGAAAAATACACAAAGCTCACCTGTCAGCTAAACCCAGTCATGTGACCCAGAGGCAGGCTATAGGCACTAAATGACAAAGGAACAAAAAATAAAACTTTCAAAAAGTGGTATTTTCCAAACAGTAATTAAAAATCTGACTTTACTATTTGAGAGGATTTTTCACTACAATTCCAAAGACACTAAACATGATCTGATTACCTGTTCACATTTGGACGTTACAGCTAATTATGTAAAAGGGTAACTCCAATGTTATCCTATTGAAGAGGTAGGCCTTGCAGTAATGAAAAACAACTTTAGCAGTTTTTTACTGCCAGGAAATGTAAAACTTAAAAGTGTATGTCCTACTTTGTAAATACACGGCACCCTGCCCTCTGGGTTGTTCTAGAGGTGATTTATATGGATTAAAAAGGAAGGTTTGGGCCTGGCAAAAAGTTTATTTCGCCAGGTAGAAATGGCAGTTTAAAACTGCACACCTAGGCGGAAATGGCAGGCCTGAGGCATGTTTAAAGGGCTACTTAAGTGGTTGACACAATAAGTGCTCCATGCCCACAAGTAGAATTTAATATACAGGCCCTGGATACATTTAGTGCCACTTTACTATGTTATGTTATGTTATATCCTCTTGTATAGCACGCAGCTGCCCCAGCGAAGGGGCGTCCCTGCGCTGATAGCTGTGTCCGAAGAGAGCCAGGGCTAGACTATAGGAAACAGGTGCGTTTTGATGGCTTTGCGGAAGGATGGCAGGCAGTCTAAAGGACGAATCTGCACAGGGAGGGAGTTCCATAACTTAGCAGCCAGATAGCGGAAGGACCTGCCCCCCGCCCTGGTGCGTTGCACTCGGGGAACAGTAGCCAGGATTTGCTCAGCAGTGCGTAGCTGGCGGGTGGGGACATAGGGGACCAGCATATTGGATAGGATCTCGGGTGGAGAGTTTTATCATTTTAAAGGCTAAACATAGTGTCTTAAATTCGATCCTCTTGGAGATGGGAAGCCAGTAAAGGCGGCGTAGAGCGCCCGATGCAGAACATGTTCTGGGGAGTCTGAGCAGAACTCGGGCGGCTGCGTTCTGGACTCGTTGAAGGCGGTTCACTTCTGCCTTATTGACACCTAACAGTAAGGAATTGGCATACTCAAGTCTCGACAAAATAGTCGCTTGGACTATCAGCTGACGTGTGGCTGGGTCAAAAAAAAACTAATATAGGCCTCAGACCCCGTAGGAGTCCAAAGCAGGTGCCAGCGATCTTTTTAGTATGATCTTGAAATCCAAGAGTGGAGTCAAGCCAGATCCCTAGATTCTTCACCACCAACTTAGGGGTTGGGGCACAACCCAAGGATACTCGCCACCACTGCGTACTCCAAAGCCCCTTGTCCCTCCCCACCAACAACACTTCCGATTTATTAGCATTAAGCTGGAGGCAGTTCATGGTCATCCAGCATGCAACTGCCTCTAGAGCATTCCGGAACTGAATGGCATCCCGAGACTGGTCATCAGAAAGGACCACCACCAGCTGGGTGTCATCAGCATAGGAGACCATGGTCAAACCATGGTCCCGCGCGACTTCTGCCAGGGGTTGGACATAGAGATCAAATAGAACCGGGCTTAACGCCAAGCCCTGGGGGACCGCCTGCTTGATGGAATGGACGTTAGAGAGGAAGGGAGGGGCAGAGACCTGAAAAGATCTGTCGGACAGAAAGGACCGGAACCATTCCAGTGCCATGCCGTCTACCCCTGCTTCCTCTAAACGGCGCAGGAGGATCTGATGGGAGACCGTGTCAAACGCGGCGCTCAGGTCAAATAATATCAGCACCGCCGTTTGACCCTCATGCAGAATGGTCCGCAGATGTTCACTCACTGCTAATAGTGCTGTCTCGGTGCTATGACCGGGCGGAAACCATTCTGGGAGCAGTCTAGGATCCTGCTGTTGTTCAGAAAGTCCGAGAGGACTCTATTGGCGTGGGCCTCCGCGATTTTTGCAACCCAAGGCAGAAGAGAAATAGGTCGAAAATGTTCTGGTGAGGGTTTTTTCAGAAGGGCGAGCACCTTTGCCTGCTTCCATGCCGAAGGGAGCACTGCCATGCTGAATGAGGAGTTAATCGTCTGCCATAAGGGCGTGAGAAGTATAGGTAAACAGTCTCTAAATTGGGCCGGCCTCATGGGGTCCTGAGGGGAACCCGATTTGACCTTAGTGCTCAATGTAAGAAGCTCGTCCTGGGAGATGGAGGGTATCACTGCCAAAATGGCGATAGGCTTGGGTGCTGTAGGGGTCAACAAGTCGGTGGTGCAAATAGGGAAGGATTTATATATAGCTTCTACTTTCTGGACAAAGAAGCTGGCCAGATCCTCGCATTGCTGCCCAGACGTAATCGTTGAGGTAGGGGGATCCTTCCTCCTTTTAAAATCGTTAAGTATGTTAAAAATGCTTTTCATAGGGTTTTTGCAGGATTTAATCTCATTGGCAAGGTAGGCTGCTCGAGCCAAATGTATGGCTTTATGGTAGCATTTAATCGCGTCCTGATACTTTTTATCTGTAAGGTCATGGTCCTTTCTCCAGGCCCGTTCTAGCTGTTTACATGTGGTACGCAGAGCGGCTAGAGAATCATTGTACCAAGGATTGGAGCTAGAGCAGCGGCCTTTGGACCATTTGGCCGGAATAAGAGTGTCTAATGCCTGAAGTATCCACTCACAGATTGCTTTATACGATTGCTCCGGGTTAGTGTCAAGGATGGGGGGCAAGAAGCCAAACAGGCAAGAAGGTCTTCCAGCTTGAGTTTATGCCAGCAGCATCTGAAGGTGGCCCTAAGGTCCGCTCTGGTCACTCCCTCAGAAAAGGGGAGGGCGATGGAAATAAGGTGGTGATTGGACCAGCACACTGGGCTAGGGGTCTTGACTGTAAGAAAGGGGATGTTGGAAAAAACTGGGTCAAGTAAATGCCCAGCAGTGTGGGTGGAACCCACTACCAGCTGTCTTAGTTGACAAGCAGCGAAATCTGCAAGCAGGCTGCAATTTCCGGATAGGAAGGACGATCGAAGTGGATGTTTAGATCGCCAATGAGGGTAAAATTCGTGGCTCTCAGTGCAAGGGAGTGCACAGCCTCAATAATGGCTGTTTTTAATTCTGAGATGGATCCAGGGGGGTGGTAAACTAATAGGCCAGAGAAAGAGGAGTGTGCGCTAAAAGAGATGACAAAACGGGAGCATTCGCACCCTACGACGTCTTCTTTAACAAATGTGCAGTGGAGGACTTATATGTAAATAGAATATGCCATCTGTGGATAAGCCAATGGTGGTGAGCAAAATAACGATGGATTAAACCCAGATCTGTGACTGGGGGTGAATGTTTTGCCAATGTGCAACGTTCCGTCCATCATCTTGTGTGTTTTGCTGTTCGCCCTAAGTGGGAAGGATATGCCCAGACGTGGGTCCCGTGCTCACTACGCCACTGGAGTCAAGCTATACTGGCTAAAGAGGGGTGAAACCCCGAAACCGGTCCTAGGATGCTTGATTCCGGTCCAGGGAAGACATGGCTTGGCAGTTCGGGCTGGACTCTTCCCATGAGGCACAGGGTCAAGTCTGAACTGGGGTGGCGTGGTGAGCAAAATAACGATGGATTAAACCCAGATTTGTGACTGGGGGTGAATGTTTTGCTAATGTGCAACGTTCCGTCCATCATCTTGTGTGTTTTGCTGTTCGGCCTATGTGGGAAGGGTATTCCCAGATGTGGGTCCGTGCTCACTACGCCACTGGAGTCAAGCTATACTGGCTGAAGAGGGGTGAAACCCCGAAACCGGTCCTAGGATGCTTGATTCCGGTCTAGGGAAGACATGGTTTGGCAGTTCGGGCTGGACTGTTCCCATGAGGCACAGGGTCAAGTCTCAACTGGGGTGGCGTGGTGAGCAAAATAACGATGGATTAAACCCAGATCTGTGACTGGGGGTGATTGTTTTGCCAATGTGCAACGTTCCGTCCATCATCTTGTATGTTTTGCTGTTCGCCTTATGTGGGAAGGGTATGCCCAGATGTGGGTCCCTTGCTCACTACGCCACTGGAGTCAAGCTATACTGGGTGAAGAGGGGTGAAACCCTGAAACCGGTCTTAGGATGCTTGATTCTGGTCCAGGGAAGACATGGCTTGGCAGTTCGGGCTGGACTGTTCCCATGAGGCACAGGGTCAAGTCTGAACTGGGGTGGCGTGGTTAGCAAAATAACGATGGATTAAACCCAGATCTGTGACTGGGGGTGAATGTTTTGCCAATGTGCAACGTTCTGTCCATCATCTTGTGTGGTTTGAGGATACGCCAATGTTGCCATGTTTAAAGGGAAGAGCACATGTCTTTAGCACTAGTTAGCAGTGGTAAAGTGTACAGAATCCTAAGGTCAACAAAAACAAATTCAGAAAAAAGTGAAGGGTAAAGGCACACTTTACCACTAGTTACCAGGGAAAAAATGCAGAGTCCCAATGCCATCACAAATGGGTTCAGCAATAGAAGGCAATAAACTGGGAGAGATCCTGCAAAAGAAGCCATGTCAAACCAAGTCTAATGGGTTTAGTGAATATGCATGGCTTGTCATCATGGGGAGTGCTTTGTAAGCATGGTCCTTGTTGAACTTGGCCCTTTTTGCAGGGTCATCCCTGAACTTTTTGCCTTCCTCCTGTATTTTTCCGGACTTGCTGTTGGTGGTTTTATGACTCTGGGCAATTTTTCACTGCTGATCAGTGCTAAAGTGCATATGCTCTCTATTGTAATGTGTTGTATTGGATTAGTGACTCCATGGTTGGCTTATTTGATTTACTTGCCAGACCATAGTACAGTGCACCATGTGTGCCCAGTGCCTATAAATCAAAAGCTGCTGGTGGACTTGCAGCACTGATTGTGCCACCCACAGAAGCAGCTTGTAATATGTGACTCAGGCCTGCCATTGCAGAGCCTGTGTGAAACCTGGGGCTGCCATGTCAACTTGGCAAGTGCACCCACTTGCCAGTCCCTAAACCTTCTCTTTTCTACATTTTCGTCATCCCTAAAGTAGGCCCAAGGGCAGGGTGCATTGTATGGAGAAGGTAAGACATGCCCTGATGTGTGTAGCATGTCCTGATAGTGAATTACAGCGAATTTTGTTTTTCACTATTGCAAGGCTACCTGTTCCCATTGGCCAGAATGGGCAGTTTGATTATAACATCTTATAATCCTAACTGACTCAGTGAACTAGGTAGAAATTCGAGTTTAGTATGCCTGAACTCGAAATGATAAAACACATCTTTTAGTGAAGTTGGTTTTACCATTCTGTGTTCGAAAATACCACTTTTAGAAAGTAGGTATTTTCTTGCCTAACCATCCTAGCCTGCCTTTGTTAGGTTGTGTATTCCATGTCTGGTTTGTGAGTGACAGGGACTGGGGTGGCTCCAGGAGACATGGTGAGTCAGCACAAGGCTGAATAGACCTATCTCATGAGGAGTGGTGGGAGGAGTAGCACCTGGACCTGAATAGGGCTGTGCCTGCCTTCCACAATGCTGGCTCCACCTCCTGTGGTGTGTTTGATGACCCTGGCCCACACTGACATAAGAAGAAGTTGTGCACTGGCAGAATGCACCCAGAACTGGTTTGGACTAGGTACAGACACTCTCTGTCTTCAGAGACAAAGGATTTGTGTGTATAAAAAGGGGGACCCAGACCCCAGAACTTTAGATCACTTCTGGGAATCGAAACGACCCTTTGCCAAGGAGAAGAACCAAGGAAGCTGAAGGAGGAGACTCCCCTGTGCTGTGCTGTTGGGGTTGGCCTGCAGTGGTTACTTTATTGCCAAGGAAAGGAGAAAAGGAACTTTGTGTGTACTTTTGCAATCTTGAAGAAGAATCTCCAAGGGCTTGAACTGAGCTTGCCTCCTGCCTGAAGTTTCAGGGATACAAGACTTCACCACCAGCTCCCCTTAATTCCCTTGCTGAGGAATTCTACCTGCAGAGAGGTGCCTGCTGTTGTTTGGGCCCTCTGAGAAGACTGTGTGTTGCTGGGAGCTGGAAGCGCGCCACAACGAGGAGAAGCGTGTCGCCACCGCAGCAATTGCCGTCGCATTGCAAAAGAAGCGTGCCACCGCTGCATCTGTTCGCCGTCAGATCATCGACGAAGTGCGTCGCATCACCGGAGAAGCATGTCGCCGCCTTAGAGGTCACCCTCGCATCACCGGAGAAGAGTGTCGCAGGGCCTGTCGCGGCTCAGAAGTTGCCGAGTTCTCTGCACGGCAATTGTGCGTGCACGCATCGCATCCAACGTTGTTGCATCGCATCAAGACAGTATATTGGAGTATGAATACATCTGGACATAACAGAGTAAGAGGCAGTATTGGCTACAATGTGCTAATAAGAGTTGGTAAGAACCAGTTATAAGGCATAGCAAACCTGTATTAGATGCCACTGAGCTAGTGCGGTCTCTCCGCTGTTGTCTATTGAAAGAGTGTGTGCTATTATTTTGTTTTGGCCTCATCATGATAGCCAGTTATGGAGAATATTGATTCAGTCTTAGATGAACATGAGCTGATCTGTCTCACATGGCAGTAGATGACATACCCAATGGGGAAATTTCATATATAAAAAACAATACATACCTTACAATCATAGACATATAGAACACATAGTAGCCATCAAGTTAAGATAAAACATTGTACAAGTAAAATGGAACATTACCAGTCCTTTCACATGAGTAAATGGCTGATGAGGTGGTGCTTTGATACTGAACAAGGCCTCCCTTGAACCTCATCATCTGTAGCTGAATGGGACGTCTGTGCAGCGTGTATCGAGAAGTGAAACAGGAAGTCTGAATCGTTAAAGTAGGAACTGACAGGGATGCAAAAGGGTTGAGACCAAGGAGTTACTCCCCAAGTAGGGAAAGAAGCTGGGGGACCTTGAATGCCGTGTATCTATGCTTCTTCTGATTTATACAAACTGTTCTTTATAATATATTCTTTTGAAAGTATGTTTTTGTTGTTTCATAGTGGTTTTAATGTCATAAAAAAATAACAAAAGAAATTAGAATACCTCAAACATAAAATGCATTTTTCAATACAACTATTAGAATTGCAATTGTTTTTCTTATTTGTTTTAGATAGGTTCATTTAAACCTGCGCAACATTATTTGATGTTGATCTGTGATGACTTTTTGCAATAAGGGAGGTAATAGGTCTATGTCTGAACAACCAAGAAAGAGCAAGACGTCTACAATCCTCAGCTCTTGCATGATGTTGTGTGTAATAGGCCAACAGTGGAAAATTTATGAATTACTACCCTTGCTTACAGGTGAGTGGGTAAGGAATGACTCAAGGGTTGAATATGTGTGTTAAGTAGGGGTGCGCAAAATTTGCGTAATTGCATGACATTTCAGGTAAATGACACAAAATTAGGCATAATTATGTAAAATTCAAATCCATCATTTGGTGCTATATTTAGTGCGTAATGCTTTCTCACATCAATTTTCGAGGCAGTGACTTATTTCGTGCTAAAGAAAAGCACAAACAAGAACGCAATTGCTGTGACCAACAGCCGTTCACATACTAGTTGGGCACACTGTTACCATGCTATAGACCTCATTTACAATTAATTGGCGTAAGGCAGCACCAAAAGTCTTTTTGCTGTGCTGCTCTACGACAATTCGAAAGGGCAGGAATAGGCCATATTTACAAGATATGGTGCATTCCTGTCTTTCTGCCTACGCCGGCAAACAAATTGGCGCCTAGCGCAAACACAGGCACCCTTGCACCATGGTGCAAGGGTGTCTACGTTGTTGGCAGGATTGTTTTTGTGCAGGAAGGGGCACCTTGTGGCACAAAAACATTTCATGAAGGCCTTTTTTCTCATAGAAAGAGGAAAAAATTACCCGAAATAAAGATATTTCTCCTTGTTACACCTCCCAATAGTGATAAACTAAATTGGCAGCATTTCACTATCAGGCCATGTAAAACACACCAGCACGTGTCCTACCTTTCACATACACTGCACTCTTTCCAGGGGGATGCTTGGGTGTACTTCACGGGTCTCTTACACATAGTAAAAGGGAAGGCTTGGGTCTGGCAAGTGGGTGCACTTGCCACGTCGACATGGCAGTTTAAAACTGCACTCACAAACACTGCAGTGGCAGGTCTGAGACAGGGTTGCAGGACTACTCATGTGGATGGCACACTGAGTGCTACAGGCCTGCTAGTAGCATTTGATTTACATGCCCTGGGCATACACAGTGCAATTTACTAGGGACTTACGAGTAAATCAAAAATGCCAATCATGAATGACTATTCATAATCAAAATTTACACAGGGAGCACTTGCACTTAAGCACTGATCAGTAATGGTAAAGTGCCCAGCGTTCAAAAACCAGCAAAAACTAAATGCAGCACACTGTCAAAAACAGGCCTTCAGATCAAGTAGTAAGATAATAAATGATTAAGGGAATTGTCGAGTTCTGGGTCTTTATTCTAAATGTGTGCAAATCACCTCTAATCCATCCAATTGAGGAGAGTTTGTGTACATGAATTCGATTTCCAAATTCCCCAGCAGGGAAGTGGAGTGATCAAAAGGCATTTCTTCCACCATATTAATGAATTTCATGCTGACCCTGATGAATGCATGTGTGAGTGGAACAACGTGTTTAATACAATTACACACATATTGACCAATTGGTTAGAATACTAAACCACATCTGGAGACAACTGGTCCCTCTGGTGGGGATTTTCTATTCTTATGACCTTTAGGAAATATGCATACAATAGGCGTGTGTGGATTCTTGGTAATGAGATACAGGAATTCATTATTACTTAAACATCCTGCCATTTTCCCATTATTAGTAAGTCTCATAATTTCCTCTTGGATCTCCGAAGTGGGATCTTTGGGGCGTTTTGTATAGGGTTCCCTGTTTGATAGCTGGTGTTGTATCTCTTCAAAGTAGATATCCTTGTTCTATATAACTATGCCACCCCCTTTATCAGCTGGCTTCATTACAAGCTCAGAGTTGTTCTTCAGGATGTTAAGTGCCATTCTCTCTTGTAAAGAGAGATATTACACCGCATGAAGAGATGCTTCCCTGCTAATATGGGAATATCTTTTAGTACTGATTTCTCAAATGTATGTGTTTCAGCAGGGACTGAATTGGTAGGAGGAGAGAACTGGGAAGGAGGTCTTAAGTCAGAAATTTATGTTCTTGATTGATGGGTAGTCAAAAGTATGTAGTTAAGATTGTGGGAAAAGCTTAATAATTCTGTCAATTCTAGGTGGTCAAAAAGTTTGGTCATTCTATTGGGACAAATGATTGACCCTAGCTCAGCATAGACAATTCAATTTTAGATGATTGGTGTGAGCACAAGTTGAAAGTTGAGAGAGTCTATCGATTTCTCTGGCCTTGTTTTAGTCACTGATTCTATTAGGCTATGCTCATTTAAGTTGTTTCAGTTATTGTGGTGGGCTTCATTGACAATACTTGTGTCTCGTATGTCTGTCTCCTGGTGTGCCGCGGAACAATTTCTGGCTTCTGCTTCGCCCTCGTCTAGGTGTGTAGTACTGACCTTTCTCTAAATATCTGGATGTCCTTTGAGGGTAGTCACACAACTAGTCCCTTCAAGTGGGTCAGTGCTAACCATAGAGTCCACAGAGGTTTTGGAAAAGGTCACACTTTTTTTTGTCTATTTGACTTGCACCAAAGGTGATTTTGGAAAGTGCTGGCTTAGTTTCTGTTAGGGTAGAGTCGTCGGCGAGATGGGGTGGGATTTCTCTATCTTGTTATTTTGTACATACTTTTTGACTTTATTAATCTTTTTCTCTTGCTCAGTCCTCTTAAATCCAGACTTTGTTTTTTCAATTTCACTCTCAGTTTGCTTTCGAGACTATAATAAGGTCAGATTATTTGATTTGTCTTTCAAGATCTTTATTTTTTCAAGCAAATTATTTGACTGGTCTGAGGCGATGTCAATACCAAGGACCATCCAATTTCCGGAGCATGTAATGCGTATGCGGATGAATCCTTGTTTATATTTGTTATCATCTATAAAGATAACCTGGGATGTTTTTACTTGAAGCCTCAATGGGATTGTGGTGCCCTTTATGTACTCAGCAAGCATTTTCCCATCAATTGCAATCTGAAGTATGTCTTGTGGCATTTTTCTGATTCATCAGGTAGGTTCGTAGATTGAACACTGGGTGATTCAATACTGGTCGAAAAAAGAGAAGGCTCTTATAAAACCTCTTTAATGTAATCTTATGAGTAAGTGGGAGTGAAATCTGACATATTTTAATGTGCCTGGTATGTGAAAAGGATACAGGGTAGGGGAGAGATAGCTCACTGAGTAAACAGCAAATGTAGAAAGACCCTTGCAATTGTGTGATTGCACATAGTATGTTATACACATAAGGTTTAATCTATGATCACTAGGGGGCTGGTGTGCCAATTATATAGCAAGAACAGTAGTCCCAGATACAAAAAGATGAGCCATACATCAAAAATAAAATCTGTCTGCATTTATCAATCAGTCATAAAAACTGATAAACGTCACCCATCAGTCAAGAACAAAATACATTGAGGTGGGGAAACGTGTTTGGTGCTCAGGCAAAGTGTGCTAAACTCGTGCGGTATACATAAAGATATGTGTATTAATAATTATAGAGACACAATTTAAAAAGCATAATTACATAGTAGTTGATGGTGTTTGGATCCTTTAAAATATCGGTACCATCACCAGGACTCCAGGTCAACAAAAGCCCGACAGAAAAGCATCAGATGGAGGGTGGAGAAGAAGAACAGAAGGGGAAATAATGTTAGGCATTACTTTACATACAGATACATTATATACAGACTCATTATGTACAACATATATATTGTATTACAGTTACCCAAAAGTTCTTCAAATAGGAAGTTACTTTAAGGAGATGTTGGTTTGAGGTCTGCAGACGCTCTGAAAATGAAGCACAGTCTGATGAAAAGGCTTGCATAACACTGGAAATAAAGGAAAAGAGGGTGTCCCAAAAATAATAGGGTTACACCTGGTTGATTAGGCATAGGCTGTTGGAAGTCCTAAGTGATGATTCGAGGAGATATCGATTATCTGTGAAGGAATTAATACAATTAATGTGGACCAGTAACAAAACAGAGGAAAAGAATCAATCTGAAATGCTTTGCAGGCATGCTGAAATGCTTTCAAGGCATGCTGGGAACCTGGATGGGAAGTGTACTTTCAACTAAAAGACTATGCTGATGAACTGTTTCCGTAAGGGGCACCGGGGAGTCTGGCACGTAGTCAAGAAAAAGCCCCAGCAGGTGCTTTAGCGCTCAAGAGCCGGAAGGTGAAGTGTACTCATGCTGGCGTCCTAGGAGGAATGAGGACGGCCAGTGGCGTAATAGAGAGATGACTAGGGCAAGGCTACCATAGAATAGAGCGACAGCCATAGCATGAGAGGTAGGACTCAAGCCAGGCAGCCTGCTGCCATATTTAGAATAGAGCGACAGCCATAGCATGAAAGTAGAGGTAGGACTCAAGCCAGGCAGCCTGCTGCCATATTTAGAATAGAGCGACAGCCATAGCATGAAAGTAGAGGTAGGACTCAAGAGAGGCGGCCTGCTGCCATATTTAGAATAGAGCGACAGCCATAGCATGAAAGTAGAGGTAGGACTCAAGCCAGGCAGCCTGCTGCCATATTTAGAATAGAGCGACAGCCATAGCATGAAAGTAGAGGTAGGACTCAAGAGAGGCAGCCTGCTGCCATATTTAGAATAGAGCGACAGCAATAGCATGAAAGTAGAGGTAGGATCAAGTGAGTCAGCCCACTGCCATATTTAGAATAGAGCGACAGCCATAGCATGAAAGTAGAGGTAGGACTCAAGAGAGGCAGCCTGCTGCCATATTTAGAATAGAGCGACAGCAATAGCATGAAAGTAGAGGTAGGATCAAGTGAGTCAGCCCGCTGCCATATTTAGAATAGAGCGACAGCCATAGCATGAAAGTAGAGGTAGGACTCAAGAGAGGCAGCCTGCTGCCATATTTAGAATAGAGCGACAGCCATAGCATGAAAGTAGAGGTAGGACTCAAGCCAGGCAGCCTGCTGCCATATTTAGAATAGAGCGACAGCCATAGCATGAAAGTAGAGGTAGGACTCAAGAGAGGCAGCCTGCTGCCATATTTAGAATAGAGCGACAGCAATAGCATGAAAGTAGAGGTAGGATCAAGTGAGTCAGCCCGCTGCCATATTTAGAATAGAGCGACAGCCATAGCATGAAAGTAGAGGTAGGATCAAGTGAGTCAGCCCGCTGCCATATTTAGAATAGAGCGACAGCCATAGCATGAAAGTAGAGGTAGGACTCAAGAGAGGCGGCCTGCTGCCATATTTAGAATAGAGCGACAGCCATAGCATGAAAGTAGAGGTAGGACTCAAGCCAGGCAGCCTGCTGCCATATTTAGAATAGAGCGACAGCCATAGCATGAAAGTAGAGGTAGGACTCAAGAGAGGCAGCCTGCTGCCATATTTAGAATAGAGCGACAGCAATAGCATGAAAGTAGAGGTAGGATCAAGTGAGTCAGCCCACTGCCATATTTAGAATAGAGCGACAGCCATAGCATGAAAGTAGAGGTAGGACTCAAGAGAGGCAGCCTGCTGCCATATTTAGAATAGAGCGACAGCAATAGCATGAAAGTAGAGGTAGGATCAAGTGAGTCAGCCCGCTGCCATATTTAGAATAGAGCGACAGCCATAGCATGAAAGTAGAGGTAGGACTCAAGAGAGGCAGCCTGCTGCCATATTTAGAATAGAGCGACAGCCATAGCATGAAAGTAGAGGTAGGACTCAAGCCAGGCAGCCTGCTGCCATATTTAGAATAGAGCGACAGCCATAGCATGAAAGTAGAGGTAGGACTCAAGAGAGGCAGCCTGCTGCCATATTTAGAATAGAGCGACAGCAATAGCATGAAAGTAGAGGTAGGATCAAGTGAGTCAGCCCGCTGCCATATTTAGAATAGAGCGACAGCCATAGCATGAAAGTAGAGGTAGGACTCAAGTGAGTCAGCCCGCTGCCATATTTAGAATAGAGCGACAGCCATAGCATGAAAGTAGAGGTAGGACTCAAGAGAGGCAGCCTGCTGCCATATTTAGAATAGAGCGACAGCCATAGCATGAGAGGTAGGACTCAAGAGAGGCAGCCTGCTGCCATATTTAGAATAGAGCGACAGCCATAGCATGAAAGTAGAGGTAGGATCAAGAGAGTCAGCCCGCTGCCATATTTAGAATAGAGCGACAGCCATAGCATGAAAGTAGAGGTAGGACTCTAGAGAGGCAGCCTGCTGCCATATTTAGAATAGAGCGACAGCGATAGCATGAAAGTAGAGGTAGGATCAAGTGAGTCAGCCCGCTGCCGTATTTAGAATAGAGCGACAGCAATAGCATGAGAGGTAGGACTCAAGCGAGGCAGCCTGCTGCCATATTTAGAATAGAGCGACAGCCATAGCACGAAAGTAGAGGTAGGACTCAAGAGAGGCAGGCTGCTGCCATATTTAAGAATAGAGCTGCAGCCATAGCATGAAAGTAGAGGTAGGATCAAGAGAGGCAGCCTGCTGCCATATTTGGAATAGAGCGACAGCCATAGCATGGGAGGTAGGACTCAAGCGAGGCAGCCTGCTGCCATATTTAGAATTGAGCGACAGCGATAGCATGAAAGTAGAGGTAGGATTAAGTGAGTCAGCCCGCTGCCATATTTAGAATAGAGCGACAGCGATAGCATGAGAGGTAGGACTCAAGCGAGGCAGTCTGCTGCCATATTTAGAATAGAGCGCCAGCCATAGCATGAAAGTAGAGGTAGGACTCAAGAGAGGCAGGCTGCTGCCATATTTAAGAATAGAGCGACAGCCACAGCATGAAAGTAGAGGTAGGCTCAGGAGAGGCAGCCTGCTGCCATTTTTGGAATAGAGCGACAGCCATGGCATGAAATTAGAGGTAGGACTCAAGAGGGGCAGACTGTTGGAGGGGCTTGGATTGCTCTGCTACTTGCTATGAAACAAATTGGTCAGGTAACCCAGATTTGTCCATGCATATAAAAGTCATCCAAAGAAATAAGGGACTTATTTACAAGCCCCTTGTGCTGCCTGTGCATCACATTTAATATGGAGAAGAGTGGCATACTGGCATCGGAAGGGCTTGTAAATAAGCCCCTAAAAGTGAATTCATTCATACGTCATGCGTGCGAAAAATAACCAAATGGAAGTAAAGATATAGGGTGAGACTTACTAAAATTTGGCGCCACCTTTTTTGTCCCAAAAGTGACAGAAATTGGCACAAAATCTTTTTTCCCTATGTACTTTCCAGCGCTAAACTTGTTTAGCACTGGAAATAACGAAAAAGTAATGCGAAACAGCGCTATGAACTGCTTCTCATTACTTTGCGCCATGGGGAGCGTACCAAGGGTGGAGCATGGGCATTCCCATGCAACCACCCAAGGTTTCTCAGACTAAACCCAATTCACTGAATAAAGTGGATTAGGTTTAGGGTGAGAAAACTGCGCCCTTTTAAAGGAGGCGCATTTAAGGAGAAATTCTTTCAGTTCTCCTTCCTTTTCTGGCTTTGCATGCGTGCTGCACTGTGCAGCACACATACTAAGTGGGGAAAACTTTGCATTGTGTCTGGGCATTGTATTTTGTACAGGAAGGCTACCCTTACTGTACAAAACCTATGCTAGACTAATGCACACACCATAGTGCAATGGCATTAAGTTGTGGGCTAGGCGCACGGCAGCTTTAATCAGCACCAGCACAAGGGAAAGGGGAGGAGAGAGCCATATCTCTGAAGATATGGCGCTCTCCTGCTCCCTTCCTGTCGTGCAACGCAGCGCAGCCGCGCATGGTGCTGCGGTGCGTGAATTATTTGTAAATCTCCCCCAACGTGTCTGGCAATGTGATCTTTTTTTTATGGATGAAAGAATATCAGTGGGAAGAAGTCGATGGATCAATGTTGAATATCAACAAGAGAAAGGGGAGTTTTGTATATATATTAATGCGAAAGCAACCAGAATATAAATAAAATACCTTTAAATGTCCATATAAAAAGCATATGTGGGGGAATGACAAAACAGGAATACCTGTAGGAAGAGGTCATAAGGTCCATTTTGGATACCGGTAACACAGTAGGGGAATTTATGTTCTTGAATGCATATACAACGGATAATATCTTAAATGTAAATTTGACATCTGTGATGGCCATAATACAATATACAGTTTTTTTTGGGAGTTTTATATAGTACGAACTTGACCCGGCATCGGGTATCAGAGCGCTTTACATAGCACCAGTTACGTTACATGAGGACACATTCATTTTTGTAATGCACGGGGAGATTAAATGATTTGCCCAGAATCACAGGATGATCAGCTTCATTGCTGAGACTCGAACCCAGTTCCCCAGATTCGAGGTTGACCGCCCTAGCCGTAAGTCCAACTCCTATCCCCCACAGTTACTAAATGGGTTTACAAGACATTGAAGTTTTCACAATAGTGTCGTCCAGTTCTCCATTCAGTTGAAGTCTGAATTCATTGTGTTCAGATGAAGAATCCACTTTAATGCCTCTTTCCTGAGAATTTGGATTATATTGCTGCCTTGCTTCGGTGTGGAGATCACTGATATCACCTGACAGCATTGGTCATCTTCAAAGTGGTTTATTTATGAGTAATGCTTGACATGGGGTGTTGTGAGGACCTTGCAGCTCAGTCGGCTCCAATGCTTGAAAATTAGAATTTAGATTTTTTGGGTGGTCTGCTCGATATATACCAGGCAACCCAGACAAAATGTGGTGTATATAACATTGTTAGTATTGCAATAGGAGAAGCTTCACAGAGTCATAGTAGTTGTGCCTTAGGAGAACATTGAGATCAACAGGATGTACTACGGTACGGTACAAGAGTGTGCCATTGAGTCTCGATTCACCCCACATGCTCTTTTCTGAGGTGCTGGCAGTGGAAATAGAATTTTATGACCCTACTTGGAAAAGTGATTGAGGTCTGTGCCTTCAAAATATAGTGCAATATTAATAGAAAATATCCAAAATCTTTCCAAACCCGGACCAGGGCATAAATGATGTGGATCATTGATAGAATACTGGAACCAGAAATATTGAGTGGACAGAATGGTGTGTCAAAAATATCGAGGACGAAATTATCGATAAGGTAAGCAGAGATTTACTTTTCTTAACTCCACATCTACATACCTTGAATATATATATATATATATTATCAAGGTACATATTTGTGAAGTTACATATAGTAAATGTTTACTTTTCTCTAGAAAAGTACATTGACAATAATTTGTCCTCGATATTCTTGACACGATATTTTGTCCCACTATATTTTTGGTTTCGATATTCTTTGTAGACACAATGATGTGAACAAACGGTCTTGGAAATTCTGTAAAGGCCTGCAATCTAAGAAGGTTTCCCACTCAACAGCCAAGCAGAATCGCTGTAGTTTGGATTCCTTGTCATCAGCTGGACAGTCCAGCTGCACCTATTCTGCTGCACTTGTCTGTCACTTTCAACACCATGAATCAGCAGATCTTATAGAGGAGCTTAGTTGTCTTGGTGTTGGAGGTGATTGGGTTTTAGGATTACTTTGATGCTCGCACCCAGAAAGTCACACATGTTTCATCATTGTGCAGCCTGACTTGGGGTGTCCTTCAGGGCTCCATTCAGTTCCCGTGATTAGTCAACCCCCATGTATTAATGCTCGACTTTTTATTCCAGTCTTTCAGTTGTGCATGTTTCATTCTACTCATGACACCAACATGTTTTAAAGATCACGAAATACCTAAAAGCAAATTTGGCAAATGTATATCAATGTCGGAAAGTTGTTGAAGCTTGGATGAGCAGTCATGAACTGACATTAAATGGAAGAAAGTGCAGATCCTGCTGCCCTAAGTTCCATTAGACTTTTTGGCAACATTCGTACAGGCTACAAGTTCTGGGTGGATTTCCCTTTGCAGTACTTTGTGTTAAGAACCTCAGAGTTAAATTTGACTCATATCTGAGTCCTAATCCCAAATTAGACCAGTAGTTAGTCCGTGCTTCTATCTTTTACAGATCCTGAAAAGATTTCGGAACCGTTTCTCTTGCTCACACAAGATACAGATCATAAATGTATTGGTTTCCTCTCAGTTGGATTATTGTAATGCATTCTACTTTGATTTACCAGAAGGTCTACTCCACCATTTATAATCTGTACAAAATGCAGCCACCAGGATCATCGCTGGTTTGCCAACTCAACCATGTCACTTCTACATTTGCTTCATGGCACTGACTCACTATTAAGCAAAGGATGCTATTTAAAATAATGTACTTCATGCATACAGCTCTGCGTACTAGAAGATAAACACTGTTATCAGCATGCTTCAGCTGGTATCATTCTAGAAAGCCAGTAAGATCACTGACTCAATGCCTTCTTCAGGCCTTAAAATGAACAGGACAATAAATAGAATCAGGCCTTTCTCGGTGGCGGGAATCATCTTCCACCTGCCATATGTCTTGAGCCCAACCTACTGTACATTTCTGAAAGCATTTAAAACCTGGCTATATGCATTCAAATAGTGGATGTGCATAATATCAGCTTTGCAATCCTAGTGCCATGATGGCCTCGGGTGGAAGAGCTCTTTATAAAAGCTTCAACTGAAATAAATAAATCATCAATCTTCTTAGGCCGACATGCAGCAGTCCACAAGAGTGTTATAAAAACGTAATGCCACCACAATCAGGGAGTTTCAGGAGCTCCACCACAGCTTGTAAGCCCTTTTTTTCTTCTATTATCAAAACGCATACTTCAGCTGATTCGCCGATAAATGCTCCTGCTTCATGTTGAGATGTAACTACCTCCCATCCTCGTCGCCAGTGAGATATTTGGTAATGAACTCCTCACGCATCGTCTGGTATCAAAGTAGGTTTAATATATATAAATACACCTCAACCATCATCAGCCGGGACCAACTGACTCCGTCCTGACCCTCCCAACAGAAACCGAATCTTCAAATTCGCATTCCTAACTGCACTCAACTGCATGTGGTTCTAATCCTAGAACCACATGCAGGGGACACCACACCAGGGAACAGGTGATTGGGAGGACAGACGATCCTATTCATAGTAGCTATGTAGTCATGCTCTAAGTCATGCTGAAGGAAGAATATTTTGAGCGGGGTTGCAATTTAGAAATCCCTTCACCCTCACAACCACTTGTGACAGACACCTCATTGCAAGGTTGAGTTATTCACATTATAGTGCATTGAAAACAGCTTGCATATGAAACCAGGCAAGTAATAAATGCATTCCCCTCTTGAAAATATTGGGCCATACCATTACCCAAATTGACAATGCCAATATTTTTTACATTGCCAAATTGAGTGTGACAAAATCCAGGATATTTTTCGAGAGGCTCAGAAAATTTAACCGCAATAAATATCTCGAAATTTAAAGTTAACTGTGTTACATCTACCAAGTTTTTAAAATACTAAAAGGAAGGCAATGTAAACAGACATTTCACAGAATAGTATGAGTGAGCACTAATCAGTAAAATGACTGAAGATGTCTCCTCCAAACAGATGACACCTAATGTCGATTGTTATTACTGCAAAAAACCTAATATGAAAATATTTTGCTTTCAAGTTCCCAGAGCCAAACTCCAAGGGATTCACTTTTGGTAGATTGGACAGGAGCATATTGGTTTGCTTTTCAGCTAATTCCTCTACTCACTAAAAAGAATAGTGAATTGAAACAGCAGAGAACTCAAATGATCTTCATTTCATCAGAATGGCCATGGCAAAGATGGTATCCAGACCTCCCTCTTATATCCAATGGCAATGAAGAAGATGTCTGCATAGGCCAGATCCCCTAGCAAATAGATTGTAGAAAATTCTTCATCAGAGCCTCCCTTGCCAGGCCACTGAATACCTCCCTTAAGGAAATCTAAATCTTCCTCTGGTCTGGACTTCGTGACAGGGCAAAGCTCTTTCACAGTATCGCATGTCTTTATGTGGAACATAGTCCCCACTTTTCATGCCATAAGAAACAGCCTGAGCTAAGTAGTCAAGAAAGGATGGCATTACTATATTGTTTTGATCATCTAAACCTGAGCTCCAGTTCATCTTCATAAAAGTCCATTCATCTGCTATAACTGCTCATTTCAAATGCCATTGTCAGGAATTTAGTTTAATTATCCCAGTGATTAAAGATTTCCTGGAGGGATTTCTGAAGATATGTTCTCTTGTCAGGGACCTGTTCTTGCAGGGATATTTAATATTGCGCTGTTCAAAATTATGAGCCCTCCAGAACAGCAGCGGGTGCCATGGAATGTCAGTGCCTTTTCTACCAGCTAACATTATCAGGTAAAGTAGTGGCAGAGAGACATCTATTTGTAGTTTGTGCATCTATCTAGACTGATTTAGTATCTTCAACACGATCCGGAGCGACATGGATCCTGCATTACGGATTGTTGGAAAGAATTTCCCGAAATACAGCATACTCAATCTGGGTAGATTTAAGGATTGTTTCACAAAAATAAAAAACACAGCTGCTGCAAGAAATTACCACATCGCTGAGTTACAGGTAGGCTACAGGCAATGTTCCAGACCTTTGCAAAATGCTACAGGATTAACTAACTCCAAAACAGACACTTTAGGGGCATATCAGCAACAACCGGTGATAACTATCGCTAAGCGCACTTAGCGCTAGGATAATTATCGCCGGCTAACGTGGATTTTTATCGCTGAGATAGCGTGCTATTAGCAACGCTTATCTCAAAAGCGATAAAAATCCTAGCGCTAACTGCCTAACGTGAAATTATCGCTGGAAACCCAGCGATAATCTCACAAAATGTGGCGTTAGCTTGTTGATAGGGCCTCACAAATTTAGCCATGATATCCACCTTCCATATGATATCATGGCTAAGTCAGTCTTGAAGCAGGCGTAAGGAAAGTAGCGATAACAGGGGTTATCGCTACTTTTCTTGCCGCTATGCTTCATAGCGTGGGGCTTGATGATAGGAGAAATGTCACTTAGCGACATTTCTCCTGTCATGTCAGGTCAGGAACGCCCACTTTGCATCTCACTAGAGATGCAAAGCTGGGCGTAAAGAATACGTGCGCTAATGCACGGTTTCACGCGTTAGCGTGACCTTGCTAATTAGGCAATATAATTATCGCCGCTTTCCGGCCGGAAACGGCTGCAAAAGCAGCGATAATTTTCTATCGCCGCCTTGTAAATATGCCCCCAAATGAGCTATTCTCCCTTATCAACTTTTTCCATGATCACATTCTCAAAATTACTCTGTATATTTGCTGATTTATCCACATCCATATCTAAAAGAACAGCTCTTGTATTTTGATGCTTAGGAAGTCAAAGAAGATCCCTTCATGTAGGAGGCAACTATTTACGTACAGTCCTAATTCCCCAATATTTGCCTTTTTTGTAAATCAAAAAAAAAATCACTCTCATCCACATTTAACTACCAGTATAGTTTGAAAATAGCTCAAAGCCTTCTAGTCAAAATGATTGCCTGACACATCTATGCTTTCTGGGATAGCACACATACTGGACAGTAGGCCAGTATTCTTTAGACCATTATGTTCAAAATGGCCAATGTAGATGATAAAATGTATTCTGGTATCCAGCACATTGGCGGAGATATTCCAGGCTCTATGAATATCCAAGAGGATATTCGTGATAGAGCACTAGGATTACACACAAGTAGCGGGTTACGTTTGTTACGGGTCTACCAAATTGCACGTAAATTAAAGTCTATATTTTAAAGCAGCTTCATATACAATAATTTAGAAACTCCATGTTGGCTCTTTGAAAGTCATAATGCAATTCTACCTTTTCATACTGAAAGTTGAGGGGCTAAATTTTTTCACCCTTGATGTGCATACATACTGCTTAAAGTAGCACACATTTAAATACGTTTTCCAAGTTGTGCAGGTCCACAAAGTAGCTGACAGGCTGTTTTCAGTCTATTTCAGGGTCTAGAACTGAACGTTGGTATGATCTAAAATGAGCCCAGGGGTGGAGCTTCAGGGGTTCATTTTTGGAGTATGACACTCCACAAACAAATTCATTTTTGGCTTGATAGTTGGGTCTGGGGTCCCATAATTGGTCTGCTCTGACTGTTTTGTTTTTTCTTGTCCTTCGCCAAGAATGAAAGACAACGCTGTGACCTTTGATGTAAAGCAGGAGAGAGAGAGAGATAGAGAGAGAGCCAGGGATATACAACTGGTGCCTGAATTTCAAAATGTGAAACCAGATAACCTGGAGTCATTATTGGCTTCCTTGTTTGTCACACAGCCTAATATTAACACATATGAGAGCACTTTAAAATACTTCAGTTCAGGATGTGTGCTGTACAAGGGATGCACCACTTATTTTAGATTTAATAACTATAATGTTGTTCCAACTATAATAAAAATCTAGGTCATGTTTAGGGTTTACATGACTACTGATTTGCCTTTAGTTCACTAATGGCTTTGTTGTTGGGGGCGAGCCATTGGTGTTTGTAAGCTCATGTTTAAAAACTATCACTTTAAAAAACTATCTGTCTATGCAGTGATGTTATCTGATGTACTAAGTTGAAACGCTTCCATATAGTAATGAAATACACTTTTTCCAATTTTGAAGAAACTATATCATATTTTACATTATGTTTGTAGCACGATAAACATGCCAAACATTTTCATTGCTTGGCTCATGCACATATTCTTAAAGCCAAACCAGACTCTGCTCTGGTTGCCCTATTAATTTGCTAGTGCACCCATCTCTGTTTGAGAGCTGGGCTTAGTACAAGGGGCGGCCAGTCACTTGACAATATTATTTCTAAGAGGTGAAGACTGAAAACATGGAGTCCTGCTTACATGCACTGATTTGACAACTCTGTCATCAAGACTTCCTACAGCAGAGATGAACATGAGTGTGTTCAGTGAAAATGCATTTACAATTAGTGATCTCAGAGCAGTTACCTTAGCCATAAGTACCCAGGGAGAATTGCCAGGCACAGGTGGGACAGGCAGGTGCATGGCTTTGGGTGGGGCATTTGGGATGTGACACCCGCAAATGCATTTTTGGATTGTTAATTGGGTTTGGGGGCCCTGAGTTCGGTCTGAAATGTATGTGTCAATTTATTCTGGTTATTCTAATTTAACTAAGTTTTTAATTGGTCATTTTTTTAGTGGAGTGGAAACTTTTATATAGTGACTGATACACCAACAAAATAGTAAATCTGCACCCATAGAAGTACTTCTTGAATGGGGGTTAAATGTACTACTTTTTGTAATTCACAAACATTGGCAGTATTAAGTTTGGAAAGCTGCACCAGTTTCAGGATTCCAGGCACACTACTAGCAATCAAACACCCAGAAGGGATTGGATGAATGTTTGCAAATAATGCACCCAGTGTCAATCACTCAGGGTTCCATTCCAACCCATCGTTTTTTACCCACTGTGCCACTCTAGACAGTGGTCTACCTAATGCAACTTAGGCTGGTAACACTGTTCCTTACAGAAACAGTCCATTCCAAACCTTGGCGATCTCATCCCTTCACACTGCAGCCTACTGTTTTTTAGTTGAGAAATTTGAGATTCACAACCCCTGCATCTCACGAACGCAACTCTCCCCTGACTGAACCTTGGTAGAACACCAGGAATAAGGTGCACCAACCTACTCTGTGCTGTGGCACACCCTTAAATGAGTGCACCCGGACAATGCAGTCAAAGTGCAGTTCAAAGAGCAGGCACATATTCATGCATGCTCTCAGAACAGTGCATTAGTAAAAGGTGAATCAGTTGATTGAAGACTTTCACTGCCTTTCAATACAGACAGGGATCCCTTTGCAGGCAGATGCAGTGAGTAACTGAACCTGCTTAGAGTGGAAGCCTGGAGGATTATTTGGACTCGCTTTCTTTCCTTCAAGCGATACCACCAAGGGGAACACTGACTGTGAGCCATGTTTATGTGGTGCATTATCAATGTGTCTCCTGATAGCTTCTTTGCCATTGTGCATGCATCTTCAGCTTTGTCCAAGTGCAGTGGCAAACGATTCCATCATCTGCACGTGGCCACATTACAATGCCAATGAGGAAACCCTTTGTGATTATGCTGACACATATTTTCTACTGGCACAAACCATATTGCATACGTTGCCACACAAGGGTCTGCAACCCTTTTAGGTCATTCCACTGTGCCTCCAGAGCACAGAAAACTGGTGCGCACATCTGGTGAGCTCACAGGGCACTTTCTATCATATGGCCACAGGAAATGAAGTTGATGAAGTTGTCGCAACTTAGCACTTTTCGGTGGACATATGCCCAGTCTTCACAAATAGTGGCATTCTCTGACTGGGTTGAGCACTGCTGAGTCACACAAGGGAAGCTGGGGCGGTCCATTACTGGGGATTTACCTTTGTGGCTAGCTTCTCTAGGGTTTCTTTCAAATGGATATCCATGTTTCTCTAGAGTTTCTTTCACAGGTATTGCTATGCACTCTAGCACTTTCTATAGCTCAGACTTGTCTTGTTTTCGGACAGCCATGAACAGAGTGCAGCAAAGCTCATCCTACAAATGGGGTTGTATATCAGAAATTCCTCAAGAAATATATCGATCGACATAAATATTGAGCCCTAAATATTGTTTATGAAAATATCGTCCCGTGGGGTGTAGATTGTCACGGTCTATGCCTGACTACTTACCTGCCCAGGATGGAGTCAAAGGTGCAAGTGGAAGGGCTAAAGACTACTTCTTAGGACCAATAAGCCTCTCACAAATTTCAAGTGCTTGTATGATATAATGCACGGGTGATTTCTGACTTGAAGTTTCCCCTTTACCCAATCACCTTTGGCAGGGCACCATCTGAGACTATTAGTTCCATGAGGGCCGAAGACACAGTGGGGCTCTCACAAGCCCATGCTAAGTTTCCTGTCGAGAATACATTGTAGACCTTCTGGGTATGTGTGAACAGATGTTTACAGATCACCAGGGTATCCTGTTCTGGGTCCTGAGCTTTCAATTAACTACCAGTGCATTTTAGGAGTTGTAGTTTTATTACACTTCAATTCCACAAGTTAAAAAAGCAACCTGAAGGCAATGATTGGTGAAAGTGAAATACCGAACTGTAAAAGTAGTGTCCTTATGATAAACAGTTATCTTGTAAACCTGCACTGAATGTTCTTTAGTGTGCGCTCTTTCTTAAAACAGGTGCTTGTCCAGGCCACGTTCTTTAATATGATGTAATTTTATGTAATTGACAATTTTCATATTTTGTTTTAGTTGAGTGAAACTGACATTTCTTTCCTGATTTAATTTGTGCAAAGTTTGCCAAAAGTACTTATATTATATGAAATACAGTACTTCGCTCGTTTATATTAAAATATTGTATGTGGGGCATACGTCACAAATAAAATCTCTCACGCGATACCAGCAGGAGACAGATTTAAGAAGAAAATGTACTTCACCATGGCACACATCGGTTTTACAGTTCTCTGTTTGAACCAAAATGTTACAGGTGAAAGGTTCACCAAAAAGTGTAGCCGGAAGAGACAAAAATCATACAAAATATATGAAACGAACAGGAATTATGCATGATTTTATGTGCACAATAAAAAATGCAGCAGTGGCCGATGCATGTAAGAGTGGTGGGGCTGGGTTGGGACGGAATTTGACAGATAACGACGAGGAAAAACTAAATAAATAATTAATATTCCATCGTCATCGTCTGTCGAAATCCCCCCCACCTAGTCCCACCGCCCCACCACTCTTACCTGCACGGGCCACTGCTGCAAAAATATTGTTCACAGCTGGTTTGCATAGAGAACTCTGTTGTGCAAATGAGATATCACACCTGTTCAAAGAGGTCATGAATAAATTGCCGGTACATTGGGAATTACATGACGGACTATGCAACTCCTTTTTTAATAGAAAATGGCACAAAAAATAGAGAAAGTGGACCAGTGAATTAATTTTGCATGGTTTTATGCACCCCATGCACAGTGCTTAATTTGGGTAGGTGGTTTGGGGTGCTCAGCACTGGCACTTAATCATCAACACCTGCATTTTTAATGAGCACCAGTTAAGGACAAATTAATTTACACAGCGATTAAGTGATTTGCCCCGAATCACAGGATATTGAGTGGACGCCGAGACTCAAAACTGGTTCATTACCTTCAAATTCTGCAGCTCTGCCCATTACGCCACATCCTTTCCCCACTTACATGATTAGCTGTTGGTTCTGTTTTAGGCGGCACTAACAGGAGAATGGGCAAGCTGCCTCCTGACGAGAGCTCAGCACTTATTTTTTACAAATTAACCACTGCCCATGCAGTTTATGTAGTGCAGGGTTGCAGGTCCGCCATATTTAAAAAAAATATTATTACTTGCATGCATATTCTCTATCCAGCCTACAATTCTGTTCATTTCAAGTTCAGTGCAAAGTGAGTGATTGTGTCAATGGGTGCAAACATCTACATACCAAGGGGTAGTGGCTGCTCTTCTTCCGGATTGTAGGAATTGGGTGCTAGATTTGCAAAGCTTTGCACTGGTTACAAATCCTCTGAATTGCTCTGATCTGTGATCAGTAAAAAGCTTTTTGGAATGTATGAAACTCATTAAGCAATTTGGTATATATTTTTCAGGAAAAAGTCATCCTATGGCTTACCCTGAGCTGGATCGCCTCCTTCCTCTCCAACAGGACATGAGTCAGACTCTCCACTTTCACCTCCAAACACAAGAAGCTCATAAGCAGAGTCCCCCGAGGCTCATCCCTGAGCCCAACCCTGTTCAACAAGTATGTAGACCCTCTTGCCCACATCATAAGAAACCACAGCATCAACATTGTCTCACATGCCAATGACACTTAGCTCATCCTCTCCATCACAGGCATGGACAACACCACCAGGACCAGCTTCTCCGCCTACTTGTCCAATGTGGCCAACTGGATTAGAGAACTGCTTCAAACTTAACACAGACAAAATGGACATCTGGATCTTTAAAATTAAAGCTCTCCCTTGGACTCCACCTGGTAGCCCCACAGACAACGTCAAAAACTGTGGCATCATCCTTAATGACAAACTAACAATGAACTAACAGGTCAGCACTTCGATCACATCCTGCTGCTTCGAAAAATCTCAAAATGGATCCCAACGCACACAAGATGCTCGTTCACTCAGGTCCTTATCACCAACAGACTCGACTACAGAAGCACACTCTAAGTCATGCTCTCCAACCAACTCAGGCTAAGACTACAGACTATCCAAAACACCACCGTCAGACTCATCCTAGATATCCCCAGAAGCGCCTACCTCAGGTAACTACACTGGCTACACATCCAGAATTGTTGTATATTTAAGCTGATCATCCACACCTACAAAGCCCTCCACGATACAGGTCAGCGTACCTCAATGGTCGACTCCAATTCTACCAACCCTCCAGGCAGCTATGTCCATCTCTCTCTCTCTTGCATGAGTCCCATGTATCTGCAGAAGCAAGATAGAAGGGCGCACTTTCTTCTTGATTGTGGCAAAAATTGGAATAAGCTCCCAATACACATCATAAACAGCCTCTCCACTTGATAACTTCTGGAAGAAATTGAAGACCTGGCTGTTCAACTAGGAGCACTGCTGGGCCTATGCCCAGCACCTGGATTCCTTCACGGGTGATAAGCTCCGCCATACAAATCTACATAACTTAACATAACATTTTCTGAATCCTTAATTGAGTGGAAACAATTACCCAATCCTAATTTGGAAGAAGCATGTTTGGGGTGAATTGTGAATTGATAAGCTTTGATTCAGTAGTTTGTGAACAGAATTATGGTCTCAAGGCACTGACTAGTTACAAACTTTTAAATTGGAGTTTACTAGTTACAAAATTCTAAATTGGAGTGGCTACTAATTCACTAGTGGAAAGGGATCACTTTGGGAATCAGGCTGTCAGCTTTAAGTGGAGTAGGGAATGTTCATGTGACCACTGCCTAGTCTTTCACTGATTTTTTTCAAATTATAAATACTTTTTTAAACAGACTAGTTTTCTGTAAGAAATCAGGCTGCTTTAAAAAAAAATCAATTTTGAAACACTTTTGACCAGGATGGGTCTGCTATCCCTTCCATGCCCCTATCCCCCTATCCCTCTAATTGTAGCCAGTCCGAGCGAGTTGTGATGTGTGACCAGCCCAATGAATATTAATTCAGCAGATCCTTCTGCAACCCACTCTGATTCCCGCATTCTGTGAAGCAATCGGACTACATCAGTTTGCAAAATAAATTACTGGTCACAAAAATTTGGTGTGCTGTTTGTGACTGCCTTTTGCGACTGGCACAGCAGCCAACAAGCCCATTGAACTAGAGGCAATTAACCATTTGCTTCCCTACTGTTAGGTGTAACGTCTTAAAACCAGTGGCGCGGAAACAAGTTTCAGAGTAGAGGTGCTGGTATCAATGTTACAGTACTGCAGTCATAGGGATTGTAAAAAATCCAAGCGTCACACAAAAAAAAAAGTGTATCAAATGAGGCACACACATTCAGCTAGAGAGTGGTACAGGTTTAGTTTTGATCCTTTATTTCCATCACACTTCAGAATTACAAAAATGTGCTCCATTCCTGCTTGCCTGAATGGTATATGTTGAAATATTTGTACAGTTAATTTACAGATATTTCAATTATGTTGTGTGTCCCTGTGCTCCAATAAGATTGTCACATGGTTCCATTTACAAAAACCTCAAATTTGCAGTCAAAGGAAGAAAAGTACATGTCAATTTCCATGTTAAAAGAATAAAGAGCAGGATATCAGAAGACATAACCTGATATCGGACCCCTGTCTTTGAAAGCTGATAAATGAAGGCAAGGTAAAAACGCATCTTTACTTTTCATTCACCTTTTGAAACTCGCTATTTTTGTTTGGGGGGGGGGCGGGGGGGGAGGGAGCTGCAGCACCCCTACTTCCAGCGCCTTTGCTCAAAACATGTAACTCAACACACAGAAGTGAATTTGCTTTAGAGCAGTGAGTCAAAGACACTGATAAGACGAATATGTTGAGATTTCACAGTTAAAGATATCAGGCATCCATATTTATGGCGATTAGCAGAGCTCACCCCGAAAACATAACTCAACTAAATTAGGTTGTTTGTTACGCATTATCTGCAGCGTCTTTTCGGCAGTAAACTCATTTGTAAAGGCAGACGATGGCTCAAGACATCTTATCTGGTGTAGAAGCAAGGGGGCTGCATGTGATTAAGCTTGGATGTTGCACTTGAAATTGCCACAGTAATAAACGAGTAGATGAAGGCGATTTGTTCTGTGGCGATCAAGGACCTGTCCCCCGCAGATCAGTAGAATCATTAAAAATGTGTATTCTGTAAATGGAGAGATCCTTCTTCCCATAAAAAAAAAAAAAACTAAACATCAGACGTGAGTTCATAAATTAGGCTGGGCACCTTCCCTAAGCATACGATTCACCTAATGACTGCGATTGCGGGGTCTGCATTTAGCTGGCTGTGCTACAGTCTAAGAATGCGCGCGCACACAGCTCCAATAAATGGAATGATTGAAGCCCTCCATTGCTCATGGGCTGCAGGTGGGCCACAGAGGGAGAAGACTTCGAATAAAATATAGCCTATTTAGAAAGTTGCAATACCTGGTGCATATTTGAGTTCTCTCACTTTTCGTACTAGTTTGTTTTTTGGATAATTTAAGAAAACCTGTTAGACAGTGACATAACACAAAATTATGATGCCCCCTGCAGAATGTGTGAGGGGCCCCTGAGTCTCCAATATCTCGCAGATATTAATTGTCTTGAATGGTTACCCCCTGAAGAGTTGGGGGTTGAAATGCTGCCCCAAGCGCCACAGATGCTATATGGTCCAGCATAGCGCTCTCTCTCTTAGATATTCAGTGCCAAGTTTTCTTCTTTGAACCTATAAAGTGTCTAGGATTGCTTTGCTACACATAAACCAATTATGATTAACAGTAAAAATTCTTTCTCGAGCTATCCGATGGTATTTTGGGATGTAAATAGAAATAATGAATGTATTTATGTGATATTGTTCTCTATGTATAAATGTTGAATGTGAGACAACTCTAAACTGGATTTAATTAGATTTGAAGGCCGAGTTGTCTTTCCAGGATCAGCACCTGGAAAACTGTCACACAATCTCTGGTCGCAGGCAAACTGGACTACGGGAACACCCGCTATGTAGGGATCAACAAAAAACTCCCCAGGAGGCTGCAGACAATTCAGAACTCAGGGCCAGAATCTCTCTCAACCTCCCACACCACACTCACATCAGTCCACAACTGAAGGAGCTTTACTGGGTCCAGTGGTGGCTGGTGACATTTGAAAGTGGTGAGGCGTAAACGTTCTGTCTGAATACACAGCGGCGAGCGAGCGCAGCAAGTGAGCCCAAACAACTTAAGGAGGGTTCGGGGGTTTCCCCTGCGAAAATTTTGAAAAATGAGTGGGTAAATGGTGCATTTTTAAGCAAATTTGAGAAGCAAGAAGGTTAATAAAGCAATTGTGAAAGTGCAGCTATTACATTAATAAAGGGATGTCATATAACAACATGTAGATAGAAATGTTTCTGAAGCTAGGCCCTGCCAGTGCCACGAACCTCTAAGCAATATACCATCCAGCAGGGCTTAGCGTCAGAAACATTTCTATCGTTATGTTTCTGAAGCTTGGCCCAGTGCTGGCACTCAGTGAACTTGTAAATGAAATACATGAGTCCAAAATACAGCCAGATTTCAGTTGCCAGTGGAGCACGGAGACACATCAACCAACAGTTTAAGGGGAAACGCTCAGCAGGGTGCCGGCAAACCCCATGAGTGCTGACGGCTTCTATTTTTATATCTGACAAACTCACATGACTGTACTTCAATTTCTTTAGCAAGGTGGTTTTGCAGTATGTTTAGGTCGCAGGTGTCTGTTGACTTTAGTCATGTGGCAACGAGCATCGCACTTGATTAACCTCCTGAGGCTCCAAAGGGAATCACTGAGTGCGGAAGGCGAATTAGAGGACTACCACACCATTAAGACACACATTAGACATTCAACTCAACAGGCATTCCCCCACACATGTATGCACTTCTGCTGTGACGCATTTTAACTTGACTTCCTACCACTAATTCCTCAGGAAGGAGAAACATTCCTTCCCAAATCACTTTCTTTCTCGCTTTGTTGCGAGAGAGAGGATGGGGCGGACCTGCCGACTTTTGAGCTATGGAACCAAGTCTCGGTTTCGGTTCAACATCCTGTGATTATGAGGCAAATCACTTAATCTCCCCGTGCCATAGAAAAATGAATGTGCTGTTGTGTATTGTAACCAGCGCTCATGTAAAGTGCGCCAATACCTTCCCGCAATGTCAAACTGCAAAAATTAAATAAGTGCAGCAATGATGTGCTTTGTTGCACCAGAAAGGGGCGGTTAGGTTTGTAGAAAGCACGTGCCCTGAGTGCTAAACTATGAAACTCTTCCAGCGACAGAAGAAGGCCATTCGTCTGCCTACACATGAGAGCAGCACAGGACAACGTCTTGCACACAGTCCTCGATATGAGGAAATGCGGCATAACTAGATTTACAGTCTACGGTTCAAAGAAGCAGTCGCAACTCGCGGCACTAAATTTTTTTGGGGGGGTCGCGCGGGTGTTGGGGTGGGGGTCGTGCGGGTGTTGTAGGGGGGGGAGATGTGAAAAGTAACTTACCTGACCGGGTCTGTCTCTGCTGCTCGGCCGGGTCCGGCTCTGCCTCTGCTGCTCGGCCGGGTCCCGCGCCGCCTCTGCTTCTTTCAAACACAGGAACAGGCATGCTGCTCCCTCCCCTCCTGTGAAGGCAGCGTTGTGATTGGCACTGAGCCCCGGGCGGCGACCAGCCGGGCACCAGTAGGGACGCCATTTTCTCTATGTAGGCTGCATGCAACCACATGACGCATGACTGCTTTGGTCGGCCGACCAAGCAGTCTGGGCACTTAGAGTGGTGCAAGCCACTCCTCTCTGACCCGCCCACACGTCCGCCAGACCCCTGACATCTGCTTTCTCGACGCGCGAGAAGCAGGAAATAAAATGGTATTTTAATTACCGTTTTATTTTCAGTTTCTGGCGCAGCGAGAAAGCAGTAGGGCGGCGCCCCAACACCCTAACTGACTGGGTCCCCATTCACAAACAAGCACAATTCAAACTCCTCACCCAAACTCACGAGGCACCATATAACACTGACAATACATAACATTGGCCCAGCATACTGCTGGCCTCGAGAAATCTACTCGCCCAATTGCTATGCAGAGTCAGATTTTATCAGGGCGAGCTTTTTTAGGGCCTACTTGCCTGGTCTGATGAGAGAGCTCCTGACAAAGAACGTGTGCTCTGAAAGTGAATTAGCATTAAAGATGTCGATACATCTAGTTTTTATCTTGTTACATTTGGTGTGTGTTGAAGGACAGACATCAAATGTTTATGTCTTCTCACAAATTGCTGTTAATTTAATACCTAGGTTGGTGTTTGCAAATTCCTCTAACTTTGCAGTCAGAGAAAGAAAAGTAAAGTGAACAGTCTGACAATTGTGAAGGGGTAAAGGTAGTGTAAAATGAAAGGCTGTAGGATGCTATTTTTTTCTTCCTCACAACAATTAAATAACACATAAATGACCTATACAAATATTTCAAAATGTATTTTAGTAGCTAGGAAAGCATTTTTTTTAAATTTTGAAGTGATGATGGAAACAAAGATTTTAATTGGATCAAAATAAATCAAAACACTTTACTTGGTGATGTGTAAATGATAATTGTTGTATGCTCTATACGTTTATCAGTAAAACTGCATGTCAGTGGTATGGTTTGTGGCCATATCAATAGAAATGTGCTGTCAGAAAAGGATTGTGTGCTACCACATCATGCTGTCGTAATATATTTATTGAAAGGAAGAGTTTTTAAACATGAACTGACAAACATTCTTGACCCTATGTCAATGCTATAAGTGAACTAAGATGAAGGTCAGGGGTCATGTGTACCCTTATGTGGGCTAAATTTGAATCTTGCATGCTGTAAAAGTTTATTCTATTAAATCAAACACAAAGGTTTTTGCACAGCAGACATGCTGAACTGATATATTTGAAGGTGCTTTCATACATGATAATTGAAAACAAAGGCTACTGGGTAAATAAAATATATGCCTAGGATCACACAATTTAAGACCAGTTTATGGGTCAAGAACATTACAGTTAGATCGAGTAGATCAGTGGTTCTTAACCTGTGGGCCGGGGACAACTGGGAGTCAGCAAAGTGTACTCAGGGGGTCCATGACTGCTTATAAAATTAAATAATATTTACTGAATATTAAAGTGTATATAAATAATGAAGCAAAATATAAAGGTGAACGTTTAAAACGTTCTGAAAAAGTCAAGGAATTGGACAATGGAGGCTAAAATTTAAGTTAGCATCCTCAGATTGATTCCTGGGAGTAGTGCAACTCATCAAACAGATTATAGTATGGACAACGAAGGGCATAAATTGAATTTAGAAAAGCTCCAAACTTTTGTGATGGTTTTTATATTTGTTGGTGAATTAAATAAAGTATTTCATCAATTGCGCATTTGTTTGATGAATGCTTGTTTTTGTAATTTTGTGTATTGCTTTGTGGTTCAAATCACCACAAATGCTTAGGCTGGGGTCCCTGGCTTCCAGTAATGATTCAGTGGAGGTCCCCGGATTTCAATTATGATTCAGTGGGGGACCCAGGTTCCAGTAAGGATTAAGTGGGGGTCCACATGCATCAAAAGTTTAAGAAACACTGGAATAGATTATTCAAGTCACTCGACCTCCAGGTCTAGTAATGTTTGTATGATTTTTCAATGCCTGATACCTCGACAATCACATCTGCTTTCACAAACCTACCAGGCACTTCCGCTTGTCTGGACTCCTCCTTGTACAAACCCAACAAATACGGCAACCCTGATTCGGCGGTCAAGCCTTCTCCAACATTGCTCCTAAAGCTTGGAACAACCTGCTGCTACACATACGAGCCTCCTCCTCACTTCTTGAATTCTGCAGGCACCTGAAGACCTGCCTTTTCGACCATCCCCATTAGGCCCTAGATGTGCCTAGTCTCACAACTGCTCAATGCCAGAATACCCTACCGGATGATAGTGCGGCCTACAAATTTGCATAACATAACAGGATACATGTTCATTATTAAGAGGTCAAGGCACCGACTGTTCTAACTCACTGGTGAAACTTGGAAACAATGGGACAGGCAGTCCGCAGTGATGAAATGCTAAACAGAGAGCTCCTAACACCCATCAACTGCAAAGTAAACCTAGGATCAAAACATTAGTGCCCTTTCTGGCCCAAAGAGCTCAACTTCCTTTTTCATTACATCACACAGAATGAACTTCTGTATATATCCTTAAAGTTTTAGGTTATTGCCAGGATCTTCCATTCTATTCTATGTGCTCCATCATTAGAGAGAAGAATGAAAGTAGAGAGGTCTGTCAGGATATTACAATGCATAATAGGCCATTTCAAGTGTACCGGTGGCATTAACTATTAGATAGTGTCCGGCCAGTCTGAAAGATATGACCAGGTAAAAAGTGATTAACACATGATAATTATGTGTTCCTTACATTTCAAGACATAGTATTCTCACTGCAGTGGCGAAAGCTCAGTCATTGCAACAACCAGATTATTGCTATATTGGCTAATGATAATTTCCGCTATTTACATTATTTAGAGCATATTTTCGAAATTACTATTTTGTTTCGATGCCTGCCTTTAAAAGTGAAAAAGGCATTTTTTCAGGAATATTGGGAAGCTTTTTCATGAGATTCTATGAGCCGATAAAAACATTATAGAACAAGTTTGAAAAAAATGCAATAGAAATAGGTTTTTTGGGCTGCTGATAAATGACTGTAAACCAGTCTTTCTGCAGTCGCTGATTCTTTTTTCAGATTGGTTGACTTGGAAATGGAAGGATATAGGCAACTCATGTACTTCTCTGAACCCATTTTGTTATCATATACTTCAAAAAAGTGCAGGAAAGAGGCTACGATCCCCCTGAATGTGTACAATTGAGGCCATGTTCGGTGTCAGAGACATGTATTTTGGTATAATCCTAGGCATCAAAAGAGATTAAATTAGGGGAGTTGGAAAGAAAGGGTACTTCTTATGTATACGAAATTGGGTTATTAGTTTAGGGGGACGAAAGCCCCACTCACATAATAAAAACAATCCTTGTTGGGGTGAACCAAAAAGCCACTAACTAAACCTGCGCTTGGTATAAAGCAGTCAGGCTTACCTTAGAGGCAATGTGTAAAGTACTTATATAGCAGTCAAACAGAAATAAAGTGAAAACACAACACACACAAATATCACAAACTAATAAAAAAAAATAGAGTAAAATGTAATAAATAAAATTACACCAAAACAAGAAAAATCCAATTAGTAGAACCAGAGATGTTTCATTTGAAAGTTTTTAGAGAAAATATTACCAAGTAGCAGAAAGCGCCACTTGGGGTTCTCTGGTCATGAGAGTACGGGGGAGTCGCAAGTGCAGGCCGACTGCGATGAAGCCTGGGTCGAGTAAAGGGAGCTGGTTCGTCCCATTGAGAAGATTCCTTCTCAAGTGCAGCGTGAAGAGATGCATTCACGCCAAAAGAGGTGGCAAGCAAAAGGCTTTCAGCGAGAAAAGTAGGTCGAGCATCGCAGACGGTCGCTGCTGTAGCCTCGCATAGGTTGATCGCCACAGATGGCCATTTTCAGCCTGAACTGCAGGTCTTGTATCACCGGTTTTCACAGATGATTGCTGTCGGTGTTAAGACCAGGTCTCACTGGAGCTTCGATTGGTGGTCTTTGCAGATATCAGAGTTTAAACGGGAACAGGCCCATTCACAGTCATAAGGAGCCCAAACTCCAGGATTTTTATCTTGTTTTTCTGAAGGAGCTCTCACTGATGCATCCCAGCAGAGGGTACAGGCCCTGGAGGCACATCTTGGGGATCAGGACTCAATCCAGCAGAGGCCTGCTGCAGGGCTCAAGCAAAAAAACACAATGTTCACAAGGAACTCATTTATCAAAGCAATACCGTATGCGCAAGCTAAAGTAACTTGCTCAGATTTAATCTAAATCATAACTATCCAATTCCGAATTTCCTAATTTGGTCACAATAGAAATACCTGAGAAATTGTGAAAAAGTGGGGTAACAGGTTATTGGTAAATATCAAAAGGATGGGCTGTACACAATGGATAATGTAGTATTCATGCTCTCTCTTTTGTAGTGTTGACAACGTTTCAACCCTCTCTTGATACGAGGTCTCTTCAGGATACCGTTTCTGGGGACAGTACAGCACAGGGCATCTATTTCTTAGAAGTATCCTGGAAGTATGGAGGAATGCCAGGTGAAGAATGGGGAACAAATGTACAGGAACAGCAGAATTGCGGAACTATATGGTTAGTTCCAACACGTAGCTGACAGGGTTACATCAAGGGTTAACGGTAGAAACCCGATGCTAGTCACTCATTTCAGTTCCGGGACAAATTAAGCGTCACCATCTCGGTCCTCTCAGTGGAGCGGTTGTTTTGATATTTACCAATAACCCGTTTCCCCACTTTTTCAAAATGTTTCACTTTGTACTCACCAAGATAGGTTATGGTCACTTCGCTGGGGCTCACAAATCACTTTTAATGTGCAACTAATGCAAACCTTCCAATTAATTCATGTATAAAGAAATACATCGGTGGTAAAGACTGTGACTGCTGAATAAATCCTACTTACTTCGGCGGAAGTAAGCACTATCTTGACTAATTGTTGTGTTGGACTTTTTAAAGAATTCTCATAAAAGATTGTGTAATGTATAGATACTCTCAGGTATTTCTACCGTGACCTAATTAGGAAGGTCGGAATTGGATAGTTATGATTTAGATTAAATCTGAGCAAATTACTTTAGCTTGTGCATACGGTATTGCTTTGATAAATAAGTTCCTTGTGAACATTGTGGTTTTTTGCTTGAATGCAAACCCAGCTCGCAAGGACGCATGGGTCGCTCTTGTTTTTTTTAAATGCTGCAGGGCTCAAGCAGGTCGAGGCAGGTCAAGTTGCAGCTGGCCAGCTAGGCAGTTGCATGGAGGCCCCTGGAAGCTTGCTTTGCCCCTGTAGCTCACACAAGAGGTCCGTCAACAAACCCTTGGAGTCACTCTAAGTAGCCTGGGATCAAGACAAGCAGGTTCAAACTTCCTTCTCCAGACAGTAAGGCAGTCACGGTTAACTGGTTCTGCTGGACCAGGGTAAAATTACAAGCTCAGGCTGACCACAATGGAGTGTGGGTCGGATACAGGGACCAGGTTTGTCCTGCTGAAGAATTACCTTCTCAAGTTCACGTGAGGAGCTGTTGTTTGCTTTGTGTTGACAGGACGAGCAAGGAGGTTGTTGTCGGCATGAGGAGCAGGTCGGATGTCATGGATGATTACTGTTGTAGAGTTAAGAGTCGGTCCTTGCTGGAATCTCCCATTGCCAGTCAATGTGGATGATTGCTGTTCGGGCAAAGTACAGGTCTTGTTGGAGTTTATTGTTGCCAGTGATCGTGGATAGTCACTGTCGGTGCGAAGAGCAGGTCCTGCTGGAGCATCTCATTGGCAGTCTAAGCAGGCCGTCGTGTTTCGGCACGAAGAGATCACTTCATGATCGTAAGGAGCTCAAAACGTCTTTATCTTCTTGCGTTCTGGAGTAGTACACTCTTGTGCCAGCCAAGAACCCAGATATAGGGGGCACCTCTTGAGGACCAGGACACACTACAGCAGACACTAGCAGCAAGGCTCAAGGAGGTCTAGTTGGTGCTGGTCAGCTAGGCAGTTGCATGGAGGCCTTTGGGAGCTTTTTGTGCACTGTAGCTCAAACAAGAGGTCAGCAACTGAGCATTGTAATTACTTCTGGGGGGCCTGGTTTCAAGGCAAGCAGGTCCAATTGTACTTCTTTAGATGGTCAGTCCTTCTGAATCTTTTACAGGTCCATGAGTTGCAGCAGTGAAAATTAATTTTAGGAGTTTTTTCAGTGCTAGGACATGTAAAACATAAGTACACATGTCCGCATTTTTAGATACCAAGCACCCTGCCCTATTAGCCTTTAGGGCCTATGGTAAGGGTGACCTATACGTACTCAAAAGAATGGGCCCGATTCACAGAAGTAACTTAAGACAAAATCCTAAACTTACTATTTTTTGTATTCACAGAAGGCATTCGGTAGTAGTAAAGTTAGGATTTTGTCTTAAGTCTGTCTTAAGTCTGTCCTAAATGTGTCTTAAGTCTGTCTTAAGTCTGTCGTAAGTCTGTCTTAAGTCTGTCTTAAGTCTGTCCTAAATGTGTCTTAAGTCTGTCTTAAGTCTGTCTTAAGTTTGTCTTAAGTTTGTCTTAAGACTGTCCAAAGTCTTTCTTAAGTCTGTCTTAAGTCTGTCTTAAGTCAATCTTAAGACAAAATCCTAACTTTACTACTACTAAATGCCTTCTGTGAATACCAAAAATAGTAGGACTGACTTAAGACAGACTTAAGACAGACTTAAGACAGACATAAGACAAACTTAGGACAGACTTAAGGCAGACTTAAGACAAACTTAAGACAAACTTAAGACAAATTTAACACAAACCTAGGACAGACTTAAGACAGACTTAAGACAAAATCCTAACTTTACTACTACTAAATGCCTTCTGTGAATACCAAAAGTAGTAAGTTGAGGATTTTGCCTTAAGTTAGTTCTGTGAATCGGGCCCAATGTTTTAAGCCTGGGAAAAAAGTGTATTTTGCCTGCTCAAAATGGCAGCATACAATTGCACTGCAGGCTGCAGTTTCAGTCCTAATACATGCTTTGAAAGCTACTTTAGTGGGTGGCAAAAGGGGTACATCTGCAAACTAATAGCATTTCACTTACAGGCCCTGGGCACATGAAGTACTATTTACTAGGGACTTATAAGTAAATTAAATGTGCCAAACAGATGTAGTGCAAATTTTACCACGGTTTAGGGATAGAGCACAAGCACTTTACCACTGGTTAGCAGGGGCAACGTGTACACAATCCTGATGCCAACAGAAATATGTTCAGCAGTGAAGGCAAAACATTTGGGAGAGTAAAACTCAGGTGTAACATTATGGTTAGCCAAATTTAGTCTAATAGACCAATCCTGCTAAAGGTGTAACAGTGCAAAGAAACGATGGATTTAGGCCCAGACCTCTGTACTGTAATTAATGTTTGACATTGTGCGGCATTCTGTTCATCAATTGTACTTTTGCATTTGTCACCCCGAGTGGGACGGGTATGCCCAGACGAGGGTCACGTGCTCCCCATGCCACTGGGGTCAAGCTAGACTGTCTGATCAGGTGTGATGCCCTGAACGGGTCCCAGAATGCTTGCTTCCAGTCCAGGGAGGACCTGGCCTGGCAGTTTGGGCTGGACTGTTCCCATGGGGAACAGGGTGAGGACTAATTTGCATATGGGTGGGTCTGAACTGGAGTGGCATGAGGAGCAAACAAACAATGGTTTTAGGCCCACATCTCTGTATTGGGGTGAATGTTTGACATTGTGCAGCATTCGGTCCATCAATTGTTTTTTTGCCTTTGTCACCCCGAGTGGGACGGGTATGCCCAGACGTGGTTCCCATGCTTTGCATGCCACAGGAGTCAAGCTAGCCTGGCTGATGAGGGGTGATGCCCCGAAACCGTCTCCCAGGATGCTTGTTTTCAGTCCAGGGAGGACCTGGCCTGGCAGCTCAGGCTGGACTGTTCCCGTGAGGGACAGGGTCAAGGCTGAATTGCATAGGGCTGGGTCTGGACTGGAATGGCATGGGGAGCAAAAATACAGTGGACTTAGGCCCAGATGTCTATACTGGAGTGCATGTTTGACATTGTGCAGCATTCTGTCCATAAATTGTTTTTTTTCTCTGGTGAAGCAGCAACATAGTTCAATTGATGGTGGGCGATTAACTTCTCAACATTGGTCTCACAGTGGTTTACCCATCCCAAAACATGATCAACTGCGGTATGAATGGGCCAGGGCCGAACCCTGACTCACCAATGTTTAATAGCTCTTTGAAATAAAAAGCAAGATTTTCAGTTTTTCCTGCTCCAGGATGCAACCTGAAGTCAATAGCAAGACAAGCAGCATGGTTGGTGGTGTGCATGGCCGGTGCACTGACGAACGCAGATGGGGTTGCCTTTGGTGCACCTTTTGCGAGCTGCCAGCTTGACAGTTCTGTGGACCCACTGCAAGCAGCTTTAAAGAGGCATCCTTGTGCCTGCACATGACTAATACAACTAGATAGCAACTAGACCAACGACCAAGATGGATGCCCGGTAACGTCCAGTGTTCAAAGAAGAAAAATTGCACCAGACTGACTAGTACTCCCTGTGAGTCCTAACAGCCCTTCAGTCAAGGTGCATCAAAAAAATGTCAACACTCACCAATGAGGCACCACTACAACCAAGCATCTCTGCAACTATTCCTTTCAAACATTTAATGACAAATATAGTTCAGAGTTGAAGCAAAGACTTTAAACAGTAAAAATTATGTTAAGAGCAAATAAAGCAATTGAAGGACCTCAAAAAGCAGTTAGTGTGCAAAATAGGAAAATATTCTACGCAGATGTTCTTTAGGCAGCCTTAAATGACCATTCTCCTACCTGTCCATGAATAATAGAACTACACAACAATTAGACCAACAACCAAAAATTGATGCCTGGTCATGTGCAATGTTCAAACAGGAGAAATGGTATTGAAAAGACAAATATTTCCCATCAGTCTCGACAGCCTAACAGTCAGAGGTGCACAAAATACTTTCCTCCCTCACCAATGAGAAGATACAACAACCAAGTACACCTATAACTATCAAGCGTCTACCCTGCCTACTCTAAGCGGAAATATAATAACAAGAGAGGTTTGCCATCTGAATGGAGCTTCAAGGTAAATCTTCCACCCTATTGATAACATACTTTATTGGAGCGATTTGTTCTACCTTCACCTGCCATTCCAGTTGGCATGGACTTCTCTGAAATTCTGTTGAGATTGTGAAGATTCCAGGTAGTTAGTTGAGCTAAGATGAATCCTGATATAATACATAACTATGATTTATGATAATCTTAATAAATTGTTACTTACCTTTACCACATGGTATTCAATTGTAACAGTGGTAAGAAGGGCTTAGTTGTAATTGTACATGAGGAAGCAGGTACATTGTTTCCCCTTATTTGTCAGTGTTATTGCAGCTTGTGTGATGGTTTTGGCTGAGGCTTTTTGGGAAACCATGAACTTCTATGTTGACTGGCACCATTCAGAGTACTGACAAACCAGCAATGTCCAATTCACTTCAACTACAAGCCTTATATTTTCAAGGGGTTTGCCATATTTGTCTTCTGAAGTGAGTACTGGCACCTTTGCTGCTTCAGACCCCTGTTTATTTTTAGCTGCCATATTAGATTCCATTTAACTACAAGTACATGCTTAGTGGCCAATACACACATGCTCATTCTGAACATCTGCTGTAGGCTGGCCTGATACATCCCTAAACACTCTGATGTTTATGGATCAGCAATCTTTTAGTGTTCTACATACATTGTTCCTCTTACAATATGGTGACAGTATAGTCCAGTCAGAACCGTTATCAACTCCCCCTTTCATGTTAAGTGCTACTGTTTAATATTACTATGATGTGCACTAGCTTCTGTGATATGCACATCACAACTCCTTTCACTAATTCAAGTTCTACTATTGTTTCTTGTAATAGTCAGCCATTCTTTGACAGTTCCTTCATTGGACATACTGTGCACTTGTGAAGTTCTGCTCAGAGTGACCAAATATTGGAAATGTTTGTTAAGCAATACTGTTTGTCTTACCCTACTATGCTTACTGGCTTCTGTGATACGCATTCATCACATTTGTCGGAATAATTCCAGTACTATATTCTTTTAACCGCCATTGAATAATGGCAATTTTCTAATTTACATACCACACACCAGACAACACAATTGTGTGTGTGTCAGATTCTGTGAGACACAAGCACCCATGACTAAATTCAATTTTTTTTTGTTGCCATTGTGTATGCACTGTGACATACATACTAGGCCTGGGCGGAACTCAGAGTTTCGGCGGACTTTTGCAGAGTTACAAAAAATCTCTGCGAGATTCTGTGTAAATCCGCAAAATGGCAGATTAATTATTTAAACAATCACTGTGATATACACACTCACATTTTTTCTCATTATTGATCAACAGGGTATCATTTTCACAAGATTTTAAACTTTATACAACTAGACTGACACAACAGTCCTTCCAGATTTAGTCTATATATATATTGTAAGCTTTACAGATTTTCTATACACTATCCGTAGAATACATATTTAAAATTGTTTATTCTAAGTACTATTAGCATGACGCAACCACCCTCTTTTTTTAATAACTTTAGTGAGCCAAAGCTGCCCTGGAAACAATGAGTTAAATTATTTGAATCTTATGTCATTGTTATTGGTGGAGAGAATGTTCCTCATTAAGAAAACAACATAGTCTTCTTCACAAATTAGGCACTGAAAGTAGAAACAATTTATGGAACCTCCTAGAAGTTCCAGGAGTGCAAAGAGGTGATGGCAAACAGGAGAGCGTATTTCACATGACTTTTAATAACCTGCAAGAACATTTTGGTGACAAAGTAAATGTAGCACTTAAATGGCATACATCTTTTAGTACTATAACACATAAGCGGAGAGATCGAGGGCATTAGTGGGATCACGCCTACCCTAATTCACAAAACATACCACAAAATGGCGTGACACCCTTCAATTTCACTATGAGCCTCGTTGGCTATTCAGTGAGGTGGACCTCTCCTGTTGTCACACTATCGTCAAGAGCACCCACTCTGATCCTACTGTTCCCTTTTTGAGCAGCCGACTCCTACCCCAACAGACCATGCAAGCAATAGTGCAGAAGAACTACGTGACTTCTACCAAAAGATTTCGAATGAGAGGTAGGTCCTCTCTGTCTTTCACCTCTGTGGGTACTCTGCAAAAACCTTCTGTAGTGTAGGGACACATAGACATAGCCCTGATGAATGCCTTAGACCAATAGGCTTATAATAGGCAGAAACGTGCTGGCATGACATTTTCCTCTACTCAGTGACACATATAAGTCGTGATACCAATATTATTTTTAATAAACCTAGGGTACCATCTTAATAAAGAATACTTTTGTGGTTTATCCTAAGTAAACTGGATCATAGTATTATTCCGAAAAGATAAGAAATATCTAAGAACTACTTCGGGTCAGCCCCTCCCCCTGAGGTCGAGTCCGCTCTGGTAGTACCACATTACAAGGGTGGGCCGAGGTGGCAAATGATGAAGCATGTAACATTACGTGAGTGAGCCATCCTCGTCCAATTCTTGGAATTGCCTAGATACTGGTATTATAGTCAGGTAGCGATAGCAGGGATTTGCCCAGGTCCTTCTTTAATATTTCGCTGAATAGCCAACTAGGTTCTGAGTGAAATCCAAGGGTGTCATACCAATCTGTGGTATGATGTGATACGTTTTTTAATCACATTCAATGTATATTCAATGCACAGAAGAGATAGTTGTCTTTTACATAGCAGCCATAAGAAGTGTTATCTAACACTTGCAAATTTGGTGATCTCTGTGACTCACCAATGAGAGATCAACTGGTTAGATGTACAATCCACACATACATAAGAAACTGTTATCAATTCACCCTAGTGAACAAGATGCCATTTACATTGGCAAAGGCTTAGTACACCCAGCTAAATGTTTTAAAGAGAAGAAAATACTTTCTGATCAACCTGTATATGAGGTTTAAGACAACAATATAACTTAAGACCATTCCTGAGTGGGAGAGGGAAATGTACACAATGTAAGAAGTAGAAAAGACAATTCAAAATGTAGATGTTTTTGATGTGAAAAGACAGCCCTTTCAGCTGTCAGCAATGCTGGCCCAGTTATAAACTCACTATGTCATAAATGTAATAAGTGAGGGCATTTTGTAAAAGTATTCAAGAAGTGTAGGAAAATGCCTCCTTTTCTATAGTCACCCCTATTTTTTCTGGACTGATGCTGCTGGTTTCTTTTACTCTGAGCTCTGGGCTAACTAGGCCCCAGTACTTATGCTCTGACCCTAGAAACATGTTGAATTTGGCTACACTCCAGATTGCCATATTTAACTTACCTATAAGTCCCTAACACTTGGTACAAAACTGTACCCAGGGCCTGTAAGATAAATGTCATTAGTGGACTGCTGCACATATTGTGCTGCCGCTAAAATGACAACTCAAAACATGTCTTCAGGCCTCCCTCTGCAGCCTAGGGGGCAAATTCACAAAGGGCCTCTGCAACCGTGGCGGAGGCCAAGCAGTCCTGGCAGGGTGCCCTCATTCATGACGGAGGCCCCACACTTGTGGCTGGACCTCCGTGCTGAAGTTAATTTTTGCAGCGGTCCCACTTCGAGTGCAGGCCCCTGCCACCAGTATGGCCACCCCACCACAACTGTGGGGCCCAAACCATTAGTGCAGAGGCCCTTTGTGAATTGGGCCCTAGGTGTTCACTTTTGAAACTGCCAATTCGACCTGGCAGCATTCCTTTTTAATACTTATAAGTAACTCCTAAGGTAGGCCCTAATTCCCCACTAGGCAGTGTGTCTGGTATTTAAAAAGGACATGAGTGCTTATGTTTTACAAGTCCTGGCAGTGAAAAACCTCCAAAGTCGTTTTTCACTGTGATAAGGCTGGCTCTCCAATAAAAAAGTGTTGGATTACGTTATAACACCTTACTATGCATAACATAGAAAAATGATTCAAGGACATAGCAATTTAAAATCCATCATAATAGTCAACCAGATCTGATTTGTAAATTACATTTTTCCAAAGTTGTCATTTTACTCCCACAGCCAAATATGCCTTTCGGACAGTGTTTAGTGTCACCTGCCTATTAATGACTTTCCTGTGGGGAGGCATGTATTGCTCCCAAACAGTAGACAAATGTCTTGGGTATGGGTAGATGATTTTATCCCTGAGCAGGATGACCTGGCAGCTGTGACCAGGTCATTCCTGAGTTTCTTCCTTTGGCAGATGTAGGTCCCGCCTAATCCTGCCTCCCTTTTGTCTTCCTAGCCAACCTGTCTCCAAAGTCAGCAGGAAGGGGGGCCACCCCACAACTGGTTTGAGGTGACCACAAGTGAGGGTTTGGCCATTGTTATAGCATCTGGGTGGGCACAGGCAACTCTGCACAGGGGCAGAAAGGTTCTGCCATTCGGTTTTAGTTAGAGAGGGATACTGTAGGATAGTTTACGGTAAAGCACAAGGGCAGTACTGCAAAAGTGGGGAGGGCAGCCCCTGGGAACTTGTACCCTAATGATTAGAGAGTGGTCTGGATTTCCCCCACCTACATGCTGGTACATAGCACAAATGTGGCACCCTAAGTACCCTCTTCAGGACACCTAAGGATCTGTGTAAGACAGAAAGCAGGACTTCACCTGCTGTTATGACCGGCGAGGAGACCCCTGAGGTCTGGTCCTGATCCCCCTTGTACTCAAGACAGAAAAGTAGAACCCAAGGGTCTGCTGGCTGACCTCCTGTCAAGCTACAGGGACACAAAAGCTGCCAGGAGCCCACTTTCCTGAACAGTCTGACTGGTCCCTGCTAGTGGCTTGCAGTGGAGTGAAACTTAACCGCTAGGAGGTGTCCCTAAGGTCCTGGGGTCCTTATAAAAGTTTTGTGGTGTACTCCTGCTGGCAAACCCTAAACACTGGGACTTAAGAAACATTTTCAAATATTTTTGCCTGTAGAACCAAGAGAAGACTTAGACCTACCTGCCAGCAGTTCTGCAGAGCCGGTGGGCCTGACTTCGCCTAAGCACCCACTATGTTCTCCACAGCAGCAAATCCAATTCAGCAGGCTCCATGCCAAGCAGTCCCCAATGATGTTGAACCTATTTGTACTCCAGCCTCCAGCACTGCCTCACTTAAGAAATCCGTCTTCTAGAAAAAAGACTATGGGGCATATTTACAAGAAGTGCCACTAAGCAGTTTTGACGTTGCTTAGCAGCAATTTTTTCCGCTGCCGATCACCAAATCCTAATGCTATGTTTACGACGTATTTACAAGACGTCTCTAAATGGTGCTGGGTTAGCTAGCGCCTGGGAATATTGTCACTAACACTATCGTCAAGGTGATAGAAAAATACATGTTAGTGTTAAAAAAGTGACGGACGACCAATTAGCAGCAAAAAAAATCACATTAGTCAGTCCAATGTGATTTTTAAGCCTATAGAGTCAAAGAAAGTGTACAAATACACCTCTAAGGAAGAAAAAAAACACCAGAATGCAAAATGGAGCAGCCAGGACCAAGTACAGCCAAGTACAACTCCCCCAAAACCCACAACAGCCAGGACGACCAGCCAGAGTCCAAGGGGAAGAGGAAATGCAGAATCAGGGTCTCATTTATGAAAAGTGGTGCATCTCTGTGGAAAACAGTGATGCAGCACTTTTCATTGCACCATCATTGTGACACCATGGCGGCCAATGCCTGAAAGCGGGGCAGTCCTCGCTGGGCCTGTGTCTGAGACCCGGAGTGGGAGGTGCCAGTGCTGTGGAGTTACTGCGGCCTGATGTTGAGTTTGGCCACATTGGCCCAAGCCTGTGCACTGTGGTAGTACACATAGAGACGTCGGCGATCGCCCTTACCTGGTGGCGAAGTCTGACAGGTCGCATGGACACTCGTAGCTGACCTGTGTGAGAAGACTGCCTGGTGACCCTTGGAGCTGTGATCGGTAGAGGCGCTCCTGTGCACTGACTTGGGGAGGTCTGCATTGCATAACATACGCCACCAGTACACCGGGATGCACGGATGAGATTGCTGATGGTGGGCCACGTCTCTCTGCATCACAGGCCGGAGGAGGTTGCGCTGCCCGAACGCTGTGAAGGGTGGGGGCTAGACCCTTTCACTTATGCCTCTGTCAGGGATCGTGAAGTTGTCCTGAGGGAGAGACGCAAGCTGGGGGAGGGGAAAATGACTAACGCCACAGTACTTTTCTCCCCTGACTATGCCACTGGGGTGCAGGGGCAGAGTAGGTTGTTTATAGTGGTTAAGCGACGCTTCCAAGAGTTGTGCATCAAATACTACCTCCTCTTCCCAGCATTTAGACAACATATGCTAGGGGGTTGGTGACCAGACTGATTGCAGACACCCCTAAAGTATATGTTTGCCTGTAGACCAGCTAGCTCACAGTGCCATTATAAGGCTCATGACCTTACCAACGAGCAAATAGTTTCTGGCAACTATCGAACATGACAACCCTGACCCCTCAGGGATCGTGGAAACAATACAGTACTTTTCGCTCAGTCACTCGTGCTCACTTCGTCTCAGAGAGATACACAGAATAAACATTGGGGATGTTTTAAATAAGTATTTATTGAACCAGCTTCATTTTAGTATAAATACGTGTGCTGCAACAACCATTAGACAGAAACAGATAAATACAATGACAAGCACCAACAGAGTAAATAAAAGGTAGAATTCTACCATGGTGATAAAATAGTGAATATATGCAGGCGTATAGATACATGGCAGTATTCATGAGTACTACTACGATGCAAACCCAAACTAGATGTGTACCTAGCATGTATGTAGGTGTATAGCTAAGAATCCCTCTAGGAAAGAGCCAACCCCATTTCCTGATGTGAGAGAACGAAGGACCCCATCTTGGTCTCAAGTTAGACACTGCGCAAGAGATGTCATAATTCTGCGTGCTGGAGTGTCTGCATGCAGGGACTTCAGTGCATTGTGTCAGTGTGTCAGCATGGAAGCTTCTCCTCTGGTTTGCCCAGCGAAGATGTGGTACTTCTATACCCAAAAGGTACCCTTAGGGGTTCTACCTAGATTTGTCTTGGTACTGTGGGCATGTCGGCCAAGGATGACGATAGCGGTGACTTTTATACAGAGTTATTATGCAGAAGATGGTAATCCTGCTGTGATACTGAGAATCCTCATGGATAATAATGAGGCTAGTTGTCGAATAAATCCACACAACATTTATTTGGCACCTAACTAGGTAAAAGGTTAGCGCCAGAACTGTTATGTAGAACAAGGCAGGACAAATGTAGATAAAAGGTCGTACAATTACCTAGGCCTAGATTAGGGTACATTGGGGCTCATAATACTACCTTGTATCTAATTTTCGGTAAGTCACGCTAACAGAAGTGCCACTATGAAAAAGTCACGTTAATGCTGTAAAAATGTCACTAACTGGACTTTGCAGCAACTCGTAAATATGGCGATAAAAAAAATCTGCCATAACGTCAAAAAATTGATGCAACGGCAGCGTTAAATCCATGTATATATGCCCCTAAGTCCAATGTCAGAAATCTTCACTGGACCCAATGCAGAGCAGCATCTGATCGATGACAACAGAATCCTGTTCAGACTTTTCCTACTCAGAGATTTTCTTGCCTTTATGAATGGCTTCACCAAGACCTCGTCCTTCACTAAAGCGTCATTGACAACCTAGTCTTCAGATCCAGCCTGCTGTCTTGGTATGCTAAAGATTATATCTTCTCAGAAAAATTCTAAGTCCGGAGTTGCCTTTTTTTATCAGGACCTGCGTGGGCCTCGAATGAGACCCGTACTCTATTACAGTCAGCCTTAAACTTTACAGTTTTTCCAGTCTCACATCACCAGTGGCCCACGGTAGATGCTTTGTGTTTTTTGGCACTAAAATGTAGTTCAAAATTTAAAAATTATTTTCTAATGATCCCCTTGTTGGATTTTTGTTGTTGTGGGCTCATTGTGATTTGATGATACCCAATCTCCCTCAGTGTCTGAATTGATTGACGACCTGACAACGCTTCAACTCAATCAAAAAGTGGGGGGTTCCACTCATGTGAAAGGCCACTTGATGGACCCTATATTCTCAACCATACATAACCTTCTGGTTTATGAACCCACCCCATTACCCTGGACAGATCATCAATTAATTTAATTTACCTGGACTCAGCATGAATCCATTTTATCAACTACAAAGTCCAGGCAATTGGCTCGTATCTGGTCCAAACTTCCTTTGGAGCCCTGGGGGACTCTTTTAAAGAACACCATTCCAACGCCCCAATTAAACCCCACTGTCGCAAATGACAATTACAGCAACTGGCTAGAATCCTCACTTAACACGGTCCTCCCAAGGAAATTGACTCAAAAAAAAGCTGGAGCAAAAAGTAATGCCTGGTATACTCCTACTCTTCGAGTATTTAAACAAACTTGCAAAAGACAGGAAAGAAAGTGGAGGAAGTATTTCTCTGTCAACAGTAAAATTTACTATAAAGTCGCGTTAAAACTTTACAAAACTGAAATAAAAGCTGCTCAAGCTATTTATTACGAAAAAAAATTACGGCGGCTGCAAACTCCCCTCGCAAAATTTTTAAAATTGCAAAATCCATTTTCACTCCTCCAGTCCCTTCATCCTCTCTGATAACCCTCAAAACTGGTGCAATGAGATAGCAGAATTCTTTTATGCCAAAATCTCAAATATCTATAAGTCATTCCCGCAGATCATAGACACACAAAACACCCCAGTTATAGATATTATAACTCCAAAAACTCAAGCATCGATGGAGGAATTCCCGCCCCAGGACCTAACATCTCCACAAAGCTTCCTGAGACAACCAAAATCAGGCTCCCCATCTGATCCAGCCCCCCCGATCATCTTAAACCAAATCACAGAGATTGTATCACCAGTAATACTCGAAGTGATAAACACCTCACTTCGTACAGGAATTGTACCCCCTTAGAGAAACAAGCTAGGGTGAAAGCTCTTTTGAAAAAACCAAACCTTGACCATGATGATTGGGCAAATTACCGACCTATCTCTCTGCTACCTGGAATTAGTAAACTAGCAGAAAAACATGTGAATTCCGCCCTCTCCAGATTTCTGGAAGACAACAACTGCCTCCACCCGTCGCAGACAGGGTTCAGATCTCAACAGGGTACGGAGGCGGCTTTCCTAGCCGTGATAGAAGGATCGAGAAAAATCCTCGATGCCAGAGGCTGCGCCGCCCTAATTCTATTGGACCTTAGCGCAGCCTTCGACACGGTGAACCACCAACTAATGGTTCAAAGACTTAGGGAAGTAGGAATAACAGGAACCGCATTGAAATGGTTACAGTCCTTTCTGGAAAATCGAGTCTTCACAGTCTTTGAAGAGGAGTTTTCTTCAAAGCAAATGCCCCTGACATGTGGAGTACCCCAGGGATCCTCTTTTAGTCCAACAATGTTTAATGTTTACATGAGCTCCCTGCCTGGAATCGTTTGATCAGATGGGATACAGATGATCACGTATGCTGATGACACCCAGCTAGTGGTCTCTCCCAATCGGCATGATAAGGCGGGGCCTGGTTTGGTTTCATATCTGGAGAAGGTACCCAGGTGGATGGATAATTCCTTTTTAAAGCTTAATGGAGCAAAGACCGAGCTTATGCTCCTAGGTCATTCTGCCCCATTGAATATAGACTTCCATTGGCCCACTTGTTTGGGCATGCCGCTGGTGCCAAAAAAACAGATCAAGAGCCTGGGTGTCTGGCTTGATGATAACCTCAATTTTAAGCAACAAGCACAAAAAGTTGCAGCCAGCTGCTACGGTCTTCTTAGAATGATCAGAGGGATCCTCCCCCTGCTATCTTCTGGGACTAAACGGCTATTAGTCCAAGCCTTAATCTTGTTGCGGCTCGACTATGCCAATGCCCTCTATTTAGGTGCCCCTCAAGCCTCAACAAAAAGACTGCAAATTGTGCAGAATTGTGCAGCTCGCCTCCTACTTAATATCCCGAGACGTCTCTCAGCAAAACCAGCCCTCGCCACTCTACATTGGCTTCCAATCTTAGAGAGAATCCAATTTAAGTCACTATGCATTATACATAAAGCACTTACTGGTAAGGGTTCAACACTGATTCACTCTATGATTCAACCCTAAAGATCAAGCAGGTCACTCAGATCGGACAAAAAAGGCCTAATTTCAATACCAAAGATCAAAAGAGCCCGAATCGGAGGCCGCCAATTTTCATCTAATGCGGCCAAGATTTGGAATTGCCTGCCTGACCACATACGGCTCAAACCCAATTATCTGACCTTCAGAAAACATCTTAAAACTTTCCTTTTCCCTTGACCTGTTGTAGCTTAAGGGCACCATGGATAGCGCTGGGATGCCCGAGGGTAAGCATGCGCTTTACAAATGCCTTTTTCATTTCATTTCATTTCATTCATTTTCATTTAAAGATTATCTGGTTTTTCCCTTTTTTTTTTTTTTTTTTTTTTTTTTGGTGTAAGAATTTTATTGCACATTTTTTTATCACATACAAAACATACCGAAAATCACCTATAGTGCGCTCGCCTACAACCGCAACGGGCCGGCGTCATGCAATCACAGTTTTCTGCAACAGTGCTAGTTGTACACAGCCCATCAGCCGACATCCAGCGGACCGGCGGCGTGTTATCAGATAGTATCCAGTTGTGTGTCAGTGCTATGCTCACTGCCTGATACATCAATAATCTTACGTTTTTACAGTTTTTTTTTTAACTGAAACTTAACTTAACAGTGCATTCCCCAACTTGTAGTTCTCCCCCTGCATCCTTCCCTCTGCATCACAGCATCCTCCCTCCTAAGTGTCAGTACTGTACAATTGTTCGCCCTGTGCTGTCACTTTCAGACGTTCATTTTACTCAACTTCCGTTTCTGAGTCTGACGTGCCATGTTCAAGTAAATAGGCTCGTAAGTACCCCCAATAGTCTTTGGGCCTAGAGCCGACTGGCAGTTCCTCTTCGTATGTGATGAGCGTGTCTCGACAATACACCATATCTTCAATCCAGCGTTTTACCTCTGGCGCTCTTTTGCTATTCCAGTGAATAGACACCCTTCTTTTAGCTAGCAGTAGCGCAACAGCACAGAATTTACGCTTCAAGGCTCTCAGGTGTGGAGTAATACCCAACAGACAGATCTTCGCTTCACACAGCACGACAACCCCTAGCATTTCGTTCAAAACCTGTATGACTTGTTCCCAATATCCCGCCACTTTACGACAGTGCCATGCTAGATGCATGAAGTCCGCATCCTCTTGATTACACCTGCCACATTTTGAATCTTCCCTTAAGCCATGTTTGTATAGCCTCTGAGGTGTGTGGTAAGCCTGATGCAAATACTTGTAATGTATAATTTTCAAATTCCCGTTAGGTGTCAGCATACCCGTAAGCATGCAAGAGGAATCCCATTCTACATCCGTCAGGGGTACTGCTAGTCCAGCGCTCCACCTGTCCCTGGCCTTGTGTGTGTTGTTCCCTACCGCCCCCTGTATACTCGCATACAGTTTGGAAACCAGGTGAGATGCTTTGGGTGTAGTCAAGAGTAGTCGCAGGGGTTCAAGGGTAGGCGGCTCTTCCGGATGTGTCGGGTAGTGTTCCCGTAGTGCTCTCTGCAGCCTATAGAAGTTGAAACTGAACAGTGGAGATGGGTTGCTGATGTATTGTAGCTTATCAAGTGTCTGGAATTCGCCATCTTTGTACAGGTCCCCCAATGTGTCTATTCCGGCCCGCCGGAACAGATCCATGCCAACCTTCTCGTGCGTTACCGAGAGGGCTGGGTGATGCGCTAGTGGGAGTGTGGGTGCGTAGAGTGGTAGGCAGCCTGCTTCCTTGCCCAATAGTCTCCATGCCTCTGTGGTCGTGTTAACTGTGTTAATATCACGGTCATGTAGCCTGGTGCGTTTATGCGTGAGTATATTGGCCAAAGGGATCGGGTCAGTGTCGCCTGCCTCCACCGCCACATGTGTCAGGAATGGCACTTCGTGGTACCAGAAGTGTGCGTACTGCGCCTGAGCGCATAAGTAATATAAGTAGAAGTCTGGTACTTTGAACCCCCCCCTAGCATATGGCAATGTCATGGTGCGCAGTTCCATCCTCGCCTGTTTGCCCGCCCACAGTAAACTAAGGACTAGCGTCTTGATATTGCGGAAGACAGCAGCGGGAGGTTTTATTGGGATATTGTTAAATAAATATAGGAATTTCGGTAGAAGTACCATTTTTACTATCGCAGCCCTGTCCGCCAATGAAAGTGGAAGTCTGTTCCATTGTTTAACTTTGTCTTCCAGGGCTGCTATCGTCCGCCCGTAGTTCGTCCTAATGACCAATTCAGGGTCTCTGTGGAACCATATTCCCAGATATTTTGTGGGTTCCTCTTGCCACTCTAATGGATAGTCCAATTTGGTCGGTTGTGTGCTGTCTGTTAGCGCCAGTACAAGGGATTTATCCCAGTTTATCTGTAATCCTGCTTGGTGACCGAATTTTATATACTCTCTCAGGAGCGGATTTAGGTATTGTTCAGGTTGTTTAACGTATAACACCATATCATCCGCGTATAGTGAGATATGTATAGGTCGGGAGGGCATTTGAATCGCTGAGTGATGGTAATGTTGCCGGATTTTGCAGGCTAGTGGCTCCAGCACTAAAGCGAAAAGCATCGGCGAGAGTGGGCACCCTTGCCGAGTGCCTCTGCATATTTGTATGGGTTCTGATATGTATCTGTTTACTCTGATGCGTGCCGTCAAGTTTGTGTAGAGCATTGCTATCCATCTCTGAAATATCCACGGGAATCCCATGCGCACCAGTACTGCGTGGATAAAGGGCCAGCCAATAGTGTCGAACGCTATAGCAGCGTCTAGTAGCACTGCCACAGCCTTCGTTTCCGGAGCCAGATAATGCGCTAATGCGAACAGTGTGCGGGTGTTGTGTGTGGGGGCCCTGTCTGGGATAAATCCCGACTGATCAGGCCTGATCAACATCGGCATAAGCGGCTTTAGCCTGTCTGCCAGCAGACTAGCTATGATTTTGGTGTCTACATTTAACAATGATAGGGGACGGTATGAGTCACATTTATCTACTTCTTTGCCCGGTTTCAGCAATGCAATGAGCAAGGCTTCCCTCAGAGACGCCGGCAGTGTCTGGGCCTCATGTGCCGCCCCGTACAAGTGTACTAAGTGCGGGGCGAGTAAGTCAGCGTACGCCTTATAAAATTCCGCTACAAAGCCATCCGGCCCCGGCGCTTTGTTGTTAGGTAAGCGTCTAATGGTGTCTGTGACTTCTTCTACAGTTATGGGGCGTTCTAAGTATTTCCTATGTCCATCAGCTAGCCACGCCATCTCTATATCCTCCATGTACTTCAATAATTCAGCCTGTGACGGTGAGGGGTGTGCCTTGTATAGTGTGCCATATGTGTTCATAAATTCTCGCAGTATACCCTTGGTGTCCGTGACCACCTCCCCGGTGCTGGTAGTTATGGACGTGATATTTTGTGGTGATTTGCCTGAGCATATCTTTGCGGCCAGTTCCCTGCCGGGTCTACCTCCTTCCCCATACCGTCTCGCAGTAGCTCGTTTAGTTACATATTGTAGCTCGTCAGTTGCAAATTTAGCATGCTCCGTCAATAGCACCTGGATATCCCCCAAAATTTTGGTGTCTCCCGTCTGGGTGTATGACTGTTCCAGTGTTTGAATGGCCTGTTCACGTGTGTGCAGTTGCCGTCTGATATCTCTGAGGATGCCCGAGGTTGTACTGAGACAGACTCCCCGGATTGTAGCCTTAAAGGCCTCCCATAACAAACCCGGGTCTTCCGTTGTTGGGCCGTTAAGATCAAAGTAATCCCCTATTGCCTCATGTATTGTAGTAACGTATACTGGGTCTCTCAGTGCCGCTGCGTTAAATCACCAGGTGAAGGGTGGTGGGTCGTAGTGTGGGATATCTACTTCCAAAAGTACCGGACTGTGGTCCTATATTGTTCGGGGTAAGTGTACAACATCTAACACCCATGAGAGTACATCTTGTGTGCCCAGCCAGTAATCTATCCTGGACCAACTGTTGTTCGCCGCGTTTATATGTGTCGCTGTCGTCACCCCTGGGTTACGTGCCCTCCACAAATCTACCATATGTAGGTCTTCCATGGCGTCCCGCAACAGTGTCCTGGCATTCCCATGTTGTTCCGCAGTGTGTGCTGTTCTATCAAGAGCGTTGTGCATCGTGACATTGAAGTCCCCTCCCCATATTACGTGAGGCGCCTGCATGTCCGTGATGGTGTGCCATACCTTGCTAAAAAACCCCGGGTCATCCACATTAGGGCCATATGTGTTCACTAATAGAATCTGTTGCCTTCTAATCTTGCCAGCTATTAACACGCTCCGCCCAGCTGTGTCTCTGTGAATGTCGGTAATTTCAAAGCCCGTACCCTTCCTAATCAATATGCTCACTCCCCTGGAGTAAGATGAGTAGCTAGAGTGAGTTACCGATTCAGCCCATTTAGCCCCCAGTTTGGAAGTGCCGTCTCGTTCTAAATGCGTTTCCTGCAAGAAAACGATGTTAATTCGCAATCTATCAAAATAAGCAAACAGTCGCCTAATTTTCTTTGGGTTGCCCAGACCTCTCACATTCCAAGTGAGTAATTTCAGCGAGTCACAACGCGACATTTGTATGTATTGGGTGATGGATTATCCACTTCAGACGTTTAATCAGCGTTCCATACCGTGTGTGCACAGTTTTATACCTTACAGTATTGTAACGTGACAACGGCATTCGTTGATTGCAAACATTATATACACGATAGTACATGACTAAGGAGTTCGCCATGCTTCTCAGACACAGAGGCTGCAGTCGGTTAGAGTCTAAGTTACCCACCCTCCCCCACCCACTTTAGCGCCCAAACTTTGCCAAAGCCATCCCTGAATTAACTGTAACAGTAACTTTAGTATAGTTAGACTTGAAGTGGGGCGCACCCTCCTGGGGGTGTCGCCAGGTTCACACATCTCCATCCACGTGGTGGATGTGGACAGAAGCTTAGTGCATTAATATTGAATAGCTTGCATGTTCCCTTCCGTCCCCTCCCTCACCCCATGCAAGTCCGCAACCGCACCCTTCGACCTAGCTGCCGATTCGCAAGTTTGCCGTGTCCTGAGTGTTCAGCACCTCGTATTACACTTGCAAGCTTCAGTTTCTGCTGTCTCTCTCAGCTGGATTTCACTGTACTCACTGCGAGAGGTGACACCTCCGGTGCAACCGATCAGCTGCTCCAGGCACGGGGTTTGTCATAGGCCCTCATTCCCGCATGCAGTGGGAGAACAGGGCCTCCCGTCGTCTTACTGGGCGCTCAATGGCGTACTGATCGCAGTCCGCCTTTTGGCATTCGGCAGCCGATATACATCCACAGCTGGGTGTACAGCAGTTTTTACCATTGTCTTCGCTTGTGGTCCAGTGTGCCTAAGAGTTATTCTACGTCGCTGGTTCGATCGACCCTTTCCTGTGATTCCCTCCGCTTTCCCAGTTTCTTGACGTATTCCTGCGCCGCCTGCACTGTTGGGAGTATTACCGGCTTACCCGCCGACATGACCTTGAGTTTTGCTGGGTAGAGCATTGCATACTCTAGCCCCATATCTCGTAATTTTTTCTTCATCGGGGCAAACTCCTTGCGTGCCATCTGTACCGCCATAGTGTGGTCTGGGTAAAATTCCAGGTTATTTCCTTGATGCGTGATTTTGCCCATTTCCCTGGCCAACCTGAGTACTGTATCCCTGTCTCTGTAGTTCAACAACCTTGCTATTATCATGCGTGGGGCTGCTCCCGGTTTAGGTGTCGGTGCCAGTGATCTATGAGCCCGCTCAACAAGGAAGACAGGTGAGAGTTTGTCAGCTCCGAAGACCTCTTTTAGCAGTGTTTCCACATAGGTCTCCATCTTACCAGTGTTTGTGGACTCTGGCAGGCCAGAAATGCGTACGTTATTCCTCCTGGACCTAGCTTCCTGGTCCTCCACCTTCGCTCGCAGAGTCTCTAGCGCTTTATCCTGACCACTGCACGTTTTCAACGCAGCCCTGGAGTCGTCTTCTGCTTTTGAGATCCTTTGCTCCGCTTCCGTCAGCCGTCCATCGTGCTTCTCAATCTTTGCCGCCATGTTGTCGACCCTCAGCATCACGTTATCCAGTTTGTTGTTCATTTCTTGTAGGCTCTGCTGGATCGCCTTCAGGACAGTCTCCATTCCCGTGCCTTCAGTCGTCTCTCGGTCACCCTCAGTGTCTGGGGTGGTCGCGTTATTCTTTCCTTGCTTTCTGGTCTCGAACTGTAGCTTGGACTGTTGCTTGTCCGGTTTACCCATGTCGGCCACTTGTGTCCGGGGGCTCTGGGTGTGCGGGCTAGCGTGTTTCTGGGCTATCGTCACGGCTGTGGTACGGCGGGCAGGTGTTCGGGGTCTCAGCAAGGTAGTGGGTTTACTCATCAGCCATCTGTCGGTTGTTGGCAGTTGTAGCGCTACACTTATCCCTGTCAGCACTGGCTTAAGCAGCCTTCCCAGGTTCCATGCGCCTTTACACCCTTGCGCTTACCGATCTGAATATGGAGGCTCCTAGGTCCGCTGCTGTGCCGTTTCTCCTGTGATGCAAGTAAGTGCCTCCCTCAGTGCCACGAGGTGATGGTCGCGCTCCAGTCCGGGGCCGTTGTTTTAGCTGCTAGCTAATCTGCGCTATTGGTTAAGGCTTCAGCCGGGACGGGACGTGCACTACCCGTTTGCCTGGACTGGCCTCTCAGCAACACTGTTTTCGCGCCTTTTTCTCCCTCGCAGCCGAAGCCTCCACCCAGTCGTTTTTAGTAGGCGCACTCTCGTTTGCTGCCCATGTCATATCCCGCCATCAGCCACTTGCCGTGTGTCTCCCGATCCTGAGACTGCGGTGGTCATCTCGCCTCACTCGCTCGTGCCGCCCTTCCTCTCGGGACCTCGGGTTTGCGATCCAGCTCCTCCGCCATCTTGCGGTCGCTGGAACGCACGTTGTGTTCAAGCACTTTTCTCGTGCACTAGGGCTCACCTCCAGACTACCCCGGTGCGTCGATGTCGGCGCTCCGCTTCTGGTACCACAGCGGGTCCGGGTATCAGTGGGCCGGTTGTTAGACTTTCAGAGGCGGCGGCAGTCCTGAGCGGCGAGCGCGGCCATTTTTTAGTGGCTCTCGGGTCCTCATCCACTTTTGGCCGACAATGTCCTTTTACGCCGCTGTTTCTGCCTCGCAGCTGTAATCACTTAAGCGCTGAGGTTTCCGATTGCCATATTTGTTGTTTTCGCCGCTGTTGGGGTGTTTGAAGGGGGCGAAAGTCCGCTAATTAGCTTCCGCCCGGCGGAGCTGCCTTTCTCAGCCAGCCATCCCGCAGTGCGCCCTCTAGCGCCCCCTGGTTTTTCTCATTTGGAATGGGACTTTTAATGGGCTATATTGTTTTGGTACTTCTGAATGCTTTACACATTTTCTTAAGCTAAGCCTGTCTTCTTTGTGTCATAGTGTCATAGTTGCCAGGGGATGAGCTCATGTTTAAAGTACTGAAACGTTTACTGGACCTTAACAAAAATAGTGACATTATTACCTTCCACCCCAACAAATAATTAACTTTCTCGCAAAAACAAAGATGTTAAGCAGGTACATTGCATAAACAACTTTGATGGAAGGGTAAATCAGATTGCTTTCCAAATAAATGAAATTGAAACAGAGTGTTCTGGCACTAATAGATTGCCTGCAGGTAAAATCTATCTTAATAATTGAAAATGTAGTCTGCGTACAAATTTATGATCTCCTTTTACCATAATAGACATTAACGTGTTTTTGAGAATTTTGATAAGGATGAATACATGCTGGCAGAACCAGATCAATCTTTGTGGTTATAGTACAGATCCTATTCGATTAGAGACTATGGTCCACATCCACAAACATATTTTATTTAAATAAAGATCAACTGTGGGAAGTTTTACGTAGCCAAAAGAGTCTCAAACCTGTTAGGGTGGCTAATCAAAACAAAATGTTGGATAAAACTTTATTAACTAATCAACTGATGCATCATTGATCACCACAACAACTACCAGCTACTCTTTGTCATGCAGTCTGGATTCTAGCCCAAACACAGTGCAGGCCTCCTCACCGCCACAGACAACTGCATGATCCTTGACAGAGGAAACACGGCAGCCCTAATTCTCCTGGACCTCTCAGCAGCATTTGACATGGCCTCACATCCCATCGTTATCAAGTGCCTGCAACAGATTGGCATCCAAGCACTGCTCTACACTGGATCTCTTACTTCTTAATGGATAAAATACAAGTTTCCAACCTGGCACTTTACGCCTCGTAAGCCCACAAACGTATCTGTGGAGTGGCTTGCTCAGTCCCTCTTCCTTTAAATGCATTTATAATCCCTCTGGCCAATGTCTTCTGTAGGCCTGGGCAGTAAATTTTGCGCCGTGCGCCATGGCTCAGCCCGTGGCGCTAGCTGCTTCATCATTGCAGACCACGGTGCAGCCTGCGATGCCCCAGTGGCACCTCCTTCTTCTTAGGTGCGCCCCAGTGCTGCACTTGTGTCCGCTGTTTCAGCATCGCGGTTACACTCCATGATGCTTATGTCTAGTTTGGCACGCCACAGCACCAAGTGTTGGCCTGTTAATGCTCATTCATACACAGTAGGAACACCCCATCTCTAATTTTGTAGCTGCAGCTTCCGGTACTTCTATGGGGCATCATTTCACTCCCCTTTTGTTTTGCACATTTCACTGTGGCTTTCAGTATATTCTCCTGGTAACATCTTGTTACTTCTTCTTCCCATGAATACTCAGTCCTGTTTCCCCGAAGGCCATCACTTCCTGTTACATCACTTCCTTCCTATGGGTATTGAAGGGGCTGAATCCTTCATTGCCTTATGTTGCAACACTCCTTCCTCCTGCTGGTGTGTCCTGGCTCCTGTTAGTGACCTTTGCTCTTGCTTGGTGTATTTTTGCTTCTTGTTGGCGTACTTTTGTTTCCGGTTGGTGCTTCCTGTTCCAGTTTGGATTTCTTTTAACCTTCCACTCCTATTTGGAATTCTTGCCTTCTTTTCTCCACTCATTGCTGGTGTTTACTCCTATTTGTGGGTTCTTTCCTTCCTTTCCGTTCCTTGAGTCTTCGCCTTCAACAGAGGTTTTGAAAGGCACAGTCTGCTCTGGTTTTTTATTGTCAGCAGCGCCATGGCTACCAGAAAGGGTCGCCCTTACCTTGGACAGACCAGAACCCTCAAGGCCAGAAGTCGATAATCTCTCCAACGCGCCAAAACTGGTAAGAACATTACAAGTCGTGACAGTGAACTCCGCTCTGTTTGCGGTGCTTGCAGAGTTTTCTGCACTCTGCGCAGCAAGCCAAGTTCTGAGAAACGTTAAGTTGGCAAGCAAGGAAAATTCAATGCTACACCACCTCCCAGCGCGATTTCTCAATGCAGACTGTTGCGAATGCTTGCTACCACTCTTGTTGAGAAACCTTCCATTCGCATTGAGGAAGCTGCCACTAGAGTAGAACTTCTACTCGAGTGGCAGAAAGAAGCAGTGTCCTCTTGCACTGCATGAGGTGCCATTCACGCTGATTTTAAAGCATGGGACAAACACCCAGCATTTAAAACCTGCATGAACAGCGCAACATAACACACTCTGCCACTTGCGGAACTCCATGTGGTGCAGCAGAGGTTTTGTGTCACTTCACGGAGTTCTGCTTAATGGAACTCTGCAAACTCCGCCCGGGCCTAGTCATATGCACAGACGATATCAACATCCTCTCCTATGCCAATGATACTTAACTTATACTCCTTAGCTCGAACACGACCCTAACACAAGAAACAAGTTCAATGCCTGCACGACTAAAGTTGCTAGGAGGATAAAAGCCAGTTGTCTCAAGCTCAACACAGAGAAGACATAAGTAGTGATCTTCAGCAGGTACACCTCACAACGGTACTCAAACTGGTGGCTGGCTAAACTCAAACCACACCCAGCACGAGTGACAGGAACCTTGGAATAAACATCAACAGCAAACTGGACATGACGGCACAAGTCAACACCAGCACTGAACCTACTTCTGAAGATCCTGAGGAAGATCTTCAAATGCTTCCAAGCAACACTAGAAAAACTGTTACCCACTCCTTCATCACCATCAAGTTGGAATATAGAAACACCCTCTATGCCAGGGTCGCCAAGCTAATTATCAGAAGATTACAAACCATCCAGAACTCCAAAGCCAGACCCATCCTTAACCTTCCACACAGAGCTCACATCACAATATACCTCAGGAAGCTCCACTGGTTCCTGATACGTAAACTGACTCATTTCAAACTCCTCACACACACATTCAAGGCACTACACAGCTTAGGCCCCACCTACCTGTACTGTTGCATCTCTTTCTATCAGTCATCCAGACACCATGTCTCTACAGGATGGACATTCTCTTACATCGTTGCTAAAGCAGGGAACAGCCTTCCACACCACATCAGAGCCTCCGGCTCTCTTCTTGATATCCACAAAAAGCTAAAGACCTGACATGTCAATTAACCAACTTACCATAGGCAGGGCTAGGCCCACACAACTGTTAAGTGCCAGCATTCCCTCACGGCTGATTGTGCACTTTACAACTACACATAATATAACATATCATAACAGAATAGAACATCCCAATATATCAGACGCAGTAGAGGTAAATAAGGAGTTCACTGACATTTTTCAGAACAATTGGGTCATTTTCAATTTATCTAGCACCAAATTACATTGAAAGAGAACACTAAGCCTGTTGTACATAAAGTGAGGTGCATCCAAAGGTAATAAAGGAGACTTAAAGGAAATAGCTTGAGAATTTGAGAGCTTTGGTAGGTATCAAGACAGCAGAATTATCAGAGTGGTTAGCTCTAATGATGTTAGTTAAAATGTAATGGAGAAGGACTACGTCTCTGTGTTGACTTGAGAGACCTAAAGTCTAGTATATGGGTTCATATAGATCCCTTGTAAATATTCATAAGTAATTGAGCACAACACATGATGCTGACTACTTTACGGTTATTGATCTGTCAGCTGCCTACCAGCAGACAATCCTGTACTCTTTAGTAGGCCTGGGCGGTAAATTCCGCTCCGTTCACGGAATTTGCGGTATTTTGGCAATTCCGCGTTCCGCAGGGAACGCAGATTTGCTGAAAATTCCGCGATCTGTGGCATAACAGATTTTTTTCCTGGTTTGCGCTTTCAAAACGCATGTTTGCGCACGCTTGAGCGACTTACCGGGATCCCTGCGTTCGCTGAAGAGTTTTCCTATCCGTTGGTAGCCGGCCGCACGATCCAGAGAGAGTGTGCAATCGCGAACACGTCATTTGGATGTGCCATCGGATATTCGCATTTGTGAACAGGAAACACGCATCGCGAGCAGGCGGGACAAGTGAAACAAGATGGCTGCGGCAATTGGCGACCGCATGGGCAAGTTCGCGAGATATTTCCCCCCAAGCACGCAAACAGCGTCCCCGAACAGGAAAAATGCATCGCAAATGGGCGGAGCAAGCAATTCCGCGTGCTCACAGAATTCTGCGTAGCTCGCAGAGATTTTTTACCGTTTCGCAGAACTTTGCGTAACGCGACTTCGCCAATTCTGCCCACCCCTATCTAAGGGCATGTATATATTTCAGAATTACTTTCTGCCTTACTTTAGGAGCTACATTTTTTGGGCTTTAAAATAGTGTATTTGTTTTATAAATGTTTTTTTTTAATTTAGAAGTTTGTTATGTTTAAAATTGTTATTTTGGTTTTTTTAATTATATAATAACACATCATAAAACGTTTTACCTTGTTTGTTTTTTCTTTATGAAAAATTCAAATTTATATATGATATTTTTTAAAGAAATGTTTCTAGTAAATGTTTTTATATATATTATGATAAAGGTCTTTTAGTTGTTTGATAATTAAAACTATTTGTTTATTATTTTATAAATTAAATAATTGAATTTAGTAAATTGTAATATATTTACTGGTTTTAAAAAATGGCTTGTAATTTTGTATTTTTACATTGGTAGTTTTAAACATTTTCTTTTTTAATTTTCAAATTTAAATATATATTTTTTACACAGATAATTATTATTAATTTATTTTAAATGTATAGTAAAAATTGGGAAGAGAATGTAGCCTAATGGCTAGGATGGTCGAGTTCAAATCTGAGGAACTGGGATCGAGTCTTGGCATTGATGCTCAACATTCTCTGATTCTGGGCAAATCACTTAATCTCCCCATGCCTAACAAAAATGAATGTCCTTGTGTAACGGAAATGTTGCACATGTAAAGCGCTCTTATACCCGATACATTCAGGTCAAGTTTGCGCTATATAAACCTATGAAAAAAAATATATTGGTTATGTTTTTCATTATTTGTTGGTATTTTCTATTTACTTTTTTACATTGTGTTGTTTACATTTTGAAATAATTCAACTGTATTTTTTTAAATGTATTCTTTGTAAGGTAATGTCAATTATAAAGTTGTAGTAGTACATAATTTTGAAATTTAAAGCAGAGCCTTATGTCTAATGTTGTCAAGTTTGGCATTGGAATAGGATTTCAGCCCAACACTTTCTCAAATGTGTTGAAGTTTAGATTTGGAATAGTATATTTGACCCACTACCCACAAAGTCCAACACTTTACCCAATGTGGTTATGTTTGGAGTTGGAATTGTAAATGTAAAACCCAAAGTCCAAAACTTTCCTCAACATGAATACATTTGGACTTTGCCTAATAATTCTGTACCCCTCACAATTCCACAATTTTGCTAATGTGGTTACGTTTGGAGTGAGATTGCAAATTGTGACTCCTTACCCTGAAGTGCAACACTCTCCATAAGGTGGTTATGTTTGGAGTTGGACTAGTTAATATAACCACCTTAAAGTCCTACACTTGCCCCAGTGTGGTTAAGTTTGGAATGAGAATGCTAAATTTGACCTTTCCCCCTGAAGTCCAAAACTTTTCCCAATGTGCTGAAGTTTAGAGTTGGAACAGTAAACCTGACACCCTCCAACCCCTAAAGTCCAAAACGTTCAACAATGAAGGCACATATTAGAGCGATGCTGCAGAACCAAACAACCACTGTATACTTGGTTCCTGAGTGGCCCGCCCACTGGTCCACACTAGACAGCTCCCCGCCCCAGCTTAGAACATGAACAGGGAGCGCGGCCATGGGTGGATCACCGAACTCCTGTTTTGAACTGCACATGGGATTCAGATGGCTCCGAATCAGGAAGGGATGACCCCCAAGGGCTGTATGAGAGAGAACAGCTGCAGTATCCCACGGATGGGAAGAGCAATGGAGAAGACCTTCCTGCAATCGAACGGAAGAGCCCAGATCGCCTCCAGTCAGATGACATTGCTAGCCGCGATACAGGAGAAGCATGGCTATTACAAGTGCTTGCAAGGGTGCGGGCTTGGGAAGAGAGCCACAAGTGGCTATTAAACTGTCGTAGAGTATAGAATAGTAGTGGGTGCAGAGTTTGATATGACATGGCTCTTGTTAGTTTAAATTTTGTTTCACCGATTTTCGCAGGTGATGGGCAGGTGAATTTCTACACAAACTATACAAAGGCAGCCCCTCAAAGATACACTAAGCTACACTAAATTGCACAGATTCCCGATCTAGACACCATAATTTCCTGTTCCCCTCACCACTAAATTGGGTACTGGGTACTGAGTACCTACCTGCCCTCCTATCTCTTTTTATACAGAGGGAACCGGCGAGCATCACCCAGAAAGTCTAAGGGTCTGCTTTCAGCTTGAACTTATCCTGGAGGCCAGTGTTGGGGGTTATTAGACAACTCAGAAGCACTGGCCCTACACCGGGGGAAAGGTCAGCCTCTGCAGTCGGTATTTTGGAACCAGGAGTCCGATCAACATCACTATAATTAGCACATCGTGCCCACAGTACCACAGTCCCCAGAGCCAGGAAGAGGTGTGGTCACCCCCCCCCCCTTGGAGTTGTGGTGTCGTGTTTGTTTGTCATAGTTTTATTCTTGAGGTTGGGCTAAACATCCTGGAGTATTTAGCAGCCTGCTGGATGTGAGGTATATTCTGGACTTGAGCATTGAACTGTTTCTCCATCATCGAATCCCGTAGTCATTATTATTGTTGTATTGTAGCAGTGGGAATGTTTATTTGATCTTAACGGAAAAGCCCAAGGTGTGGGTGAGGGGGCTTGAGTCTTTGTTTTGCCATGAGGAAAAAGAAAACCGCCGGACCTACCCCTAATTCACATCAGTTGACATCCCGTAGAATGAATATAGAGGGGTTTCTGACTCATGTGCTAGTGTAGTATCTAAGGGAATTGATTTAGCGAAAAGGAGCCTTTCCATGTCTCGGGAAGGCCTGATTAGTTTCTCAGCCTCTCCTAACCACACCCGGGTACAGGAGGATCCCGATACTCCTTCAGGCTCCACTATTCACAAGACAACCAGCATCCAGAAGCGGAATAAGGTAGAATCCCTGCTTCTGAATTCCACAAATAAGAGGAGGCAGTCTCACTTACTAGGTCATTAGACAAGGGGTCTATCTCCAGCCCATAGCCTATCCTAAAGAACAATTGGAAGACGAAAGGGGGAGTGGTGACGAAAGAACTTTCACTTGCTTATGTGGGCACTCAAACATATCTGCCTTGGTTCGAACAAGGCCCCTAGCCTAACCTCCACGACATTATGAATTAGTTGAAGGAGTCTATAACTGGTGTAGTGGATGCTCTCTCTTCTTAAGTGGAGAACGTGGAGACAGTCATTTATCAGTTAGGGGACACACCGGGCAAACTTATTTCTATTTTGACTCTGCATATTGCTCGTAAGGTTTCTGGGAGGGGAAGAGAGGGATTAACTGATGGCTTGGACTCAGGAGAAGGACAGGGGGTGGGTCCTTCTATCGGACTAATAAGAATTCCTAGGCAGCCAGAGGATATTCCCTCCCTTCTAGCTTTACCTCCTCCTCTTCCTTGTTTGGCTCCCTTGGTAACAAAAAAATACACTTGCTATCAGTGGAGAGCAAGGGGAATTTCCTGGCCTCACACCCGAACTCTGTCTCCAGCAAGGTAACAATCCGCTCCCTCCTGCAGTAGCTCCCTGTGCAGCGGTGCTTGCCAACGACCCCCTTTAAAATTCTCAAAACTGGAGACCTATCTCAGTTTAAAAATAAAGTTTTGCATTGGCTTTCTAAGCAGGTTAGGATTGATAATTTGTGTGCAAGAGATATTATGATGGTGCGCAGATTGGGTTGGTTGGGTCACTCATCATAATCTCTGTCAAGTGACAGTGTGGTCATTAACTTCTCTAACAATTGTTGGGTGGGAGTGCTTTGGGTTAGTTCTGGAGGTCGGAAAGGGTATGATACAGAGACTCCTCTATTCCCTTTGGGCTATTTCTATAAGCCATCGTTCGGTCCCCAGGAAGGGGGTATAGAAATTCCTTGGGTTATGGGCCTTGGTACTCAGCCCTCCCTTTTTGTGACCCTCCTGTTGCAGCGGACAGTGCCTTACCTTCATAAACTAGTAAAGCGGGGCTAATGGGCTTACCAGAGGTCAAACGATGGTCTCTAGCAATTGCTCCTGTAACTCTCTTAAAATTTTGCAACATCTTCACGATGTGTGAATCCCATTTCATTTTAGAGTTTATCCTTACCCCTAGGTAATCAAATGCATCAACTTCCTCCAATAAGGTGCCATTAAGTGCAATGTTAATTCTTTTACATTTTTTGTTTCTGGACATAAGCATCAATTTGGTTTTAGTGGTATTGACAATAAGACCACGATTGTTACAAAAGGCACTGAACCTATCTAGAAGTTTCTGGAGACCAGAGGGGGTTTTAGACATAAGAAGAGTGTCATCTGCGAAGAGGAGGGTAGGAATTTTTTCCCCCGCCAGGGTGGGTGCATCCGCTGGGTTCTCCCTCAAATGGTCTGCCACCCCATTGATAAAGAGGGAGAACAAGGTCGGAGCCATCACACAGCCCTGGCGGACCCCCCTCTGCACAGGTATTCTATCAGTCAACTGGCCTTCGCTCCCCGATCTGATTCTCGCATAAGTGCCGTCATGTAATCTTTTAATGAGTTCCAAAAGATATCGTGGAAGTCCCATATCGTGCAATACCTGCCACAATTTAACCCGGGGGACAAGATCAAAAGCGGTTTTAAGGTCAATAAAGGCCAAGTACAAAGATCCCTTACCAATTAAAACGGTCTTCCAGTAAGTGGCTATAAATCTGAATACTTGGTCCATAGTACCTATTTTCTTTCTAAAACCCGCTTGCAAGTGTGTTAGAAGGTTTCCCTCTTCTAGCCAGGTCCCCATTCGGGAGATAAGGACCCTACCAACCACCTTTTGAGTAACATCAATTAGACTTATCGGTCTGTAGTTAGCAGGGTCCTCTCTCGCCCCCTTCTTATAAATTGTGACTACCTCTGCGCCCTTCCAGGAATCTGGAACTGCATGGCCCCTTAACAATAAGTTCATCAGATTAAAAATAAGGTTTGCCCATGCTATAGGGTCATGAAGAATCAGATCTCCTGGCTGCCCATCCGGACCTGCCGCCTTCCCAGGTGCTATGCTTTTGATTGCTGTCTGTACCTCCAATAGTGTAAAAAAATCTGATGGTTCAGTCTGTATAGGTACTGGCTTGGGGTCTGGACTGGCAGTCAAGGAATAGTCAAACTCTACCTCACTGCAGTAAAGATTTGAAAAGTGCAGAAACCACTGCTGATCAGTTATGTTATTAGGGATAGGATCGGAGCCTCTTTTAGTTAGTTGGGTTATTAAAGCCCAAAAAATATTAGAGTCTTTTAGGAAGGCTGCCTTCTTTAGTTCCTGCCAATGATCCTCCTCCCAAACCCGTTTGGCAGCTTCTATGGCTTTTCTGTAGTCTTGCCTTTCTAGGGATAGTTGTTTTCAATCTTCTCACCATTTTTTCCAGTTTATTTGATTTTGTAGTCACTGTCTCCCATGGCTGGCTTCCAGTTCAGGTAAGAATATTTTAAACTTTTTCTAAGAGTTTAGTGGTAGAGGTGAGTGTTTAGACTTGGGACCAATTAAGTGTTTGGCGGTCTGACAGCTGGACTGCCATTTTGGTGATTGGGAGAATGCCGCCAAGCAGGCAGCATCCCAACCACCATATTACGATAACACCACTGGGCTGACAATGTTGTTGAAGTGGTGCCACGGCGGTGGCATGCTTCGGCTCATAGAAAGAGCCTGACGCATATGCCAGCACCGTGGCAGCACCACTTGCACATTGGTGCATTGAGCACCATGCACCAAGTTGTGTATGCACATGGTGTATGCACAACAGTAAAAAAAAAGAGGGGGCACAACATGAACCCCCATGCGCAACCCCCCATGGGCAACAATGCCCTGGGGCCCTGTTTAGGGCCCCTTCTCTGCCTTTCTGCTCACCTTTTCATGGAGAGGTCACCTCCACGAACAGGTCGGTGGAAAGGCAGGTCGTGAGCAGCACAGTGGTGCCGGCATCAGCACCACTGCCCATTGATCACTGCTTTCCCCACTCCGGCCCCGTCGAGATCCAAGATCCTGGCGGTGGTGGCTGTCTTGCACTGGGCTTGTGGCGGTCTAACTGAAAGCCTCAAATCGGGCGGTCGAACCGCCAAGGAGGCGGCAGTCATACTGCCACCGTGGATGCAGTAGTTTTGGGACCACTGTACTCTAATCTAGGCTAGTCTTTATAATTGGTGACTGCTTTCAGTGAGGTATGTTTTACTTAGTTTAGAGTACTGTGGAAGGTCTTATTGTGAAATGTAATGTTTAATTATGTTTTATATGTGTGTTCTATGTGTTTACGTATGGTTTTAATGCTGATTTAATGTGCTTTGTTTTATACTACAGTTGCGCATTTTGGGTGGGTTTATCTGGTTTTTTTCTACAAGGGTTTTATTTTTGAATTCAGAGTTTATTGATAACCTGGGACCATTTTGTTTCCTTCAGAAAATAGATGGTTATTTTTTAACCAAAACTAATTTCTAATTTTGTTTTAATAGTTCTATTTCCAGAGTCTTCATTTAATTTTAAAAATATTTTGGGGTTTGGATGGATTGCTCCAAGTATTGCACTCATGTTGGTTGTTCAATTCTGTTTTAATTAATTTTCTTGGATCAAAGTTTTTTTGGGAATGTATTTTTTAGATTGTTATTTTGTTGACTAGGCCTTCAGCTGCAAAATGTTGTAATATTATTTTATTTATTTATGTTATTGGACAGTGTTAGACTTGGCATCTTTTGGCGTGTTTTCCCTGACCTTTTGCTTTCTCACCACCCGGTCTCTGCGCACTTTCTCACTGCTGTTCAGTGTTAAAGTTCAAGTGCTCCTGTTGTAAATTGTGTTATGGATTGGTGTTTCCATGTAACTCTGGCCTGCCATTGCAGAGCCTGCGTGCAGTCTGGGGCTGCCATGTCGACTTGACAAGTGTACCCACTTGCCAGGCCCTAACCTTACCTTTTCTTACATGTCAGTCACCTCTAAAGTAGGCCCGAGGTACCCCTGTGGGTAGGGTGCAGTGTATGTGAAAGGTAGGATAAGTCCTGTTGTGTGTGGCATGTCCTGATAGTGAATTACTGCCAATTTCGTTTTTCACTATTGCAAGGCTACCTGTTCCCATAGGACAGAATAGGGAGTTTGTTTTTAACATCTTAGAAACCTAACTACCCCTGGGAACAAGGTAGAAAAATAAAGTTTAGGATGCCTGAACTCAGATTCTAAAGATGCATCTTTTAGTAAAGGTGATTTTTACATTCTGTGTTTGAAAATACCAATCATAGAAAGTAGGGAGCAGATCTACAAGGAAGTACTGCAGCGCGGCAACGCAAGCTCTTTGGCTGCGCCACGCTGCGGCCCTTCCGAAGCACAGGAATGCAACATATTTACAATAATATGTAGCATTTCTGTGCTCTCCCCTGCGCTGGCGGACAAACTGCAGTCATGCACTGGGGCAGGCACCCTTGCACCATGGTGCAAGGATGTCTGCGTCATGGGGAGATTGTTTTTGTGCAGGAAGGGGCACCTTCCTGCACAAAAACAATCACCACAGGCATTTTCCTCTTTCAATGAGTGCTGTAGAATGGAGCATGCTTTGAACGAAGAAAAAATAAGGAGAAATGAAAACATTTCTCCTCATTGGGCCTCGCAACACCTCCTCTGGGAAGGTGTAGCATTGACACGCATTTCCTTTCCAGATTTACGATTACTCGTAAATCTGGAAATGTGTCTCGTTCCATGGGTGTTGAGTGGGAACACCCACAGCACCACCCATGGAACGCCCCTTCCACGCAAAGTGCTGCATGTGAAGGGGACACATTTACAAGGAGAGTAAAAGTTACGCAGGGTGGCTTTTCCTCTCCTTGTAACTATGGAGAAGTGAAATGTGCCTCCAGTACGCCATAAAATGTGACGTACTGGTGGCACGGGGGGGTGTAAATCTGCCCCTAGGTATTTTCTTGCTCAGCCATCCAGTAGGCCTCTGCTGGGTTTGTGGATTGACTGTCTGGGTTTTGGATGACAGGGGCTGGAGAGGAGCAGTGACTCCAGAGAGTCTAGATGGGTCAGGGAAGGACTGAATAGACCTGGGCTGCATTTAGAGTAGGGGGAGGAGATTTCCTTTCACCTGAATGGGCCTGGTCTGCCTCTGACAAAGCTGTCTCCACCTCCTGCCGGGAAGCTGCACCAGAAAGGACAGAACTGGTTCTGGCAGGGCACAGACACTCTCTGCCTGAGAGGACAAAGGATTTTGGGTTTCAAAATGTGGGGCCTAAACCCTAAACTTTAGAACTCGCTAGAATCAAGGAACCTGTCAAGAAGAAGAGCTGGAATAGCTGCCAGGAGGAGTACTGCCCCCTTTGCTGTGTTTCTGCTTTGTTTGGGATGGCCTGCAGTTGCTGCTACTGCCTTGGGCAGTGAAAGGACTTGACAGAACTTTCTTTACTTGTGCTGAGTATCTCCAAGGGCCTGAAATAGAGCTGGCCTCCTGTTCTGAAGTCTCAGGGACTGCAAAGACTTCACCAACCTCTGGGTACTGCTTCTGGAACCGCTGTTTCAGTTGCCATAAAGAAGGGAACAGCAACCGACTTCGTCACCGACTACGTCGCTGGCTCTGTGTCCTGACGGCACCGCAAACAGCACTGCCCGCATCTTGCACCACAACCCTGGTCTCACTGACGACGACGACCGCCACCGCCGCTACCGAGCCGCTGCTTGCACCGCCTTGTTTCACTTCACCATCCAAGGCTAACCGATGCTGTCACTGCTGCTGGCTCGACACCCGTGAATGCATTGTGGTTGGGGGCACCGCTCGCAAAGTTTCACGATGGTCTGCCTCGTCCCACACTGCCGTCTGGGCCGACCAACACCAGCTCCCACAAACTGGCTCTGTCGCCTTCACTGCAAGCTGCCAGCAACGCATCGAGCACCGTCTCGCCCTGCACCATAAGCCTTGGTCTCACCAACTCCAGCTGGACGATCATCACCGAGCCGCTGCCTGCACCGCATCGAGAGAACACCGCGCCCTGCACCGCTTCTATTTTGCAATGCAACCGCGACGGTTGCCATGACCGGTTCATACCTCTGTGTAAGCTGCAATGAGAAAGGTACTGTCACCGAGTCTGTTCACGCTTTTGCTGGACCGTTTCGACGCGGGCGACTGGTACTTTTAGACTCTGCTGTTTTTAGCATTGCGGTAGCCCCGGACAGAGCTACCGACTCGTACGAACTGTGTTTCAGAGGTATTTCTGCAGTTTAGAAAACATCTTGCAAAGTATCTATTTTTCAAGTACTTTATTGTGGTTTCTTTATCATTTTTGTTCTTGTTTTGACTATATAAAAATATTGGATATTTTTCTAAACTAGTGTGGTGTCCTTTTGTTGTGCTTTCACTGTATTACTATTGGTTATGTGTAAATGCTTCACACACTGCCTCTAAGATAAGCCTGGCTGCTAATGCCAAGCTACCAAGGGGGTGAACAGGGGTTATTTAAGGAGTGTAACTCTCTTATCCTGACTAGAAGGAAGGGTCCCTACTTGGACAAAGGTGAAAACCCTTGCCAACTAGAGAACCCCATTTCTAACTTTGGTTATCAGCAGTGAGGATAGGACTTGTGTTTGCAAGTGACTTACAGTGATTGGTGTGCACTACTACCATATCGCAGACCATAACATGCCACATACTGTTTTTTTGGTCCATTTTTGTGATCCTATCGTTTTGGAACTTTAACTTCCTACTGCATCATGCCTGACACAGCAGCATCATCACTTGTATCCCTGGAGGTGGTCTTTGAGGAGGACAGGTTGGAAGTCTGAGTTGAAAGCTATTTGTAAAAACCTAAAGTTCCAAGTCAGAGGCCTCAGCAGGAAGGTGGAGCTACAAAAGGCGCTGAGGGCCTGGGTAGCTGCCAGACATGCCAGCGAGCAGCCTGGAGATCTTAGGGGGAGGGCAGAGGAGCCCACTCCTAGGGAAGATGTGCTGTTGGGAGGGGGGGTCCCTCCAGACCAGGCAGTGGATTGTCCATCCGAAAGTAGTGGCCCACGTTTAGTGGGTCACAATCAGGTTGCACAGCCGTATACACATTGGTATCTTAAAGTAGTACACATCTGTATTCGTTTTTTATCTGTTTTATTTTCTCATTCTTTTCCAACATTTTTCCATTTTTTTTTTCTCACGTCAAAAGACGTAAAATTTGTTAGTTTGCTTTTAGCGTATTAATATTCTATGTATTGCTCATCCAGGCCTATACATGAACTTGTTCCGAATTTCCAAATCCTCCACTCAATTCGATACACATCTTACTCAATGCATTTCAGTTTAAATAAAACATGCAACAGGAGTATCTACAAGTTAAAAATACGTATATCAGTCACATTGCATTTACAACCCCCATGGTATCAAGATGTTATTTGCCTGACTTCCCATACATCTTTTGTCCCATCCAGTTTCTACTGAAAGTGCCTATCAAACCAAATTCCATCCCCCTAAACATATCACCCTTCTCAACAACAAACTGCAGATCATATCATATGACCCGCCCCATCTAACCCCAATGGTGAACATTGCATCCTAATTTTTTGAAAAGACATATCCTCTAACCCATGTGCCCTGAATCAATAAACCCCCTGACATTCTAACCTCTAACCCCTATCAATCTCAGATCACCTCTATCCTGCTTAACTACCCCCGAGAATACTACACCACTACCCATCTCAAATTCAAACACCATGGCCAACCCCCGTGCTTACCTGATGTAAAATGCGCAGCGCTTCGCCTTCCTCATACGCGCTTGTTGTATCTTTTTTCGCAACCATGCTAACTCTCCCAAACTTTAAATAGATGTTACTTGCCCCACCTCTGCGGTCATTGGTGTAAACCATCACGTGTATTCCCACCGCCTACTCCTTCCAATCCGTGTCATCCGTTCAAGTGTTAACTACATTAACCACAACCCTTTGCAAATGAAACCTCAACTGCAATCACCCTCTGTTATATAAATACAAGTGTAATAAACATAAACACATGCTTGCATGCCAAATGAACATAATTTGAAATTAGCCAGTCCTTATTAATGACTTTTCCGTAATCCGAGCGAGGTAAACTCCCTTTGACGTGAAGCACCCTGTTTGCTTTTACTCTCAGTTTATGAAATGTCCTTATATTGGGGTGCTCTCAGGTGATGAAACAGCATGTTATGACGACAAGACAAAGGTATCCTGAAGCACACCCTGTTTCTTCTTTTATAGTTCGTATTTCCTTCATTTTATTTCCATTTAGCGTCCAGCACCTGAAATAGTGTGCCGTTCCTACGCACCGGAGCATAATTCATTTGAAAGTGGGTTTAGTGGGTCACAATCAGGTTGCACAGCCGTATACACATTGGTATCTTAAAGTAGTACACATCCACCAAAGTAATCAGTTTTTAATGCGTTTTAAAAAACTGATTACTTTGGTGGATGTGTACTACTTTAAGATACCAATGTGTATACGGCTGTGCAACATGACCGTCACTGGATAGCTTGGTGAAGGGCAGTAATGTAACAGATTTTCAGGGAGGTCGACAATTTGATTGCATGGGAGCACTTGTCTAGTCTATGTTTTGCAGACCTGCGCCAGCACTTGGTTGGTAGTAAGCTGATTGACCCCAGGAAGCTTGCTATGGAGGTGGACATCTGGGGGAATACCAGGGTCTACAAGAAAGCATTTGGGGGAGACTCAGCCAAAGGTGGGCAGGGTCCCCAGCAGAAAGGATGGGGGACAAGGGTAAAGCACAAGAGTTCTCTAAAGGGCCCCAAACTAACACCCAGGGTAAAGGTTCCCATCCCCACAGGAGATAAGAAACAAGAGGTCTCTTCAGGAAAGCCTGCTGAGACCGGCCCCCGCAAGTGTTTTGCATGTGACCAGGTGGGTCACTTGAAGGGGGAGCCCAAGTGTCCCAAGAGGGCACAGCCATCCACTGGTGGGCAGACCAAGGTGTTGGTGAGTGTAGCACTTGGATAGGAGGGGTAGCCACAGGAGGGTGGGGATCCCACAGAAATGACCCTCATCTCACCAGGGGACAGTGAGATGGTAAGAGGAAACCAGGTGACCCTAACACAAAGAAATACAACACCTGGGTGACCATCAATGGAAAAAGGGTAGAGGCTCTCAGAGATACTCGAGCCAGTGTGACCTTAGTCTGGTGTCACCTGGTCTCTGAAGAGCAAGTAGTCCCTGGGACATTCCACCAAGTAGTTGCTGTAGACAACTCAGAGCACCAGTGTATGGTGGTGTAGGTTTCCTTTGAATGGGGGAGGTCTCAGGTCCCTTGAGGGTGGTTGTGAGCCCTACCATGCCTGTAGATTGTCTGCTAGGTAACGGCCTGGAGCAGTCCTCGTGGAAGGATGTTGAGCTCAGGTCTCACTTGGAGATGCTTGGGTTTCCAGAGTGGGCATGCATGTCCACTCGGTCAATGGCACCCAGAATGGGTGATCAGAAGGACCTGGAGCCTGAAACAGTGGCCCTGGTCCCTGCCAAGAGAAAGGGCAGGGGGAAACCGGCCCCTAAAGTTCCCAATGACCGTGAGGAGGCTGACCTTGAGAGGGACACCCTGGGGCCTACAGGACAACAGGTAGCTGAACTGGGGGACACCTCTGAGCTGATCCATTGGCAGCAAGAAGGGGGTCCCACACCAGGGAGGATTTCAGCAGGGAGCAGAAAGAGTGCCCTTCTCAGGCCGGTCCGTGGCGGCAGGCTACAGACCAGGCAGCTGTTGATCAGTCTGGATCACATTGGATCTACTGGGAGAATGGTCTCCTGTATAGTGAGCCTAAGGTCGCTGAGCCTGAGTCAGCCCGTGTGCTGGTGGTACCCCAGCGCTTCAATCCCTTCCTAGTGGGTCTGGCTCACGACGTGCCTTTGGCAGGACATTTGGTGCGGAACAAGACATTTGACAGGCTTGTCACCCACTTCTTCTGGCCCCAAATGCAAAGGCAGTTGGATGAACATTGTAGGTCTTGGCAAACTTACCAGGCAAGTGGTAAGAGAGGGAGGAAGGTCAAAGCTCCTCTCCAACCTTCTCCAGTTGTTGGAACACTCTTTGAAAGGATATGGATGGACATTGTGGGCCAGTGGATCCCAAGACAGCCATGGGCAATAGGTACATTCAGGTCTTGGTGGGCCATGCCACCCGGTACCTCGAGGCAATCCCTCTGAAGACAACGACGGCGCCAGTGGTGGGCAGGGAATTAATGGGGATCTTTTCCTGCATGGGTTTCCCCAGAGAGGTGGTTCCTGACTGTGGAACCAATTTCATATCCAAGTATATGACATCCCTGTGGAAGGAGTGTGGTGTAACCTACAAGTTTATCAATCCTTAACACCCACAAGGTAACGGTCTGGTGGAGAGAGTCAACCAGACTTTGAAGGGTATGATTAAGGGTCTAACAGAACCCATGAGGCGTAGGTGGGTCATCCTTTTGCTATGCCTTCTCTTTGCGTACAGGGAGGTGCCTCAGAAGTCTCTTGGGTTCAGTCCCTTTGAGCTTTTGTATGGCCACCCTGTGAGGGTACATCTGAGTTTGGTAAAGGAGGACTGGGGCTAACGGGAAAACTCCCCAGGATGTGTTTAGTTACATGCTGGCCTTCAGAAACCAAACTGCCTGCTTCAGGAAGCTCACTCAGGCGAACCTGGAAGCAAACCAGGAAGAAATGAAGAAGTGGTATGACCAGAATGCCACTCTGGTCGAATTTTACCCTGGGCAAAAAGTGTGGGACATGGCCCCAGTGGAACCTTGTGCCTTGCAGGACAAGTGGAGTGGGCCTTTTGAGGTGGTGTAGCACAAAAGTGATGTCACCTACATGGTGAATTTTCAGACTTCAAGGAACCCTTTGAGGGTCCTCCATGTGAACTGCCTCAAGCCCCACTTCGAGTGGTCCGAAGTGAGCATGCTCTTGGCGACAGATGATGGGGTAGAAGAGGAGAGTGAGCCTCTCCCTGACCTCCTGTCCACCAAGGAGTTTGATGGGTCAGTGGAAGGTGTGCTTCACTCCCCTACACTGACCCCAGATCAGCAGAGCGACTGTCACCAATTGTTGGGACAGTTTGTCCCATTGTTCTCTCTGACCCCAGGTGTTACTCACTTGTGTACCCATGACGTGGACACTGGTGAAAGCCCTCCTGTAAAACACAAGATTTACAGGTTGACTGACCCGGTCAGGGACAGTATTAAAGAGGAGGTCTCTAAGATGTTGGCACTAGGGGTGATTAAGCACTCTAACAGTCCTTGGGCCATCCCAGTGGTCTTGGTCCCAAAGGCTGCTGCACCCGGTGCCACTCCAGAACTGAGATTTTTTTCAGTGGACTACCATGGGCTCAATGCCATCATCAGGACTGACGCGCACCCCATCCCCAGAGCTGACGAGCTCATTGATCGGTTGGGAGCTGCCGGGTTCCTCAGTACATTTGATTTGACGTCTGGGTACTGGCAGATTGCCTTAACTGATGGGGCCAAGGAGAGGTCAGCATTCTCAACCCCAGAAGGACATTACCAGTTCTGTGTGATGCCCTTTGGGTTGAAGAATGCCCCTGCCACCTTTCAGAGGTTAGTCAACCAGGTGTTGGCTGGACTGGAGGATTTCAGGTCCACCTACCTGGATGACATTGCATTGTTCAGTTCCAGCTGGGAAGAACACTTGCAGCACCACAGGAAGTGTTGAGGGCTCTGCAGAGGGAAGACCTCATGATCAAGTCAAGTAAGTGCTAGATCAGGCATGGTTCTGTGATGTACTTGTAACACCAAGTAGGAAGTGGCCAGGAGGCGCCCCAACAGCCCAAGATTGACACCATTCTGGCTTGGGTGCCCCCCAGGACCCAGACAGAGGTGAGAGCCTTTTTTGGTCTCACCGGTTACTACAGGAGATTTGTTAAGGGCTACAGCACCATTGTTGCGCCCTTACCAAAGCTGACTTCCAGGAAGCAGCCCAAGAAGGTGATCTGGACTGAGTCCTTCCAAAAAGCTTTTGATCCCCTGAAGGCCGCCATGTGCACAGCGCCCATGCTCAAGGCACCTGACTTCTCCAAGGAATTCGTCATGCAGACCGATGCTTCATGGTGTGGGAGCGGTGCTAAACACCGCCCTGGCACAGAACATGCCAACGCAGATGTTCTGACCTGGTTTTTCCACCTTAGTGTAGAGAGCTGCCAGGAGGTTGGGTAGTTCTCTGTACTTTCAGCTGGAGGGGACATGTGTTAGACACGTGTTTCCCCTGACTTTTTGCTTTGTGACCTCCCGGTTTTGACTTTGTTTTTGCTGGCTTAGTGTCTCTGCACACTTTCTTACTGCTGTTCAGTGTTAATGTGCAAGTGCTCCTGTTGTAAATTGTGTTATGGATTGGTGTTTCCATGATTTTACTTGTCAGTCCCTAGTAAAGTGCACTGAGTGTGCCAGGGCCTGTAAATCAAATGCTGCTAGTTGGCTGCAACCCTGGATTGTGACACCCACACAAGCAGCCTGTAAATGTAACTCTGGCCTGCCATTGCAGAGCCTGTGTGCAGTCTAGGGCTGCCATGTCGACTTGGCAAGTGTACCCAGTTGCCAGGCCCTAACCTTCCCTTTTCTTGCATGTCAGTCACCCCTATGGTAGGCCCAAGGTACCCCTGTGGGCAGGGTGCAGTGTATGTGAAAGTTAGGACATGCCCTGGTGTGTGTGGCATGTCCTGATAGTGAATTACTGCCAATTTCGTTTTTTGCAATTGCAAGGCTACCTGTTCCCATAGGACAGAATGGGGAGTTTGTTTATAACATCTTATAAAGCTAACTACCCCTGGGAACAAGGTAGAAAAATAAAGTTTAGTATGCCTGAACTCAGAATCTAAAGATACATCTTTAAGTGAAGATGATTTTTACATTCTGTGTTTGAAAATACCACTTTTGGAAGGTAGGTATTTTCTTGCTCAGTCATCCAGTAGGCGTCTGCTGGGTTTGTGGATTGACTGTCTGGATTTTGGATGGGTCAGGGAAGTGCTGAAAAGACCTGGGCTGCATTTAAAGTAGGGGGAGGAGATTTACTTTCACCTGAATAGGCCTGGTCTGCCTCAAACAAAGCTGTCTCCACCTCCTGCCAGGAAGCTGCACAATGGAGGACAGAACTGGTTCTGGCTTGGCACAGACACTCTCTGCCTAAGAGGACAAAGGCTTTTGGGCTATAAAAAGTGGGGTCCAAACTCCTAAACTTTAGAACTCTCTGTAATCAAGGAACCTGCCAAGAAGAAGAGCTGGAAGAGCTGCCGGGAGGAGTACTGCCCCCCTTAGCTGTGTTGTTGCTTTGTTGGGTTGCCTGCAGTTGCTGCTTCTGCCTCGGGCAGTGAAAGGACTGGACTGAACTTTATTTACTTGTGCTGAGTATCTCCAAGGGCCTGAAATCAAGCTGGCCTCCTGTTCTGAAGTTTCAGTGACTACAAAGACTTCACCAACCTCTGGGTACCACTTTTGGAACAGCGGTTTCAGTTGTCACAGAAGAGGGAACCGCAACCGACTAAGCCACTGACTCCGTCGCTGGCTCTGGGTCCTGACAGCACCGCAGACCGCACGGCCCGCATCTTGCACTGCAATCCTGGCCTCACTGACGATGACAACCGACACCGCCGACACCGAGCCACTGCTTTCACCCTGACCTGGGGGCACCACAGTCTGCACTGCTTCGCTTCACTTCGCCATCCTGGTCTCATCGATGCTGTCACTGCTGCTGGCTCGACACCCGTGACCGCATCGTGGTTGGGGGCACCACTCGTAAAGTTTCACGATGCACCGTCTTGTCACACACAGCCGTCGGGGCCGAACAATGCCAGCTCCCACAAACTGGCTCTGTTGACTGCACCTCAACCTGCCAGCACCACATCGAGCACTGCACCGAAAGCCTTGGTCTCACCGACGCCGTCTGGATAATTGCCACCAAGCCGCTGCCTGCACCGCATCAAGAGGACCCCTCACCCTGCACCGCTTCCATTTTGCAATGCAACCTTGATGATTTACATGACCGGCTTGCACCTCCATGTAAGCCACAACGAGAAAGGTACTGTTACTGAGTCTGTTCACGCTTTTCTTGGCCCGTATCGATGCGGCCAGCTGGAACTGTTAGACTCTGTTGATTTCAGCATTGCGGTAGCCCTGGACGGAGCTACCGTCTCGTACGAACTGTGTTTTTGTTGTATTTCTGCAGTTTAGAAGACATCTTGCAAAGTATCTATTTTTCAAGTACTGTATTGTGGATTCTTTATAGTTTTTGGTCTTGTGTTGAGTATATAAAAATATTGGATATTTTTCTAACCTAGTGTGGTGTCCTTTTGTAGTGCTTTCACTGTATTACTTTTGGTTATGTGCAAATGCTTTACACACTGCCTCTAAGATACGCCTGACTCCTAGTGCCAAGCTACCAAGTGAGCATGGGTTATTTTAGGAGCAGCCTGTAAAGTTTGTCTCAGGTCTGCCATTGCAGGGCCTGTGTGCAGTCTGGTACTGCCATGCTGACTGGGCAAGTGCACCCACTTACCAGTCCCTAAACCTTCCATTTTCTGCAGATTAGTCACCCCTATGGTAGACCCAAGGGCAGGGAGCATTGTAGGTAAAAGGTAGGACATGCCCTGATGTGTGTGGCGTGTCCTAGTAGTGAACTACAGCCATTTTCATTTTTCACTATTGCAAGGCTACCTGTTCCCCATAGGCCAGAATGGGCAGTTTGATTATTACATCTAATAATCCTAACTGACTCAGGGAACTAGGTAGAAATTCGAGTTTAGTATGCCTGAACTCAGAATGATAAAATACATCTTTTGGTGAAGTTGGTTTTAACATTCTGTGTTTGAAAATACCACTTTTAGAAAGTAGGTATTTTCTTCCCTAACTATCCAAGCCTGCCTCTGCTAGGTTTTGTATTCCTTGTCTGGAGTTTGAGTGACAGGGGCTGGGGGATTCCAGGAGACAGGGTGAGTCAGCACAGGGCTGAATAGAGAGATCTGCATGTAGATGGGTGGGATGAGTTGACCTGGGACCTGAAAAGGGTTGTGCCTTCCCTCCACAATGCTGGCTCCACCTCCTGTGGTGCGTCTGATGTCCCTGGCTTGCACTGTGAAAGGAAAAAAGGAGTCTTGTCAACAAAGTGCTCCAGGACTGACCAGAACTGCTTTGGACTAGGCAAAGGCATCTCTGCCTATAGAGAACAAAGAAAAACTGTGTATAAAAAGGGGGACCCAGACCCCAGAACTTTAGATCACTTTGGGAAACAAGAAGAACCTTTGCTGAGGAGAGGAACCAGAGAAACTGAGGAAGAGACTATCCCTAGCTGAGTGCTGTTTGGGGGATCGGCCTGCAGTGGTTGCCTGACTGCCAAAGAAAGGAGAAATGACTTTGTGCTACTTTCAAATCAACTTGTGAAAGATCTCCAAGGGCTTGAGGTAGAGTGTGCCTCCTGCTGAAGTCTCAGGGACAACAGACTTCACCAACCAGCTCCCCAAGAGTTCTTTGAAGTGCCTGCTGTTGTACTGGGCCTTTTTAGGGACTGCGTGTCGCAAGGAGCTGGGAGCGTGACTCACGAAGAAGAAGCATGTCGCCGCCATAGCCGCTGTCGTCGCATCACTGGAGAAGGGTGTCGCCACTGCAGCTGTTGCTTCGCATCGCAGAAGCGCCTCGCATCGCTGGTGAAGAGTGTCGCCGTCACATCAGATGCCGTCGCATCATCGGAGAAGTGTGTCGCCGCCGCAGCCACTGTCGTCGCTTCACTGAAGAAGGGTGTCGCTGCTGCAGCTGTCGCATCGCATGGCCGAAGCGTCTCGCATCACGAGAGAAGAGTGTCGCTGTCGCATCAGACGCCGTCGCATCATCTGAGAAGCGTGTCGCCGGGCCTGTCGCGGCTCAGAAGAATCATTGAGTCGCCGCACGGCCATCGGGTGTGCACACATCGTGTCGCATCAAAAAGAAGACGCCATTTTTGTTTCATTGCACCAGATCTTCATCGCATCTTGGCTCTGCTGGTCGCATCGCCACGGAAGCGCAGTAAGAAACAGACGCATCATCTCCCCACGCCGATAAGAACTGATGCATCCCCTACGCATCAGTAGGGACTCGACGCATCACTGATCTTGCGTGTAAGGAACCGACGCATCACCTTTCCTGCAACACTTTCATTGTATAGCGTTACGCATCCAAAGGTACATTGAACTTAAAGTGTTGCATTTACCATCTTAAGAGAACTAAGCTATTTCCACCAAGTACATTATTGTGGATTTTTGTTGTTTGTGGTCTTGTGATAAGAATACTTATTTTAATATAAAACCTGTGTGGTGTCCATCTGTAGAATTGTCACTGGATTACTGTATGTGTTCATAAATGCTTTACACACTGCCTCACACTGGCTGGCTCCGGAGCCGTTTGGTTGTCCTGTGGGCTACACGAGACGAAGAACGACCAAAACACATCCAACGGCAGTGTGAAGCCCTGTGGTGATGACGACGATAAGTTGATCGAACGGCATGTGCGGATTAAGGAGCAAGCGGGTAACGTTGGGAACAAACAAGGAGCGACCGGTACTCCAAAATTGGCGGCGCTGACCGGAGAACAAAGATTTCACCAGCTGAGCTGAAGAGGAATCTCAACGATCACTGATGAGATCGGATCCAGCCCCTCTGAGAGCTGATGCAGGAGGTGAGGCACGTCCAATTGGAACACCGGTGAGGAATGATGAGGCCGCAGCGCTAGGGATCGAGCCCGCTATCTGCACTCCGAAACTAGGCGGTAAGAGGAGAAATGTCTGACTATGCTTGGGATCCCGATAAGAACGGGGGATCCCCTGAACTGTGACTCTTGATAATGGATGCACGATCCGGTGCCAAAGATATTGCTTGATTGAGACCAGCTGCAGCGTGCCTGACTTTAAAATGGCGGCGGGCGCTGACTCTCACCGAGACTTATAGACTGTTAGATACATCAATGAGCCTGGCGGTGAGGGAGGCAGAGGACTGTGAGCTGCACGACAGGTGCCTCTGGGGCCTGGGTGTGAGCTACGGGGCCAGCGAAGAGCTACATTGTGGGACTCTGGCGCTGTGGATGCCGATTGTGCTACGGCGCGAGCACTGAGGAGGTGAGAGATTGAGCGCAGTATCTAGCAACGATCGCAGTAAGCCCGGTTCCGCGCAATTAATGGACACTGTGGGGGCCGCTGAACCCCCGCATATGGAGCAAATGCAGAGACGCACGGGCTGAGGAGTGCTCTCCATGTTGAAGTGCTGTAAGAGGTTACCGCAGGGCACAGGCGACTGTTGCATCCTCACTAACTGAGACGTGCTTGTAGCGTGGGGCCCGAGGTGGTGTCTGCCGGTGATCCGGTTGCGGTGGCTGCGATCTCCACGCCTGACTACATTGAGGTACCTCGCTGGACAGTGAAAGGCCCATGCCAGGGACAGCGGGAAACGCTGATTGCCCACGGACCAGTGTTGTTCTGCGGTGGGGGTCAGGAGGCTTAGCTGCTACGCTGTGCAGGCCCAAACTGCAGTGATCTGGCCCGGCGGTACTTGGTGTGCGTGAGCAGACCACCGACTCTCTTACTGCCCTGTTATTGAACCTCAATGTGGCTGGAGAACTACTTACCCGATAGTCTCTCACACTACCTGGCTGCTGGTCCGTGGAAGGTCCAGGGGTCGGTCACTTGACTCAGAGACATTCAACAGGGGGTGATCCCCTGATAACAGCTTCACCCCCCCCTCACCTGTGGAGTGACTGCTAACATCGGCACTTCTTTTGGGCTGAAGTGTGCTTTAGTGAGCGCCCATTTTGCATGTTTATGGCCTGTTGCTATAATTAGACTACCATGTCATCCTCCCACCGCCGATCCCAAAGATGGTGCCCCTTCCCTGATCTGGAGGATCTGCTGGGCATGGAAATAGAAATGGGCCTGCTACTTTCTCAGGTTTCGATGATCTGCTGAGCATGGAAATAGAAATGGGCCTGCTCCCTTCACAAACTATGGTGGCCATCTTTCAGTGGTCATTCACTTTACCTATACTCACACTCCTGGTCCCTGCTATGTTTGCCCAATATCACATACAGGGTGATGTCGCCTATCTTCAAAATGGCATTTGTCAGGCGATTTCAGGTCTATGCCCTGTGTGGTCCCCAAAGGTGAGCAGAGGGGCGGACTGGACATCAGACATTGTTTTCTTCCTCATCTTGTTTTTCTATGTTTATTGAATACACTAGCAATGGATCTAACTGTAATGTAACTGCAACTGATTTAACACTGTAACATGCCTTAATCCTCATGTAAAGCACTCTGATACCTCCGGGTCTAGCCTGGACTTCCTTGTCTCCTCGCTGTGTCTCCTACCCCCTCCCCACCTCTTCCCTCCTTCATTCTTTGCTTGCCTCCCCTATTCCTTTCCTTTCTCCCCTGAATCCCTTTCCCCCTACCTGCTTTGTTTATCCTTGTGCCTATGCACCGCTCAATCTCCTTCCCCGCCGCCCTTTTACATTATCCCCTTACCCTTCTACAGACCTCGAACAAATGGATGTAACTCTTAATTGATGTACCTTCTGTAATAATGTGTAATTTGTAACCTGTGCAACCCTATCAGCCCGACTCCCTATTATGGTCGCCTCTAGTATGCCCTTGTCCAAAGCACTCCTACTCCCCTTGTTGGGGATGGATTCAGCATTTTTGTCCTGGAGTCTCAGAGACCCTTCTGAGAAAGTCCACTGTGACAAGGGAGTCTCACATAGTGGAGGTCTGGGATTGATCCCCTTACCACTGGAAACCGTCTCCTACCCTGCCGGAAGTCAGACACTGTGTTCACGCTGGGTTTTCTACCCCCTCCCCCTCCTCCTCCCTCCTTCATTCTTCTAAGTGTGCCCATGACCAAAGCACTCCTCTCCCCTTGTTGGGGAGGGATCCAGCATCAATGCCCTGGAGTCTCAACGACCCCGCTGAGAGAGTCCACTGTGACAAGGGAATCACACTAAATGGAAGACTGGGAATGATCCCTTTACCGCAGGGAGCCGTCTCCCACCCCGCCGGACATCAGACACAGTTACTTCCTCATCTCCTTGCTGTGTCATCTACCCCCTCACCCCTTCCCTCCTTCATTCTTTGCTTGCCTCCCCCATTCCTTTCCTCTCTCCCCTGAATCTCTCTCCCCCTACTTGCTCTTTTTTCCTTGTGGCAATTCTCTGCTTAATTTCCCTCCCTGTCGCCCTTTTACATTACCCTCTTACCCTTTACATGCCTTGAACCAACGGATGTAACTTGTAATTGACATACCTTCTGTAACAATGTGCAACTTGTAAACTATGTAACTCTCCTCATGTAAAGCGCTCTGATAACCTTCAGGTCTAGCCAGCGCTATATAAAACTCAAGTAAATAAATAAAACATTTTGTAAAAGCCTGTCTGCTCGTGCCAAGCTACCAAGGGGGTGAGCAGGGATTATTTTAGGAGTGTACCCCCTTACCCTGACTAGAATCAAGGGTCCCTATTTGGTCAAAGGTACCTATCTCTGCCAACTAGAGACCCCCAGTTCTAACATTTGTGGTCAGCGGTGAGGATTCTGGACTTGCATTTGTGACTCATAAACAGTGATTGGTGAATACTACTAGTGAGTGCAGACCAAACGCGACCACATACTTTTGGTACATTGTTTTTCCTGGGATTTTCTATTTTTGCCAAGAACTGCCAAGTTTAACTACCATGAGTAAAGCAGCATCCATAGCATCTGTTGATTTTTATTGGGAAGAGGAGAAACTGGAATGCTACAATGTGAGACAGCTAAAGCACTTTTGCAGAAAATTTGAAGTTGCTATGACCGGTCTTACCAAGAAGGATGAGTTCCAAAAGGCGCTGAGGGCCTGGGTCGAAGCAAGGAATACTCCTGAGAATGAGGACAGGGTTGAGAATGCGGATGAGCAGCTGGATGGGCCATTGGGTCCAGGGGGGAGGAGAGCAACCTCCCCAGTAGGTAGCAGTGTTTCTGCCAAAGTCCTGTCCCCAGAGGAGTTGGAGGACAGGAAGGAGTGTAAGATGCATGAGATGGAGGTGACCAAGCTCAAGTTAAGTGGGAAGTTAGAATTTGAATAGCAAACTAGGAAATTTGCCCTAAAGGAAAGGAGGATGCAGTTTGAGCATGAGTTGAGAATGAGGGAGCTTGATTTGGAGCTCGAGAGGCTTAAGGCCATGAGTGTCTCAGACCAGAAAAAAGAAATGTGTGTAGCTCAGAAAGTGAGTTTGGCTGGGTTGGAGGTGGAGTCCAGCTCAGATGGTGGCAGCAAAATTAAGTTATCTAGTGCTAAGGGAGCACACACCGAGAGATGTGGCACCTGACTTGAAGGAGGGGGTTAACATACACCAGGAGGTTCTAGGATGTTAAGTAGCTCTAGTGGTGCGCAGTGTCCCTGAGATGGATTGGGGAACTGGCACAGGAGTTCATAGTCCTAGTGGTCGGAGGGACACTCTACTGACTCTAGATCAGAGGTGCAGGGTAAGGGTTTCCCCCATGGTTGAAGTCCTGGTGTGTGAGTGTGAAGACCGCCCAGAAGAGTGTGGGTTGAGGGACAGAGACAGTCAGATACTGTCTTGCCAGTCTCAGGAGAGTGGTGTGGAGTACGTGTGTGAGGCACTGGATGGTGAGGTGAAGGATAGTGTGGTTAACCCTTGTAGGGGGCTGTGTTATCCAATTGTGAGAGAGCATATTGTAAGCCCTGTTTTCCAGAGCTATACCAACACCTGTTGAAGAGTAAGTTCTCTTACCCCAGTGAGTTCACCAAGGAGGCAGACCTCTGGCTGCATGTTAGAGGATCTGAAGATGTATCTGGGGGTGATCCTAAAGAAGGTGGTTCAGGCTTCTCTCAACCAAGTGAGGTGGAGGAAGAGGTTCAGAGTAGCCCAGCTAGGTCCCAGTGTAGTGGGATGGGTATAGGGACTCACGTCCTCTCTCAGTGGAGAAGGAGTGACTGTGGGGCTGCGTGTCCCAAGATGCCAGAAACCCAGTCTCAGGGCCTGGATGCTTCTTTAAGGGAACACCAGATAAGGAGCCTAGGCTGTCCGGATGGGCCGTCCGTTGAGCGGGATCCCCTAGTGTCTGGTGAACTGGGAGTGTCTGTAAACAGGCCTCCATCGGTTCCGGTGTCTGGCAGTGCCACTCCTAAGTGGAGGGTGCGGAAGTCTAGACTAAGGGGGGAGAGGGGGAAAGAGTCCCCAGTGGAAGAGCCAGTGGGTCAGGGGCCAGCCAGAAGAGCTGCGTCACCAGTAAATGACGATGGTGACACCACTACTGTCCTGGGGGATCTTCGTGCACTGTCAGATGGACAGGGGTCAGGAGGTCTGCGCCAGGCAGACTATCACACAATACATGAGTTATGTGTTACCCTCAGGGGGGCATGCGTGCTCCCAAGGAAGTCCTGGTGTGCCAGGCAAGGGTTCAACCACCGGGTACAGACCCTGGGTTGGAGAGCCAGGTTCAGGTGTTGTCTGACCTGGAGGGGGAGACAACTGTAAACAGTGTCCTGACCGGTTGGTCTTCTAAGTGTACCTCTCCAGGTGGGAGGGTACAGAGCTCTGGAAGGGGGTGCAGAGGGAGTGAGCCCTCGCCTCTGACCCCGGTTCAAATGGAGGGTTTAGACCCTAGGTTGGAGGGCCAGGTTCAGGGTGTCACCCCTGACCTGGAATTCCAGTTGCAGGATAGAACCCCTAAACTGGTGGGCGAATTGTGTAGGACACCTGCCACAGGTGCACTAGCAATTCTGGAAGGGGGTACCACTCCAAGTGGGAGGGTGCAGAGCCCCGAGGAGGAGAACCGGGTGTGGGAGAGCCCACCCCAGTCCCTTGTCCAGCTGCAGGGTACAGGCCCAGGGTTGGTGGGTCAGTGTCAGGATGTCATACCTGACCTGACAAGAGGGAGTGTGGACATAGGGTGCCAAGCAACTGGGGTTACTGCCCCCCGCTCTCTGACGCCAAAGTGGTTTGAGAACCCTGAGAGGCATAAGGTCTGGGTCTCATCACTGAATACGGTCAGTGGCCACTGTGGCTTGCTGACTGTCTGTTGGGACATACCTGTAAGCAAGCTAAGGTTAGGTGCGGCACAGGTGGTGTACACAGGTGATGCGAAGGGTTCCTCCTGGATTAGCTTGGTGGGCCCTGAGAGTATGGACAGAGGGATACAAATGGGTTCAGATTGGCATAGAACTGGAATATGCCCCTGCAGTTGCGGGCCAGGTCCAGGTTCTATCGCCCAAAGCAGGGAAGCCCATCAAGGTAGGGATTGGTCTACCCTGCGTTTTGGCTGACAGGGGGTTGTGTTGGACATGGACCTTTTTGCAGGGTCATCCCTGAACGTTTTGCCTTCCTCCTGTATTTTTTCTGACCTGTTGTTGGCTGTTTTATGACTCTGGGCACTTTACCACTGCTGATCAGTGCTAAAGTGCATATGCTCTCCCTTTTGTAAATTGATGTATGGATTAGTGACTCCATGATTGGCTGATTTGGTTTACTTGTCAGACCCTTGTACAGTGCACTGAGTGTGCCCAGGGCTTGTAAATCAAAGGCTGTTGGTGGGCTTGCAGCACTGGTTGTGCCACCCACAGAAGCAGCATGTAAAGTGGGTCTCAGGTCTGCCATTGCAGAGCCTGTGTGCAGTCTGGTACTGCCATGCTGACTGGGCAAGTTCACCCACTTGCCAGTCCCTAAACCTTCCCTTTTCTGCATATTAGTTACCCGTATGGTAGGCCCAATGGCAGGGTGCATTGTAGGTAAAAGGTAGGACATGCCCTGATGTGTGTGGCATGTCCTAGTAGTGAATTACAGCCATTTTCATGTTTCACTATTGCAAGGCTACCTGTTCTCCATAGGCCAGAATGGGCAGGTTGATTATCACATCTTATAATCCTAACTGACTCAGGGAACTAGGTAGAAATTCGAGTTTAGTATGCCTGAACTCAGAATGATAAAATACATATTTTAGTGAAGTTGGTTTTAACATTCTGTGTTTGAAAATACCACTTTTAGAAAGTAGGTATTTTCTTGCCTAACTATCCAAGCCTGCCTCTGCTAGGTTGTGTATTCCTTGTCTGGCGTTTGAGTGACAGGGGCTGGGTATTCCAGGAGACAGGGTGAGTAAGCACAGAGCTGAATAGAGAGATCTGCATGTAGAAGGGTGGGAGGAGATGCACCTGGGACCTGAATAGGGCTGCGCCTTTCCTCCACAATGCTGGCTCCACCACCTGTGGTGCGTCTGATGTCCCGGGCCTGCACTGTGAAAGGAAAGAAAGAGTCATGTCAACAAAGTGCTCCAGGACTGACCAGAACTGCTTTGGACTAGGCAAGGCCTCTGCCTTCAGAGAACAAAGAGAAACTGTGTATAAAAAGGAGGACCCAGACCCCAGAACTTTAGATCACTTTGGGAAACAAGAAGAACCTTTGCTGAGGAGAGGAACCAGAGAAACTGAGGAAGAGACTATACCTAGCTGAGTGCTGTTTGGGGGAATGGCCTGAAGTGGTTGCCTGACTGCCAAAGAAAGGAGAAACGACTTTGTGCTACTTTCAAATCAACTTGTGAAGGATCTCCAAGGGCTTGAGATAGAGTTTGCCTCCTGCTGAAGTCTCAGGGACAACAGACTTCACCAACCAGCTCCCCAATAGCTCTTTTGAAGTGTCTGCTGTTGTGCTGGGCCTTTTGAGGGACAGCGTGTCGCAAGAAGCTGGAAGCGCGACTCACGAAGAAGAAGCGTGTCGCCGCCTCAGCCGCTGTTGTCGCATCACTGGAGAAGGGTGACGCCACTGTCGCTTCACATCGCAGAAGCGCCTCGCATTGCCAGTGAAGAGTGTCGCCATCGCATCAGATGCCGTCGCATCATCGGAGAAGCATGTCGCCACCGCAGCTGCTGTCGTCGCATCACTGAACAAGGGTGTCACCGCTGCAGTTGTCGCATTGCCTCGCCGAAGCGTCTCGCATCACCGAAGAAGAGTGTTGCCGTCGCATCAGATGCCGTGGCATCACGAAGCGTGTCGCAGGGCCTGTCGCAGCTCAGAAGAATTGTTGAGTCGCCGCACGGCCATCGGGCATGCATGCATCGTGTCACATCAAGAAGAAGATGCCATTTTTGTTTCATTGCACCGGATCTTCATCGCATCACGGCGCTGCTGGTCTCATCGCCACGGAAGCGCAGTAAGAAACCAACGCATCACCTCCCCACGCCGAGAAGAACCGACGCATCCCCTATGCATCAGTAGGGACCCGACGCATCACTGTTCTTGCATATAAGGAACCGATGCATCACCCTCCGTGCAACACTTTCATTGAATAGCGTTACGCATCCAAAGGTACATTGAACTTAAAGTGTTGCATTTACCATCTTAAGAGAACTAAGCTATTTCTGCCATTCTTAAAGTACAGTATTGTGGATTTTTGTCGTTTGTGGTCTTGTGATAAGTCTATATAAAGAATCCTTATTTTTTATATAAAACCTGTGTGGTGTCCATCTGTAGTGTTGTTAATGGATTACTGTATGTGTTCACAAATGCTTTACACACTGCCTCTGAGATAAGCCTGTCTGCTCGTGCCAAGCACCCAGGGGGGTGAGCAGGGGTTATTTTAGGAGTGTACCCCCTTACCCTGACTAGAAGCAAGGGTCCCTATTTGGTCAAAGGTACCGACCTCTGTCAACTGGAGACCCCCAGTTCTAACATTGGAGCTCTTACTTCTAAAAGTATTTCCTCTATAACTTAATAACGTCTTCTCTTTTTTGGGATTTGATGTACTTACTGTTTTTAATATTTTATCAGTGGGTTTAAGAGTATAGTAAAGATACATTAGTTTTATTAAAATATACATGATGATATATTTATTCAAGGGTAGGGAACATATTTTTTTGTCCTGAAGAAATGCTAGGGATCTAGTACTGGACCAACATAGCTTGAAACATGTCAACACAAATCGTGAAACCACAATAGTTCACTACAACACACTAACTGAGTAATGGTGTATCATAACCTTGTGCAAACTACCACATCTTAGTTTTTAACCGTACCAAAGGGTCTTTGAATAAAATTTGATCTCCTTTAGGTCATTTTAAGATCACACTCTCCACTTTACACCTTTTGCCCAACACACCTGTATGCACCATCAGGGCCGACACAAGAAGAGCTCTCCGACAAAGAGCCCTCTCACAGGGGGGGAATTGAAGTGCATTGAAGTGCCGGCCCCACGAGGAGCAAAACACCCAATTATGAAGCATGACACCCACTTTGTGTATGAGGGCACAGCTTCCAAATAAGGAAGATCCTCCTGGGACCACATATATACCAACCACATCTTTTCTTGAATGTTTTCTATACCCTCTTCACAAAGAAACACGTACCCACACTGATTAGGCGTGTCAATTATAGTGAGGAGCACAGGTACTGGACCATAATCTGGCTCCTAGTCCCCCTCTTTTTGATTCATGATAAATTTATTTTAACAGTTTTTACATTACAAGTGCACATTTTAACTTACATTCTGGGTGTTTATTTACTTCATGGTAGTTCTGTACTTTTTCCTTGCAGATGTGTTTGGTAATATTTGTGGCAGTTTTCTTTTTTTGCCCTTGTAGAGATGAAAAATGTGTTAGTTGTGCTCGTTTAATTTTTCTAGGGTTTTATTTCTTAAATATGTTGAATGTGTAATTTTTGTTTAATTTTAGATTTGTTCTTTGGTTTCTATAGTTACGTTTAGAATTTTAGGGAATTCAGAGATTGTCGTTATTTCTTTTCCTAGTGTTTTTCTTTATTGTAGACAATGCACCTGCAATTTGGAGAAATACACATATAGCATAGTTTGAAATTATTTATCTTAACAAACTTTTAGTTATTTATTATTTTTTTTTGCTTTCATTTATTGTCAAGATTACTTTATAGAATTCAGTGGTTTGCTGAAGTGTTACAGTCTTCTTTTGTAGGTTTACAATTCAGCAGAATGTTGTTGTGTTGTAATTATTTTTTTATGAAGTATTTGTTGTGTGTTTTTGTGTTTTTTTTTACTCTTTGTTAATTGGAAAAGTGTATCTGTTTGTTAACTGTTTTATTTGTTTAGTTGGTTGGAGGTTAGTTTAGATTCTTTTTTTGTACCATTGATGGTAAACACTTATTAGATTTATTTGTTTTTTATTTAATGTAAATAAATGTTATTTTTACATATGTTTATGTGTTTATAGATTTTATTTAATATTGTGTATTTAATTTTGACTTTTCTGAAACATTTATGTCATTGATATAGTATAGGGTCACAATATTTATCTTTCCAATATTTGTTGGTAATATTTATGTATGTTGATTTAGTTTTTCTGTATATTGTTTCAGGCAACAAAGACTGAGGAATATGACAATAATCGTAGGGTTCTTTTAAGAAAGTTGGACGAGGCAGGTATGAGAGAAAATCAGTAAATCCCAATTTGGGTAACATCAGTTACATGCTTGGGGTACACCATTTCTAAAAAAAGCCACCCACACCAAAATTGGATTTATTAGATGTTAAAAGAAAGCACCACTGGTATGCTCCAATCCAGATGGGCTCCCCAAGCTCAGGGCCAGATGAGAACATGATGTAGTCTAGTTAGAAGACTCTGAATGGGAAGAAGAGTGAACCTATATGAAAGAAGTAGCAATTTGTTTAGTTTTTAGATTATCTTTGTACAAATGTCTATGCCAAATATCCTACATAAGTGTACAACTATTCAAGAAGGGAAGGGTCCATCAACATTGTGCTTTAGAGGATGAGGGAGGACAGCACATTCCATTATATATATATATATCCAGAGCGTGTCATGTGATCAAGGCCGAGGGACGGCAGAAACGCGTCATGGCGGACTAACTGGTGGTGTACAACAATAAACTAATTTAGAAGCACCGATTTGGGTCCATACTATTTTCTGGGAGAAAACAGCGGAGCGAGGAGCTTGAATATATGTATATATATATATATATATGTATATATATATATTCACTGAAAAAACCATAGGTTTCACACATGTTATAGTTAGCGGAAATTTTACTGATAAAAAACCAGTGAAATTGCCCCGTTATAGTTAGTGCTGGCAACTATAACTCACGCGACCGCAATCCTCTGCTGATGCTAATACTGTATTTAGACACTTATTTGCCCATGTCTTCTTCCATACATTTTTAGCTATACATATATTACAAATATTTTTTTTTCATAAAGACACATATGTCATCAGCAGAAGATTGCGGTCGCGTGAGTTATAGTTGCCAGCACTAACTATAACGGGGCAATTTCACTGGTTTTTTATCAGTAAAATTTCCGCTAACTATAACATGTGTGAAACCTATGGTTTTTTCAGTGAATTTGCAAGGTTTTTTAAATGCTAATTCCTAACTATAACGTGTGTGAAACCTATGGTTTTTTCAGTGAATTTGTACGGTTTTTTAAATGCTAAGTTACTTTACGCCATTCGAGGCGTGCGCGCCCACTTAACGCAGTTCGTTCCGTGCACGGTTTTTATCAACTTTAATAAGCCCTGTACATTTGGTGGCCTTCGGCCACCAAAAGCGCAGGGGGTGGGGTAAGTGTGGATAGTGTTTTTTTTTTTTTTTACCGTACGCTTACGGTAAGCGTACGGTAAGCGTACTCGGCGAAATTGCCGAAAAAAAAATAAAACCGTTTTTGCTCTTGGGGGATGTTTGGGGACTCCCTCAACATGACTATGTGGGAGGGAGTTGTCAAAACAGCCCCGTAACATGTTTTTGGCCATCTTGTTTGATAAACAACACTCAGTGCGAGAGACAAAATGGCGGCCGCCGCTTCCTGGTTTCGGCCGATTCGAATGTTTACTAAGATCTAAGAGCCAATCAGAATCGCGCTCGCGCACGCCACCGTACGCTTACGGTAAGCGTACGGTAAGCGTACCGTAAGCGGGCTCAGATATATATATTGATTTAAAGGCTATTTTCTCAGAATCTACTGAACAGATTTACACCAAACCTACAAAAGGCACTTCCTTGACCTAGGGACTACCTCTCTGCCAAATTTCTAGTAATTCTGTTCAGCCGTTCGGGCTGTAGCTCGTTCTAAAGGTCCTATGGAAAAATGCATGGGAAAAACGCGTTTTGGGACCCCCCTTTTATCTCAGCCCCCGCTTGACGAATCCCCCCCGAGACTTTCAGGGTAGGAGCGGAGCGTAGCGCCCCACCTATTTTGAGAAATTCGCGAGGATTCATCGACCGGCGCCAAAGTTATTCAAAATAGAATGTTGAGGTTTTCCTATGGAAAAGGGGTCCTAACTATAACTACCTACTGGCGACCGCCAGTAGGTAATATATATATTCACTGAAAAAACCATAGGTTTCACACACGTTATAGTTAGGAATTAGCATTTAAAAAACCTTGCAAATTCACTGAAAAAACCATAGGTTTCACACATGTTATAGTTAGCTGGACATTTCACTCGTAAAAAACCAATGAAATTCCCCCGTTATAGTTAGTGCAGGCAACTATAACTCACGCGACCGCAATCCTCTGCTGATGACATATGTGTCTTTATGAAAAAAAAATATTTGTAATATATGTATAGCTAAAATTTAATGGAAGAAGACATGGGCAAATAAGTGTCTAAATACAGTATTAGCATCAGAAGAGGATTGCGGTCGCGTGAGTTATAGTTGCCTGCACTAACTATAACGGGGGAATTTCATTGGTTTTTTACGAGTGAAATGTCCAGCTAACTATAACATGTGTGAAACCTATGGTTTTTTCAGTGAATATATATATGTATATATATATATATTCACTGAAAAAACCATGGGTTTCACACACGTTATAGTTAGGAATTAGCATTTAAAAAACCTTAGAAATTCAGTGAAAAAACCATAGGTTTCACACACGTTATAGTTAGGAATTAGCATTTAAAAAACCTTAGAAATTCAGTGAAAAAACCATAGGTTTCACACATGTTATAGTTAGCTGGACATTTTACTCGTAAAAAACCAATGAAATTCCCCCGTTATAGTTAGTTCAGCTAACTATAACTCGCGCGCCCGCAATGCACTGCTCATGACGTCACATATTACATCACTCATGACATGGTCAGTGACATCACTCATGACATCACTGATGACATCTCAAATGACATCACTGATGACATCACTGATGACATCATCCTTGTGATAGAGTGGCAGACCTCCTCTTCCCCTAATAAAACCTTTGATACACACATTCAAAAATAGAGACTAAAATTTACAAAACAATGGACATACCAATAACAGTTACAACAACCTCTTCAGTAATTCTAAGATCCACATACACATCCACTCATTCACCAACAGTCCAATACAGTCACTCATACATGTACTCACTTATCATATGTACTCATACACCTATACATCCTGTTACACAATGCCACTCATCCATAGAGCTACTCACACACATAGTCACTCATGCTAATAAAGAATCAAACATACATTTACTTGCATATACAGTTATACACACACCACCACACTTACTTCTACGGAAACTTACACATACTTAGTCTTTTAAACAATTACTTATAGAAATACATACTTATTCATACAGGAACTCTTTCAATCTCTCACTCTCACATATACTCACATATATAAACCAATAGTCACATATACTAGTTTTAAACATATGTAGTTACTCAGAAAGACACTATTGAGACAGTCATTCACTCACTAACACACCCATACACACACTCATCCACCCATGCAGTCCTGCACACATGCTCTGTTCAACACATTCAAACAGTGAGTCACTCATTCATGCACCTATGCACTACGTCATACCCCCCACCGAACCATGCAGACACTCATACTGATACTCAAAAAACCAACTAATAACCTATATAGACACCCATGTAGCTACTCTCCAACCCATGCAGCCACTTATACACAAAGTGAGAGACTGATACAGATATTTATATATTTAAACATTACTCACTAAGCCATGTATTCACTATGATACACTTAATCAGTCAGTTACACAATCAATTTTTCAAAAAGAAATCATCCATTTAGACAGTAATATACCCATTTATTCTTCCATCGACCTTGAGATATACATATATAAAACATATTTAATTTTCAGAAAAACACACATTCACTGAATGATGTCATCAGTGATGTCATCAGTGATGTCATTTGAGATGTCATCAGTGATGTCATGAGTGATGTCACTGACCATGTCATGAGTGATGTAATATGTGACGTAATGAGCAGTGCATTGCGGGCGCGCGAGTTATAGTTAGCTGAACTAACTATAACGGGGGAATTTCATTGGTTTTTTACGAGTAAAATGTCCAGCTAACTATAACATGTGTGAAACCTATGGTTTTTTCACTGAATTTCTAAGGTTTTTTAAATGCTAATTCCTAACTATAACGTGTGTGAAACCTATGGTTTTTTCACTGAATTTCTAAGGTTTTTTAAATGCTAATTCCTAACTATAACGTGTGTGAAACCCATGGTTTTTTCAGTGAATTTGCAAGGTTTTTTAAATGCTAATTCCTAACTATAACGTGTGTGAAACCCATGGTTTTTTCAGTGAATTTTCAAGGTTTTTTAAATGCAAAATTTTTTTTTTTCTTCTATTTTTTCTAACATATTTTTATTTTAATTTTCTTACCTTTTATAAAGACTATGATTAAATTTTTAAAATTCTTTAATATGTTTTTTTTTATATATATTTTAAAATAAACATGTAAAATTTATTTGCAGTACTTTTTTTCTATTTTTTTTTAATTTTTTTAGTACGCGTACCGTAAGCTCACGGTAAGCGTACGGTTTACGCAACGTCCGTAATTTTCCTACGCTGCTTGCGTATAGTTACGCAATTTGCGTAGCCGCGCGTCCTCCGCGTGGGACGCGTACGCGTGTACGCTACACGCGCACGTTACGCGGAAGTGTCGGGTAGTGACTGTTATGCGCATGCGCGCAAGCGCGTGTCTTTTTTACGCGCATGCGCACTTTTGCCGTAAGCGTACCGTAAGCGTACCGTAAGCGTACGGTAGGTCATGTGATCATGAAACACAACTTTTGATTGGTTGAAACTACTTTCAGTTCTAGAACTCTCCTACACCACACCCATTCCCCTCATTTCTGCTTGTGATCCCTTGGGAGAAGGAGCTGGTTTGTCTTTGGGATACGATGGCAGAACAGCAGAGCTCTTCTGAGAGTGAGGCTAGCACTAGCAGCACTGTCTTGAGGCAGAGATCGAGGAAACAAAAGCCCTCTTATGTATGGGATTATTTTACTTTTCCTGAAGGCCAGCAAAAGGTAAATGCACCCTTAGTGACTTGTAAGCTGTGTAAGCGTGTCCTTTCTAGAGGTAATCCTAACAGGAAGTATTCCTTTGGGAATCACACCATGAAGAGACACCTCCAGGATGTACACAGAAGGACACATGGTCATCTTTTTGGAGGTAACTCTTCAGAAAGACAAGCCAGTACATCCACAGCAGCTCAGCCTGGACCATCATCTGCAGGGCTGACTCCTTCTTCTGCAGGTCAGGTGAGCCCTTCATCTGTGGGGGGAGAATCTCCTTTTGCTGGCCCTCTGGAAATCAACCCTCGATTTCGGAAGGTTGATATTCGATGCACATTTTGTCAAGATCTAATTTGCTATAGGGAGACCAGTGTTTCCCTAGTGAACAACAAAATAGATCAGCACATTTGTCGCTTTGAATAATTTTCCCATGCTTCCTTTCCTCTGTCCCTGCATGAACACAACGGTTCTTTTAAGAGCCAACCTTATCTTTCATCTTTTTTTTACATATGTTTTTAAAAACTTTTTTTTTTTTTACCGTACGCGTACGGTGCGCGTACTTTTTTTTATTTTTTTTAAAAAACACTAAAAATCAATTATCACATTACAAGGTCCTTGAGAGACTACAATTATTATTATTGACTTACCATACTCACTCAAAAAAATATTTATTCATTTGTTTTTTTAAAAAATAGCTTTAAAAATGGTTCTAGTTTTCGAAAATTTTCTATATAAATCTGAAAAAAAAGAAAAAAGTATTAATATTTTTTAAACATTTTATAATACAGTACACATATTTACATTTTTTTCCAAAAAATATTTTTGCCTTATTTTTGCTGTTTTCAGAATATATTGCATTTCACTATAAATTGTGAAAGCAATTGCATTCATCATTTTACAGCGGGCAAAAAAAAATAACAATCACAAAGATTGTAATAAAAAAGCCCAGAATCTCTTTTTACTTAAACTTAACATTATAGAAATGCATAATATTCTAAAAAAATATCATCTAATACCAATACTTATTTCTTTAAAATACCATCTGATATGTTTGTTTCAGAAATATAATCACAATATTATATCTCAAATAACTCCAAAATACATCTGATTTCATTTCCTTTAGACCAAATAGTAATTTTAAATTTTTTTTTGGAATAAATTTCCAACGGTAATCCAATAAAATTCTAAAGTTTAATTTGTCCAGATCTCACCGATTCTCTGTAACATTTTGGTTCACGAAAATTTTTTGAATAATTTATTAAGTCCACAATAGAATTGGTTACTTTTCCGCATGGCCAAATAGTAATTTTTTAAATCATTTTTGAAAAAAATTCCAATGGCAGTCCAATAACATTCCAAAATTTAAAATGTGCAGAAGTTACCGATAATCTCTAAATTATTGGTTTTTCAAAGTTTCATTAAAAATTTAAAAAGTCCACATTACAATTGGTTATCTTTCCATTAGGCCAAATGATAATTTAAAAAATCTTTTTTCTACAAAATTGTAATGGTAATCCAGTAAAATGGTAAAATTATTTTGTCGAGATCTTGCCAAATCTGTCTAAAATTTAGGTTTCAGGAAGATTAGATAGGAATTTGCTAAATCAAAAGGCAAACGTTGTTTGAAAATCAATTGGGAATCATTACACAGTGTCCAGCCTTTTTCACATTTAAGATAAACTGTGTAATGTCCAGAAGTAACAGTAGGTCCATCATGGAAAATTATTGCAACAGTTACAAAAGTTTTTCCTGAAATTGATAATTGCTGTCCTGTAAACTTCTTTATTAAAGTATCCAATTTTGAACCATCAGCTCTACATCGTTGCATCATTAAAATTACATACTGTCCGTATTCCTTTAAAATTAATGTTGAAAACATGTCAGAATTACACTCACTACATTTCATGCTATGATTAGCATCTTTAACTAATTTTGCAAAAGTGACTGTTTTACTCTCTGGCAATGTCAAATAAATAAATCTTTCATTATCAACAATAGAGCCACATATATTATAACAATTATCACAACTATGTTCCCATTTATAAGAGAGACCAAAAAAAATGTCAATGGGAACTCCTTCTTCTTCCACTACCTGAAGAAAATACATCAAAAATTCATGTGCATCTTGCTGTTCATTTTGAGAAAACTGTGTTCGTCCTGAACATACATCTAAAAGTTTTCTAATTTCAGTAGCACTTTCTATTTGAGTTTTATCTTTACTCAGCTTTTGAAAAAGGAGACTCAGCTCTGAACAGAATCTTTTTCCCTGATTTACTATTATCTGCTCTTGCAAACTTTTCAGATAAAATGCAACATTCAGCACTACATTTGCGTAGCAGTTGACACCAGAGCTATTTTCAAAATGACATCCTACAACCTGTTCTTCATTTTCCTTTTTCTTTTTGCTTGCAATTACATCACTCCTCTTTTTTTTCCTCTTCTCTACATCTTCATTACAGATATTCTCATTTTTTCTTTTACGAGAAACTACACGTTTCTCCAACACAGGATACTGACCTAAATGAGGAGCATAGCTTCTTCTTAATCTATTATACTCCTTTACACAGTTTGTATCAGCACTAACTTTTGAGTCATCAAAGTCTATCATGAATAAACCTGATAATGTTTTCACTCGTGACAAAGCTACATATGCCATACCTTCTTTGAACACAGTTGAACCAATGTTCACAAATGCACAATCTACAGTCAATCCTTGAGACTTGTGAATAGTTACAGCATATGCTAGAGAAAACGGAAACTGCTTCCTACGTACATATAAGTCTTTCACAAGCATAAAACGTACTGTACAACGACAAATATCTTTAACTTCTTCTATCTGATCAAATTTTATTTTTAAACATTCAACTCCTTCTTTTTTCTGGTAATTAATAAAACCCACAACTCTTCCCATCGCTCCATTAACTAAACCTTTTTCAACATCCAAATTTCTCCTTAAAAATACTCTACAGTTCATGCAAACATATAGATTTTTTTCTAATCCAGCTGTTTTGGAGATGTTCTTCTCTAGTGAGTCCAATTTATTTTTCAGTTTGCCTGTTACTGTGACACTAATTCTTCCATCCTCAATTTTGTCCACTGCTTCCAATTTCCTGATCTCTTCCTTTTCCAATTTCAAAAGCTCCTCATTGAATATTGAGCATTCACGTAGAGTTGGCATTAAGCAGATGACACTTTTGTTTTCTGCAATGTTCTTGTATATCTTCTCTGCAACTATTTCTTCCTTTGGAAATAAATTATGTAGCAGCCGACTCTGTAATGTTTTTTTGCCAATTTCTGTGAGTAGTCCAATCCTGATATCTTTCAGAATACTTCCATATTCTTCATCGTTTGCTTGCCTCATATTAGTAGTAAGTTCCTTGTACTCAAAGAAGGACCAAATATTTGTATTTCCGATGCTTCCCAATGACTTCTTCGTGTCTTCATGTGTGACAGTATTAAACACTGGTTGTCCTTTAACTGGAGTAAGTTGCAAAAGATCTCCAAAAACTATGACGTGTTTTCCACCAAATAACATGTCATAGTCTGTCTTCAAAATTTGCTGCATTCTTAAATGCACAAAGGCAAGCATTAAGTTTGATACCATGCTCACCTCATCAATAATGAGAACTTGCATCTTCTTCAATACTCTTGAAACTTCCAAGGATGCTTCTCCAGTTAGCTTGTTGAATTGTATTTTGTTCTCATGCTCCACTGGTAACATTAGCAAACGATGTAAAGTGATTCCTTTTATGTTATATGCTGCTAACCCAGTTGGAGCAGTAACCACACAAGACAAAGTAGAATCCGTTTTTTGCTTTAGGTAGCTTCTGATGACTTTTATTAGGAAACTTTTTCCAGTTCCAGCTTGTCCGCTTACATACATCCTGATTGGATGAAATGATGTGCATGAGCACTCTTTTTTTTCATGTAGAAATCCGTGATCAATTTTGTTTTTGATCTCTTCATAAATTTGTTGCTGCTCTTCGTTCAGTTGTCTTTCCAAATTCTCTAAGTCTATAAATTCTTCTTGAGCTTGATTCATAGCCGTTTCCACTTCATTCATGGCTATTGATGCTTCATTTTCAATGATTGGTTGTCCTAGGGGATCTTGACTGAGTGTTCCTGAACTTTGGCTGTCCTGAGAACTATCTCTAGCGATTTCTGCTGCAATTGTAGTTTCCTGATCAATTTCTTCATTTAACATTTGCAGATAAGTTGAGAATGTACTGCATTGTATGCTGTCTTTGCAAGCATTAAAAGAATCTTCATAGCTCTGGAATTCTCCCAGTAGTTCATCCTCTGTACGCCATGGTTTAAACAACTGTAAAAGAGCCAAGTAGTAAAATTCCTTCTTGTCAGTAGTGTCGCAACTCAGCTTCCGGTGATTTATCAAACTTCCTTTTGTTTGCTTCACCAAACATCCTTCTTCACCAACGACTTTATATTTTCCATTATTGATGTCTTCTGTGGCTTTCCGTGAATAAATGTAGTTCTGCAGCACTTCATAGAGACACATGTTCTCCAGATGTTGACTTCTCTTGGGATAATATGTGTCCAACATGTTTGTTTTCAAAATATCTGTACTTTCTGGGTCATTCTCGGCCAAATATTCAATTTCTCCTACAGATTTCAGTACCCGATTTCTCATTGCTGCAAGGCCTAAACTTGCCCAAATTATTCTTCTTGACTTCGAGTAGAGACTTGCAGAAGATAACCTATCTGAACATTCGTAGGATCCAATTTCTCGATGCGATAACATCTTCAAACTGAAACTGTACAGCTTCTTACTGACAGTCTTCTCGTGAGAAATCTCTTCCCACATTTCCTTCAATTCTGTTTTTTCTGATTTCGTAATGTAAGACGTTACATATCGAGCAACAGCAATGGAATTGTCAGCTACATACTGTATATCCATGTTAGCGTTCCACATGGATAAAATGACTGGGTTGTAGTCATTTATATTTTTTGATTCTTCTTTTCTTTTTAGGTTGTAGGTATTCTTAGGTGATTTTCTTGTGATAGTATGTCTCACAGCTGACATAAAACTGTTGACTCTTCCATTTGAAAGAACAGGTCTAGGAAATCCAAATCGACATTTAGTGTAGTATTTTTCTTTGCTCTTGTATTTCCGTCGACAGTATTTTCCACACCGATGACTTTGGAAACGTAAAACTTGCTCCTTTAACTTGTTCTCTTCTGTGCTTTTTGGTATAGCACATGTTGCATATTCTTCAATGTAAGATAACACTGCTTCATCAGCATCTGTTCCAAACTTTGGGGCATCCTTGATCCACAACAGCATATGAATATGAGGAGCACCTCTTGCCTGGTACTCTTTTCTCCAAAAGAAATCCACTACTTCTCCAAGGGGTGGATTTTTTTTATTGCAGATGAAGGACATCATAGCCTCAAATCTATGATTGAAATATCTGCAAACATTAACCGGATCCAATGAGCACAGTTCTCCTGCTGTCTTGTATTCGATGTTTTTAATGTTTGAATTGGCCTCTCGTAGAAAATCCAGTAAATCATCCCAAGCATACTCGGCACAGCTTAGGGTAAGGAACCATGTTGGTGTTCCTAAATTCCGTAACATGCATTTTAGTTCACCATGGCGTCGGTACCAATATTCATTTGTCCCACGCTGACAAGCCATCAGATTGATCAGTTGTGTTTCCAAATGATCATCTCGGTGCTGCACTTTCTCCATAAAATCCTTAGCAGACACATTTTGTAAATGTACTCCACTTTTTAAAATGTGATTTACTGCATAAGACAGTGCAGACAAGTCGCTTTCAAATAAAAGATGGAACAAATAAGGAATACTTTGTCGAAATCTGGGATCTTCTGCATATAGTCTTGTAGTCCGATACTCAGAAGCTGGAATCTGTTCTGGACGTTCATCGTATCGTCCTCCTTTTCCTTTAGGAAACAGCTGGGGAAAACATTGAGCTTCCAAGCTCTCCTCCCATACACTCACGGGAGTTCCTTTTGCTTTCTTCATCTGAAAGAGATCAATATTGTCTCCCATAACTTCTTTCGAATGAAGAGGATGTATGCTAAAATGTTCATAAATTTCTTCTTCCTTTGACTTGTCCACTTTTTCAATTTGTCCAGTTGGTATTTCTGTGTCTTCTTGTAAATCTTCTTCTTCTTCTTCTTCTTCTATATAAATTGATTCATACCATTTGTTATTTTTTTTCAAATACAAATTTGCTCTTTGTACTTTCCGCACATCTACCAGCTCCTGCCAAATCTTCTTATTCTTTGTAGGTACACCATTAACCAGAATAATTAATGGTTCAGTTTCCAAAGTATCCGCATCAATAGTTTCCATATTTTTTTTCAAATCCAAGGGCAAATACACCACTCTACCTTTTAAACCTCTCAGTAAATCTGAAGGAGGTAATTTACCAGTTTTGGGCTCCATACGTACTATGGTCTGGAACGGATGAACACATTGAATGAGTATAGACTCATATGTATTTAATTCAGAAAGTTCAGCAGGAATAGCATCCAATTCTAAATTATTATGTACAGCTCTGGTCGGCATTCTATTTTCCTCTAACTTGTTGTAACAGTATTTACAAATACGCTGATCTTCACCCAATTCAAAACAATTTTCTAGAAATATATATGTGGCAAAATCCTTCCACTTATAATTATCTTCATTTTCACTCTTTCTGTAGAGATCAACATTCCTAGTTTGTTTTCTATAATGAGTTCTGCGGCAACAAATACAAGTAAAATTTGGTCTTTCATTAGAGACTATTGCAAATTTTGTTATGTGATCATTAAATGTGTTACTTACAGAGGGTTCTACATTCTCTTCCACTTCTTCCTCATTTACTGTGTCCTTCTCTGCACTGTTTTGTTCAGGACCAAAGTAACAAAACTGAATTTCATCAACAACCTTCTCTACATCTGATACTGTTCCTCGGAACAGAGCCCTATTCAATTCATTTAACTTTATTGCTGGACTTTTGGCAAAATACAACCGTCTCACAAACTTTCTCATTTCAGTATGATGAACAGCCAGCATCCTAAAATGATGGAAAACACTATTGCACACTTTTCTAGATAGACAAGCCAGAGAATGACCCTGCAAACCAGTATTCTCTCTCACTCTGCATGGATCCAGACTTTGAAGCACCTTAATCTTCTGTTTTACACTTTTTTTACTATATTCTCTTAGAAACTCTCGAAATTTGTCAATAGATTCCTGACGCACAGTGCAAATACTACTACAATTCCAAGTGTACACTGGGGCTTTAGGACGTCTCCCCATTGCCTCATCTGCCATCACTTGTACCTCATCTCTTGGAACCATTATCTCCTTCTCCATTATGCAACCATTTGTTACTTGGTATGAACGACCTCTGGTGTCAACTGCATGCAGCAAACTATTACTTTGAAAATAGCTCTCTTCATTAAAAAAAGGTTCACTACTTGAACTATGCATCCACTTTCCTAAAAACACTTTACAAAAGTTTGTTCTGTTCACTACTCTTTTCCTTTTGCTATGTGATTTCAGTACATTAACCATTTTGTCTAATGTACGCATCCTATTCAAAATTAATATGAATAGTTTCCTTTTTAATTCTAATGCCTTTGCTGCAATGGCTTCAATTTCTTTTTTTCTCTTGTAATATTTTGCCTTTTGCTTATATTTCTTCACATCCTTTATCAAATTGGACATAACTCTTCTCTGAAACATTTTTCTACGTATCTCTTTAAACGCTGTTTTTCTGTTTATGTAAATCTTTTCAGTTGCAGAAGGTATATTTGCATTAACTAAATTCTCAATTTTTTCCTGTTCTGTTCGTTTCGTAACATTCTTTCCAGTACAGACATTTTGTACATTTTTCCTTGTTTTGAATATATTTTTAAGAAATTGTTTTTTCTGCTTACCAGAAGATTTTTTCTTTTTCCCAACATGAGCATCTTCTACTAACTTTGGTCCTCCAGTTGTCTTCAAATATAGTTTTTTTTTAGCGTTTTTTGAACTCTGGATTTTGTAGGCATCTTAAATTTTGTTCACTGCTCTTCAGCAATACCTGACAAAAACTAAAAAAAAATTCCTTTATTGTATTTAAATATATTACTACTTTTCTTTTCACAATAGTCACAAAACGAAATTTCTATGCCAATTTGAATGCACACTAACTGCTCTTTTTTTTGGGCAAGTGAAAATCACTTTTACAAACTGTCACATTATGAAACCACTTTTCAGATTTTTTAAAAAGCCCATGTCCAGACTGCTACACTACAGCAAGGGCAACCAGCCTTAGTGATGCTGAATGTATTTGCATTACAGACTGAAACCTGAAAACCCCACTCGCTTGTAAATACTGTGCATGATTATACATGGCAAGCACATGGGTGTGTGCTAAGAGTCTGCTTCTTCCCCCAAAAATTCGCTCCCCCTTTCCATCTAATGCAACTGTGAAATCACCAGAGCAATACGCAATAAATCTCTGCCTATAATTCCTCTCTGCACACAGAGTCATGTTTTCACATTAGTCCCAAAACGAAATTTCTTTGCCAATTTGAAAGCACACTTACTGCTCTTTTTTTTTCGGGGCAAGTGAAAATCACTTTTACAGACTGACACATTATGAAACCACTTTTTTTGATTTATTTAAATGCACATGTCCAAACTGTTTTTTCAGACCACCACCATGTGTATTCTCGGTGACTGCCTACACTCCAGCAAGGGCAACCAGCCTTAGTGATGCTGAATGTATTTGCATTACAGACTGTAACCTGAAAACCCCACTCGCTTGTAAATACTGTGCATGATTATACATGGCAAGCACATGGGTGTGTGCTAAGAGTCTGCTTCTTCCCCCAAAAATTCGCTCCCCCTTTCCATCTAATGCAACTGTGAAATCACCAGAGCAATACGCAATAAATCTCTGCCTATAATTCCTCTCTGCACACAGAGTCATGTTTTCACATTAGTCCCAAAACGAAATTTCTTTGCCAATTTGAAAGCACACTTACTGCTCTTTTTTTTTCGGGGCAAGTGAATATCACTTTTACAGACTGACACATTATGAAACCACTTTTTTTGATTTATTTAAATGCACATGTCCAAACTATTTTTTCAGACCACCACCATGTGTATTCTCGGTGACTGCCTACACTCCAGCAAGGGCAACCAGCCTTAGTGATGCTGAATGTATTTGCATTACAGACTGTAACCTGAAAACCCCACTCGCTTGTAAATACTGTGCATGATTATACATGGCAAGCACATGGGTGTGTGCTAAGAGTCTGCTTCTTCCCCCAAAAATTCGCTCCCCCTTTCCATCTAATGCAACTGTGAAATCACCAGAGCAATACGCAATAAATCTCTGCCTATAATTCCTCTCTGCACACAGAGTCATGTTTTCACATTAGTCCCAAAACGAAATTTCTTTGCCAATTTGAAAGCACACTTACTGCTCTTTTTTTTTTCGGGGCAAGTGAAAATCACTTTTACAGACTGACACATTATGAAACCACTTTTTTTGATTTATTTAAATGCACATATCCAAACTGTTTTTTCAGACCACCACCATGTGTATTCTCGGTGACTGCCTACACTCCAGCAAGGGCAACCAGCCTTAGTGATGCTGAATGTATTTGCATTACAGACTGAAACCTGAAAACCCCACTCGCTTGTAAATACTGTGCATGATTATACATGGCAAGCACATGGGTGTGTGCTAAGAGTCTGCCTCTTCCCCCAAAAATTCGCTCCCCCTTTCCATCTAATGCAACTGTGAAATCACCAGAGCAATACGCAATAAATCTCTGTTTTTTCAGACCACCACCATGTGTATTCTCGGTGACTGCCTACACTCCAGCAAGGGCAACCAGCCTTAGTGATGCTGAATGTATTTGCATTACAGACTGAAACCTGAAAACCCCACTCGCTTGTAAATACTGTGCATGATTATACATGGCAAGCACATGGGTGTGTGCTAAGAGTCTGCTTCTTCCCCCAAAAATTCGCTCCCCCTTTCCATCTAATGCAACTGTGAAATCACCAGAGCAATACGCAATAAATCTCTGCCTATAATTCCTCTCTGCACACAGAGTCATGTTTTCACATTAGTCCCAAAACGAAATTTCTTTGCCAATTTGAAAGCACACTTACTGCTCTTTTTTTTTTCGGGGCAAGTGAAAATCACTTTTACAGACTGACACATTATGAAACCACTTTTTTTGATTTATTTAAATGCACATGTCCAAACTGTTTTTTCAGACCACCACCATGTGTATTCTCGGTGACTGCCTACACTCCAGCAAGGGCAACCAGCCTTAGTGATGCTGAATGTATTTGCATTACAGACTGAAACCTGAAAACCCCACTAACTTGTAAATACTGTGCATGATTATACATGGCAAGCACATGGGTGTGTGCTAAGAGTCTGCTTCTTCCCCCAAAAATTCGCTCCCCCTTTCCATCTAATGCAACTGTGAAATCACCAGAGCAATACGCAATAAATCTCTGCCTATAATTCCTCTCTGCACACAGAGACATGTTTTCACATTAGTCCCAAAACGAAATTTCTTTGCCAATTTGAAAGCACACTTACTGCTCTTTTTTTTTTCAGGGCAAGTGAAAATCACTTTTACAGACTGACACATTATGAAACCACTTTTTTTGATTTATTTAAATGCACATGTCCAAACTGTTTTTTCAGACCACCACCATGTGTATTCTCGGTGACTGCCTACACTCCAGCAAGGGCAACCAGCCTTAGTGATGCTGAATGTATTTGCATTACAGACTGAAACCTGAAAACCCCACTCGCTTGTAAATACTGTGCATGATTATACATGGCAAGCACATGGGTGTGTGCTAAGAGTCTGCTTCTTCCACCAAAAATTCGCTCTCCCTTTCCATCTAATGCAACTGTGAAATCACCAGAGCAATACGCAATAAATCTCTGCCTATAATTCCTCTCTGCACACAGAGTCATGTTTTCACATTAGTCCCAAAACGAAATTTCTTTGCCAATTTGAAAGCACACTTACTGCTCTTTTTTTTTCGGGGCAAGTGAAAATCACTTTTACAGACTGACACATTATGAAACCACTTTTTTTGATTTATTTAAATGCACATGTCCAAACTGTTTTTTCAGACCACCACCATGTGTATTCTCGGTGACTGCCTACACTCCAGCAAGGGCAACCAGCCTTAGTGATGCTGAATGTATTTGCATTACTGAGTCCAACCTCAAACCCTTAAACTATTCTTTTTTTTTCCAGTACACCTTAATTTATTGTGAAAACATACTCCATATTATTTTACATGTTCCTCACATTTAAATTTCTCCCAAAACAGAAAATGATAAACGCAACTACAACAAAAACAATTTCCATTTCTATTATTCATTTCTTAAGTTACCACATACATCCCCTCTCAAACTGTAAACTCACCTTTAAAATTAGTTAGTTGTGAAAGAAATGTGACACTCAAACAGCAGATTATCAGAGCCAGGATCTCTGTTGTGTTCACCTCTCTCCTCTCAGCAGAACCAGATAATGGCAAACTTTCCCTCTATTTTTCCACACATATACATGTAAGTTTCAAATCTCAGTGCTTCCCCCTTTTTTTCAAATGTAATCACACATTTCTATTGGTTGAAAACCAACCCTTTTCCAAAAGTACCCTTCCCCCAACTTGACTTCTGCCTAGTACCCTTCCCCCAACTTGACTTCTGCCTGCTACCATAGCAACAGCTCATGGAACACTGCTGTGTTGAGTTAGGTCAGAAGTTCGCCAAACAATGTTTCAATTCCACAGAGCAAGAGTGCTTGACTTTTCAAACCTAACAGCAAATCCATAGTACTGTTCTTTGGTTACACATTTTTTTGTACCAATACAAAACATGCTTCTATTAATTTACACATACAGCCTAGTTTTTATTCTAGAATGGTATGAAACAGCCAATCAGTTCTTTTTGTTTTGAAAAAAATATGTATGCCTCCATTTCCAAACTGTCTTTCTTTTCATATTGCCATTCTACTGAAAGACACCTCCTGAGTGCATCCAGATCTCCTTTGAAGATGTTCACAGTGTGGATTGTAGGGCACAGCTATGTCTTCTGGAGTGAAAAGTTTGCAGAGAAAACAGATATGGTGAGAGACCTTGCTTTGCCAAATGTAGACATTAAATGGATTGGTCAGAGAGGGTTAAAGTGGCACCAATTGATGCCATTGGTGAAATCCTTCATGCAAATCCAACACCCTGACCTCATAATAGTGCACTGTGGTGGCAATGACCTAGGCACTTTGACTGGGGTAGGTCTGGAAATGCTTATGAAGGACACCTTTGCACAACTGTTTTCACTTTTCCCTAAAACTGCCTTTGTGTTTTCCAACATATGCCAAAGGCAAAAATGGAACTGGTCCAATCATTTCTGTCCACAGATTGACAAAGCAAGAAAGCACGTCAACAAATCTGTTTCTGCTTTCCTCCGTGACTATGGTATGGGTGCCATTTACCACAACAACTTGCGTTATGACATGCAAGACATTTATAGAGGAGATGGTGTGCACTTCAATGATGAAGGGAACAGAGTCTTCCTTTTGAACCTTAGACTCTGCATCGGTACTTACTTGTAGGTACCACTAAAAAAATGACTTCATAAACACAACAGCTCTTTTTAGAGCTCCCTAATATCTAAACTCTTAAATCTGCTCTTCATTTATTTTTTTTTATTTTTTTTACCGTACGCTTACCGTAAGCTTACCGTACGCGTACCCCGTGATTTTTTTAAAAATCAATAAATGTTTTTTTTGTACTTTTCTGTCCTTCTTTGACCCCCTTACAAATGTTAGGGGGTCTGTAACTCTCCTCATTGCCCCCTTTTCTTGTTTTCACTCTTTTTTTTCAGAGTGAAATACACAAAATGGCGGCCGCCGCTTCCTGGTTTCGGCCGATTCGAATGTTTACTAAGATCTAAGAGCCAATCAGAATCGCGCTCGCGCACGCCACCGTACGCTTACGGTAAGCGTACGGTAAGCGTACCGTAAGCGGGCTCAGATATATATATTGATTTAAAGGCTATTTTCTCAGAATCTACTGAACATATTTACACCAAACCTACAAAAGGCACTTCCTTGACCTAGGGACTACCTCTCTGCCAAATTTCGAGTAATTCTGTTCAGCCGTTCGGGCTGTAGCTCGTTCTAAAGGTCCTATGGAAAAATGCATGGGAAAAACGCGTTTTGGGACCCCCCTTTTATCTCAGCCCCCGCTTGACGGATCCCCCCGAGACTTTCAGGGTAGGAGCGGAGCGTAGCGCCCCACCTATTTTGAGAAATTCGCGAGGATTCATCGACCGGCGCCAAAGTTATTCAAAATAGAATGTTGCGGATTTCCTATGGAAAAGGGGTCCTAACTATAACTACCTACTGGCGACCGCCAGTAGGTAATATATATATATATATATATACAAATCCCAGTTTTCATCAACAAGAGGCCCCCTAGGGGGCAATAAATTCATTGTGCGGACTAAAATTGGTTTCCGGTAATGCAAAGCAGCGTGAATAGCCTGTGATCAAGGGGCCGGGCAGCCTCGAAACGCATAAGGCATTGAAATGACTTTGAATACAATTGCCGGTTTTGCCAAAGTAAAGATTTCTGGTGAAATATCTGCTGGTGAGTGCGTCTTTGCTTTGTGGACACAACTTTGAGGGATATATATATATATATATATTTTAATCTATTTATTGAATTATCAACAAACAAGATGCAGCAAGAGATAAGGCCCATGTAATAGGCCGGCGGCCAACTTATTGCTTCGCAGAGCATCAAAATAACCTCAAAACAAACCTGCCACCCCCCTCTCTTCCCCCTTCCACTCCACCCACCTCCCGCCTCCTCCCCCATGCAAAATAGCTAGACATAAAGGTGAAGAGCAGACCCCACATTCCATTGCACAGTGCTATAATGCTTAATTCCCACATTGGTGTAGTTTGGGAAGGCGCAGGAGTTGTAGATATCTAGGACAGGACAGCTCACAGAATTCGGTGCACAGCAAGGTGACAACTGGCTGCCACACATCAGCAAATGAAGCCCCATCTCCCTGAAGCAAAGCAGAGATCCGTTCCATGCCAAGAACAAACCACAAACGATGCAACCATCCCTGCAAGGTTGGTGTTCTATCTGTGCCCCAATGTGATAAAATATTCTGTAGCACCGCTTCTAGGGCTATACCTAACTGTTTACCTTTGCGGGACTAGAGGGGAAAAATAAGTCTGTCAGACACTCCCAGGACCACATATGCTGGGAGCATCAACAAGAGGCCCACTAGGGGGCAATAAATTAATTGTGCGGACTAAAAGTGGTTTCCGGTAACGCAAAGCAGTGTGAATAGGCTGTGATCAAGGAGCCGGGCAGCCCCGAAACGCGTAAGGCATTGAAAATACTTTGAATACAATTGACGGTTTAGCCACAGTAAAGATTTCTGGTGAAATATCTGCTGGTGAGTGCGTCTTTGCTTTGTGGACTCAACTTTGAGGGTTATATGCCGGCCGGTCCAGGTCGGGAAGATCGCACCACCCTGGAAATGATGAATGGGACTGTGGCGGTTTTACACTGTCTTAATAGGAAAACCAGACCAGCAGATTCAACAATTTGAACCGGGATTATGTATTTAAAAGCCCACTGAAGGGTAATAAGTAAATACATTAGAAGGTTGCAATGCATAACCCACTGGAGGGAAAAAATTAAAAGGAAACTACAAATCCCAGTTTTCATCAACAAGAGGCCCACTAGGGGGCAATAAATTGATTGTGCGGACAAAATGTAGTTTCCGGTAATGCAAAGCAGTGTGAATAGCCTGTGATCAAGGGGCCGGGCAGCCCCGAAATGCATAAGGCATTGAAATGACTTTGAATACAATTGCCGGTTTTGCCACAGTAAAGATTTCTGGTGAAATAACTGCTGGTGAGTGCGTCTTTGCTTTGTGGACACAACTTTGAGGGATATCTATATATATTTTGTATCTATTTATTTAATTATCAACAAACAAGATGCAGCAAGAGATAAGGCCCATGCAATAGGCCGGCGGCCAACTTATTGCTTCGCAGAGCATCAAAATGACCTCAAAACACACCTCCCACCCCCTCTCTTCCCCCTTCCACTCCACCCCCCTCCCGCCTCCTCCCCATACAAAATAGCTAGACAAAAAAGTGAAGAGCAGACACCACATTCCAAGCACAGTGCTATAATGCTTAATTCCCACATTGGTGTAGTTTGGGAAGCCGCAGGAGTCGTAGATATCTAGGACAGGACAGCTCACAGAATTCGGTGCACAGCAAGGTGACAAATGGCTGCCACACATCAGCAAATGAAGCCCCATCTCCCTTAAGCAAAGCAGAGATCCGTTCCATGCCAAGAACAAACCACAAACAATGCAACCATCCCTGCAAGGTTGGTGTTCTATCTGTGCCCCAATGTGATAAAATATTCTGTAGTGCCGCTCCTAGGGCTATACCTAACTGTTTACCTTTGCGGGACTAGAGGGGAAAAATAAGTCTGTCAGACACTCCCAGGACCACATATGCTGGGAAGCGTAAGAGCGTGGTGTCAAAGTGACTGTCAATCTCGTCCAGCACTTGTGTCCAGTAAGTGGCAAGGGTAGGGCATTCCCACAGGAGATGCAAGAGTGTACCTTCAGCTTCACAGCCCCTCCAGCAGGTAGGGGAGCGGTCTGGGTCGTACTTGTGGAGTCGGGAGGGAGTCAGATACCAATATGTCATGATCATGGTGGTTGTCTCAACACTAGATGTATTACGTGCTGTGTGCCGGGCTCTATAATAGATATTCGACCATTCTTTAGGGGTCAAGGTCCGGCACAGCTCAGCTTCCTACCGTCTTCGTCCCGCTGACTTGACCACCGGTTCTGTGGGATGCAGGATGTGGTAGAGTTCTGTGATGAGTCGCTTTGTGGAGTGTTTCGAGAGCAGGCAGTGCTCGTACTGAGTGAACGGCCTCTCCGCACCAGGCGGGTTTGGGGTTACATAGCCCCGTGTCATATATGGAAATAATGGAAGCGTTCCATTTCGGGTACGTCATAGACAGAGTTAAAGTCCTCAAAGGGTCGAGGGCCCTCTGTATCGAAAAAACATCCTAAAGACCTGCGCCTTGCTAAGTCTGAGTGGCTGAATGCGGTCCAATCAAGACCTGGAGAGAATTCACTATTTTCGGTAATTGGGGTGAGGGGTGGTGGAAATGTTGTCAGACCACTGTGGGTGGCGTTGGCACGTCAGGCTTTTAGCATGACGTGAACCACCGGGGAGCCGTACAGCCCAGAGGGCGTGGAGGCCTTGTGAAGGAAGGGGATCTTCCAGATAGCCTTTTTCGATAGTGCACGCTCCATAAAGAGCCAGCACTTCTCAGATTCTGGTTGAGCCCATTCTAAAAGAGAGCGTATCTGTGTAGCTTTAAAGTAGTGGTCGAGATCAGGTATCCCCAACCCCCCTCTTCATGGGGTCTAAAGCTCAGAGCTCTATTTATTCGCGGTCTCTTATCTGCCCAGACATAGTTGGCGAACTCTGATTGTAGTTGTTTTAAAATCCTCAAAGGTGGCTCAACCGGGAGAGTCTGGAAGAGGTATAGGACCTTGGGGAGTCTGCTCATTTTAAGGGCTGCAACTCTACCCAGCCATGAGAGATTAAACGGCCGCCATCGCCTGAGCTCCTGCCTGGTCTGGTGTAGCAGCCGGGAATAGTTCAGAGATGCCGTCTCTGCAATAGAAGAGGACAGCGTGATATCCAAAGATGGCATAGTCTTTTGATCCCATGGAATCGGGCATGCATGAGTAAGAGCTGTGATGGGCGTCTGCTTCAAGGAGAAGCCCAATGCTTGGGACTTGGTCACATTGACCCAAAATCCAGAGGCTACTGCAAACTCCCCCGGTTCGGCCAGGAACGCCGGAACTGAGGTGTGTGGTGACTCCAACGTGGCGACAACCTCATCGTCATAAAGGCTAATGGTATGACGTTCCCCCCAAAAAGAATCCTCTTAATCTGTTGATTCTAACGAACCCATTGGGTGAATGACTCCATGTAGAAGGCATATAACAATGGGGAGAGTGGGCAGCCCTGGCGTGTACCCCTGGAAATAGTAAAGGGATTGGAGGTAAAGCCATTTACCCTAACAGTGGCTGAAGGGCGGCTGTAGCCGCTAAAAACCCATTGCCGAAAACGACGGCCATATCCAAACCTCTCCAGGACAGTCTCTAAAAAGGGCCAGTGCACCCTATCACATGCCTTCTCAGAGCCTATTGACAGGAAGACACGCTCCTCTTGCTGGCGATGGGATTTATCCAACAAGTATAGTAACCGTTGAGTATTATCGCTGCACTGTCTGTTCGCCACAAATCCGACCTGGTCCAGGTCTGTCAATCCCGGCATCATAGGCCTCAATCAAACTGCAAGGATTCCCGTAAAAATCTTGAAATCGATATTCAAGAGTGATATCGGCCTGTAGGAGGTGCAGGATCAATTGTCTTTGCCAGGTTTAGGCAAAACTGTCACTGACGCTAAAAACATTGTGAGTGGTAGCTATGTTGTGTCGTCTATGGCGTTAAAACGTTGTGTAAGTGAGCAGAAAGTGTTATCAAAAAGGGCGGTAAATCCGTCTGGGCCGGGGGATTTAAGAAGTTTAAGTCGAGCTATGGCCGAACTAACTTCTTCTATTCTAATAGGGCTATATAGAGTCGCCCCCTGGTCAGTGGTTAGCTTAGAGTGGGTTATGCCCTGGCAATACCTGGAGGAATTCTGTTCAGGCAGGGATTGTGCAGTGTACAGATTGGCATAAAACTCTCGAAACACTTTTGCAACGGCCGCACAATGTGTGTGTTCATTGCCTGCATCAGTCAAGATGAGTGGGACTGTCGCAGCCTGTCTGTGCTTGCATAATTTATGGGCTAATAACCATTCACATTTGTCCCCCCGATATAAAATGTATGCTTCAAGTGGAGCGCGGCATATTCTGCCCTATCAAGATCGAGGCTGGCTAGCTGTGCCGTAGCCGCTTTTAGTTTTCTCCATTTGCGAGGTGCCCCTGTCTGTTTATGAATCCCTTCTAATTCGAGTACCGGTGTCGAGAGCTCATCCGTCTTTTCTTTGCGCGCCTTGTTGTCAGCAGCCAACGTCGCTATGAGGTCGCCTCTGGCCACTAATTAGAGGGTTTCCCAAAGGGAGATGATGGAAGTGTCTTGTGTGTCATTTATAGCTAGAAAGTCTTCCAGTGTTTTTGTGAGGCGTGTGACGACATCGGGGCAATGGAGGAGTGAATCCCTAAGTTTCCAGGAATATCACGGTCTGAAAGTGGGGGGAACTGCAGAGTCACTGTAAGGGGTGCATGGTCCGAGAGCGCTTGGGGTGCAATTATCAAGTTCTGCACTGTCAGGAGAAGAGGAGAACGAGTCGTTAGGAAGTAGTCCAGTTGTGCATAAGTCCCCCGGGCATGAGAGTAAAAAGTGTAATCAAGGGAGTGGGGGTGAAGATGCCGCCATAGGTCTACCAGCCCCAGATCATGCAGCCATTGGCGATGTGTGTCGGAGAGAGCCCCAGTCTGTCCCTGCCTCTGCGCGGAGCGATCAAGCTGGCCGTCGAACACAATATTCAGGTCACCCCCTATAAGGACTTGGCGGTCAGATGTAGAGGTTAGGTCTCCTATTGCCCTGTGCAAGAAGGTCTCCTGCCTCTCATTGAGGGCTTATATAGTGGCCAGTGTTAGTTTGTGTCCCCCTGTGTTCACTGAATACACCAGAATCCTCCCTTTGATCTCCGATACCCTAGCCCCTCCTGCCCAGGGAATGTGGGCGCCACTAGGATGGCCACTCTGGCTTTCTTAGTAGGGAGTGAGGAGCAGTACTGTTGTGGGAAGGCCTTGGAGCACATCCTGTGGGCATCGCTGGCCAGCAGGTGGGACTCCTGTAAAGAAAAATATGAGCCCCAGAATTTTCTATATGAGACAGGATAGCTCGATGCCTAACTGGGTTGTTAAGCCCTTTTACTTTGAGCGTGAGGAACGTAACACTCATCTGTGTAGACAATACAAAAGGGGGAAGCTATGAGTTGTGAATATTCGAGAGCTAAATGAGCCATGGCTGCCCTATTCGTAGTGTTTCCTAAGTAAGGTGCCAACACCATGCATGGGTTGCTGTCCTGTGCACGCATTAGGAGAGACTTAACAAGGGGGAGGATGTCCCAACAATGAAAAAGCCAAACCTCATAACAAACGAAACCATAAAGTAAGATAAGAATCAAAGTCAATGTCCAGAACGTCCTGCCCTTTGGAAGGAGAGAATGAGGTATTGGTGGCCTGTGGCTTCACGCTCCCACCAAAGAAAGCCCATAAGAGTTGTATCAACACCCTCCTGTAGGGGCGAGGATGCCTGGATGGTGTACCAAAATGCAGTTGGCAGAGATCCTCTATCATTCCGAAGACGCCCCAGTAAGAGATGACAGCACTGCCTGACATTCTTTGGCCATAGTGTCCAATTGGGGCGAGGTGCTGGGCTCGGGGGTTTGATGGTGGTCCATCCATGACCGCTTCAATACCTGTGAGGTCGCGAGTTCTGACTAGGTTGGTCCAGCGCGTGTTCATTATTGCCCAAAAGTTTATAAGCCACAGAGGTTGAACGGATTTGCCTTAGCTCCCCCTTGTTGAAGAAAATCTATCTGAACGGATGTCCCCACCAATATTTTATGCCAGCTTCTCGGAGGTGGAGTATTATCGGCCTGAAGAACTTGCGTTTGAGTAGTGTAGAAGCAGCCAGATCCTGGAAAAGAGTAGGTTTCTGTCCCTGAGATGTGAAGTCCGGATTTCGTCGAGACTCGCAGAGAATCTTCTCCTTTAGCTGGTAATCATGGACACAGGTCAAGATGTCTGCCGGAGGTGCAGGGGCCGCTTGCGTGGGCCCACCTTGTGGGTGCGGTCCAGCTTGACCGGGAACTCTGGGGGTTTGCCCAGGATGGAGCGGAAAAGGCCCGCCACGATGGCCTCGATATTGCCATCACCGTCTTCGAGCGGAATACTGCGGATGCAGATATTATTCTGCCGGGACCTGTTCTCCAAGTCCTCAGTGTGGGCCTGCAGGTCCAGATTCTGCTCCTGAAATCGGAGGATGTCTTGGTGGAGATTTTCAATTTCTTCATCCCTCCCAATGTCATGCTCCTCCAGCGTGTGGACTCGTTCACCCAGGGAGTCCACGTCATGACGGACATCTCAGAGATCTGCCTGGATGTCATGTTTCATCGTGGCTAGGTCATCTCATAGGGAGGAAAAGAGGGACTCGAAGAACGTGCGGCTGACCGGGGCCTCTGGACCTTCACTTTGATCCGCACGCCCTGTGCCCATCTGACAATCAGACTGTTGAGTGGATTTGAGCAGCATCTCTTTGACAGTCCTGTCTTTCCTGCCCTTGGGGGCAGCCATGACACCCACGCCCTCTGTACCCAGTGACCAAGCAAGGGCAAGGTGGATGGGAGTCTGCTGGGATGGGAGCTCCTGCGGGGCAGCCGAAAGGTAAGATCAAGCGGCAGGGTCTGCAACATGGTGTGGGGGTAATAGATGCCCGTGGCCTGCGTCAGTAGTTTCTCAGTCTTGGCATTGTAGGGGAGGCGTCACCTTTTCAGCCAAGGTGTCAGCGAAGGACATTCTTCTACCCCGGGACCCCACTGCCAACCAGAGGCGAGGTGACAGCAAATGAAGTCCCAAAGAGTGCAAGCGCAAGGGCGGTACCTGGGTAGGGACCGCTACTGATTCTGCAATAGGATGCCTGCATCCACAAGAGGCAGCGGGCTCAGGCCTAATCTCAGGGTTGGCACCACCATCGGGGCTCTCTGTTCGGGCCCTTGTTGAGCCTTGTCCAGGTCTGCTTAGCTGGGCTATCTGATAACCGTTCGGCCCGTGGAGGGGGTTCAGTTTAGGGTCTCCACTATGTGCACTCACTGCTAAAAGCGTGCTCGTGTTGAGGCCGGATCTCTAGGCTTCCCACGACAGGCACAGGGCGCTATATGTGCCTCTCACCGCCTCCGCCGTTCTATATCACACAGTCGCAGGTAGAGAGAGCAATCGAGCCAGAGTCCAGAGGCTCCTCGGCAGGCCCCTCAGCTGGTAGGTGAGGGAAGGCAACGTAGTAGCAGCTAAGTGCCGTGCGGGGCCATGGTTGTTGTAGCTCCACGCCCCCCAGGATGACAGGAGTGAGGCCTGGTCGTAACAGTGGCGCCAGGGCCTCGCGTGAATGCTGTGGGCCAGTTCCGCCTCTGTGGCCCCAGGTAGGGTCTGAGTCTGTTTCGCCGGGGGGCACCGCTGGAGTGATGCATGACGGCAGTCCCCTAGGACACACCAGGACCTCTGAGTAATGCCCGCTCACCTCTGGGAGCTCGCCGGTGTACAGGCCCGGTCTCAGGGTCATGCTCTCTCCCCGCCGCTTCCAGAGTCCAGAGACGTGCTGTCACAGGTCAGGAGAGCCATCCGGCCAGCACCCAGGGGCTCCTCCGCAGGTCCGCCAGATGGTAGAGGAGCGCAGTTGTCAGTGGCAGGGCACCGCTCTGATTGAAACCGTGGCAACTCCTCCCCCTCAGGTCATCACGAGTGGGGCCTGCTGACGGTGCTGATACCAGGGCCTCGCATAACTGCCGCGGTCCAATGTCTCCCCGGAGGCACCCAGTGGGATCAGCTTTTCACTCCGCCAGGGAGAATGCTGCACGGACAATGTGTAGCGGCGGCCCCCTAGGACACACCGGGGCCGCCGAGGGGTGCCAATCGCCCGTTTGCACTGTTGGATCGCCGCAAGCCCCTCTGAATGCTCTGCAGCTCCGCAAGGTGACCCCGTCGTCAGGAGATGGCTGGCTCCAGAGCGTGGACAGTACCGCTTCACCTCGAGTACAATACAGCACCGCTGCCAAGAGGTTTGTCACCGATATTGGCACCCTCGCACTGCTAGAGTTGCTATTTAGGGCCCAGTGGGAGCAGAGAGCTCTGTGTTAGCATCCTACCAAGACGCCATCTTGGCCACACCCCCCTCCATTATATTTTATGGGCATTCTCATGGTACCTCACTTTTAGCGAGCAGTGAAGGACAAGCTACCCATGGTCTTCAAGATCCTCATTGATCTCTGGTTACCATTAATGCTACTAGGTTTTGGGGGTTAGCAGAAAATGTCAAGATATCACAGACTGTTCTAGGACTGGAGGTGGTGAGTTGTGATAACACTCAAAAATGTGGGGAGAGGTAAAAATATGCCAGGTGTGGAAGAAAAGTAAAAGAACATGGACAGCTGCATGGATATGGAAAGCAGTGTGTATCTGGGCCATAACTGTCCACATAAGTTTGATAAAGTTTGATGGTCTTCAATCCGATTAAGTGGTCAAACTTAGTTTACTTACTACCTCTGCTATCCTTCTGTTTTTAACTAATGTGTGTGGCCGGCCTATACATAGAAGCTTTGATTTTATACCGCAGGCTCATTTTTATTGCAGACGCTATGCAATTTTATAATACTTACATTTCTGCATCTCTTGTATTTGGCCATGAAATGTTCTTTGTCACATTAGTTGTTAATTATTATGGGAAAAATTTGAAACAATATCACAACTGTGCTTTGAAAAAAGATCAGAGACATAAAAAAAGTGATAAAAAAGAATTATGTGCTTTAGCTACATTGTTACCCAAGTGCTCCCTTGAATGAATGGATGAACAAATAATAAAGTACTACAGCTCCCCAGAAAGGGGGTCCAGGCGCTGAGAAAAGAAAGACGTGGGAGTAACAGCCCTGCTGGAAGGACAAATCTAGTTTAATGAGACTAACATAGGTTTTACATTTTTTGAAAAAGGACCTCAGCTGGAGCATCACATAAACCTATAATAAATTCATTCCAGAGTCTAGCTGCTAAACAGATGAAGGAGGGGCAGTCCTTGTGAACTTGCAAGTAACTGGATGAGCAGGGCATTGGAGTGTCAAAGGACATGACCTGACAAATAACATTGGATCCTTTTTTGAAGGTAGATCAGGACTTTTTTTGTGAAACACGCTATATGTCATCATGAGTGCTTTAATTTTGATTTTGTCATGTATAGGAAGCCAATGAACCTTCTTAAGGTGTGATGATATGGATAGGTAATTTGGAAGATTGATGATGAGCCTGGCCATTCTTGAAATACACTTATAAGTGCCTTACTCTAGAGAAAGTTATGAGGAGATGCATCACAGCCTGGACAACACTGTTATTCATTATTAGAAGAATGTTACTTGGATCCCTGTGTCCTTAACAAACTATCAAAATTAGATAATATATTGTAAAATTCCTTTCTGCTTGATACATAGCAAATGCACAACATACAAAGGAAGGTGTTCACATTTTTTCACAATTGGTAAATGCTGGATTTCTTTCTTATAGCAGTAGAACTGCATAGTATGAATTAGCAAAGCGTAAATTGAAATTTACTATATTCCCACCACCCCACATAGGAGATGTGGCCGTAGATCTAATGACTCTGAAATGTGTAGACCCAGTTTGAATACCACCCTCCACATTAATTGATTCTGTGCAAATCACATAATCTCTCTGTGCCTAGAAATGTAATGTGTGAATTACGTTTGTGTAATCCCCACTTGAAGTACATGGTCAAGAAGATCTCCTATTTTCATAAGTAAGGTACAGCGTTTCTGAGCTAGACTTGTATTATATAACAAACAATACATGCATGCAAGAATGCACCTTAGGCCTTTCTTTTCTGTCCATTGATAGATAGATGTATTGGCATTTGTAAAACAGGCACATCAGAAGGTGTAGCAGCACCAGGGTACCTTCTTTGGTGAAGATATATTTTTCTAAGCATAGCGTGCTGGTGGGGGTAAAAAAAAGCAGGTTTTAGTCTAGTTTGGGCCAAAGAGCTGGGTCTGTCAGTTCAGTATAACACACAAAAAGGAGTAGTAAAGTGTTTATTGATAGTGGCACATGCTCAGTGAGTAAAAACTGCCCTCACCCACAAAATTGTGACATGATTCATCATCGGGCTTGTTTGCTGACACCCCAGTGCAGACCCGTGCCTGGGGTGGAGTAAAAGGGAAGGGGAAACAATACAAACAATAAGTTTTGGGATCACCAAAGAAAAGTGCAGCTAATGAAGGTTAAAACTAGCTCGGATGTGTCTCCATTAAAACATGTGTATTCCTAGGCCACCTGGCTAGGCTTAAAAACGTGAAGGATGGTGGTCATAGGAGAAGATTAGGATCCCTTCACTCCTCCTTACTGCAAAGGTGTCAACATGTTTCTGTATCTGTAACAGTGCCCACAGTGCCGGGTCACTCCATCATTCATCAGGACCTTGTTACCTCTCCCCCCTTCTTGTGTGATTTTCTGTCAGTTCAGTACCCAAATCATGGCTGAGTTATGCAGAAACCAGGGCACAACCCTAGTATCCTTCCATTATGCAGCTTCATTATAGGAAAATAAAGAATCCACACAAAACAAACAACTAGAGTTGCTCATACACAGTCAAAATATGAGAAAAATACAAATTGTATTTTATTTCTTTTTGAACGCACAGAACATGCAGGTTTCAGTAAATGCAGAGCAATATGTTAAAAACATGCCTGACTAACATGATGGGGGTTTTGATGGCTTGGCTCCTGCTTTTACTTTTAGGACCACCAAGCCAGATCAACAACGCAGCTCCGGCTGGCTCTCTTCATGACTATGGAAACTTGCCCACCTCTATCCCTGCCAGGGCCTATTGTTGTTATAGTAAAATAAAGCTTTTATGCTCAGTGTTCCTGACATGATCTTCTACTGGGAGACCTCCTAAAATAAAAAGTAAAACTGGAGGAAAAGCTCATAAACTGACACAATTGTATTCAGAATCCATTTAACTGAGGTAAGATTCCAACTCTAAACTTTGAAAATAAACGCCAATAATAATTCTGTTTGAGTTCTCATAACATACGGGCTTAGAGAAACTCATTTTTAATACGCTGCATTTTATTGCAATCGGTGTTATGCATGTGGTTGTTTTTTGGCATTATTTTTACAGTTTCACCTAAAGGGAACAAACCTAAATGTGATAATTTGCTAGCCTAAAAGGCTCATGCTGTCATGCTAAATAATAGGTTTCATATAGCTTTTTTCCTTCTCTCCATTGTGCTTTTATTTCCCGCATATTTCCAAATGTGACCTAATTTACATATCGCGGCACTTCATCTCCTTCCAGGGGTATAATGGTGAGACTAAAACAATGCTGTAAGTTTCTTGAAGTGTTCTAGCAATGGTACCCCCTGCCTACGTAATCAGTAGTCAGCACCAGGTGGATGCATTTTTTAAAAGCATCGAAAGAATAATGGCTTTATTTTTTGTAATTCCCAGCAAATCTTAATTTCTCCGAACTCCAAAGCCAGCCATTCTTTGGTTCCTTGTTAGGCTGGGTCTAGTTTCCTCCGTGTCCGGCCTTTTCGTCCTTGTCAACTGAGTCTATTTGTAATTAAAATTCAACCATGGAGCGTGACAATTACTCCTTACTTTTATAATTTTTCTTATTACTATGGCAACCACAACATTTCACCTTGTACATCGGCGTAACGCTCAGACTGATGCACTTTCTGAACTGTTTGTTTGCTGAAAAGGGGAGCTGCAGAGAGGCTGCCTGTTGGGCGGGAGGCGCGAGTTGTCAAGACAACGAGGGGCCTCAAGATGTCCTTATCGCAGTACTAAACTGGAGCTTTAAATTAATTCGCAAGAATGTATTTTTGTAGCTCTTGTTATAAACAGAAATAAAATAAATGTCCTTCTATGTCCGCACATACCACCTGTCCCATTATAATTCTTTGCACTATTTATTTTATAACACTTATCTGTGAGTGGAATGTATCTTGGTCGTGTGACATCTGCTAACATACTGTTGTATGGCGGTAGTAGCAAATTAGTCCTTCGAATGACGGTCTGCGTTAGAAATATCCCTCAATAAAACGAACATGTTGAAAAAGAAATCGAAAATGTTTTAATTTGAGAATAACCTGCACAACTGAGGGGAAAAAGCCTGACTTTTAAAAAATGCTTTTTTTTCAGGATGCAACACCTTTGTTTAGAGGTCGACATCACCATCTCCACCATTTCCGGTTCCTCAAAACGCCCTCCCACAACCTGGTGCAAAATAAATTAGGGGCATATCAACAACAACCGGCGATAATTATCGCTCAGCGCTCTTAGCGTGAGGATAATTATCGCCGGCTAGCGTGAATTTTTATCGCTGAGATAGCGTGCTATTAGCAACGCTTATCTCAATAGCGATAAAAATCTACACGCTAACAGGCTAACGTGAGATTATCGCTGGAAACCCAGCGATAATCACACGTTACCTTGTTGATAGGGATAGGCAAACTTAGCCATGATATCCTCCTTCCATAGGATATCATGGCTAAGTCTGAAAATTAGCAGACGTAAAAAAGCAGCGTTAACCGCGGTTAGCGCTGCTTTTTTTGTCTCTAACAGGGTTAGCGACATTCTTGATAATAGGAGAAATGTCGCTTAGCGACATTTCTCCTATTATTTTGCTCTGGAACGCCCCCTTTGCATCTCATTAGAGATGCAAGGGGAAGCGTAGAGTAAAAGGGTGCTAACATGCAAATTTGCGTGTTAGCACCCTCTTGTTGATAGGGCGCTAGTTTTATCTCTGCTTTTTTGGCTTTTCAAGCCAAAAAAGCAGAGATAAAGCCCTTGTTGATATGCCCCATTATCTTTGAAAACAGTGTAAAACCAAGAACAGAATGTCGAACTACACCAGAACTTTGGGGCAAATTAACAAGGGCTTTATCTCAGCTTTTTTGACTTTAAAAGCCAAAGAAGCGGAGGTAAAAATATCGTCCTATCAACAGGGTGCTAACATGCAAAATCGCATGTTAGCACCCTTTTTCATTACGCTTCCCTTTGCATCTCTAATGAGATGCAAAGTGGGCGTTCCAGAGCAAAATAATAGGAGAAATGTCGCTAAGCGACATTTCTCCTATTATCATGCTTCACGCTAACCCTGTTGGAGACAAAAAAAGCAGTGCTAACCACAGTTAACGCTGCTTTTTTACGTCTGCTATTTTTCAGACTTAGCCATGTAATCCAATGGGAGGTGGATTACATGGCTAAATCCACCATGGGCTATCAACGAGGATATCCCTATCCTTGTAGTTTTATTGCTGCATTACCAGCGATAACCTCCCAAAATGCAGCTATCGCTGGATTTTTTATAGCCTAGGCGGTAAGCGTTGTTAATAACGCGATAACCAGGCGATATTATCCAGCGACAGCGGGCGTTAAAAAAATTAACGCTAAGCGCCCTTAGCGTTAATTTTCCCTGTTCCTTGTTAATATGCCCCTTTGTTCTCTTTGCATGCGGTTGAAATGAAGGCTTGCTGTGTTCTCCTACATAAAATATAAATACATTTCTATTTATTCGAAGGGTGAACTAGACTTCGTCCTTTGTGTCAATAGAGATTGCTAAAAAACATTTTAAATTGGCATTCTATACTTACATGGCAGTCATGAATTTTAAGTATAGTTTTTATTTGACACATATTGTAATATTTTTTGATTGTTTTTTGTTTTTGTCATTTAATTACTTTATGCAATCGAACATCTACGTTTAACACCAATTTTAATGTACAAAATTGGAATAATAACCTACCAGTCGTGGTACTTTGGCCAAGACTTTGTCAGCCAAAGACAGGCTGCTCTTAAAAATGTTTAAAGCAATGTGTTTTAACTTTTCGTTTTTTAGTGTTGTATTTTTCAACAAACACAGCGGAAATGTGCAGAAAATTTCACAATGCAAATGATTGCATGCATAAGCAGACAAAATAGGACAGTGATGCTGATGCACAATCATTATTTGTCAGCAATATTTTAATTGCCAATTATCAGTATTTTTTTAATTATTATAGTTTAGGATTAACTGGCACGATCGATTAAAGCTATTATTATAATGATTGACTGCTATTGTACCTCTGGGTATTATTTAAAAAATCACTCTGGCCATGCTTACCATTGACATATTGCAGTGCAACTATCCATCATTCTGTTTCTAAAAGATGGTAAACAGCAAAAAGGTGCTATTTCTATAGGGAGAATTGTTCTTATAATCTAGAGAAAGCACCATTTGTGGTAGTAATTATCATCATCCTATTATTACATACATAAGGCACCTCTCATCATTAATATATTTTTGGTAAGTAACAGTCATTAGTAAAGCCACCAGAGAGAGGGCAGTGACCTAGAAAAAGAGGTTATCCATGCAAGAATACATAATGACATGAATCATATAAAATAAGTGCTAGCCACTAAATATTGAGGGGCATATTATCAAGACAGGTGATACAATTATCGCCGCTTTAGCATCAGAAAACTGCCGCTAAAACGTCGATAATGGGCTTGATAATATGCTCCATGGAATTCCAATTGAAGCCCATGCATATCAGCAAGGGCCGGCGATAATAATTGCTCAGTGCTCTTAGCGTGAGGATAATTATCGCCGACCAACTCTGAATTTTATCGCGGAGATAGCGTGCTATTAGCAATGCTTATCTCCAAAGCGATAAAATTCAGAGCGCAAGCTGCCAATTGTGAAATTATCGCTGGAAATACAGCGATAATCCGACAAGGTTTGGCGATAACTTGCTGATAGGGATAGACATACTTAGCCATGATATCCACCTTACATAGGATATCATGGCTAAGTCAGAAAAATACCAGATGTAAAAAAGCAGCTTTAACCGCGGTTAGCGCTGCTTTTTTTATCTCTAACAGGGTTAGTGATATCCTTGATAATAGGAGAAATGTCGCTTAGCGACATTTCTCCTATTATTTTACTCTGGAACGCCCCCTTTGCATCTCATTAGAGATGCAAGGGGAAGCATAGAGTAAAAGGGTGCTAACATGCAAATTTGCGTGTTAGCACCCTGTTGCTGATCGGGCGCTAGTTTTATCTCTGCTTTTTTGGCTTTTAAAGCCACAAAAGCAGAGATAAAGCCCTTGTTGATATGCCCCCATGTTAGATGTGAAGGACATCTAACCTAAGCTTCAATTGGAATTCCATAGAGCATATTATCAAGTCCATTATCGCCGTTTTAGCGGCAGTTTTCTGCCGCTAAAGCGGCGATAATTGTATCGCCTGTCTTGATAATATGCCCCTTAATATTGTAATATGATGAATTTTGTAACGCTATGAACTTATGGATACGTTAGTTGCGTTGTTAAAAGTTGATTTTTATTTACTGTGCGTTTGTGTGAGTCAAATCCTCCCCATTCCTCAAACTCCTTTGAAGAATACTCAGGTATAGCACCAATTAAATGACACCATAACAACGAAATTTACTGAGAAAATGGAGAGCTTTGTTTCTGTTTGTTTTCATTCGGTGTGTGATTGTGACATGTAAACACTAGAAAATGATTCTGGGTCCTTGTTAATGAATTAGTGAATGTTGTACGTGCATTGCTTTTTTGTGAGTGTAAGCCTAATTTGTTTTCCCTTTAGTATGCCATTGTTCTTTTTTTACTTATTTTTTACATAAAATGGGGTTAATTTGTCTGTCAACTACCTTGTTTCACCCACCTCGATGAAACTGTGTGCAGTTTGACCTGGCACTATTTTAATTAGTTACAAAAATATACACTTTGCTCTTGAGTAAATTGCTAAATTTCACTTGTGCTAATTCCTGAAGTGAGAAGTATCGGATTTTTTAATCTTGTCCTAAGTGTTTAAATTATTCTCTCATATATTTAATGTCTTCTTGAGCGATAGCAAAAGAAGCACACGTGATACTCAGATTTCAATAACTGCCACATACATGAAATCATAAAACCAATTCAATAAGAAGTGATATTTATACCTTACAAGGATTCTAAGCATATTCTTATATAGGATATTTTAGGTCTCACCTTCAAACAGCTTGAGCTATATGACATGAGCTTTTGTCATCACACAACCCACCGCACAACTTAACACAGTGCACAACATACACAAATACATTTACTGAGAGAGGCTTTTAGGCTGCAGTGGTGGCTCCTCCGCTAAGGTGGAGAAGTGTCGCCCCACCGCTTTTCAGCAGTGTAAAATAGGAAAAATAAAATTATAACACAATGTTATTATCATCTTATTTTTCCCTGCGGAAGCAGTTTTTCACAGACAGGGCCGGACTGGCCATAGCGGGCACCGGGCAATCCCCCGGTGCACCGGACGGGTGGGGCCAGTTTTGGGCCCCTGGGTGCCGTTTTTGTTACAGAGCCGTTTTTACAGCATAGCTGCAAAATCGGCCAGGTAACAAAATCAGCCGAAAACCGGCCCTGGCAAAGAGCTCGGCGGCACCCCCAACCCCCCCGGGGGGGCGGGGGTGGCCAAGCCCTTTGCCAGGCCCGGTTGTGGTTCCCAGTCCGGCCCTGCTCACAGAGCAGGGGATGGAGTGGTGAGTGCACTCTGTCAGTGTGCAGGACGGTTTAGCCAGCTGTCTTGGGCCACCAACTGTACTGCACACTGCATGTTCTCCACTGACTGTAATGCACAGCCTGGGTGGAGAACATGAAAGGCTCCCACTGCCTGTCTGAGCACCAAACCACGGCCCTCAGACCAATCACTACGCTGTTATCAGCAGCGTCGTGATTAGCTTAGGGGAGCCTGTGTGCTTCCTGCTTCAGTTCCGGCTGGTAGAGACACAGAGAAATGACGAAGGAGAGATAAATGAAAAGGTAAGTGTATTTTTTCTCTTTCTCCCCCGCCCTGCCACCCTCGATTCATGCCAGCCACCACTGTTAGGCTGCCTCTTTAAGTCACTGACAGTTGTGGTTCAGGTGGCTTTAGGAATTGCCTCAAAGGGCTGTCTGCAACATTTTGCGAATGTGAATGTCTAAAAAGTAGCACCCCGATACCTACACCCATAAGCACATACTCACACCTGCACTTATTCAGACACACACACACATGCACTTAAGTTGCCCCTGTATTCCCGGCCCAGTGCCATCAGTTGAGTTTAGGTGCTGCCCACTCATCCCCACCCTACTCCAGCAGTCATTCTATGTTTCAACTTGCTAGATTAGCCAATCCTTGCTGAAATATAGAATGACTGCAGATGGCTCCTGCTTTGTGGTTTTCCAAGGGAGCCTATACATCGGATAGTGTAATTTCAAATTTGAATGTCAACATTGCTGCTTCTTCTTTTTACCCCTTTGTTGGACTGTGACAAAAAAACAAGTACCGGCACCAAAATAAAAGTGCGCCCTCCCTCCTTAGTGAAGCAGAAAGTGAAAAAAGTGGTCTATGTTTGCACATTGGGGTGGCTTTAAACTTGTAAAGACACATTGCATATGTGTTTTGCAAGGTATAGCTAATGCTTGGATTTGAGATTGCTGCAGGCAATATTTGTTTTAATATCAGGGAAATCAACAGTAAAACCCGGCCCAGTGGACAATAAAACAGCCACACAAACTGCCACAAAACTGGCCACACACTGACTTGTCAGATCAGCAATTTTCACACTGTCTGGTTACCCTATGGGCCAGTCCAACCCTCTCCATTCCATACTGGGATCACTTTGCTATATTTAGGAAATTAAAGAAAACAGAGAACAGTATCTCTCTTCATCATAGTGAGCAGGGTGATGCTTTGTAAGTATTGGTAGCTGTTGTGATGCAACCTATCGCATTTCTAAAAGATGACATGACTTATAAATTATTTTAATACATTAAAAGATAATTACAATAGGAACAGAATAAGCATATTATGTCATGCCTTCTCTTTTGTTGTCTTGGTATTCGATTGGTCTTAATATTCCATACATTGTACCGAGTTATTCCTGGGATGTGTTTATTTCATATAACATAAGTGCTCTATCCAGATGGCCTCTACGTTTCCTCCTTTGAGTTTTAGGGCACTCATTTTAGTTCCGTTTTTGAAGCGCATCTTGGACTGCACCGACTTCAGTTATGTGAAAGTGGGCATTGGGTCAATAACTTTAAAATATTCTAGGGAGGTCGCCTACGCTGAATTGCTTCATACTATTATAGATTAATTGAATGTAGTAATAGTCTATTTTTTTAGAAAAATATTTACAGTTATTTAAGTTATATGATCTGTACGTTTCAGACGGTGGGAGGCCCTGTCCAAAGCCACGTTAATTACCAAAAACAGTGGTCCTCAAATGATTTGAATAGGGATGAAAATAAATATATCCAGAATCGGTACTATATTAAGGATGTCCAGCCGGACAACCAATTTAATTCTTCAATAAAACAATGCAGATATGCAACAACAAAATACTTGTGGGACACAGTCCTGTATCCGCTAAGAACAATGACATTTACAAAACACACAAAGACATTTCAGGCAAGACAAAGGAGCTTATTTACATTATCCATTGTTTTAAGCTTTTTCAAAACAGCAATTGCACTTTTTTATGCAATGGATTGATGTGCATGCTGTTTTAACTAAGGTCGACGACGTTTCGATCCTGTTAAGAGGATACTAGGATCATCATCAGGACAGTGATATGTACAGGCCTGATTGTTAAAGAAATTGCCTGTGGGAGAAACAAGGGGTGATGTAAAGAAAAAGATAAGCGGTGATTGGAAAAAGGAGAGAGAGAGAAGATAATTAGAGCTGTAAAATGGCAGCTGTGATATAGGTACAATAGTGGTGCCAGGCTAACACGCTGGTGTAGGAACATGCGTCTGATTGCGGTGAGTGTTGGTCAGAATGAGACTAGGGGAAAGTGAAACGCAAGTGAAGCGGATGACATGCGTATTAAAAATGAATGACGAATGATTAGGAGCGCGAGGTATAAGCGCCGGAAAGGATCAGGCATTAGAAGGTGCCTACGGAATAGTCCTTATGTGCTCACAATAAGCCTCGACAGGGACGATCAATACAACGGGGACCGCTTACCGTAGTAAGAAGTCCGTATGCACAGCGTGTGCAACGCCTCGGAGGTGTAAACTGCGCTACAAGCGTCAAGGGTGAAATCCAGCGGTGAAAACAGGATTGCGGGTATGAACGTGAAAATACTGAAACATGAAAAGACCGCGTTAGGCAGGAAAGCTGTGAGCATAGTGGATAAAAACGGGGCAGTGAGGGAGGCAGGGTACCTGGAATAGAAGGAACCGGGAGTAAAGACCACTTATTGAAAATCCAACGAAGTTAGTGGCTCAGGTCCGTGACAACGTGACAATGCACTATAAGGGAAGGAAGCTACGAATTAGAAGACAAAACACCTATGGGAGGAGCAGTGACGGAAAGTGAAATGAGCGCTTACCGGAATAAGACCAGGTCCTCTGATACAGTTAGCCGAGTGACAAAGTTGCAGTGAGGACGTGCAGGTATAAATGCTATGGAAGCGTGTGGGGCACTAGAACGTGTGAACGCGCCACCATGTTGGAAGAACCACAATAGAAAGGGAAAATAGACTAAGAATTGTTCAGAAAAAGTATAAAACAAGGATTTCAAAACAACACGCTATAGTTTGTGTGGGAGACAGATTCTTTCTCAGGAATGAACAATAGTATACTTGAAAGACAGTTTTAAAGGTTCTATAAGCAATGAATGCCTAATATTTCGAAAATGGCAAAAAGGGAAAACAAGGTAATCAACCTAAGACAAATTTAAATGTAAGCAGTAGAATGTAGAAACAGCAAAGTGGTACAAAGTAAATAAATCGGTCATGATCAGAGATACAAGGAGGGCATTGTAAAATGGCAAAAGGTGGTTTAAGCAAGGGGTGTTACCCATGAGCTAGAGAATTGAGGGTCATGGAAATGTACAAAATTGTGACAGGGGTAATTAAAGCAATTTTGTAAAACAGGAATTAACAACAACCACAGAGGAAGTACAGAAACCTGTAAGGAAAAATCCAAAAAATCAAAGAGTCACAGTGTATTCAAATGAGGTTGGTCCAGTCCTCGTTGCAATTCAGGCCTTGCCTGATGCTGTTGGTACGAATAATCATTCTCAATTCTTCTTTGTTCAACATTTTTGCAATGTCACCACCTCTTGGTGGTAGTTTGATGGTTTTGATAACTGTCCACTTGATGTCGTCCTCTGAGTGACCCATTTCAGAAAAATGTTCGACAAGGGGGGCATTGGGGGTTTTACAACGTACTCTGCTTCTGTGCTGGCCAATGCGTAATTTGACTTTTTGTGTTGTTTGGCCAATGTAAACTTTGTTGCATGGATAGGAAATTAAATAAATGACATTGCTGGTATTACAGTTGGAGAAAGTATTCAAAGTAATAGAAACATTGTTAAATACAAAATCTTTTCCTTCCATAGTTGTACTACATACATTGCAATTGCCACATTTCGCATGACCAATAAGAGGCGCAAGACCCCAATGCGCATCAAGGGTTACCATTGGGCGATGTGAGGGAAGGGCAGCTCTTACTAAATGGTCCTTGAGGTTACGGTTCTTTCGGAAGTCAAACAAAGGTCGCTATATTGAGAGGTTGCCAGCAATCAGTACTGGCCAGTGTTGCAAGATAGATTTGCGAATTTGATTTGAAGCAGGGGAGAAGGTAGTCACGCAAACTATACGATTGGTGTTGGTTTTGATTCTAGGTGACAAAAGAACTTCCCTCAGGCAATACCATGCTCGTTTTTGTGCGTTACGTACTAGCCTCTTTGGTTAGCCACGGGCTCTGAGTTTTTTAGTGAGAGTGGAAGCTTCGAAGAGGTAATCTTCTTTGGAGAAGCAATTGCATCTGATACGCAGAAATTGGGAATATGGTAGAGAGTCTCTTAAAGCTCGAGGGTGATGACTTTCATAGCAGAGTAATGTATTCCTCTCAGTACTTTTTCTGTAAAGTTTTGTGAGTAATTCTCCATTGGAGTGATATATGGTTAGGTCAAGAAATGGGATATGTGATCTGTCATGTGTGTTGGTGAAATTGAGGCCAGAGCAGTTATTATTCAGCCAGTGGACAAATTGAGAAAGTGTAGCCTCATTATGATGCCAAATCAGGAAAATATCGTCTATGTAGCGCCGCCACAAGGTGATACCTGTGAGGAATGGGTTAGTGGTAGAGAGAATGGAAATCATTTCTAAGTGGTCCATGTAAAGAATGGCTAAGTTAGGTGCAAAAACTGCACCCATCAAAGTGCCTTTCACTTGTTGGTAAAATTCATTCTCAAAACTGAAGAAGTTATGGGTCAGACAGAGTTCTAACAACTGAATGATGAAGAGTGTGGGGACAGAATGGGGGCGGGGTCTGGAATCTAAGATCCCTTGGAGAACCAGGAGTGCCGGGATTTGTGGAATGTTGGTGTAGAGAGATTCTACATCCATGGTGCACAGGATATCATGTACAGGGTCAAAGGGATGATGTTCGATGAGGTTGATCATAGCCATACTGTCTCTGATATAACATTGAGTCAGTGGTACGAAGTCCTTAATGAAATGGTCAATATATTGGCCCAAAGGCTCAAGAATGGAGCCGCAACCAGAGACTATGGGACGTCCGGGTGGGTTAGTCTGGTTTTTGTGAACTTTTGGGAGGGTGTAAATGACTGGGTTGTGAGAAGATTTTACATTGAGGAAGAGGAATTCTTTTTGACTGAGGAAGCCATCCATTTCTGTCCAAAGCCATGTGCTGCGAAGACTGGGACAAGGCACCAGTCCTTTTAAGACCAGCATGCAGGTAGTTAGAGATTTAGCCCTGTCACCTTCTCTCATTGGTTATCAGATACTGCTTCCTCTTGGGGTTCTGTGGGAGTCAGTCTTATCATACTAGGCTTTTTTGGGCATGCTGTATTAGAAGATTCAGCAAAACGAGCCCTAATAAAGAATCCTGCGCTAGTCATGGTGCCCAGATTCAATGAAGAAGAGGACCCTCTGGGCAGGAGTGAGTGTGGTGATTGTCTGCGCTAAGGCACCAGTAGCGACCCGTGGAGGGAGTTCCGTGGAGTGGTGAGGCGGGGCAGGGTGGGGGGTAGCAAACTCCGGAATATGGATAAACGGAAGTAAGTAAACAATGAAATAAATAAAACGAATTTCATTGCTTGCGCTGCATCGCATTTTCACTGCTTCCTGGGTTTTCAGGGGCCTGAACACAAATGAATCCATTATCCATCTCATCCAGAGGCTGCTGCAGCTCAGGATCTGTTCCCATGCCCTCATCTCCAAGTCTCACTCCTCATCCTCTTCCTGCTCTGTAGCTGTGTCCTGTAACTGGTGAGCCTTCTCCCAGGCTCTCAGGACCTTCTGGAGCTCCTGCTTTTTGGAACCCTTGGTTATTAGCATCCACCTTTCCCTACAGAATCCCTTGAGCCCAGCCACAGTGTAGCTCTGCATTTTGTTGAGCTCAAACTCCATCTTTACAGCAGATAGAGTCACAAAAGTCAGGTGGAATGGGAATGAATTTGAAAAAAAGCAACGTGAGGATAATCAAGGAGAATTGAAAATTTAACAAAATCTCAAATTGATCTACAAAAACACAAGTATTGGAACCCACCACTGAGGATCAATGTGAGAAATTGAGTTGTTAGTTGAGGGGACTAAACCTCTACTCAAGAAACAACCACAATCCTTGTCAAAGTAAACCACAAAATGTCACTAAAATACCCTGTGCTTACCCCTCTGGTAGCCTGGCTCAAATGCAGTCAGGCTTCACTTAGAGGCAATGTGCAAAGTGTTCATATAGCGCATAAACAGTAAAAAAGTGAAAACACAACTCAAGAAAAAGCTCACACCGATTTAGAAAAATAGAGTAACATTTTGTAAGGAAATGGGCTCTACCCATCTAATCCGCCTGGAGTTTATGCTTTTTGACCTTCTGCTGTGTGCCCGTTCTACTGTGGGTGAGCCTCAAAATCGGTGACTCCCCCAAGGTAAGCTAATTGTAAATGGACTGCACATGTTGTACTTCCATTGTCCTCCTTTTAAGACAAGGTTCCTGCCATGCTGCATGGGTAAGGGGCACTTGACTGGTTACATGTGAAAGGGCACTTTTCACCCTGCGGGGCAAAGTTAATTACATTTCTCCCCAGCAGCAGGAACAAAGGCCTCCCCACATAAAGGGAGAAAGTAACAGTGCTTCACTCAGGTCCTGAGGAGGAAAGGTATGTGGATGAAGGATCTGCATCAATCAATCAGGTGTCATACTGTACCAGGGATGGGCCAGTCCACTGAACAAAAGAGGGAGCCCAGACCCCAGGAGCCAACACAGGAGGGGGATTCATTTGAAGAATTTGTGGGAAAGACCATGACAGTGATTTCAGCGGGGGCAGAGCTCATCCACCAGAGCAGATGTGACAAGTGACTCCTGGGTGATGCCACTTTGAAATGTCCCAGCAGGCTGTGCAGGATGGTTGGGACAGGGGCAAAGAGGTGATGTGGCATCCCAGGGTGTGTTTTTCTGCTGGACATTGGGGCTTGAGGTTACAACTGTTGACAATGGGAAGGAAGAACCCTCTGTTGGCCATCTGGACTAAGAACTTTAACTTCAGTTCACCACAGGGCCAGTGGGGATCTAACCAGGACAAGGGAATCTGGTCCCCTTAAAACCCCCTGAAGCTAGTTGGGGGAGAAACTGGGCTTCTGCACCAAGGAGGAGAAAAGCCCCAGAGGAAACCAAGCACAAAGGCTAGCAGAGGAAGCCTTTGAAACCAGCTCCCTGCAAAGATTGCTGCCTTAGAGGCCAGGAGGTCTAAGGAAAGTTCACCAGGTGGCTAGGGCTCACCACATGGAAGCACTGCAAAATGGCCAAATGGGGCCCAAGATATGAGTAGACAAAGATTTTGACCTTTGACTACCCCAACAAGGCCTGGCGCACATAGAGCCCCGCTGCCCAAGCACCTCATTCCCAGGGAGAGGGCCAGGACCTGGGGATCACCACAAGCATACTTCCTAATTTTAACATGCTGGAGGGGGCATGAATGCGGGACTAGGCACCCCATGCCCCAGACCTATTAATTGATTGAAGGGCTTGGGATCCCCAAATCTGGGCCCCCAATGACCATGGCGATGGGGGAGGACCAATGCACTTCTCCTAAAGGATTGATGAAGAAAAGGGGATCCCTGGTTGCTGACTCAGGCCATCATACAGAGGAGGAGGATAGGGGAGTGCTGTCATCTGTGGCAGGCCTGCCCCACTCCCTTTGCCCATGTCTGGGGGGTTGCAGCGTCCGCCACAAGAGGCTACACCCTGGCCACTGGAGCGAGCAAGGAAGGAAAGACTGCCAGCTCCTGAGTCCTTATGAGGGATTGCGGGCCACGCGGGGAGCTGACTGGGGCAGCCATTTATGGGATGCAACCGGCCACCCCCAATCACCCAGATTCAAAGGAAAACATAAAAACAAAGACAACAGCTCTCACCATGCTCATTAAGTACGCACAAGCTCCTTGAGGAGAGCCCCATAATGCCCTGTGAGGCTTAACGTTGATGAAGCTTGAGAGGGCCCCCAGACAACAGGGCCACAATCTACTAGGAAACAAAATCCTGGGGGAGCTGCACAAGTGCTGCAGCTTCTCCAAAGAGACCCAAAGACGTTATTCCTAAGTACTGACTTTACATTTGGAAGGTCCGCAAAGCAATGACTGCTCCATGAATGTCTCTGAATTGTCAAGCACTCCCAAGGCTGCAACATGTGCTCTATAGCTGGGAGTGCAGTGCTCTGTATGGGCCACGTTTATGGCTCAAGTTACTGTGGCATAAAGATGTCGAAAAAGAGTGTACATGTTGTGCAACGCCCTCTAGGGGTGAAGTTTATGAATACTTGCGGTCTTTTAAATGGCATCTATAATGGTTGAAAGTATATAGAAAAGCACACAGGCACATGTAATGAACATTTTTAAATGCTTTATCGAAAGAATATTGTTGACAGTGCTTACTGATCAGAAGGTATATGTTTTATTAACATTAAAAACTGCATTTATTCATAGTAATTTTTGATTCTTTCATTTTCGCCAAAAATGATGATATTTTGACACATGGGGGCATATGTACAAGCCCCTATCGCCACCACAACATCACTTTTACTGACGTTGTGGTGGTGATAGGGGCTGTGCCTTACGTACAAGGCGTGTTAAGCCACTTAACGTGGCTTAATGCTGCCTTTTACATAGGGCCCCCTTTCACGCTATGGTTAGGGTGAAAGAGGAGGGCAGTGTGTGTTGTGGAGGCCGTTCCACCGCAACGCCCAATCATTTTGATGCTGCCCCCATGTACAAGGGTGGCGTACATAGGAGGCAGTCCCAAAATTAAGACCAGGTAAATACTGGTCTTAAGTTGGCGAAATGAGGAGAAATGCATTATTTCTCCTCGTTTTGGCTTTTTCCATGTGTGCTGCCTTGTGCAGCACACATGGAAAAAGCAAAATTCCATGGTTTGTTTATGTACAGGAAGGTGGCCCACGCCAGATGAATCATGAGTGTCTGAAGGTTATTTAATATCGCCAGAGGCAGCAGCATCAGAATGTTTATTAACAAGAATAAGAACTGGGGCAACACCACCATTTTCATGATTGTTAAGCGTCCCGCAAGCAACAATGGCAACGTAATCCAGCAGTCTATTGTGTCCAAAAGTTTCTGTACTGCTTTTCCATAGTTGTGTAGCATAACGACCAACCGGTCTGTCTATACCTGTATCCCCAGATAGCCCACCAAAACCGTCATCCACTGCAGCGGATAGTCTAACTTTACTGACATCATAGCTGGGGTGAGTGGGAAAATGGTAGACTTATCCCAATATAAACAATGCCCGGAGTGTCCTCCGAAAAGCACCACCACTTGCAGCATCGGTGCAAGATTACGCTCTGGGTCACATATTTAAAATAGCATGTTGTCTGCATAGGCCGAGATGATCAGCCTATAACCCGGGATTTGTACGTCCCAATGTGTGTGGTGCAGTGCGCAAGCCTAAGGCTCAGCTACCAGAGCATACAGCATGGGGTACAGGGGGCAACATTGTCTAGTTCCCCTCGTAATATCAATGGGGGCAGTAACAATGTCATTAATATGAATTTGGGCAGTCAGTTAGGTGTAAAGCAAGGTCACTAGCCACAGGCCGACGTCTCCGACCCCTACGCACCTCAAGACAACAAGCATGAAACCCCATTCCACCGAGTTGATCGCTTTCTCGCATCGAGAAACACTACTGCCGCATGCAGCTCAGGGTCCAATCTCTTAATTGTGTCGAACAATGTTCTGAGATTAAATTTAAAGCTACTTCCTGGGACAAACCCTGCTTGTTTAGGTCTCATCACCCCCAGTAACAACTGGGCTAATCAGTTGGTTAATATCTTTTCATATGTTTTGGTGTCAATGTTCAGTAAGGAAAGCAGTCAATAAAACGCGCAAATATATGCTGGCTTACCTGGCTTCAATATAGTGGCCAAAAGGACCTCACGCATTGTGGGGGGCAGACAGTCATCCTTTATATTTTGTTTTTATTAACAAGCGAATATTGAATACATAAAATAATACTCATCATAATTAAGACATTAATTAGGTAGAACAGGGGGGCAGAAGTAATATGAAAAAATATGAAATTAGAGAAAAAGAGAAAGTGATAACTTCAGAGAGAGTCCCAAATCCAGGATCCCCCTTTACATTTATTTAACATCGTTGTATTAATGGTATACTAGACCATATCAAGGCTGATTCGGATTAATAAACCTGTCGTTATAGTGCCCACCATTCTTTGACAATTGGTATAGTGGGATTTATCCAAACTCTGGCAATGCCTAATCTGGCACACACAATGATAATCGAGGCGAAGGACCTTTCATAGACCGGAGGAGGATTTCCTTCTCTTAAAGCTGAAACTCGTAACCGAGATGCTCCATAAGTAGAGAGGATAGGTCCTTCCAGATTTTTCTTTAATAATGGTCAGCAACAAACATATGCTTTAAGTCTGCTGCATACTTCTTGCATTTTGGGCAATAAGAGTCATAAGAAGCTTAAGATGTTGCCCACTTAGAAATATATACTGGCGTGTTATACAATATAAAGATTGTCCTAAACTGCTGAAGTTGCAGACTAGCAGAGGCTACTGACCGGTCTAAGGTATCCAAGGCCTCCTGTATGTCCTTCACTATTATCTCAGATGCGAGAAGCCAGCTCAGTTTTGCAGATATCTGTCAGCTATCCTGATGTGTCGATGAGATAAATTCTGTGCTTATTGAGATCTTAGCAGGCATCCCATATATACAAGACAGTATTTCTGATATAGCTGGTTCACCTTGCATTTTCTGCCCATATAGGAAGTAATCCCTTACTTGCAAATATTTATAGAAAAGGTGTTGAGGGAGCCCATACTCCTCTTGTAATGAATAAAGTGAGTGAAATCCCTGGCTGTCATACAGATGAACTAAATTATTAACACCCAAATGTTGCCAGATTTTCCCGATGTCTCGTTAACAATTAATTCTAGGGATTACAGATACCACCATATTTAGGTACACAGCTTAACAGTCACGTAGAAGCTATAGTTACTCTTAACTACGAGCCACTTCTCAACCTGCTTACGGCTAAGCTACGTTATTGGCATCGGCTTCCTCTTAGCATCCTTGGTAGGTGTAATGTTATGAAAATGAATATATATTACCCAAGTTCTTATATTTGTTTAGTTCAATACCATTAGGGGTACCATGATCTTTCTTCAAGCGCATAGAAAGTATAATTGGCTGCATAATATGCTGAAATATGCAGACCAGAAGGGCTCTAAGTTTAAATAAGCTGACTTACAAACACGGGGGCTTTAAGCTCCCAGATTTTAAACTGTATTATTGGGCTGCATTTGCCACGTGGATTAAAAGCTTATTAACCGGTCGTGAAGTTGGCCCGTCCGCACTGGCCTACAAACTAGACTGTTGGCCATCGATTGGATTTATTATTCACAAGACCACAGACCTAAATTATTACAAGAAGGTCAGATTCAAGATAGTTAGGGACATAACGAGGATAAGGCAGGAAATCTCCAAGATATATTCCCTGCCTTCGCTGCATTATTTTACCATACTATGGGGTAATGCAATATTTCCAGAATTATTTCATGGCATACATCCATCCACCAACATCTCATCGTACAGAGAGACCAAGTGTGGGATGTGTTGATCCTGGTAGGACAGGTAATAGGCCATCGTAAGCCCATCGGTACCTTGAGCCATCCCAGACGGCATATCCTTGAGGGCCGCGCGTAGCTCCACTGGGCACATGGGGGCCATGAGGTGCTTTCTATGCTCAACAGTAAGTCTCTGTATAGCAATGTGTGCCAGATAGTCCATGGCAGCAATATCATCATAAGCGAGCGGTAACTTATATAAATCAGCATAATATCTTTGAAAGTGGTAAGATACCTGTTCGTCAGCACTTAGGTTCTGCACTTGCTTGTCTTGTATCTCAAGGATTACATTTTCCTCCCTGCGGGGGTTCAGCAGCACTGTTGGAGTTGCACCAGGTCACTCACCCTCACCATACAAGTGTGCCACTACATATTTTCCTAAGTGGTTCACCTTGCTCTGTGCAGTATTGTGAAACTCATCTATCTTAGCCCTGATGTCACCCAGAAGGCTCTGTTCGGCCATGTCCCTGTGCTGCCACTCAAGCTCTGCGATCTCTGTCTCTAATTTTGCTAGGTGACCCTGAAGCAACATGAGGACCCCCACAAGTTTAGACAGCATGATGCCTTTAAGGTAAACTTTGAATGTTTCCCATGTCTCTAAAAATGTATCCACTTAGCCTATATTGATGTAGAAAAACTTGTCGATTGCTTGCACCAACTCCTTGCGAAACACGGACTCCAATCGTGAATATGAGGGAAAGCGCCATGAAAACGCAGGCGGCCACTGTGCTCGCAACTACCGCTCTTAAAGTACTGGCAAATGGTCAGAAAATATATGCATAGGAGTGGCTCACAGCGTCAGATATGAGAAGCCAGTCCCCCCAACAGTAGCCAATATTCAATGCGGGCATGGATGTCGTGTACGGGCGAATAGTGGGTGTATCCTGCCCCAGTGGGGGACCAATAATGCCAAATATCCAACATACCCTCTTGCATAAGGCCTCTGCAAAGGCACAAGCCATCGTGAAAGGCCTCCAAGGAGGCCTTCTATATTGGTCCCGGTCAGGGCATAGGACCCAATTGAAGTCGTCCACCCATATAAGGGGTAGTTCCCACCATGGTGAAAAAACTGTGGAACATTATAGTTTGGACCATATATTCCAACCAAGAGAAATGGCAAGTAATTCTTATAATAGTGCACCACTACATATCTTTCTCTCGGTTCCACACACACCTCCTGCGGTTTGTTGCCCTATTCCCTGTGCACCCAGTTTAAAATGCCTCTGGACTGTGTGGTGAAGCCTGCCGCTGTACAGTGCCCCTGCATCCTTCGCTGTGTTAAGACTCTGCTCCCCAGCACCAGATGGGTTTCCTGCAGCACAGTTATATCTACCCTATGCCTCAGTAGGCAAGCCAATATCTTTTGTATCTTTCTGCAATCATTCAGCCCCTGACTTTCCACGCAATGAACTGTAGCAGCGAGTGGCTCGGAGGTTCTGTCGCTGCTTTCTGCGTGTCATCCGCCATTAATCACCTGTGCCACACACTCCTCCACATCATACCAAGGATCATTTGGCATCTGCAGCCATAGTCTGCACGTAAGAAACAACAACATGAAACTCTGCTCACCATCCTCCAACACTGTGAATACCCACAACATCCTCAGCAATACATCTTCCCTCCCCGTACCACCCATGCCCTCCCTCAAAAACTCTTGAACAGAACCAAGAGGAGCACACATGGGATCAGATGTTGCCTGGCCTGGTGCACCCTACAGCATGGAGCTGCATACCCAACATAGTATTTGCATAACACAATAGATTATAACAGTACTAACGAAATAGTCCCAACTGCAACCTCTTGAACAATGTAGTATTTCGTATTTTAGTCAGTGATGCCTAATGTCCCAGTTATTCACCCAGACATAGCTATGCCATTGAAACACTCTTATCACAGTTCAGTATACACAATACCAGCAGGGGCTCATGGTCACTCTGCATCTCAGGTATCCGTCCTAGGGGAGCTGCGGCGAGGCCCCGCAAGCTCCACCACCCCTTTGGACCCATTACTTGTGCAGGCTCTACAACTATGACCCATTTCCTAACACATATAATACATTATTTCACATCAAAAGTGCAATAATCAAATTAGTGGGACAATAATTATGATTTGTTTAAGTTTAAATCGAAACATAGCACCTAAAATATGAATGCTCCAACCTCAAACATCTAGTTGCATGAGACTGGGGCAAAGTTCAAAGTTATGTCCGACCACAGCGGAGTGCAGTTGGTATACACTAAGTGGATTTTGCCCAGTCTCTGCTTCCCTTAAGACTTAGAAGTATTTTTGAGAAATAATGCCTGAGAAGGCAAAGTTTAGCAAGGCAGCCTCCGGTGTCTGAGGAGTAGAAGTTGTCATTGAGTAGCCGCTGGACGAATATGTGGTAAAGATTTCTACGTTTGAACTTCGCCTCTTTTTTAAAACTGAAAAATTCCGGTGGGACAAAGCAGCAGGCTGTTGCTGATGAGGGCCCCATGCGGCCAAATTCACCTGCGAGGAGCCGCTGAACAGGACTTACTGCTGCGGAGAAGAACATAGCAGGAGCAGGCCAACCAGGAATACACCTTGGGATCGATGTGCCTGTAGGTACTGGTCTCCTCTCAGTTCTCAGGTCACTTTTTGGCTGAAAATTGTTTAAATCCCAAGGTTTGGATTTTGCTATATGGGTACCTTTAGCACCACTTCCAAGGGCCCCAGACTGGATAGGCATCACATGGAGGGTCAGGACTCAATTCAAGCTGGGCCCAGGTGCAGGTTTAAGATGGTTGGAGCCTTTTCTGTCCCTGAAGCTCTGATCAGAGGCCAGTCAACTAGCCCTTGCAGTCACTCTGATAGTCCTGAACTCAAGCGGAAAAGCAGGTCTCAAGCAGCAAGGCAGTCCTCTGAGGGCACGGGGCAAGCTTCAGGCAGCATGACAGTCCAGAAGCGAACTAAGGAGTGGGTCTTATGGTCCAATTGTTATAACTTGTGCCAGCTTTGAAGTTGAAGAAACATCTAGAGCCCCACCAGATGCTCTTGCAATTTCCAGCCTCCCTTCCCAGGCTCCACTGGGCCTGGGAAGGCATCCCCAAGGTGAAAGCCAGGCATCCCGCGGCGGGATGCCTGGCTTTCACCTTGGGGATGCCCAGTACGGGTTATCTCACAGGGAAAAGCAAGGATGGGTTCCCAATGCAAGCGCCGAGATGCCCAAGGGTAAGTCGAGCGCTATATAAGTACATACATACAGTGTGAGAGAGAATTGTGTTCTCCCAATACCTGTTCTCTGAGGAAATGGTGGACAGGGGAGCTGAAAGGGAATTTTAGCTGCAGATGGCAAAACTAAAAATGGAGAGAAAGCCTCCACCCCCATAGCTGATTTTGCCCACCCACACACTTGTCACATGCTGTGAGAGTCTGCGGGACTAGGAGAGTCAGCAGGGTTTTGTGGAGAGAACCAGGAATTTGCTGCATCCCGTCCGCCCGCTAGGCATTGCATGTTGTACGGCTCCTGTTCCTGCTACGAGCCGTAGACTGCTGGGGGTAGTCTTGGTCTGGGACAATTTTGCTTCAATTGCCGCTTGGCCCTGCACCGGCCTTGCACCACCAGCAATCATGGGGGAAGGTTGTGCAGTTTTCCCTGTGGTGTGGGGATCTAGGACAGCTGCAGCTTTGTAGGTACCTGTGCTGTGCTTGTGTCCACGGGGCGATACCATGCCCACTACTGTGCCCGACCTTCTTGAGGAGGCTAGCTGGCCCAGGTGTACGGCAGGGTGGGTGGATGGTTAAGCTGTCAGCCAGCCAGACAGTCAGTATTGCTACTAAGCTCCACTGCTGCCCTTACCCCCAGTTTCCAGCCCCTGGATTGAATTGCCTCTAATGTATCAGATCCTGGTCATTAAGATGAGGTTTGCTTACTGCGTTTTTAAGCTGAACGTAGATCCACTGAAAAATATTAAAGGTGTAAGAAAACTCAATAACAGCACAAAAGATGGTGTGCCACTATTTTATTTAATCGATCACTAAGCTTCTCGTTTTGTGTTTGGATGAGTGCAGAGTAGAAATAAAAACAGGCTCGTCTAGAAATGGGTGCTATTGGAGCTCGAGTTAAGGCCTGTGAAATAAAACACAAATAATCAGAAAGGAATGATGAGAAGCATATGCTGAGCCTGAGATACATAGATTGTAGAATACTGTTGACTTAGGAGCACTTAAAATATTTTGATGACCAATAAAAGTGATTGTCTAAGTGGATCTAACATTGCTGAAGGATTCTAGTGCTAATTAATAGTGGCACCTGCTTTTATAGGATCCTTAACGTGTCTAAACCCTCATTTAAGTCTTAGTGGTCTGGCTCCGCATTTAAACCTTCCTAAATGAATGGCAGGATTTCCAATTATTGGCCATCTCTAAATGAGGTTCTTAGGGTCTGGTTTAAGGTTTTCGGGGATGGTATACTCCGCCACAAATGTGACGGATATCCACCATATTACATATGCCATAGGACATAATACATTTGTTATACAGAGGACGATATGCCTTGTATAAATGAAATTTCCCTCTGCCACACCCTTAATCAAGCCATTAGCCTCATGTATTGAATTCAGGTATCGTGGTTCTATGCTGTAAAATATAACTATTTATGCAGTAAACGGCCCAACTGTGCTATTTCTAGGGACATTCATAATACTGCTCAGTATATCAACCTTGGAAGGGTGAAACCACGAGTTGGACCGAGCAGGATTCGAACCTTTGCTTGGCAACCATCTAGGCGGGCACTAAACCCACTAAGTTATCAAGCTAGTGTACTATAAACTATCAGACAATATCAAACAATCTGCAGTTTTTCGGTATTCTTCACTTGAGAATAAAATTAGCATTTTCTCTAGTAATGCAAGCAAACTGAGTGGCTGATATGTACAAAGTAGATTTAGGACTGTCTTCTGCCTGTAATTAGTTATAATGCTCACTTGGGTAAATTACACAGTATGCATTAATGTTGAAGAAGCAGTGTACCTCAGTCTAACCCAAGTGTGTAACGTACACTCTCGGGTGATTAGTGCACTATACAAATTAACATAATATAACAACATAGCATAGCATGGTATTTTATGTACAAAGCAAACACAAGGAAATGATGGACAGAGCGCTAAAACTTTTCAGACACTCACCCCCAGTCACAGATCTGGGTTGAATCCATCATCATTCTTTAGCTCACTTCGCCACCCCAGTTCAGACACAGCTATATGCAAATCAGTCTTGGCCCTGTGCCTCTTGGGAACAGTCCAGCCGAAACTGCCAAGCCATGTCCTCCCTGGACCGGAAACAAGCTTCTTGGGAATTGTTTCGGGGCAACACCCCTCTTCAGCCAGGCTAGCTTGAATCCATGTACATGCACGTTTTCTCTTAAGATTTACTTGTGGGTGTTCCCAGGGGTGTGTTAGAAAAGAATTTAGGAATTTAAGGGAGATGAGGTAAAAACTAACCCAGATTGTGGCTCAGTAGGTATTTGCAAAACTTTGTACATGCAGGTCCCATACTTATCCTCCTTTCTAAGTTACATCTGAAAGGACAGGATGCAAATACTGCAGAAAGTGTGGGATGGTGCAGTAAGTAACCCTCTTATCACACGTTATGGGAAAAGGCAAGCGAAATAAGGATTAATAAAGTCTGTCTAGAAAAATGCGTAAGTGTGTTTTTTAAGGCACTGCTATTCTTTTACACCGGTTATTACATACATTGCAAGTTGTGCCTGTTTTAGTAGAGAAGTTTAGTGAATACCTTGAAGATTTGTGACATTGAGAGACATAGGGGGGTCGCTTAGAGTTTTCCACCACCATAAATTGGTGTTGCTCCCACGTTGCCATACCCCACTCAGAGGTGGGGTAACCACTGGGTTTCTGTCAGTGGAGTCTCAGATGATTCTACCATTAGAAACCATTGACTGGCAGCCCATCAACTGCTTGGTACCTAGCCAAAGGGACGCTCACTCTGTTCTGTGTAGGTTAAGACAAACAAACACCATGTTTTTTTTTCTCAGGACAACATGCAAGCAAAGAAAATCTTTAAATATCCTTAACCTAAGAGAGAAAGCTCCCCGAACACCTGTGACCTTTGCCGTTTGCTTTGCACCAGAAAATTCACATATTTGGAGTTTGTTGCTGCAAAGCAAAGACAATGTTATGCAGGCCACTTCAACATGGTGGCCCATCTCACTCTCATCACTGGATGTACTTTCATTATAGAAATCCTTATCTTGCAGCTGCAGATTGAAATATGGTGAAGCTGTTGTCCCCAGTGACCTGGTGGGATGCATGGGGCACAAGTCTTTTAAAAGGATACATTTGGTAGATTCCGAAGCTAAAACACAACACTCCGCCTTTGTGGTGTGACATGTTTCTGAGTGACAGAAGCAAAGAGCCCACTCTCTTGGTTAGAGAAAAATGGAAGTAATGGTAAAACAAAGGCTGGAGATATCATCGGTAATTCAATATCAGATTTGCATATATTTTTGGATATGTGTCTACTTGCCAGTACAGCCTGGAGAAAGAACATGGGAGACAGTAAATGCAGGGCAAAACTGCTCCAGCCACAACCCCGACTCCAACACAGCACTTGCCAGGTTCCCAGTAGGGAATGGCTGGTAAGAGGCTAAGGGGCATATTCTCAAGGAGCTATCGCCGAGTTAACGGCACTTTATCGCAGCCAAAGTTGCAATAAACTTATCGCCCCATTCACAAGCTGGTGTCAACAGCCCACAACACCAGTTTACCCGCGATAGCATCCGCTAAAAACATCGCCACAGATGACCCTGGCAACTATCGCTAATGAGATGCAGAGTAGGCATTCCTGTGGAAAAAGCCGCAACAACACCACTCGGCAACATTCGCAACGACTAGCGAGATCGGCGATAAGATCACAAAACATGCGATAAGGCGCGTTAGCAGCAGGAAATTAACACCTACTCGAACCTGGTGCAAAATCGGACAACAACCGGCAACAGACAAGGGAGCCCAGCCCAGAGCCAAACATGATGCACCCGGGCAACTGAACATGCAGCCTGGCTCCCCAATAGGACAACAACACCCACCGCCACCGGGACCCCCCCCGGAACCCTCCCACCCATACCAACACTGGGGCAGTGCAGGCAAAGACAGCGACCTGTTGAAAATGCACCAACCTCACACACTCATGTGTCAGGGGGCAATTGAATGCACACATGTCCTACTTGTACCCCCTTGGTGACACAGCACACAATATCCGCTACCGAAAGCTCACGCATACCATCACTGTGCAGGAAATAGTGGACCACCTGGGAATCTCCACCAACCTCAACGGCAACCACCCATTCTGAGTGCATGAGTCCTACATCTTCTGACAGCCCATCATCACCCAGCGCTTCCTGGCTGGCACCTACGGAAATGCACTGCTCGTTGACAAGTACCAAATGAACACACCACACACCTCAACTCCACAACCATGCAATTCACAACACTGAGAATGCACAAATCACAAACTCCCATACAACATGCCAAACAACATGCCCACCCACCAGACACGTTAGCACAACTCACTCTGGCAACCTGGGCCAGCCATGCACATAAGCCATCCACTGCATGGCACCTCAGCTACACGAAAGCATATTGTGGGAAGAGGTAGTGACCAGGCATGTACGAAGGAGGCAACTGACTGAGGAAGACCGGGGACACAATGCCAAGTGTGGCGTCGAAGCGAAGGCCAGACTGCAGCATGCAGACCACACACATATCCATGTTGACATACACCGCTGGTGTATGGAGTGCAGTGGACAGTGGACACAACCATGTCACCCCAGCCAGTGGGGAAGATCCTGGAAATGTAGCTTGTTAAGTCCCCCCCTGTAAGCGTGAGCGGAGCGGGCTGGCCCGGCGTACGCCAGGCACGCCTAGGGGTGTGAATAAAAAGCATGTAGCTCTGCGTGGTCCTCTTCCGGAATGTCCAAAGACTCTGCCAGGGCGGCACCCCTCAACCCGCCACGAGGCTGATGCCATCACCTTGAGCGGTGTTGCCTGTGTTCCTGTGCACCTGCTGCACCCTGGGAGGCCAGGCCAGTCCTGCCAGGCCCGGCGCACCCAGGCCTCAATGCACACCTGCCGACACCGGCGTGTGTCAATGAGGGCCCACCACGTGCCATTGCAAGCTCCAAGCCCGAATGCCGCGAACCTGGCAGCCTCCTCAGACCACCATGACCTACACGACACTGGCCCGCTGTATTCCCTTCTCATTGAAGTACTCCACCTGCATGCACAGCGGAAAAGTAGATCATACATTTGGAACTGAGTCTTGATTACACTATGGCAGAGAACATCAATTATGGGAGATTTTAACTCATTGTACTGGTCGATCGGAGATGGCGTTTGGGAGCGTAGAAGTTGAGGCGGCTGTTGAGGTAACTCGGGCCTTGGTTGTGTAGGGCTTTGTGTGCGTGGGTGAGGAGCCGGAAGGTAATTCTCTTGTTGACCGGGAGCCAGTGCAGGTCTCTCAGGTGTCTGGAGATGTGGCTGTGTCTGGGGATGTCGAGGATGAGTCTCGCTGAGGCGTTCTGGATCCGCTGGAGTCTCTTCTGGAGCTTGGCGGTGGTTCCGGCGTAGACGGCGTTGCCGTTGTCCAGACGGCTGGTGACAAGGGCCTGGGTGACCATCTTCCTGGTCTCGGTGGGGATCCACCGGAAGATCTTACGTAGCATGCGCAGGATGTTGAAACAAGACGAGGAGACGGCGTTGACTTCTCTGGTCATGGAGAGGGAGGAGTCCAGGATGAAGCCCAGGTTGCGTGCGTGCGTGGTCTGGCGGTTTGGGTGCGGTGCCCAGGGCGGGGGGCCACCAGGAGTCGTCCCAGGCGGAGGGCGAGGAGCCCAGGATGAGGACTTCCGTCTTGTCTGAGTTCAGTTTCAAGCGGCTGGTCGTCATCCATTCGGCTACGTCTTTCATCCCTTGGTGTAGGTTGGCTCTGGCTGTGGCGGGGTCGTTGGTGAGGGAGAGGATCAGCTGTGTGTCGTCAGCGTAGGAGATGATGTTGAGGTTGTGTTGGCGTGCGATGGCCGCAAGGGGGCTCATGTAGACATTGAAGAGGGTGGGGCTGAGCGAGGAGCCTTGGGGAACGCCGCAGATGACTTCTGTTGCTGCAGATCTGAACGGGGGTAGGCGAACTCTCTGTGTCCTTCCAACGAGGAAGGAGATGATCCAATCCAGTGCCTTCTCCTGGATTCCGACGTTGTTGAGGCGCTGCACTAGGGTGCGGTGGCAGACAGTGTCGAATGCCGCAGAGAGGTCTAGGAGGATGAGGGCCGCTGTTTCTCCGTTGTCCAGCAGGGCTCGGATGTCATCGGTGGCAGCGATGAGGGCGGTTTCGGTGCTGTGGTTGGCCCGGAAGCCAGACTGTGAGGGGTCGAGGGATCCGTTCATCTCGAGGAAGGCGGCCAGCTGCTTGTTGACTGTCTTCTCGATGACTTTGGCTGGAAACGGGAGGAGCGAGATGGGGCGGTAGTTCTTGAGTTCGGTGGGGTCCGCTGTTGGTTTCTTTAGTAGAGCGCTGAGATCGGCGTGCTTCCAGCTCTCCGGGAAGGTGGCGGTGTCAAAGGAGGTGTTGATGATGTCCAGCAGGTGGGGTGCGATGACAGCGTCGGCCTTGTTGAAGACGTGGTGGGGGCAGGGGTCGGTTGGGGGTCCGGAGTGGATGGAGTTCATCGTGCGGATGGTGTCTTCGGTGTTGATCGGTGTCCAGGCGCTGAGGGTGGTGGTGGGGGGCATTGGTGCGGTCGTGGGGGGCGTTGTTTGTGTGCTGAAGCTGTTGTGTATGTCAGCGATCTTGTTGTGGAAGTACGAGGCGAGGGAGTTGCAGAGGTCTTGCGATGGGGTGATGTCGTTGTTTCCGGCGTTGGGGTTGGAGAGCTCTTTCACGATGTTGAAGAGTTCCTTGCTGTTGTGTGCGTTGTTGTCCAGGCGGTCCTTGAATGCTGTTTTCTTGGTGGCGTGGATCAGTTGATGGTGCTTTCGGGTGGCGAGCTTGAGGGTAGTCATGTTGTCCGGTGTTGGGTCTCTTCTCCAGGCTTTCTCGAGGGCTCGGCAGTTCTTCTTGGAGCATTTGAGTTCGTCGGTGAACCAAGGGGCCTTCTTGCTGCCGGGTCTGCTGGGCGGGGTCCTCAGAGGGGCGAGTTCGTCCGCGCAGTTGCTGATCCACTTCGTGAGGTTGTCGGCGGCCTGGCTGGGGTTCGCTGAGCTGGCGGGAGGGTGCTGGCTCAGGGATGCGGCGAGTTGGTCGGCTGTGATCTTGTTCCAGCTTCTTCATGCAACCTGTGGCTGGTGGTGGTGGATCGTGGTCCTTCTGAAGCTGAAGTGGATGCAGCTGTGGTCCGTCCAGTGGAGTCCGGTGGCGTGGCTGAAGACGATGTCCTTGCTGGATGAGAAGACGGCGTCGAGTGTGTGTCCGGCGAGGTGGGTGGGGGTGGTCACCAGCTGCTTGAGTCCGAGGTTGGCGAGGTTGTCAAGCAGGGTAGTGGTGTTGCGGTCGTTGTCGTTCTCCAGGTGGAAGTTGAGGTCCCCGAGGAGGATGTAGTCAGCGGAGGGGAGGGCGTGCGGGCTGATGAAGTCGGCGATGTCTTCGCTGAATGGTGTGCGGGGTCCCGGGGGTCGGTAGATCAGGGTGCCTCTGAGTGTGGTCTTGGGGTCGGTGTGGATCTGGAAGTGCAGGTGTTCGGCGGTTGTCAGGGTGTCATCGGTGTTGGTCGTGATGCGGATGGTGTTCCTGTGGATGATGGCGATGCCTCCTCCGGTCTGGTTGCCGCGGTCCCTCCGGGTGATCTTGTAGCCCTCTGGGATGGCGATGGCGATGTCGGGCACTGAGGAGGCGTTCATCCATGTTTCCGTGAGGAAGGCGACGTCAGGAGCTGTGGTGTCGAGGAGGTTCCAGAGTTGGACGGCGTGTCTGTGGACGGAGCGGGTGTTGAGCAGGATGCACTTCAGGTGGTTGCTGCTGGTGTTCGGCTTGGTGAGTGTTGGTGCAGTGCAGGTCCGGATGCAGGTGAACTTGCAGGAGTGGCAGCTGAAGGGTCCGTGGGTGCGTCTCGGGGTGGCTCGGTAGCATCCTGGGATTCGGCCGGTGTGGAGTGCGTTGAGGGTGGCGGCGTCATAAGTCCGGCGGGTGGGCTGGGGTATGCGGGGGCCAGGGGTCCTGGCGCGGGGCGCGGTCCAGGCACGGACGGGCGTAGACGGGCTTACCTTTGGCGCACCTTCGGCGCTCAATCGGTGCTCCCGCTGCGCGCGTCCGCTGCGCGGTCGCTCAGGGGGCGTCATAAGAAGGGAGCTGGGAGGGAGGGTCCGCTGGGAGGCGGGGAGCGCGGGGGCCAATCAGCAGGCAGGGGGGCGGGGTCGCGGCAGGGAACGGCGGGAAAACCTATGCGGGCTTGGTGGGCGGCCCTGCGGCGGCTGGGGCGCCGGGGATCCGAGGTCGGGCGGCCCTGCGGCGGCTGGGGCGCCGGGGATCCGAGGTCGGGCAGGCAGCAGGTAAGGAGGCAGGCAGAGCAGGCGGGCAGCGTGGGGGCGACCAGGCCGTGGAGGGCGCAGTGGTCACACATTTGGGACTAAGTCTTGATCATACATTGTCCGAGTGCACACATTAATGCAGAGATAACATCACTTCTCCCTTTGATGTGGTGACACCAAGTATGTGCCTGGCATCCCAACCACACATGTCTGTGGGCCCTTGATGACTATGCCGTCGGCCTACACTGCGGTCCAGCAGGCCTCACGCCAATCCAATCCAGACTGTACCAGGCAGGACACGTTATCGTCGCTGACTGAACACCCGCTCAGCTCTGGTGCTTTTGCATCCGTCAACCACAAGCACCCCCAAATGTCATGTCAACTTCATGTGTTAGAGTTCCAGGAGGAGCTCTCTAAACCACGTCTGGCCTGCACTGACCACTGCTTCAGGCCTACACTGAGGTCGAGTAGGTCACACTATTCAAATTCAGTCTTGATTTATTAATGGCTGACTTGATGTCATTGTTCAGGCCTCAACTCAGACTGCATCCCCTTTAAGCCTCGGTGCCACTAAGTCTGTTCCCCGAGACACATGGACACTTTCTGGTTAAACTTTGGTGGCGACTGAGTCCCTGCATCATGCCCCGGAGGACACCTTCCACTGTCCCCCGCAACCCTCTGCCACATACACCTCGGACATTGATGAGGACCCACTCAGCTCGCGTGGCTTATCTAACTGCACCGCAAGTCGCCATACCATGGCGGGGTGCTTGTGCCGGCCACAGAACATCCGGGGCCACTAACTCTGTGCTGGTCAGGTCCAGGACCTCTTCGTCTGAGATATTGGATGGCCTCTGAGGCGATGGCCTTTGGGTCATCAACACCATGTGTCTGTGGCCCTGTGCTGTCTGCTGCCTCCAGCCTCAAATGCGGCCCACCAGGGCTCACAAAGCAAATCGAGTCCTGAGTGACCCGGATGTTGCATCACTGCAGGAGCCACATGCTACCACTGCCAGGACCAACTCCAACTGCCAACTGCCAGTGTTGAAATGGTCGTACTGGCAGACTGACGGATTTGCATCCACCTGTCGTGGATGCCATCTTTGCCTGATCCCCTGTTCCGCACTCCAGGTGCCACTATCTCTGTGCACCACAAATCATCATCCATTACTGTTTTGGTTATGTGCTGTGGAGATCTCACGCAGCAATGTCACCTCAGGCAGTGTGGGAGACCTGGGACGACGATGAGGAAGATGATGCAGGTGTGACACCCCACTGTAGCTGCATCAGGAATGTCCAGAAGGGACACAATCCTAGACATTTTCTTCACATGAGCACGCTCAGTTCTGGGGCCCCAACCTCAGCGCATTGAAACTCACGGACACTTCTGTTTGTATGTTGGGTGACCTCTGTACTTGCTCTGGCTTCCTCCATGTTGCTCAGCAGTTGACTCTGTTATGCAGGTGTTTCCTGTTTCCATTGCACTGGTGTCCACTGTTCAATTTGTTGCCAGCACCAAGTACTCTGTCACCAACTAGGTAGGTGAGTGAGGGGTCTTCTTAAAAAAGGAGAATTCTCTCCTTTTTTGTGCACCTCTCCCTATACCACAGATACATTGATGTATCTCGTATCTTCAGGGTATGCTCCTTCAACTGTTTGAAAATTATACCATAAGGGGACCAGGAGTATTCCCTTCAAATCCATTTCTCTCTCCTTTGTTGTTGGATGCCTTTTAGTCACCCCACACACATCCAGCACAGGCGTCACTGTACATGTGGCCTGCCAATAAAGGGTCCGGGCGCACGTACCCGTAGCCAGTTCAACATGATATAGGCATGTGTCCCTGTCATCTTGTTGTATGCATGAGGGCACTGGGCCCTAGGACATTACATTGTGCTGTATGCAGCGGATGCCGACATGTCACCGCAGGCACCGGGTTAGAGCTTGGACATGTAGCTTTGTCATCACCCACTCAATTCGTAAGGGTAGTGGACTGTGCCGTCGTACACAGAGCCAACGTGGGTGTGTGACTGATATGGGCATGGTTCTGTACTGGGAATGTGCATCTGCATGTGTCTCTATGACAGTGTGGGTCTCCTTTGTGGGGTGTAGGTGGTTCCTGAAGGGTAATAGACACCCACATATGTGATCTACTTCGCCTTCTATGGGTACGGACCATACCCACACCTGTTAGGCCACCTCCTTTTGGCGTTCGACACCTGGCATTGGGGTGCCATGTGTGGGTCGGTGAAGTGTTGTGAGCCTGCCGTGCATGCGGGTGCTTCATGCTGTGTGGTCTGTTGCAGGGGCTGGATTCTCCTCTAAGTAGCTTGGCTGCCCTGGTTCTGGTGGTGGGTTGTGTGGGATGTCCATGGGCTGTTGTAGGCCGTCGGTGTCGAAGGTGTGGTGGGCCTCTTCGACTTCACTGATGTGTGGTCTTCTGTGCTCTGCTGGAGGTGTTGTGTGTCCCTCTGCAATGTGGAGGGGAGATGCATGTTGACATTGTGGAGAAGTGTGGCTCAATGATTAGAGCGGCAGACCCTGATGCAGAGGTCTAGCCTGGGACCAGGGTTCAATTCCCCGCCTCGGCGGGTTTTGGGCTCAAAAATTCCACGGACCTGATAATTCTTGCCTCGGTGCCATTCCAATCATGGAGTCCCACTCTGCAACTCTGGGCAATAGCTTGCTTAATCTCCACAACGGCCCCCACAACGCTAAGGATGCCTGGCCTCCACCTTGGGGGTGCCCAGGAGTGGACGCCTCACAGGGAAAGCCAGGATGGGTTCCACAGCGGTATTCGTACAAGCGCCTTGAGACCCTTGCGGGTGAGTAGTGCGCTATACAAGTATCAATTTACATTGTGTTGACATGTGTGTTGGTGCATTGTTCTAGTTTACATGCAGGCTGTATGACAATGTACATTGTGACTGTTTTGGAGGTGCGGGATTTAGATGCGAGACAGTGTACATTTGGACTACATGACAGGTGTGATGTTTTATGCGTACATTTCCATTTCACAGTTTCCAGCTCTGTCAGATGTAGTAGGTTGGTTTCTGCGCGTGTGCAGAGCCAGTTGTGTCCTCTGTTCTGCAGTGTCGGGGTTGCACATTGTACCACATTGTCGTCAATGTGGATGTGCTGTTATTGCTATGTGTGTGTGCTGGAGTGTGCCACTGGGATCAGGGATATGATCCAGGGTCATTGTGGGTGTGCAGTGTGCTACACATAGTTGTGCATGTGTGCCATTGCACCCATCTCCCCCCGTCCCCCAGTCCCTGGTCTTTACTCACCCTGTTGATGTTGTGTCAGGTCCTTCCAAGCTGTGTCCGCGCTCCTTACTCCTTGCACCGTCTCCGCACTGTTGACTGTGGCCTCGTTTCCTGCAGCTCCTCCTGTGGCGCAGGACTACCACCTTCTGTTGCTGTTGCTGCCTTACAGTTGGCAGCGGTTTTGTGCCTGATTTAGATTTTCACATCATGCCAGCACCTCTTGGCCTCCTCCATTGGCCTCCTCGACACTACGACTGCATTCCAGGTGGTCCGATTGGGGGCCAGTTGATGGTTGTGTTCTGTCACCTCCGTGATGCTGGTCTGGTTTTGCTGCGGACTGCACCCCGTCTTCCTCTCCCTCTTCTCCTTGGTCTTCCCCGAGCTCGTTCTTCCTTGCTGGTGGTCTGTGGGGCTTGTGGGGTTTGCAGTGGCCTTTGCGCTCGGTCAGGGTGCAGCCATGTTGCTACACACTTTGGATTCTTTCTGGTGTGTTGTTTTTGTCACTTTTATGGTGTATTTTCCCGCCAGACAAATGGGATTTGCAGGCCTGCCGCTGGTTTTCAAAGCTTTTTGTATCGCGATTGACCTCATCCAAGCTTTTTTTGCGTTCGTGTTTCGCATTTTTGCGGCGTGGCATTGATTTTACAGTGGCCATTTGATGCGTTGTCTGGTGACTATCTCATGGTACCGCCGTGTTGTGAATACTTAGTTAACACAGAGTAATTTTCCAGCGATAGGCTGCGATGTTGAGAGTTGCATTAAGTTACTTTTGCGATGGTTATCACACATTCTTGAGAATATCCCCCTAAGAGTACTGGTAAACGACCACCCCGGAGAACCTGAAGACTGGGAAATGGATGCATTGAGGTGCAGCAGGATGTGACGGGTGGAAACACCAGAAAAACACGCCAGCTGGGCAGGTTTGGAACTCAACTGACTCGGTTAGGTAGCACATGCAGTAGCAAATAAGTCAAACAACATAGGCAACTGCAGACAGGAAGTATCCAGGAAATGAAAGGGGAAAACAACAAAGGTGTAGACAGGGAGCAAACAGTGGATGAAAATACAAGTCAGAGCGCCATATAATTAAGCAATTATAAGACAACTGACCACTGTTACTGTCAGGACCTAAAGTCCCCTGGAAACTTCCACCTTCCTTTGGGCTGCATTTCAATTTGTCTCTTAAGGATCTTGACCTGAAAGGCCCTCCTGATAACTTTGTGCCCCATCCACCACAAACCAGCCCTCCAAATGCTCTAAACTTACTTCTTCCTCCTCTTTCCTTGCCATGCCTGTCTCCTGCTCTTGTTGTTCTTACACTTTCTATTACCCCCGATCCTGACAGGAAGGGGAGTGGCTAGCCATTGTCATTAGTGGTGACTGACTTACTAATTTGGAATCGTGAAACAAATAAAGTTACCTGCGATAGAGAAAGAGCTCACAAAAGGCTGATCTATTAGCATAAATAACACAATCTATTACATAAAATAAGGAAATGTGGATATTTACTGTATGTGAGCAGATGGAATTTATGACAATGCAAAATCTGCAATGAATAATTTCCTCAGTTCTATATTTAGGGTAATCGATGAGGTCATGGGTAATCACTGAAGCTGGGTAGAGGATGACCATTGGAAAAGTGGTGAATACCTGTAAAGCTATATCTTTGTGGTTATTCACAAATATACTTAATTTTGACACCGATGCTAAGGGCAGACAAATGTCGGAATAGATGCGTAGATTGGGGATGAAAAAATCCTTAACATGTCCATAATTAACAGGAGACAGATTTGTGACATAACGAAATTTTTCCACTTGACGGTAAAAAGCAATACAAATTTGCACCTTAAGGGGCATATAATCAAGAGGTATATCGCCGCGTTTTTGGCACATAGCGCCAAAAAAGCAGCAATTTTATTATCTCAATATTAGCAAGGCGTCGCTAACATGCATTAGCGCATGTTAGCGGCCGAATCTGCAACGCATCTCATCACAGCGATAGATATCGCAAATGAGATGCAAAGTAGGCGTTCCCTCCTCGGACAACATGTGAAATGATCGCAAAACCAACATCGCGGTATTAACAACGCTGCCCCTGAACATAGAAGCTTTGACAAAAGGCACGCTAAGCCCCCATCATTGCATGATTCTAACGCCTGAATAAAACATGACTTAGCATTATTGCCTATGGGAGGTGGATTGTATGGTTAAGTACACACTACCCTATTACCAAGCTTTTCATCGCCCCTATCGCCACCACAACGTCGAGAAAAGTGACGTTGTGGTGGCAATAGAGGCTTGTACATATGTCCCTTAGTGCGCAAGGTACTGCATAGCTGATTGACAGAAGGATGGAGTTACAAAGCCACAAAGATCCAATTTTTCTTGTTTAGGAATAGAATCAAAAATAAAACATGTTGGTTTTCTTATTCCAAAACAGAATGTCTATTAGCTAAGCCACAGCATTTGAAACATATAGGATCAGCGAGATCAGAATTTTAAATATGGTTTTTATTGTGACTTACCTGACCAAGAAGGCTGATGGACAGCCTTATTCCACTGCCCTGATTGTACCTTTGGGACAGGGTATCAGATATTCCTCTATAAATAGCACTCCACTCAACGAGCCAGTTCAAGGCAGTGTTTATTTTGAGATTTTGTTGTCTCCAAAAATATGTGCTCCAGCTGTTCCTCTAAATTACTGCTCATGGAGTTATGGTAACAAAAAGCAAAGCTCCATTTCTCCTTTTATATCTGGCTTGACTCCACAGTAGTCTGTCAGTGTTTCACACTCTACTCTTCTAAAAATATTCATATACAGTGGGCTTTAGAGACGTAAACATCTCTCACCTCATGTTGGTGGTTGTTTGGTGCATCATATACCTCCTAGGACACGCTTCCATTGCTATGTAAAAGGCACTATGTTCCATCTGATTGGTGCTGCTATAACAATTTTTTTCACAATCATTCATTTATTTCACATATGCATTCTTCACAGGAAGAAATTATTTATTTCACTGCAACAGACATTGTTTGTGAACGTGAGCGGAATCTTGACCACACAATGGCTGCCTTGTTGGCGTTTGTCTTTTCATACGAGGAAATCGTGATCCCATGATGGCAAACTTAAGTTGTGTAAGATCAACAAAAAAATCAATGTTCAAGTGGCCATTTTGTGTCAGGCTGTTCAAATCTCGTACAGAAAACCTACTGCATGTCTGAGTCAATTTAGGCCCCTAATGGAGTCTATGCTGCTGTGTCTGCCTCCTGCTGTTTTTGTTTGGTGCTGTGTGGCACACTTTGACTCTCGAGGGTCTGGCAGCTACCTTCCATGCGGTCACTGATTTGTCTCTCTCTGCTGCAAGGCTCCACTCAAGTTTGAATACTTCAAGTCATCCCCATGTTGTCTCATACAAGCAGTAAACAGACAGTGTTACATTTCAGATCAGACTCCTACAAAAATTATTTGCACAAATCTCGACTAGGCCTATGACTTTGTCATTTTTTTTTTTTTTTTTTTTTTTAAAACCTTTATTCTGTTAAGTCAGGGACACAGCTATTCAGCCGACAACCCGGGGGTATGGCAGCTTTAGAAACACAACACAAGCGAGCGTCCACATTTGACTGACAGGAGAATCAAAAGGTTCTGTTTTAAATAAACACACACCCAAACCCAAACACAAGCAAGGCGATAAGTACTTAAAGCACAAAAAGGGTTCCCATCAGGGGGGGGCGAGCCCCATTTCGTCCATCAGACACAAATCTCTAGTAAGGGAAAGGAGGGGAAGGCACATACCAGCGAAGACTACAAAGCCGGAAAGAATGCTAAGGGGAGAGCTGCTCCTCAGGCGGGTCGGGTCTGGGGGCAGGCATATGCCCCCTCTATACTGGTTCCATCGCCCCCACACGGTGTGCCATTTCCGGGGGCGCCCTCGAGCACAATATACTGTCTTCTCCCTAAACATGCACCAATCCATGTTTTCCATCCACGCTGTCAATGTAGGGGGCCCAGCAGAGCCCCACAGGCGAGCGATGTCACGCTTAGCTACCATGTTCCCTAGGGTCACCCACTGAGTCTGTGCTGCGTCGTGGTCAGTAGGACCCCAAACATTCAGGCTGCATGACGATGCCCGTCACCTCCCCCATCACATCGTGGATTTGCTTCCAGAACTCCATGATCGCACCGCATTCCCAAATAATATGTAGGAAGGTGCCCACCATACCACAGCCTCTCTTACATAAGCCCTCCTCAGAGAAACCCATACGGACCAGCCTAGGCCCTGTCACGTAAACTCTATGGAGGATTTTAAGCTGCACCAGCCGCAGGTGCGCAGGGATCGCGACCTCTTTGGGAGAGGAGACTGCATACTGCCCATCCTCATCATCTAATTCGAGGCCATCCCTAGTCCATTGATCGCGCAACCCTAGAAGAAGATCCGCCCGAACATTAATTAATTTCTTATAGATGAGAGAGATCGTACTCTCCGGCATATGGCCATCCAGAATACGGTCCTCCAACGGAGAGGACACAGGCACCGTCTCCCCCTCTACAAGGACTGACCGCAAGGCGTGACACACTTTGAGCGTATCGGAAGAACTCCGTGCTCCCTAGCTCATATTCCTTCTGCAGCTCCTCAAATGACTTCACCCTACCCTTAACCACAAGGTCTTCAACCCTGGATATACCGATTAGGTCCCATTTCTCAAACCCTTTTGTATGCCAAAGCTTTCCCAGAATATCGGAGTCAAACAACGGGGTGGCGAGGGTAAGCTTCCCCTTCCAGCCCAGTGAATCTGTCGCCACCTTCCACACGTGCACGGCCACCCTGGTGGGCCCCGTAAGGGTTAAGTCCAACGACTTCGAGTACAGCGCTCTGTGGTAGTTACCCCCGCGCAGCAGCCACCGGTCCATGGCATAGCCGGGGCTCAGCGCCGGACCATAGACACCATGATTGATCGCACTCAACTGAGTGGCCCAATAATAACGTCGAATGTCTGGAAGCGCGATACCCCCGTCGTACCACGGAAGCGTCAACTTAGCAATCGCTATGCGCGGTCGCCCTTCCCACAGTAGCGCGCGCTGGAGGCTTTCGACCTCTCGGAAATAACTGGCCGGGACCAATTCAAGGGTATTCTGCAAGGCATAGAGGAAACGGGGAAGGGACATCATTTTGAACAGAGCGGCGCGACCAAGGAGGGATAACGGCAACCGCCGCCAGCTCGCCACGTCCCGCCGCAAACGTGCCAAGGGAGGGAGCAAGTTTTTCTCGTATCGTAAAGCGGGGTCAGTGGAAATATAGATACCTAAGTACAAAAAGCCCTGCCGGGCGATCTGGATCGAGCAGTTTCGCGGGACAGGCGGGACATCACCACACAGGGAATACAAGTATGACTTCCCCCAGTTAATAACAAGACCAGAGTTCCTACCGAACGAAGTCAAGACGTCACAAACCACTATGGGAGATTTCTTAGGCGAGGTGAGGTATAACAGAATATCGTCGGCGTAAAGCGAAATACGGTCCTCGTGGTCGGGTGACCATCGAATCCCACGTATATCCGGGTGCCATCGTATCCACGCCGCCAGCGGTTCAAGAGCAAGGGCGAACAACAACGGCGACAGGGGACAGCCCTGCCGGGTGCCCCTCCCGAGCTCGAACGGTGTCGACGCCCGCCCGTTCACCACTACGCTAGCAAGGGGCCCCTCGTAAAGCAACCGCACCCAGCCTACAAAGCCAGGCCCGAAGCCGAACTTGGCTAGCACAGCCCACAAGTATGCCCACTCCACCGTGTCGAAAGCCATCGTGGCATCGAGAGCCGCCACAATGGCCGGCTCTCGCATCGTGCCCGTCCTAGCAATCACTCCATGAAGGCGTCTGAGATTCAGTGCAGTGTTACGGTGCGGGATAAAGCCCGACTGGTCCGGGTGGATCAAATCTCCAAGCACCCGGACCAGGCGGTTGGCAAGGATCTTGGCAAGGATTTTCGGCTCAGCGTTGAGAAGTGATATCGGCCGATAGGAACCACACTTATCCCGGGGCTTACCGTCTTTATGTATTACCACAATCGTAGCCAGCCGTTGATCGAGCGGAAGAAACCCATTCTCCCGCGCCTCCACGAACATGGCGCGCAGGTGAGGAGCCAACTTATCCGGACGGAGCTTATACAACTCAATCGGCAACCCATTTGGGCCCGAGGCCTTACCCGAGCGCAACGCACGGATAGCACACGCCACTTCGTCAACAGTTATATCTCCATCGAGGTCATCCCTATCTATGGCAGAAAGGCAGGGCAGAGCAATATCACGCAGAAGGTTGCACGAGTCCTCAGTCGGCCTATCCGAAACCGAGGTGTATACCGTACGAAAATAGTCCGAGAAACACTGGACTATACCATCGGGGTCAGTGACAACCTCTCCCCCATCCATGGACAACTCCGGCACCACTCGATTAACACGCTCTTTTTTATCCAACCACGCCAACAGTTTCCCGGCCTTATCACCAACATCGTACAATCGACCCTGCTGCTCCCTACTGAGGGTCTTGGCAGCGTTCGTCACCAGATCCCTGTATTCCAATTGCTTCAAGCTCAAATTATGCAGTGTAGCCGCCGCAACCTCCTCCTCCAAGGCCACGTCTAAAGCCGCAATCTCATCCTCAACTTGTGTCACCTCGGCGTCTCTCCGCCGCTTGGCGGCCACTACCAAGGAGAGGGCCTCCCCTCTCAATACGGTCTTAAACGCTTCCCACAAGGACACCACCGATTCAACTGAACCCTGATTATCCTTAAAGTAGTGATCAACTGCCTTCAGCAACGCACTGCGCAACTTGGGGTCACAAAAGTACCAGGGGTTAATGGGAGCCACCCTGCCCCCCGCTACCCGGCCAATATCCAGACGGGCCCACACCGGCGAGTGATCGGAGATACCCCGTGCCATGTGCCTAGCCTCAGATACCAGTGAGGCGTGTGCAGCCAGGGTGAGCAAGTAATCAATCCAGGAGAGACTGCCATGGGCCCCGGAGTGGAAGGTATATTGTCTCTGGGTGGGGTGTCGTAGCCTCCAACAGTCTACCAGGCCAAAAGTATCTAGAAAGTCGGGAAGCCACTTCTGAGCCCCCCCGGTGTCCCTGGGCGGGTACCTATCGAACAATCCAGATCCAAACGCATTGAAGTCCCCACCCACCACCAGCATCCCTTCAGGGAGTACCAACAAGGCCTTGCCCAGATCAGCAAACGTGGAGGCCTGCAAGGCAGGAGGGACGTAAACAGAAACCAATACCAACGTTCTGCCCTCCCACCTCCCCGCCACACCCACAAAGCGCCCCCTATCATCAGCAATGGTGGAGTCAACCTCGAATGGTAGGGAAGCTCAAACAAGTATGCCCGCACCCCTGGAGCCCGAGGAGAACCCCGAGTGAGCAACGAATTTATAACCCTTTCTATTAAGTGCATAACACGTATTCCCTATAAGGTGGGTCTCCTGCAGGAGGACCACATCTGGTGAGGTCCGTTTCAAGAATTGTAGTACTATCCCCCGTTTTATACGATCCCCTAAGCCATTAACATTCCAGCTAATTATGTTTAAGCCCCTACCCCCCATCCCCGAACATGAAGAGACCTCCACCCCCCCGGAGAACCACAATCGGACAATACGGACAACAATTACTACGCCTTGCAAGAAAAAAAAACCCCAACAACAACCCCAACATCCCAAATCCCCCCCCCTCCCTGCACCACTGCATCAGCTTGCGAAGCCCCCCCAACTTGCAGTGTGCCTGTCGCCCTACCAAAAACAAATCCACAAAAAGTACCCCAAGGGAGGAAAGAGCTCCTATCTTCCCCCCGCTGCCCTCCCATTACTGCAGTAGGGTGCTAGTCACTGTCTGAGATTGAGTCAAAACAGACCGACACCGGGGGTGTCACTCCTGTCCATCCCGGTCGCCTTCCGCTCCAACCACATGGTCCCCGCCGGGCTGTCGCCGAGGGAGCGCATCCAACCAGTCCCCTGCCATGTCCGGCGATTCGAAAAAGAAAGTCCGATCCTCATACACCACACGTAGCCTTGCGGGGAAAAGCATGGCATATTTCAGGTCCATCTCCCGAAGCCGCCTCTTCACCCCCAGGAAACTCTGCCTTTGCTTCTGCACCATCTGGGTAAAGTCAGGATAAAAGCTCACAGAGGCATTCTGAAAAGGCACCGGGCCTTTCACCCTTGATGCTTGCAGGATAGCGTCTCGGTCCCGAAAGTGAAAGATCCGGGCTACAATCGGTCGCGGGGGGGGGGCTCCCACCTTAGGCCTCCCGCCAGGCACTCGGTGAGCCCGCTCAACCGCAAAAAACGTTCCGATGCCCTTAGGCGCCTGATGGTTCACCACCAAGTCCTCGACGAGTAAGTCCACGGAGAGCTCTTCCGAAGTTTCCGGGACCCCAATAAGGCGCACATTGTTGCGCCGGGCCCGACCTTCAAAGTCCTTGAGCCGGCGGGCGGAGAGGTCATTCGCGGTCCGTAACTTGCGAACCTCAACCTGGAGTTCCGAGACCTCGTCCGCGAGGCCAGTGGTCTTGAGATCCAGGGACTTGACCCGCTCATTGGTTTTGCCCAGGTCCGCGCGAATCAAGTTGACATCAACCAAAATCATGTCCACCTTGTGCGCCAGGGTCTCGAACTGTCGCCCAATCGATGATTGCATCCCCTCAATCGCCCCCTTGATATCCTGCAATGATAGCTCCGAGGCTGGGGATGGATCGGCGTTCTGCACCTCCAGCGACTTTCCCGATCCACCAGGCGACCCCTTCTGCTGGGCATAGCAATCCATATTGTTGGATTGGGTATAGCCTCCCCGCCTGGTAGCCTTAGACTTCGGCTTGTCCCCCTCCAGTTTGGTCGACATCTCGAACAGCAGGGTGGTCAGTTACAAAAAGACGTCCCTCGCTCAGCCAGAGGAGACAGGGTCAACCAAAACCTCCACAGCCAGCCAGGGTCGAGTGTAGGTCCTCCAGATATCAGGGGATCGGCACGAAGCACTCCCGGGCCAGAGCAAACAAAGGGCGAGACAGCGAAAGCGAAAGTGCAGTGGCACCCGTCCGCCAGTTCACACCTCCCAAGGCTGCTGTTGTTCAATTAGTGGCCGGGCATCCTGCCAACGCGAGCCCCTGGCATCCTTCGGAGGTAGGCCGCAATCTTCCGCCATGCACAACTTCGGTTCCCGGTGGGCGATCTTAGCCCGGACAACGTCAATCGCCCCAGCTGTGACTCATCTGCAGGATTCCGTGCATGAAAAACAGGATTTAGGACAGGATAATTGCCGGAGGGCGCGAGGGTCGCGGGAGCTCAAGGCTCACACGGCCATCTTGGTCAAGCGCTAGGCTCCTCCCCCGACTTTGTCATTTTTGTTTCTGGTCAATGTTTCTACTCCCACCCTAAGGGTCTATTCAATAATTATTTCTTAACATGACACACAAACTGAATCCAATCGTGATTCACAAAGAAGACTGTCAGAACACAGGTCCATGCATGTGAGGTGAATACTGACAGCGTGGTGACTTTATGGTTCAAAGGCAACACTTCTAATATGATTTCAAGACTTCTCTTCACTTCTAAATTAATCAGCCATTAGAAATGTAGGAATTGGGGGAAAGTGCACTAAACAATCCCATTTTATAGGACGTGTAGGAAGGGAAGCCTCTAAATGGGAATTCATTTCCTACATGGAGAAGAAAATTATACATTTTTAAATGAAAAATTCCACATTCCTTTGGTTCTCGAATGTACATTTTATACTGTGCTGACACTTCACACACATAGAGTTACAGAAACCAGGCATATGCTAGGAAAAAGGCTCAGAATTTTGTTTGGAACAGATAAAAAAAACATTCATCTCCTTTAGCCATAAGACTACGCATACATTATTCTTTTGTGAATTGTATCTAAGAGAGAAGCATCCATTTAGGAGGTGCTAAACGGTCTTAGTATTTCCCATGCTCTTCCTTAATTACTACTGGTGTGATGGCTTGCCTTCCAAAGAAACTATATTTTCAGCACAGCCGCTGCCTGAGCCTGAAGGTTATATTATCCCTTATGCCCACCACTACCTTTCATTTGGTGTTACTTCCAGGGATGGCTTTAGTGCTGGTAGCGCCTGGTGCGACCATTATTTTTGCCCCCTACCCCCATGACTATCTCCTCAGATTCCCTCACTACCAGTAAAAGTGCCCCTCATCTCCCTCTAGCTCCTCTCTCATATACATTTCATTTGTTTTAAAGCGCTGGTAAAAGCTGGCTTTACTAATCGCTCAACTATCCACATAAAATACAGATCTGTTCTTTACAGTAGGCATATTAGCCCTCTGAACAACTTTATGGCGAGTCAAAACTTCCTCTAGACAAAACTCAGATCTCTCTCCCTAGCAGTAACATTAATCACAAGAGTTATCTTGACATTTTTATCGCTGCCTGAAAGCTGGACGCACAAGGAACTCTGCAGCAGGTGCTTTTAAATCACAAGTTATTGCTACACACAGCGCCCCTCCTGAAGTCAGTGCCCCCCTCCAGACCAGCACCCAGTGGCGTCGCACTGGCCGCGTCTCCCTAAAGCCCGCCCTGGTTACCTCTATGAGATCATGGTTTCCTGTCAAGTTTGGGAGAAAGGCTTTCATGACTAACAAACTATATTGCAGGGTACTGCCACTCGGAAACAACCTTAAAAAAGCTTTTTACATTGCGTTCCATAACAACGCAGTTGTTACAACGACACGACCTTCCAGCGCAATGACAATACATCGCAAGTCAATAGATCGACTTGCACTAGATGGCGCTCCAACACCTTCCATACTGTTGCGCAGGGTGGAGTTGGAATAGTAAATTATACTGTTCCTAATGTTGGACCGCCATCTAGTGCAAGTCGATCTAATGACTTGCGATGTAATGGCATGGCATTGTAACAACGGGTCGTTGCAAAGACTGCATTGTTACAGAACACGATGTAACAACCACGTTGTGCCATGCTATATTCACTGCCACTAGGTAATGAAGTGACTTTAACTTCCATAACTCTAAGGTACCAACCGTGCTTGAATCTAATCATGAAGGTTCCTTTTAATGAAGCAACTTTAAGCATATTAAAGCTGAATATGGTTGAACACTTGACAGAAATTAAATAACACATCCCAGGGGGACTTCAGGTTCAGCCCAAGAATGTTTCCAGAAATAAAAGGACACCTGTTGCATCCTTTGTGGAGAAGCTTGCATCCTGATAGGATTGCATTGTGTTTGGTTCTACTACTTACTATTTCTTGCCTAAATTACTGAATTTCTGTTTTGTGTATTACATTACTTATTGTAAGCAGTTGCCAGCAGGCTGGTGCCATTACTCACCACCATTTTATCAGTGGTCTTGTTTCAAACAGTTGTTGTCATGTACGGAGAACCCAGCCTCTGTTTGAACCCATCTGCACCGCGACAATGCACCAAGGAGCTTATTAATGCCGGTGCCTCACTTTTTATGGGGCACCAGCGGCGCATTTTGCTGCCCCACATGTACAAGGACAAGAAAAAACAACCTGCATGGCTTTTCCTGTCTTCGTAAATACGGACCCTTTAAATACAGCACTTTAAGCTAAAGGGGCCTTCCATGAGTGTTGCTGTGGGTGTTCCCACGCAACACCCATGGAACCTGACACATTCCCAGATTTACTAGAAATAGTAAACCAGGGAATGCGTCAGAATGCTACTCCTCCCCAGGGGGGGCACAGAGAGGCGCAATGAGGAGAAATGTTTTTATTTCTCCTCGTTTTTTCCCTCTTTCTGTCCCTCTTTCTATGTGTGCTGCATTCTGCAGCACACATAGAACTAGGAAATCCCTTCCTGCACATAAACAATCATTAAAAAAGGGATGTTTTTCAACTTCTATGTGTGCTGCATTAAGCACATGTTGTGCACACACATGCCCCAAGGGCATGAGTGAGTGCAACATTTGACTTTGAAAAATGCACTTTAGTACATTTTTCAAAGAAATCGTAAATTACTATCAACTTTAGATTGAAGGTAATTTGCGCTTCATATATGCAAAATCACCCTTTTTTCTGTTTAATGCATTGTCTTTAAGGAATCGCAATTTGCGATTCCTTAAATGCAATCACAATTTAAGTAATCGCAAATTTAGTGATTACTTAAATTGTGATTTTTGCATTTGGGATGATGCATCCCAAATGAAAAAATAATACCAGTCGCAAAGGGGCATATTCTGCGAATCTGCCCATTTGCAACGGTTTTTAGGTTGATGCATGGGGCCCTAAGTTCGTTAGCACTTGGCACCTTCCCAGAAACTTGGAAGCTACTGTGGTGAAAGCACTGGTAAAGAAACTTCATTTAATTCAAGCAGATTTTAAAAAAAAATAGCTTATTCTTGCCATTTCTGTGGAAGCTTCTTAGAAAGCTGGTTCTGAGCCAGCTGCAAAAATGTGAAGAAAACAGAAGCCTACTTGATGCCTTTCAAGTAGGCTTTGCACCTGACCACAACACCAAGGTGCTTGTGTTCTCAGCCCTTGATGATGGTGGCTGTGTTGGAGCATTGATCTTGCTAGATCTTCCAGTAGCCTGCAATGCCATCGACCTGTGAGTGGTCCTGATAAAAAAGGAGACTCTGCAGTGGTCAGATAATGATTTGCTACTTTCAGGGCCTCCACTGGTATATCTAAGTCATATTTTATGCTGTATTTCTCACCTGGTCTTTCTATTACTATTCTCTACATTGTCTTCTGTTAGGATGAAGGGAACTGTAAAGCATAATGGTTTCCTCAGTATTCTTAATAGAATCCAGACTTTCATTTACTTAAGCTGCGAAAATATACTTTGTGTTGGGTTAAACCTAATTACAGTTAAAAATGGATACCACTCCTCATACTTCTCACATTGGCAAGCGTTGTGGTGCTTAATTCTCCCTCAACTCTCTCAGAATACACGTGTTCCCAGAGGGTCATCTACATAACTGAGTAGGCTCTCCATTTAACACCAGAGGGACCCAGTTCTCCAGGGGAAGAGATACCCATTAGCCTACTACGATGGGCAACTGGACAGGGATCACATCAGTTCCCTTAGTTAGGTGAAGTGACTAACATCTAATTGATACTCTTGGAAGAATGGGAAGAGATTCCTAAGATAAGCTTGATATTCATTGATGAACGCCACTTACCTTGTTGGGCTATGCAGAACAAAACATGAACATAAAAACTGAGGGGCCTTCAAGAGCCCTTAGACAGTAACTCAGTGCTGAAGGTCTGGAAGCTGCTTTGTGCCATAAATAGATCATTATTGGCCCACCTTCGGTTATTTAGTTTTTCTTTGTCACCATCAATATTTTAATTATACTGGATACAGGAAAGTTAGGATTGTGGGACAAGGAGGACACGGTTTCTAAGGACTTAATGTCATACTTGGAGTTTTGGAGTTTGACCAAATTGTTTGATCCTTTGCAAATCTACTTGTGGCTCATTTCTTTGTGTACTAGAAGAACCTTAATTAAGAGTGAACAATCCTTTACGATGTAGGTAGAATAAGACAAATGAGCATGTACAAGAAATAATTCATTAGGACATAGTAAATTTGTCCCCTGAACATCGAAAACTCAATATTAATGTGACACAATATTGTGACAAAATATTGAAAATAATATAATGACAGGTAAATAAGTGCCTAACTCCACATATATGTACCATGTGGTACATATATATTGAAGGTATGTAGATGTGGATTTAGGAATAGTACATTTATGCTTCCCTGTATGAACTTACCTTTCTGCCTCGTTATTCTATCCTCATTACTCGCGTACCATCATAGTATTGGTGTTGATGTTAAGTAGTCCAAACTTTTGACATTATGTTTCTGCATTCCCAATCATATTGATAGCTCTACTGTGTTTACTCAACTGAATTATTTCCCAAAGAGAGTAAAGAAATAGTTGGAGATTATGGTTTAAATATCTCAGATAGCATACATGTCATATTTAAGTTTTGTTTTAATTTTGTTTTGTCACGTACGTCTGTAGAATTTAAAGTGTTTATGTTTAGGTGTAGATTTGTGTATTGCTTTCCCTTCTTGCTGATGTTCTAATACCCTTAGGGACAATATTATTGTTGCTCTTTAATTTAGTGCTGATTTATAATTCCCTGTCAGATATTTCTGATATTTTCTGACTTTGAAAATAAGCATATCTTGGTTCTGATTATTACAGTGCATTGGCACACAGATTGTGATAACTTCAGAGAGACAATCGCTTTTCTGGTACTGTTAGAACATTCTAGTTGTTTTTACCATTCAGATCCAAATGTGAAACCACAGGCTACCAGTACCTGCAAGCTCCCACTTTCTGTGGAGGTCAGGAAAGCCTTCAGTAAAATGCTACTCACAAAGCTAGGCATGTTTTCAAAGGTGTAGACACAATCAAGAGCAGGGTCCAGTTGCCAGGAAAAGGCAGTACAATCTGGGAAATATCCCATTAATTGGATTTGAACTATAACCTTGAATGGATGGTGCAATCTCTGACAAGATAGGCCTACCATCATAACGGTGGCCATTCCTGGTATATGTAGTGGGAAGCCACGGCATTATGGTATCAGTGACAGAATTGGGTAATCATTGGCATATATGACCATTCTTGATCTACCCGTGACTTCTGCCATAATGGTGGAAGTCTCAGAAAATTAACGGAATTTCCTCTAATGCAGTGGTAATACTTGGTCATGTAAGGGAGAATATATTGATGCATGTCAGCAGTACATGTGAATATGTGATGAATATGACAAGTTGATATTTGATAACTAAATGGATATTTAATAAGAAATGCAAAGCTGGTATTTTGTAAGAAATAGTATTTAATAAAATGTTAAGCTTTTATTTGGTGGAATTGAGTGTATTTATCCAAAATAGAAAAAATTGGTTTGATAATAATTTGTTTCTGTTAGCGCAGCCTTCTGAAAGGTCAATGGGTGTGTCCTTATTTAGTGGGTGGTCCACGGTACTTATCAGTATAGATATTCATTGTAAGGGTTCTGTTGATTCCAGTGAGTCACAGTTTATCAGCTAGGCAATGATTATTCATGCAGTGCTTGCATAATCTGCTGTTCTACACAGCACGAACAAAGAAAAAAAGCACAGCACCATACTTAGCAAGGGCGCGTTAGGATGATGTCTGCTGTGCTCATGCTAAATAAGCCATTTATTTACACAATGTCAGATGCTGTGCTGTGGCGTAAGGACACACCAGCACAACCTTGCATGACACTTGTCTTCGTGGCACACACTTCAGCACAAATTCAATGTGAGGACAACTCTCCAATTATACCCTCACACACACACACGCATGCATGCATGCATGCACGCACACACACACGCAAACACACATATATATATATATGTGTATATATATATATATAATATATATATATATATATATATTCACTGAAAAAACCATAGGTTTCACACATGTTATAGTTAGCGGAAATTTTACTGATAAAAAACCAGTGAAATTGCCCCGTTATAGTTAGTGCTGGCAACTTTAACTCACGCGACCGCAATCCTCTGCTGATGCTAATACTGTATTTAGACACTTATTTGCCCATGTCTTCTTCCATACATTTTTAGCTATACATATATTACAAATATTTTTTTTCATAAAGACACATATGTCATCAGCAGAAGATTGCGGTCGCGTGAGTTATAGTTGCCAGCACTAACTATAACGGGGCAATTTCACTGGTTTTTTATCAGTAAAATTTCCGCTAACTATAACATGTGTGAAACCTATGGTTTTTTCAGTGAATTTGCAAGGTTTTTTAAATGCTAATTCCTAACTATAACGTGTGTGAAACCTATGGTTTTTTCAGTGAATTTGTACGGTTTTTTAAATGCTAAGTTACTTTACGCCATTCGAGGCGTGCGCGCCCACTTAACGCAGTTCGTTCCGTGCACGGTTGTTATCAACTTTAATAAGCCCTGTACATTTGGTGGCCTTCGGCCACCAAAAGCACAGGGGGTGGGGTCAATGTGGATAGTGTTTTTTTTATTTCGATTTTATAATTTCATGTTGCCAAAATGTAGTTTTTTTTACCTATTAATAAGCCCTGTACATTTGGTGGCCTACGGCCACCAAAAGCACAGGGGGTGGGGTAAGTGTGGATAGTGTTTTTTTTTTTTTTTTTTTTTTACCGTACGCTTACGGTAAGCGTACGGTAAGCGTACTCGGCGAAATTGCCGAAAAAAAAATAAAACCGTTTTTGCTCTTGGGGGATGTTTGGGGACTCCCTCAACATGACTATGTGGGAGGGAGTTGTCAAAACAGCCCCGTAACATGTTTTTGGCCATCTTGTTTGATAAACAACACTCAGTGCGAGAGACAAAATGGCGGCCGCCGCTTCCTGGTTTCGGCCGATTCGAATGTTTACTAAGATCTAAGAGCCAATCAGAATCGCGCTCGCGCACGCCACCGTACGCTTACGGTAAGCGTACGGTAAGCGTACCGTAAGCGGGCTCAGATATATATATTGATTTAAAGGCTATTTTCTCAGAATCTACTGAACAGATTTACACCAAACCTACAAAAGGCACTTCCTTGACCTAGGGACTACCTCTCTGCCAAATTTCTAGTAATTCTGTTCAGCCGTTCGGGCTGTAGCTCGTTCTAAAGGTCCTATGGAAAAATGCATGGGAAAAACGCGTTTTGGGACCCCCCTTTTATCTCAGCCCCCGCTTGACGAATCCCCCCGAGACTTTCAGGGTAGGAGCGGAGCGTAGCGCCCCACCTATTTTGAGAAATTCGCGAGGATTCATCGACCGGCGCCAAAGTTATTCAAAATAGAATGTTGAGGTTTTCCTATGGAAAAGGGGTCCTAACTATAACTACCTACTGGCGACCGCCAGTAGGTAATATATGTGTATGTATGTATGTATATATATATATATATATATATGTATATATATATATTACCTACTGGCGGTCGCCAGTAGGTAGTTATAGTTAGGACCCTGTTTCCATAGGAAAACCGCAACATTCTATTTGGAATAACTTTGGCGCCGGTCGACGAATCCTCGCGAAATTTTCAAAACTAATGGGGCGCTACGCTCCGCTCCTACCCTGAATGTCTCGGGGGGATTCGTCAAGCAGGGGCTGAGAAAAAAGGGGGGTCCCAAAACGCGTTTTTCCCATGCATTTTTCCATAGGACCTTTAGACACAGCTACAGCCCGAACGGCTGAACAGAGTTACTTGAAATTTGGCAGAGAGGTAGTCTACAGGTCAAGGAAGTGCCTTTTGTAGGTCTGGTGTAAATCTGTTCAGTAGTTCCTGAGAAAATAGCATTTAAATCAATATATATATCTGTGGCAGCTTACGGTGCGCTTACCGTGCGCTTACGGTAAGCTTACCGTACGCGTACGGTGCCGTGCGCGAGCGCGATTCTGATTGGCTGTTAGATCTTAGTAAACATTCGAATCGGTCGAAACCAGGAAGCGGCGGCCGCCATTTTCTCTCTCGCACTCTGAGGGGGGGAGGAAAAACAAAGGTTGAAAACATGTAAAGGGGCAGGTTAGACAGCTCCTAACCACCTTGCCTTGATTAACGTGTCCCAAAAGAACCCCCAAGGCAAAAAATTCAATTTTATATTTTTTTTCGAAAAAACGCCGATTACGCTTACCGTACGCGTACGGTATAAATTAATTATAAAAAAAAAATTATCCACCTTTTTCCACCCCCGTGTGCAAAAGGTGCCCGCAGGGCACCCTTTGTGCATTGCATATCAGACAATGGAACATTTAATAGATTACCTTTCACAACGAAGTGCATAATATGTCCTCCGTGTGCGGACGGTGCGCGAAGCGCATCGTGCGTACATGGCCCATCCAGCGTAACGTGGGCACGCGGTGCGCGTAGCGCACCGCGTGCCCACCGTGCGTGCACGGAACGAACTGCGTTAAGTGGGCGCGCACGTCACGAACGGCGTAAAGTAACTTAGCATTTAAAAAACCGTACAAATTCACTGAAAAAACCATAGGTTTCACACACGTTATAGTTAGGGATTAGCATTTAAAAAACCTTGCAAATTCACTGAAAAAACCATAGGTTTCACACATGTTATAGTTAGCTGGACATTTTACTCATAAAAAACCAATGAAATTCCCCCGTTATAGTTAGTGCAGGCAACTATAACTCACGCGACCGCAATCCTCTGCTGATGACATATGTGTCTTTATGAAAAAAAAATATTTGTAATATATGTATAACTAAAATTTAATGGAAGAAGACATGGGCAAATAAGTGTCTAAATACAGTATTAGCATCAGCAGAGGATTGCGGTCGTGTGAGTTATAGTTGCCTGCACTAACTATAACGGGGGAATTTCATTGGTTTTTTATGAGTAAAATGTCCAGCTAACTATAACATGTGTGAAACCTATGGTTTTTTCAGTGAATTTGCAAGGTTTTTTAAATGCTAATTCCTAACTATAACGTGTGTGAAACCTATGGTTTTTTCAGTGAATATATATATATATATATATCCTACTGGCAGTCACCAGTATGTAGATATAGTTAGGACCTAGTTTCCATAGGAAAAGCGTATGTAGATATAGTTAGGACCTAGTTTCCACAGGAAAAGCATTCTTTGAGCTATCCATAACTCTAGTGCCGTTTGTCACATCTTCAAGAAATTTTCCCCCAAAAGGTGCTGTATTCTGTCTAGCTGTGCATTGAAAACTTTGAGGTGATCCATCAAGCAGGGCCAAGAAAAAGGGAGGTGTACAAAAAGTGCATTTCCGATGTTAATTCCTATCGAGATTTTAGACACAACTACAGCCCGAACTGCTGGACAGAATTACACCAAAAAATGTAGGTCTTCATTCAGAAAGTGACTTTTTTGTCATTTGGTTTTAATCTGTTTAGTAGTTTTGGAGATATTGAAGAAAAAACAAACTTGCTAGTCTAGAGGCACGAATTCTCCCGATCTTGTGTACAGATCTGTTTGGCTGCCAACACTTAAATGAGGAAGTGTTGGCAGCCAATTTGGATTGGTCCCAGCCGATTCCCAAACAAAAAGCATAAAAAAAGAGAAGTGGGTAGGAACACCGTGACCTCTAGCCCTGGTGCTGGGTTCCCCAGGGACCAGGCCAGGGCAAAAAAGTATAAGTGTAAATAAAATTGAGAACATTTCATGACTGATTTGCCGAAAAATTGAAAACAAATCAAGCGCAGTCTCCATGCTTGTTTCTAGTTGACACCCAGGTGGGCCAGCTCCCAGGGGCTAATAACTATAAATACTATGGGGAGAGGGGTGCACATGCTCACTCTTGTGGCTCTTAAGAATCCCTGGGGACCACTGTTTCCCTGTTTTTAAATTATATATAATGGAGGGTCTGTGCGGCTCCCCTCCTGTGTCTCTAAAGAGACCAGGGTCCACCACTTCCCAGGGGCATAATGAATGTATTGGGGGGGTTGCTTGGGCCCCCCTACATTGAACTGTAGGGCCCTCAGAACCACACCCTCCCAGTGCCAGAAAGCAAAAGAACAGGGGATGGAGGGCTCTTTCCTGAGCTGTTTACTGCCCCGGGACCACCACCTCCTCGGGGCACGCACTGTGCATCCGAGAGACAGTAATGGCCCTGGAGACCAACAGCCATGGTTGGATCCCTATGTCCCGGGTTGCCCACCCCAGGGTACAGGTGTTTGCTGTTGCTTTGTGGGAAATTTGATAGCTCCCGTCAAGCAAGAGCAAACAGTAACTCCTCTCCCAGCAGGCTGAAGCAGGAAAACTGCTCCTGCCCACTGGGAGCAATTTTTTCATCTGTTTTTCTGCATGTTTGAAAGCGGGATGTCATCAGTGATGTTACTGACCATGTCATGAGTGATGTAATATGTGAGGTCATAAGTAGTGCTTTGTGGGGCATACGTTATAGTAATTATAACTGCTGAGTTTTACTGGTTTTGTACAATTGAAATGTGAGCCTAACTATAACATCCCAGTAACCTTTGGTTTTTTCAGTGAAAAAAAAAATATATATAGATATATAGATATATGGAGATAGACAGATAGATAGATAGATAGATAGATAGATAGATAGATAGATAGATAGATAGATAGATAGATAGATAGATAGATAGATAGATAGATAGATAGATAGATAGATAGATATACATACATACATATATATTCCTTCATTAACCTTAGCAAAATTACAAGATCCTCTACAATTCCCCACACCTCGTGTATTTTGCCTTATAGTAACAGTGCTTAAAAGGTACAACCACTGTATGAAGTACTGTATAAAAATAGAATTTCATTTTTCTTATTAATGTTATCATTTTGATTGTTACCGTTAGTGACGGGAAAAATAAAAACATGTTTTGTGGACTCTAGATTGCTTTGCACTCTTCGAACACCAGAAAGTTAATAGCAAAAAACACATTTGCGTTACCATCTCTTGGGTGCCCAGCAGTGAATGATATAAATATTTTATTAGGCGGACCTGCAGGTTTCTGAAGATTATGTCTTACCAGCTTGACCCTTATAATTATGTTGTCTTCTGTAACCATGGGATCTCCTTTAATTTTGCAGTTCTTTTGTAAATATTGTACTGAATAAATGCATTACAAGCACGAGGACAAAAATAATAAAAAGAAAATCTGAAAGCTTGGAATGATAAATGCTGTAAACAGTGTTTCTATGCTTCTGTTGTGCATTAGGGAAGATTCATATTTCCTTCATTTATTCAGAAAGTACATGTTTAGATAAGCATGCAATTATGTCATAGACTTGAAACATCATTTGCTGTGAATTGATTCCAGTTGTTCAGAGTAATTATTTTACATACGTTTTTTACCTCTTGTTCAAATGATTAAGAGTTAAGCAGTCTGAATTTTCTTCAAAAATATGGCGAGGCTATCTGTTAAAATGTTCTAGCAAGAACACAACTCTACCTTTTATGATGGTGGCTCTTTTATTACCAGACCCTTATCTAATCAGCGCACGTGTTAGTTTCAAAGTAATTGCTCTTGCTGTATTCTCAAGTTATTTTATATTATACATATCATGTTATATCTCTTTTTTTCATACCTAGGAAGCAAATTAGTTAGACTGAGTTGATGATCAGTGACTGTCTATCTTTTTTGTGTTTTTCAATGTATGTTTGTTGTGGGGTTATGTTGAATGAATGCTTAGTAGTATTTCTTCTGTTGAATAATACCAAAAACAACAGTAATGATTTTCTGTGAAGGGATGTCCAGGTGTGGTGAAATCTCAGAGGACAAAGGTGGCCATATTCCAGCATTCAACACATGGCAATTGTTTATATTAAGGCGCCATATCACTTTGACTGTGCTTAAATAGTAAAACAATAAGTTCATGGGCAGAAAGATTTCTCTAGGATGCAGTCGCCCATCGGTGCCAAATACCAAGGGTGCCTAGTCTTGATTCCACCTCATGCCTCTTTCCTTTAACACCCCACGCATCTTGGGCTGTAGGTATCGCATTCAGTCAACACTGAGAGCACTAAGTTAAGAGACAGTCGCACAGCCACAACTTATAGCTGACTGGTATCTTAGGTTGTTGAAGAGCAAGATCAGTGCTACTCTACTACAGTAGGAAGTAGTAAGTGATTGCTCGTCAAAGGATCTTTAAAGGCATGTTCTACATATGCAACAAAATGTGCCAGCATGTGTTGACCAATTCAAAGTAAGCAACAGAACATAGCATACACAAAGCAAAATAATAACAAAATAACAACATAATTAAAACACAGCAGGCACTTCACAACAAAACAGCCAAAACAAATTGAAAATACCTGTGGTACAACTCAAAATACCCCATTGCAATTATGCAGCACAAATACACAGCAGCAAAAAATTAAAAAAAACAGAACTGTAGGGAGTTGCCCTTTTTGACATGGTCACCCCCACTTTTTGCCTGGTATTTGATGTGATTTTGACGGGAAGCGCACTGGGTTCCTGCTAACCAGGTCCCAAGTTTCAGATCTCTTTCCCAAAAAAGTGCAAATGTTTCCCTAATTGGCGATACCTTTAATATCCTCTGTAAGTCCCTAGTAAATGGTACCCCTAGTCCTATGGTTGGTGGCACTAAAGAGGGTCCCCAAGGGTTGCAGCACAAATTAGGCAACCCTAAGGGACCCCCCACCGAACTCATGCAAACTGACACTGCAGGCTGTGTGTCATGGTGCAGGTAAAAGTGAAAACACAATGTGGCACACTGCCTGCGTGCTCTGCATGCTGACACTGCATGCAGTATATGTAAGTCACCCCTACAGCAGGTCTTATCACCTATAGAAAAGGTGCACTCTACTACATGTGAGGTCATAACTGCATGAACAGATATGTCCCCGTACTGGTCAGTTCCATCACTGCCAGTACAAGTAATCAGGGAAGCGATTTTAAAAGCATGTGCTGGACACTGATGAATGCGAATTCCCCATCTACATGAGGGCTTCACTGAAAATAGGGATGTTTGCTATCAAACATCTCGTATTATTACACCCACACTGATGCTGATGACGGATTTAGTAATACATGCACCCAGAGGGCACCTTAGCGGTGCACCCTGAAAGCCTACCAGTTACTGTTGTGCAGGCAGACTGGTTTTCACCAGTCAGCCACCAGAGATGAGTTTCTGACCCCCATTGCCTTTGCTCTCAGAGCGGCATAAATCTTTGCACCCCTCACCCACAGGATAACTTGCTGATTAGCATTCCAGGGCTTAGGAGCTTCAAATAAGTCCACCACCTTGGGTATGCAAATCTGGCTTATCTCACAAGAGACAAAACTGACCCCCTTTGTCCGGAGCCCGTTGGTCACTGGATAGGTGTCAGGACTGTCAGGCCTAGAGTGAAAAATAAACCTTCCGTGAGGATTAATGTCCTTAAAACTAACTATCTAAGGAAAAGGCGCTCCACCCTGAGCCTACCAAAAGAGAGCACTGAGTCTAAGATGGCCGCTGGAACAGGAACGGTAGAGCAGCACGTTAGCGCTCTAGCGTTTCATAACAATCACCAAGATGCAGGTGGCGGGCCGTTGCCGCAGCGCACTTCACTGAGATTCTGAGGAGAAGAGGTGGTTCTGAGTTTCGTTGCGAAGTTTAGATAGGGAAAGCAGTTTCGTCGCGCTGTCAGAGTACTCAAGCCTTGTATGGAGTGGTGGTGAAAAGGCGTTCGAGTAAGACTGTTCTAATTTTAGTTTTAAAATTTGGAAGCCAGTGCTTTTTTGGGAAGCGTTCAGTTCCAGTCATGCGCATGTGTTCATTTATGAAGTAAGAGTTATGTTGTTGTTGCGCTAAAAGAAAGCGGCGGATGCTGAGGCAGCACAGTTATTTTTATGAGGCAGCGCAGTTATTTTTATGACGCGCATTATCTATAAAAACACTGTAAAAAATTGTTGACAAGGGCAGTTGTAATATCTCGCTCTGCTGTAGTGTGCGGGAGGTACAGAGTCAGTACAGGTTATAACTAGGACACCTACTTCTCGTACTAGCGACTCTAAGACAGCGAGGTTACAAGTAAAAACCATAGAAAGGAAACACGGAGATTATCAAGACCAGCAAAAGCAAAAGTGATTTTAAGTCAAATAATACAGAAGTAGAAAGATAGTTTAAGGGAAAATACTTACCAATACAGAATCCAGTTGAGGCACATTTCCAGGGGAATTTTAGGTGAGAAGTCAGAAGGTATAAAAGAAGAATAAATATTGAGAAAGAACTGAAGACTAACACATATAACCTTCTGGTTACAGCGCCACAGAAGACATTACACAATCAAGAAAGATAAATAGAAGAGAAGCATTGGTCACTTACAGACAGGGTAGGTACCAGAAAAAGGAATACACAATATAATAGCACAAGGAGGGTTAGAGACAGAAAAGATTAACTTTTGTAAAAAACGTTTCTTTCAGTTTATAATCTCCTGTCAGCCCACAAGAAGAAATAAAGAAAATAGAAGGGTGTCATCTCTGAAGAAAGAAAAAGACGAAAAGTGACTGTCTCTTCTCTGTCCCATCCCCTTTCCCTCCTTGGATTTCCTTGGTGTACTCGCTTAGTTCAATAGAGCGTGGCGCTGGGAAAGCCAGGAGTGGCATTGCGAACTCACATCATTCTGCTCCCGAGCGTAAGGGAAGAACTCTAGTTTCTGACAATAGGCAAGAAAATTAGCTAGGCAAGACAGTTGTGTCAACCCACTGGTGAGTACTACCCCTGAACTGAGCTACTTAAAATGGAGGCAACTTTTCAGAAGTGAACATCTTGGTCATGAGAACCTTAGGATCTCTGGGACAGGGTTATGCCCACTTCCTCCAGGAAGAGGTCAAATAGGGGGTATGGTTATCCCAGGGGTAAGTAGCCCATTAGTTAGTACCCTATACTCCTCTAAAAACCCTAAATTCAGTATTTAGGAGAGCCCTGGCACCAGGAAGCCAGATACTGTTGACCCACAGAAGAAAAAGAAGGTCCACAGAGCAGCAAAAGCAAGAACTGCAGAAGAAGCAACAGACTTGGCACCAGCCCTGTTGGCCTGTTTGCCTACTCTTGTCAATTGCGCCAAAGTCATCTCATCCTGCAATATGCTGATCCTCCAAAGCCATGGAGGAATGCCAGCACTTCTCCAAAGACTCAGCAACTCCTGATGAATAGCGGAACTGATCCCCTGGCAGGTAACAAAGACTCAGCTGTGAAGCTCCCATACCACGCAAACCCGACACTGGAAAGCCCCACTACACCCGAGCCGCACAACCCAAGCTGAAGTGCGCAAACAGTGCCAATGTGGTCCCCAGATCCTGATGACCTATGATAAAGAAGGACACCGAAGAGCAAAAAAGCAGACGATTGAAGAAGAGCAATTGCCTTGGCACCAGACCTGCTGGTCTGTCCCGTATTCCTGTCAAAACTGCACCAAAGATGTATCATTATTCAGCTGTTGTGCCTACGAAGCCTGGGAGGACTGTCTGCCTTTAAAAAAGTCTCAAGAACTCACATGGATCAGTGAAGCTACTTCCCTGCATCCTGCAGGCACTCCAAAGAAGACTGTGAGTGTACTTGACTGCATAAACGTGATGCAGCAAAACATCACTTCTCCCGGGCTTCCCAGCTAAAGTGGCCAAATGATGCCTTTGTGGTTGCCCCGCCCTCCAGAGACAAAGCTCACTTTGGACTTGGCTGCTGGGGACTTCGCAAAGCCTCCTGCAGATTGTGTTTTCAGACCCCCTCTACAGCGCGTGCTCCTGGTGATGAAAATCCAACACCTAAAGACACCTACGCACCCGTTGCTCCTGGAAAAGAGGACCAAAGGCATCCCCACATCCCTGAGCATCGCGGTAGTTTTCCCCCGTTGTTGGTTCAGCCCGACTGGCCCCCCCAGTCCACGCCTGCAGCCTTTTTTCCAACAAACGGACTGATTTTTATAGACTTGAATGGGGCACCCAACGCTGTAAGGCACCTCTGCACCCAGCCGCCCCACTGCTGCCCGAAGTGAACTGTTGGTGCTGCCATGGACCTTGCCCCATACACACCCCAAGTCCAGAGGGGTGGGCCAATAAGTCTCTGTTGAGTGTCGAAATGTAATACATGTTTTTCCTCCATAGGCTAATATTAGACCTGGCATCCTTGGCATGGTTTTTCCTGACTTTTTGCCTCTGCCTTCTGTATTTTTGATGCTGTGCTGGATTTCGTATTTGCTGGCTTAGATGCTTTGGGCACTTTGCCACTGCTGATCAGTGTCAAAGTGCAAGTGCTCCCTGTATAAATTGATATTGTGATTGGTTCTCCCTGATTGGCATATTTGTTTACCAGTAGGTCCTTAGTAAAGTGCACTACATGTGCCAGGGCTGGTAAATCAAATGCTACTAGTGGGCCTGCAGCACTGATTGTGCCACCCACAGGAGAAGCCCCAAAAAGATGTCTCAGGCCTGCCACCGCAGTACCTGTGTGCAGTTTGCTAACTGTCATGTTGACTTGGCAAGTGCACCCACTTGCCAGGCCCTACCTTTCCCTTTCCTTGCACATAGGACACCCCTATGGAAGGCCCAATGTAGCCCCCTGGGCAGGGTGCAGTGTTTGTGAAAGGTAGGACATGTACTCGTGTGTTTACCATGTCCTGATAGTGAAATACTGCCAATTTTGTTTTTCACTATTGAAAGGCTATCTTGCCCGTAGGACAGAATGGGGAATGCGTTGTAACATTTTATAAGCATACCTTCCCATAGGAGTAAGATAAAAATTGGAGTCTGGTATCCCTGAACTCCGAATTTAATAACGCATCTTTTAATAAGGGTGGTTTTTGGATTCTGTGTTTGAGAATAACACTTTTAGAGGGTGGCTATTTTCTGGTTCAACCTTTCTGTGTGCCTCTGCCTGGTTGTGGATTGACTGTCTGGCTTTGGAGTGACACTGCCTGGGGTGGCTCCAGGAGGCTGGGTGAGTCAGCCCTAGGCTGATTAGGCCGATCTGCATTTGGAGTGGTGGGAGGAGTAGCACCTGTATCTGACTAGGGCTGTGCCTGCCTTCCACAAAAGACTGGCTCCACCTCCTGCGGTGTGTCTGAAGACCCTAGCCCACACTGACAAAGGAAGAAGTTGTGCTCTGGCAGAGTGCACCCAGAACTGGTTTGGACTGGGTTCAGGACCCCGTACATATAGAGAACAAAGACATTTGGGGTATAAATATTAGAGCTGAAATCCCTGTATTTTAGATCATCCTGGAAGTAAGAAGAACCTTTGCCAAGGAGAAGAGCGCGAGAAACTGAGAATAAGGACTGCCCTTGCTGTGTGTTCTGGGGCTGACCTGCAGTTGCTATTCTGCCAAGGGAAAGAGAAGGACGTTGCTGTGTGCTGTGTCCTCTACTTGAAGGAAATTTCCAAGGGCCTGAGGAAAGCTGGCCTCCTGTTGTTGCAACTCAGGAACACCAAAGTTTCCAAAATCTTCACTAGGACACTGTGCGCATGTGCCTGGGCACAGCGTGTAAACCCTAGTGAAGCCTGCATTACTCAAGAGTGCTTCGGTCTCCAAGATCGCTCCACCGAGGCTGTGGACATGTGACATGTGAACTCTGAGAAACTTGCACATCTTGAAAATGCTTTGTTTCCCAAAAAGCAGCTCTGCAATGCCAATCGTGTGTGTCAGTGCACAGCTGGTGGCCGTTGGGGAGTTTGCAGCGATCAACTAGGGGCCGTGACCGCCGCTGGCCTAAGTCCTCAGCAAGAACATGATCACCAGAAGATGGAGCTGGGAGGGAGCAGAATCAGCTGCGAGGTGTCGCCTATCAATCGGGACACCTCCGCCGCCCAGCAGTGCATCAACGTCGTCACCGAGTGAGCGAAGCTGCGCTCAGAAGAGGAAGGTGCTGCCCCGCTTTCCCCGCACAGCATAGAGAGAATCAGCGAGCCGGAATCCCAAGGAGCCTCGAACCGGTGCTCATCTCATCTCCCAGGTAACGGTCAGAGACGCGCGATCAAGCCACCGGTGGGGTGCTGCCGGGTAACTATTGTGAGAGCTTATCTTGATTACGGCCCGTACCGTCACAACAGAGAGTTGCGGTACCGGGGCCCCTTTTTCCTGACACTGTTATTTGAGCACCTGGGGGGGGGCATATTTATTTGGCAACTGACCCCAGAGTCGGCCCAAACCATCCTATAAACAGAGGAGGCACCACAGCATTGCAAGGGAGATCGGTGCCTATGAGATTACAAATTGCATAAAGACATACAGAACCTGCAACGTCTATGTTTCTGTAGTAACAACCTTTTGAAAGCCATATTTCCTGAACTATGTATGTTGGCCTTTTGTAGTTTTGGTCTTATCAAGTTTAGATAAAGAGAGTCTATGTTTCTAAACTGGTGTGGTTGCCCTGTAATACTGTGAGTGTTATTAAAAAAACATTATGCATTGCCATGCGGATAAGCCTGTCTGCTCATGCCAAGCTACCAAGGGGGTGAGCAGGGGTTATCTAGAGTGAGTTTCTCCTTTTTCCTGACTAGAAGCAAGGGTCCCTACTTGGTCAAAGGTACCTACCTCTGCCAACTAGAGACCCCCATTTCTAACAGTCAACATTACAGCGAAGTGCTTCAATTACCATTTGAAGTGCTTTAAATACCATTTAAAGTACCAAAATCGTCTGACGATGAAAAATACATCTGCACCCAGACATCAGTGCCTCCCAAGGTATCCTATTGGTGTTACCTGGGATCTTGCTCCATACTCACCTTAAGACCCGGGAAAGTGTCTCATAAGTTGTTGTTAAGTGACCGTATCCAGCGCATGTGTTTTTTCTAAGCTAACACTGCCGCAAAGCGCTTCAATTACAATTTAAAGTATCAAAAACATGTTTTCATCAAACCTGCTATTTTAAAAAGCACTTCTCTGATTTTAATGATCTTGGGGGCATATGTATCAACCGAATTTTTAATCGCAAATGCTGCGATTCGCAAAAAACAGCGTTTGCGATTAAAAATTCGCAAAACGGGATGTATGAGGCAAATTCTCAGCGCAAATTTAAGGAATCGCTAATTTAGCAATTTCTTAATTTTGCGTAAGCATTTAAGAAATCGCAAATTGCGATTTCTTAAATGACATGTAACACGCACCAAAGCATTGTGAATTATCCTTAAGAAATCGCAATTTACCACCAACTTCTAGTTGGTGGTAATTTGCGATTTCTGTTAAAAATGCACTTTTTGGAATTTTACAAAGTGCCACGTGGCGCACATACATGCCCTTAGGGCATGTATGTGCGCCATATGCACACACATGCTCCTTTCAGGGGTGCATCAGGGTGTCATCATGACACCCTTGCACCTTTGAAATTATTCTCAAATTGCGATTAGCAAATTGCGAATCGCAATTTGAGAATTACTTCTCATTCATTCCTATGGGTCTCCTGGCCCATAGAAATGAATGGGAAGGTATTCCTTAATTGCGATTTCGCAATTTGCTAATCGCAATTAAGGAATTTTAAGAAATCGCAAAAGTTTTGCGATTTTTTAAATACATCCCGTTTTGCAATTCTCAAATAGCGATTCTTTAAAAATCGCTATTTGAGAATCGCAAATGGAGATGTTGATACATATGCCCCTTGGTTCCTAAAGTTATATACAGATAAGCGTTATTTTTTTAAATTTGTGTGGATGTTCTTATTGAGTCATGTGAATCATTTATTGGCTGTGTGTGTGCGACAGATGTCTTACACTCCTCTCTGATAAACCTAAGGCTGCTTCACCACCATACCCCCTAGAAGAGCACCTTGGGATTGCTAGAGCAAGCCCCTGTCCACTAGTAAGGGAATACCTGGACTCTTTGTACAGTATACCTCTTTTTGGTATACCATATAAAGAGCCGGCTTCCTATAAGAACACATTATCGCAGTAACAAAAACCCACACACCAAATATGCTATGATCTTGTCTCACATTACCAGCTTCTAAATACTTTTTTTTATAATCAAGTAGTAAAAGGTGTTTAGAACCAGCCCTACCTAAACTTCCCACTAAAAACAAGAAATTGCACCAGTCAAAAATGTTTTGTGATCCTTCCTATTCTCTGCTATAGTTTTGAGCTGAGTGGTGTCTAAATAGCTTAAGAGCTGTAGGAGCTCTAATGTACCATCTTAGACAATTGTAAATGGTTGCTTGTCACATTAACTGTAAAGGCATGTGCTGTTTTTGGTGACTAGAAAAGTAGCAGACTTTGTTCACATCACTAAAGTAAACAATGAAGCATAACACATAACATAAAGACAGCAAAATAACAACACAAGTAAAACATAACAATGCACAACACAACAGTTCAAAGAAATTGTAAAACAACTTCACAACAAAATAGCATTGCTTTACAATAATGCAGCACAAAACACGACAGCACTCAACACAATTGAACACATCACCATCACAACTTACTGGCACATGCATCAACAAAGACTTTTGCGATTCCTTAATTGCGATTTTTAAGGAATCGCAATTAAGGAATTGCAAAAGCCTATGCATGTAGGAATCGCTATAAAAATAGCGATTCCTACAAATTCCTTAATTGCGACTCGCAAATTGCGAGTCGCAATTAAGGAATGCCGTCCAGGCCCATAGGAATGAATTGGAGAATGCCTGAGCAAATTGCTAGTACCAGTATGTACTCGCAAATTGCTCATGCAATTTCAAGGGTGCAAGGGTGTCAAAATGACACCCTATTGCACCCCTGAAATTGATCTGTGCACATATGTTGCACACACACATGCTCTAAGGGCATGTGTGTGCGCAACATGAAACTTTGAAAAATGCACAAAAGTGCATTTTTCAAAGTTTTTGCAAATTGCCATGAAGTTCAACTTCATGGTAATTTGCTCCCCCTATTAGCGAAATCGCTAATTTTTTAACTTTAATGCATTGAATTTAAGGAATCGCAATTTGGGATTCCTTAAATGCAATCGCAATTTAAGGAATCGCTATTTAGAGATTACTTAAATTGCGATTTTTGCATTTGGGATGATGCATCCCAAATGCAAAAATACCAGTCGCAAAGGGGCAGATTCTGCTAATCTGCCCGTTTGCGACCAGTTTTCTCGTTGATGCATGTGGCCCATAATGAATTATACTAAATAACAAAATATATTGGCACATATTACCTCCACCATAAACCTGCCTTGATAATATAGCACCAATGCATCAAGCACTGCCATATCTTGCCACCAAGGTCATGAAATTGCTCCACCCAAAACAAGATTTTGATCTGGCTCCCTGTCTCTTTATCCCACTCTTGCATTCTCTTTTTCATTCCTGATTTCCTCTTTTGGTCACTTTTCCTATTTATGACTCCCTTTTTTCTGCATTTCTCTTTCTTTTTCTGGGTCAAAGTCTGATGATGAAAAATGAGTGATGATCCCCAAAGATAAGTGCTGATTAGGACAGCCTACAACTCCTGCAAAAATAAGCAATGCTATTGGCACATATACATGGCACTTAAGTGTGCAAATCACATTATGTACAACAAGATATTCAAACTTTCCATTCACAATTTACAAATTTGTTCTCATAATCCAATGTATTTACACATAAAATTATGCCAGTATGTCGTAATTTTTACTGGCAGTTCATCTCATAGGTTTGCAAGCGTTTCAGTACTAGTTTACCTGCAAAAGCAGAACACCCTTGAAAGGACCAGGCCCATAAATTCTGTCTGGACCTATTCAAGAATCACAATCCAATGGTTCTTTTTAGCAGCATGTTAGTGTAGTGGGGTGAAAATCATTAATAACGCCAATCAATTTAACTGGAATTTCTCTGGTCACATAATAGCCACTGACAACTACGTAAGGTTAATTAGTTTATTACAAAGCCAAAAATAACTGAACATAAAAACTACTCAAGACAAGAGTGTAAACATACATTGGAATCAGCATAAAGCTATATCTTTGAATAAAGCTGAGGAGATGCAACATGCAGGAAACAATTAACTCAAGAAATAGGATGCAGAGGATCAGAAAGCCTGAATCTAAATTTCCCTGCATCGAGGGTTGATGAATGTAAAGCATCAATCTGTCCCCACACTAGCACTAAAATGACATCCCTACTTAAGCATTGTCAGGGAAAGAAATAAAAAGGTGTCAGCATGTGGAGTCTTCCTAAGACGTCTCTCCACTATCAATGAGTCAGATAGCAAAAAACTATTGAGACAGAGCTCGATCTAAGATGCTCTCTATCCGAAGTGGGGCACTTTCCCTACTTGCAACATTCCAATATTACAGCTTTCTTCTCAAGAATCCTTGCAGGTCACCCAATCTGTCCCAACCACAATCTCATAGGTACTTTAGCGGTGTTCTTGAACAGCAACACATTGACCTTCATTCCCAGGTCTTCTTTGGTGTGAAAATACAACAATTTCCCTTTCCGGCTTTAGCTCAGGATGTATTTCCTTCTCTACTTACCTGACTAATAAAACAAAAACATTATTCTAGCTAAAAAGGGTGGGGGCATATTATCAAGCACGGCGTTAAAATTATCGCCGCTTTAGCGGCAGAAAACTGCCGCTAAAGCGGCGATAATGGGCTTGATAATATACCGCAGAGAATTCCAATAGAAGCCCATGTTGACACCAGAACATGGGCTTCTAAGGGAATTCTCAAGGGCATATTATCAAGCCCATTATCGCCGCTTTAGCAGCAGTTGTCTGCCGCTAAACAGGCGATAAATTTAATGCCGTTTCTTGATAATAAGCCCCGTGCTTCTTCCACCTGCAACTCAAATGTGAGAATGAATGAAATTCACAGCCTACATGAAATTCAAACTGTGAATTCTAAAGGGTGAACTTCCAGGGAAATGCCTTTCAGGGGTACAAATTCAGCTAATATAAGACAAAAGGCGTATGAGCTTCATGAAAATTTATAAGAAATTAATACACGTTCAACCAACGTTCCTACCTTCATGGAAAATGACACATTAATAAACACATTCAATAAATGATGGATTGTCAGTTGCACAACACAAATTCTTCATGTTCGTGTTTTCTGCTAGTTACATTTACTTCCTACATTACTTCTTCACATTACTAATCCAAGGCCTAAATACATCACGTTTCACGATATTACATTTCAAGATCCTAACACTTCATGTTAAGACAACAAAGGCTTTGCGTCTGCGCTCTACATGTGTGATTATAATGCACCCCTACATATAAAATGAAGTGTCCGCTACATCACCCTGATACGTGTGTGTTTGCAGGCATTTGAATTCTTTTATGACCTTTTCTCATTTGTGGGAGTTGTCACTTCAAGGTAATGTAATGCAGTGGAGCTTTTGGTACATCACCATGGTTGTAATGTGATGGGGACTTGGCAACAGGAGATCACCGGAGAGTTACGGCTGTGTTGGTTGTATTGACCCTGTCGTGAATGCAATGAAGGGAACTTATATCAACCTATAGATGGTGTTTTTTCCCAACACAATCATTTACAAAGTGAATACGTGTATACGTTTTCAGAATGAAACAAAAACAATTGCATGATGGCGCTCTCTTAGCAATGACTTCTTTGAAAAGTTACAAAGGCCAATTTATAAATACTGTCTACACACGTAGGAAGCTAGTGGTTAATACTTTCAATTTAAAAAAACAATTTCCTGGGAATGGGAGCAAAGAATGAACTCACTTTTAACCTAGTGGCTGCTCTCCTTGAGGTAATTCCCCGATAAGAATATATTGTGATGAGTTTTACAAGGTCGGGGGCCTGCGCTTAGCAGATCTGCAAAAACAGGAATGATTTTGAGCACACGTGAAGGAGAATGTTTAACCTCCACTTGCATTATAGAGGAAGTGCTTTGAGCAATCACTGGATGTGTGTCTGTGGTGGCTGTAGCTTCTACCCTTTATGTTACAGAACTCTAGTGATCTTGGGACACAAAACCCTTAAGTGTGGTGAAGAGTGTTTTCCCTTACAACTCAATGGGAGTTTCAAAGTCAATTCCTAAAGTTATAGTTTATTGGATATGGTAATTTGCCTCATTGAGGCACAGGTGAGGATTAGACAATTTACTCTCTGGGTTATACATTGGTGAAATCCACATGAATGAATTTTCAAGACTTCTCTTATTGAGAAATGCCATGTGGCAGAATGGCAGAAAACTTACTAAAATATGGAAAAACAATGTTTGAAGGTAATAGTTCTTATTATCTGGGATGCACTGGTTGGTAATTCCAAGGGAGACATAAGGTGAATGATTCTACCTCTGAGCAACATAGACACAACTGCCTCATTGAAGCATCAAAAAATCTAGAAGCAGTAGTGTTGTCTGGACCACTAAGAACACTAAAGGTGAGATTGTTGGAGGTTTCTATCAACCAGTCCCCCAAGTGTTGGGCCTACACCAGAAAGTTGCCCTCATTAACCTTTAATTTTCTGGGTAGGTGTAGATGAGCAGTTAAAACCCAGATCAAGGGAAGTGGTATGGTGTATGGTGAGTCTGGATAAAGTACAACAAAATCATTACAGTTGCAATAAAGATATGTATGTTGTCAGGGTTGTATTGTATCACATCAGTGAATTAGTATATTATGATACATACAAATATATTTACGGCATATTCAGTAAATCAGAACATTAGAGAGTACGCAAAACATAATACACATTACCTAATGTAAATGGCATAAAGTGCCCCCATCTTTACATTTTAATTATATTGCAAGTCACCAAGGAGTTCAGTGGGGAAACATCCATTACAACGCAGTCATTACAACGACCTACCTTTACAACACAACTGTTACAACGCAACTGCCTTTACATCACATGCCATTACAATGCATGCCATTACAACGCATGTCACTACAACGCGTGCCATTACAACACTCAGCATTACAACGTATGCCAATACAATGCATTATAAGGTAAGTAATGGAGATTTTTTTAGTATTAGGGTGGTTATGGTTTAGGGGTACATGGGAATAATTATTACCCCTACACTATCCATCACATTCCCTACTGTTACACTCACTGGAGTGGGAATAGTAATTTTTACCCCTACACTATCCAACACATACCCTACTGTTGCACTCACTGGAGTGGGAATAGTAATTTTTACCCCTTCACTATCCAACACTTACCCTACTGTTGCCCTAAAAGTATTATGCGTTGTAATGGTACACGTCATAATGGAATGCGTTGTAGTGGTAGTTTTACAAAATGCATTGTAATGGCATGCGTTGTAAAATCATGCAATGTAATGGTAGTTGCGATGTAAAGACTGCGTTGTAAAGGCATGCATTGTAATTGCATGCATTGTAACGTCATATATTCATTTCAGTGACACTATAGAGGAACAAAGCCGAAGGCTGAGTTCCTTTATAAGGTCATTGAACTCCGAGGTGACTTTCAATATTCTTATAATGGATGGCAGGGAATATTTTTATTCATTATAGTATATGGCCACAACATCATCCTTCCCAAAACATGCTTACATACTTGGTGTCTTGTTATTTCATGTGAAAGAGATATGATGTTTGTAAACATGAAGAATACAATTACAATTTCTTGTGTTAAATTTAACACACCAAATGCAGTTAGAAATGTGTTGTAAAATGATGTTAAAATCAGTTCAATACAAGTCAGACTAAACAAATTATGTATTTCAGAATGTGTAGAATAATCCAAAGAAATTCTATCTTTCCTTTAATTATCTAAAGTATGGAAAAATAAATATGCTGCCATACATTACTCCTTCCTGCTAATCACTGTTCATCTAGAAAAACAGATCAGAAGAAGATGAAGCCATGTTTTGTTGTTGTTTCTGAAACTGGAGCTTTAATTATGCTCTCTTACCTCTTTCCACTGGTCCCCTGGCTCTGGCAGTAGGCAATGTAACGTTAGAACTCAGCTGTGATAAGTTAATACAGTGGAGCAGCTATGTTATTTATTTCATACCAGGCAACTAGGGGCATCCCTAGTTGCTGTTATAGTAAGGAAACTAGACATATGCTTTTATACAGGCATTGCAGGCTCCAATGTACTATAGCAGAATAACCAGGACCTTTAGTTATGCACACTATATAAAGGTCACAAATATCATCGTAATCATTAAAAAAAATATTTCAGATTTAGTTGACACTATAGCTCACACACACAGACACACATACTTTTTTCACTGAAAAAAACAAAGGTTAAAATAACGTTATAGTTAGGTGAATATGTCAGTGACAACATTCACATTCTGAACTCAGAAGACATAGAAAGTCACCAGCCATAGATAGCAGAGTTAACTATAACTTGCGCCCCGCCATGTACTGCTTATAACCTCACATATTGCATCACTCAAGGCACATTCTGTGACATCAATTATGGCATCACTGATGACATCTCAAATGACATAATTGAAGACGTCACTGATGACATCAAGGATTACGTCTTCCAAGCATCTTTTGCACACATTTCTCTATAAACTATTATGGCATAAGAAGTCTGAATTTAGTGAATTTTGAAGATTCTTTTGACGTGAAGTAATATTTTATTACCATATCTAAAGCTAACCCCCTTCTGTTTTGCACAGTCTTTGTCCACGCGTGGCAGGGATTTGGCTGCTGGGCCTGGCCTGTGACTAGACCCTGCAGGAAACTCCCCACAGGCAGCCAACCCTAGGCTGCACAAGACCTTTGGTATTGCACAGCAGGGAGTTGGCAACAGGGCCTCGCCTTCAACTTGCCCAACTTACCCACAGGCAGCTGACCCTCCCTGGAGGCAGACAACCTCATGCTGTGCACAGCCTTTTGTCACATGCAGTGTGGAGTTAGCTGCAGGGCCTGATTAGCAGCCAGGTGCTGCGCCCAATTACTGTGGCAGCCACCCCGAGACAGCCAACCCCATGCCGCGCACCTGCATGTCATGTGGTTAGCTACAGGGCCTGAGTTTCAGCCATGCTCTCCTTCCGACTTCCTACAATCAGTCAACCCCTGCTGTGCACAGCCTTTGGCCATGTTTAGCCGGTGTTATCACAGGGCTTGGCCTGCAGCCAGGCCCTGTGGCCAAAACCCTCAGGCTGCCAATCCCATGCTTTTGGCGTGCGCATTATAGGCTTGGCCTTTGGACCCATGGACCCCATCCCCTGGGGCCAAAACATTTATCTGAAAGGGCGGAGGCAAGCAGCCCCCACCCTGACCCTTAATTGGCCCTGGGGATCTCATCCCCTAAGGCCAAGTACAATTAAACAGGGGGAGAGGAAATACAGCTCCCTCCCCCAGTCTTAATAGGACCCAGGAACCACATCTCTGGGGACAAAAACAATAGAAAAAATTAGGGGGGTGCACAACCCCTTCCCAAGCCTCCTTGAGCCCCAGGGGCCCCCTCCCTGAGCATTATTAGGCCTCAGGGATCCCTACCCGAGGCCACATCAATAACAAAGGTGGGGCATGAGGCCTCCCTCCACTAGCCTCAATGAGTCCTGATGAATCCGTCCCAGGGCCTTTTTTATAGGGGATGGTGGCAGCGTGGCAGCTCTTCCTTGAGCCTCAGGGAGGCTTTACAGCCCCTATCCCTGAGTCTATTCTGGTCCCAGGAATGGGTGTCATATATGTGAGTACCCTGGTTCCCACCCAGAGTACCCACCATACACAAAGTTGGGGCTAACAGGGTTACTCTCCAGGCCCCTAAAGCCCCAGCCAGTTCCCCACATGCAGCAGGAGCTGTTAATGATACTCGCTCCGAGTGGGAGCAATCTGTTGTTCTGTTTCCCTGAACAGTTCAAAAGTCTTCTCTCAGCCCGCAGTAACATTTTCAAAGTTCCCGCTTTCCGGGATCAGACTTTGTGCTTGCTCCTGTTTGGTGGGAGCTTTGTAAATGCTCCCACTAGGCTGGAGTAAACACTAGGCCTGGGCGACAATTCCGTTCCGCTCCCGGAAATTGCGATAATTTGACATATTTGCGTTCCGCGGAGAGCGCGAAAATGTCAAAATTTCCGCAATCCGCATCTTACCAGAAATTCTTTTCTTGCTCGCGCTGTAAAAAGATACATTCTCGCGTGCGCACGATCGCCTTACCTGAATCCCCGCGTTCGCCGACAAATTTTCCCGATCCGGTCGCGTTCTCCACGAGTTGTTGGATTGTTGGTAGCCATTTGCGCTGTCTCGTGACAGTTCGCGCCTGCATTAACGTCATTTGTCGCACGATCACGTAATTCGTCACGCGATCACGTCTTTCTTCTCGCGATCATGCACCGCGAGAGTATGAGATGATTGAGATCTCGAACACGTCATTCTCCACCGCGAGCGAGAGCGTGAGGACGCGGGCACGTCATATCGAACGCGAGTGGGTGGGACAAGTGAAAACAAGATGGCCTCGCCCGTGAGCAACTGCATGGGTAAGTTGGCGAGCCGCGATCAGGCAGAAAATACCGCGAATGGGCGGGAAAAAAACTTCAGTGTCTTCGCGATATTTCCGCGTGTTTGCGGAAATTTTTAACATATTCGCGATAATTTGCGACAGTGAATTTCGCAAATTTCGCCCACCCCTAGTAAACACAAGTATCCCTGGCAGTGACAGTGCAGCCAGGAAAACTGCCATGTGTTGAGGTTGGCTCCCCAGGACACATCAACTGATCCAGTCCTGGAGGATAGGGTCCTCAGGCCGTTAATTGCTCAGAGAGAGGAGTCCTGCAACCCCCTGCCCGTTCTTGAAAGTTTTATGATTTTTTTTTAAGTTCATGGCACTGGGGGATGGGTCCCCAGGGCCTTGTAAAGGCTCGGGGAGAGGAACCCAGTGCCCCTTCCCTTAAAAAGTTCAGTGCACCCAGGGGAGGGGGTCCCTGGGAACAAATATGGCTCAGGAATGGGAACCAGATGCCCCTCTCCTCATTTGATGATTCGGGTCCCAGGAGTTAGGGTCCCTGGGGTCGAATATGGTTCGGGGAGGAGTGCCGCAAACCACCCACCCCATATTAATAAATTAGGCCCAGAGAAATGGGGTCCACTGGGCAGAATACGGTTCATGGACAGGGGCCACACAGCCACTCCCCTTAATTAAACAATGTGGCCCTGGGGCAACATTTTTTTTTTTTTATCCCGCGGGAGTCCCGTAGGATCATGGCAAAAATTGCCAATTTTGTTTTTGTATTTTGATCCCAAAAGGGTCATCCCATGAGGCCCAGGAGGCAAGTTATTCCTACCTTGCCCCTTATACCGATTTTGTTTTCAAACATCAAAATCCCTGATTCCTGTATTAGCTGGCAGCAACATTTTCCTGATGTAGCTGTCAGCCAATCAGAGCATTTGTCCCCCCAGGAGTTTGACCCAACCGTCCTGATATCCATATATAACCTTATTTTCTCAAGAACTACTGAACGCATTTCTACCAAATCACAAAAAGCACAATCTGCGGACCAGGACCTAGGTTCCTGCCAGTTTTGCTGTAATTCATTTCAGCAGTTTTTGCTGTAGACCTGTATAAAGAAGTCTATGGAAAATGCATGTGAATTTTGTGTTTTGGGTACCCCCTTTGTTCTCAGCTCCCACTTGACGAATCACCCCAAAACTTCCCTGTACAAACCAATCAAAATGTAGCACCTTTTTGAAAAGTTTTGTGGTGATTCATCAAACAGGCCCAAAAAGGGGAGGGAATGTGTGGCCACCCACTCTGAGCCTTTAAGTACACCTTAAAAAAGCTTCATCTTCCAGGGACTGGTACCATAATTAAGGTGAGGAAAATGTGGGCCCCCATCCACAAGCCAATAAGGAGCCCAGAGATTCAATTACCCAGGTTGAATTCCATACAAAAGGTGAATGGGCCATGCAGCCCTCTCCCTGAGCCTTATATTTTCCCAGGGACCCCATCCCCTGGGCTGAACTAAACGATAATGAGAGGGGAACCACATCATCCAACTGTTTCACCCACTTTTTGTTTTGTGGATGCCCCTGGTGGGCACCTGGGCACCCACCTAAAAAAACAAAGACCCTGGGGCAATACTGACTCTCCGAATTAGCAGGTAACCTGATGGGGCTGCAGGGGAACTGGGGCTCCCACCATGTCCCCAACTTATTGTTTTGTGGGTGTCCCTGATGGGCACCTGGGCTCCCACCTGAAAAACACACAGGCCCTGGGAGATGGAATCCCCCTCCCCTTTAATTTGCAAGTTGGCCACGGGGAATGGGATTTCTGGGGCCACTATTGGCTCAGGGATGGGGGTAATCTGCATCCCCTTAACATATATGTTTTGGACACAGGGAATAGAGTCCCCGGGGCCCCTTGTGTTTTGGGAAGGGGGCTATGCACCCCCTCTCACCTTTACAAGTATATTTTGGCCCCAGAGGATGTGGTCCCCAGGCCCACTATTGGCTCAGGGAGAGGTGGCCTGTGTCCACTCCCCTTAAAGGCCCTTTGGGACTGTGTCTCAAGGAGGGGGACCACATGCCCACCCCTTTACAAATACCTGTTTGCCCTCGAGAAAGGGGCCATTCCACTCTATGACATCCTATTTCATTCAACGCCATTCCTCTCTATGCCCCTCCACTATAAGACTCTGTACACCATGCAACTTCATGATATGTGACTCCACTCCATGGTACGACACACCACTTCATTATCTGCCACTCCACTGTACAACATGCCATTCCACTCTACAACAGTCCAGTCCACTGTTAGAAACTCCGCACCACTCCACTGTATGACACTCCACTCTACTCTACAAGACACCACTCCAGGCTACCACATGCCCACTCCACTCTACGACATGTTACTCTGCTCGATGTCACTCCACTCAACCCACTCATTTTGATGTCACTCCATTCTATGCCACTCCACTGTATGCTATTCTACTCTATCCCACTCCACTCTCTGTGAATCCACTCTACACCACTCCACCGTATGCCACTTCACTATAGTCTACAACACTCCACTGTACATCATTCCACTGTATGATTCTCCACACTACTCCACTTTACAACACACCACCACACTCTACAACATGCCACTCTATGCCACTCAACTCTGCGCTACTCCACTGTATGTTATTCCACTTTATGCTACTCCACTCTACACCCTTACACTCTACACTACTCCACTCTACCCACTCCACTCTACACCACTGCACTCTATGGTATTCCACTCTACGCAACTCCACTCTACCCTACTCCACTCCATGTTACTCGACTCTACACCACTCCAGACTATGACACCTCAATCTATTCCACTCTACTGTATAACACTCCACTCTATGCCACTCTACTCCACTCTATGCCCCTCCAACCTACCACACTATATGCCACTGTATAGTACCCCACTATACAACCGTCTACCCCAGTCTATGTCAGTGTATGACAGTACTCAACTCAATGCCAGTGTATGTCTTTCTACTGCAATCTTTGACACTCTACTCTATGACACACTACTCCACTCTATTCCACTGTACTCTACTACCCCACTCCACGTCACTCTATTCTACACTACTCTATGCCTCTCAACTCTATGCCACTCCACTCTAACACACTCTACTCTACCGATGCCACTCCACCCTAAAACATTCTAATCCACTCTATAGCACTCCACTCAACTCCACTCTACAACCCTTTCGACAGACTACGACAGATCACTCCAGGCCACTGTACGACACACCACTCCACTTTATGACACTTTACTCAACTCTACGTTATGCCACTCAACTCAACTCAACTCCGCTCGACTCCACTCTACTCCACTGCAAGGCACTTCAGCTCACTCTATGTAGATATGTACATACACCTCCTTCCTATTTGTTTTTCAGAAAGCACTTTTATTCCAGGAGCACACTTGCACTGAAACATCATAGAAACAACTTAGAGGGAAAGACATGCCATGCCTTCTGACTGATTGAATTTCCAGGAGTCACAATGCAATCTCCTAGTGGTAGCAAGCCAAACCTTGAAATGTATGAATGTCCCAAACCCTAAATAACAACTGTCTTGTGTCTGTCTCTTTCCTCTACATCAGTGCATCACTTTCTTTGCTCCAGTTTTGTACTGTGCCTTTGTTGCACTTCTGCGGTATTTTCTATCTGTTCGACTTCTGTTTCGCTGTCTCTGCTTTACGCCTTGGCTCGTGTCTACATCCTCTCCTGCAGTGATACTGTCTCTTGTTGCTCTCCTCTACTTTTTCTTCCCTCTGCTCCACTTTTGTGCTGAACTCCTTTTTCCACTTTTATGCTGATGGCTCTTTGCTTCAATCCCGCACTGCTGTCTCCCTTCTCCACTTCTGAGCTACTGTTTCCTTGTGCTACACATGTGCTTCAGTTCCGATGCTCCACTTCTACTGCTAATCTCTCTTCTCCTGACTGCCATCGGTAGTGATCACAGGAAGAGGTTGTGTGAGTTCATGTGTCCAATTGCCCATCAAGCTGTTCAATTTCGAGACAGGGTGAGGAGAAGAGCAATGCATGTTCTGCCTTTAGTATCCCTTGAGATAAGGAGCCCAGGGCACTTGTAGAAGTGATCTGTTTGGAAGTCTGATATGTGGTAGTAAGCAAAAGTTGAAGGTATTTAAAAGAAAGATGAATCCTAAATGCACTTCTGCTTTATTTTGTTCTACTTCATTCAGCGTGGCAGGACAATTAATTGTTCTGGCTGCCTTCATAAACACAAGGTTCACAAGAAAGCCGTCAGGGGCCGCAAGTTGAACACCTCAAAAGGATGGCAATGGTTGTGTTGCATTGTGGTTGTTGTGTTGTTTTCAAATTGCACTGTTTGTTAATGTGTTCCCTGTTATGTTACTGTTGGGCTGTTATTTTATATTGCATTATGGTACTGTTTTGAGTTCTATAGTTACTAGAGAGAAAACAACAAATGTTAGCTTTCGAGTCAAAAGTAGCACAATACTTTATCATTCCAGTGATATGCAACTATTTTCCACTGCATAAGGTGGTAAGATAACACTGCTACAGCTGTTCAACTAATTTGGACACTAATCAGTCCAAACCTGTGGGAGAGGCCTGTCTTCAATTAGCACTTACAATGATTTGTGTGCTAGAAGCCCCATGTCTAAAATTAACACTGCTAGTGCTCACTTAATGTGAGACATCCCTTCTTTTTATTAAATGTTGAAGATGGAGTTGTTGGGTGTTACCTCCATTGTCAGTGGTAATTGGTTGTCAATGAAACTTTAATGGAATTTGCTGTTTTTGACAGGACAGGTCTCACTGAAGTCTGTAATGGAACTACATACTATAACAGGACACACTAACAGCACAATAGTGCAGGTGTCGGCAACCAGTTGATTGTGACTACCAGTAGCTCACAGCCACCTTCAGAGTAGCTCATAGCTTTGAGTTAATTTCTATATTTAAATTTGTTTTATTGTTGGAGCAAGAAGCGAAGCAATACATGCAGCGTACATACCAATATCACACTACATCAGCATCGAGCTGCCTTAGCAACCTTTCTGTTAACATCTTCCCACCCCCTTCCTAAAATCCCTCCCTCCCCCTGAGTGCTCATACAAATTCAGTATTTTTTAACAGCCATAGATCATAGTAGTCGATCCCATGGAAGGGCACCGGAGAACCCACTCCGGTGGCGCAGTCAGGTGTAATAGTCGCAAATATCTGGGAAAGGTGAGCTCGGTGAACCCCTGTAAGAGGAGCTTAAGAAACGTCTGCCACATCTCTTGGTATGAAGTTCAGGGAAATCCTCTCCATCCCCAAAAGGAGCCATATCCGGTGTAGCCAATTCAGCCGGGACGGCACCCTGTCTGTCTCCCAAAGAGCTAACATGGATTGATGTCCTGCCCCCAGTGCCAAAGTGTTATGTTGCCCCTGTCTGGATTTAAGCTGGAATGTAATGGGAATTGGGGACACAAGCCGCGGCCACTGCAGGTAAGAGCGGTGGGGCGCGGGGCCAGGTGATAGGGGATTTGAAGAGACGACCAGGATGGAAATGATTTATTTATGTAATTTTCCCTCGTGGTCATCTCTCGAAATCCCCCCTCACCTGGCCCCACCACTCCACGGCTCTTACCGGCAGCTGCCGTGGCTGGGCGGAGACCCAAAACTATGACGGAGGGCAGCCTGGGTAACTGAGTGTCAAAATATGTGTCAATTTTAACCCTGGGCGTAGTTTGCGAAGTAGCGCTATGCGCAGCTACGCGACGTGTACTTCACACTACGCGAGCTATGCGTAGCTTCGCAAAATGTGTAGTGCAGTGTGCAAGATGCTGTTCGCACTGATTGCACAGTGCCGGATGCTTGTCCGCACTGTGCAATCAGTGCAAACTGCATCTTGCACAGTGCAAGCTGTTGTTTTCTGCCTCTCGAGTAGATTTCTACTCGAGCTGCAGCTTTCTCAGCGCGGACTGGTAGTTTCTCATCGTGAGTGGTCGCGAGCATACGCGACTACTCGCAATGAGAAACCTGACCTACCCGCGTTGAGAAGCTCGCCGGGAGGTTTATTTTCCACACTCGCGATCCGCAACTTGATGTTGCTGATCGCGAACGAGGAAAAAGTCTCGCCGGGATGTCATTTTGCTTGCTCGCGGTCGCCAACTTGACGTTGAGGACCGCGAGCAAGCAAAAAATGACCGCTGCACTACGCTACGCGTGTTTGCACTGTGCTACGTGCAATTTGCGTAGTGCGAAGTAGCGCAAACTTCGCAAACTACGTGAGCGCGGCGTAGTGCTTTGCCCAGGCTTAGTCAATTTCCAACAGAATCTCCTCCAAGAACTGCTTCAATTTAGGGCATTCAATAGTATGTGCACCAGTGTCCCCTGGGAATCACAACCTCTCCAGCACCTGTTGCTGCATTCAGGTTTCCCCCTATTTAAACATACCAGTATTAAATACCAATATTTGATGATTTTCGTCACCGTCTCCATACTGGAGGCATTAGAGGCTGTGTGTCGTGCCTGGTAATAGATGTCTGGCCATTGGCCTTGGGATAATTGTCTACATATCTCCTGCTCCCACCTGAGCTGTGCAGGGAATTTCGGCTCTGGCTCACCATCCCTAAGTAACCCATACAGTTCAGTGATTAAACGCCTGTCTGTGTCCTTACTCAACAGCCACCTCTCGAATTTTGTCAGGGCAGCATCAACCAGTGCCTTATTTGGTTGTATCAGTATCTCCCTCCCTCTGGAATCAAACACTCAGCATTCAGAGTGTGGAAGGGGAAGGGGCCTTCCTCGTCAAAGAAATGGCCCACAGAACTGCATCCTGGCTGCTGCCAGGTCCTGAACATGGTGTCATCCAGGCCTGGGGTGAAGTCCCTGTTCCCCACCACCGGAGAGAGGGGTGTGGGAAAAGATGTAAACCCCCTTCGACTCTCCACTGTGTCCCCTTCAAAGTGGGTGCGGAAACCAAAGAGATATATATGTTCACCAGGTAATATGTGCAGTTCAGAAATGGAACCTTCCACAATACCATTCCTGCCAGTGTCCTGTCCATAAATAGCCATCTCTTCTCGGACTCAGAGCAAGACCAATAAACCATGTATCTGAGCTGCGAGGCCTGAATATAGAGCAACAGACACAGTACCCCCGAGCCACCCTACAGGGGTGTGCGCCAACTATGCTCACAGTTCATCCGTGGGCATATGCCTACCCACACAAAGTTCTGCAGCTCACCTTGCAATGCCCGAAGCATCCCCATAGGAGGCTGCAGTGGAAGTGCTTGAAACATATACAATATCTTAAGTAGGATCGTCATTTTAAGAGCAGCGACCCATCCAACCAAACAGAGCGGGTACAGCTGCCACCGTGCTAAATCCGCCTTCCCCCTCTCAAGCAATTCACGATAGTTCAGAGTCATCAAATTAACTATGGTTGGGGCAAGTTGGAAGCCCAAGTAAGAGATGGACTTCGGGGCCCATTGAATTGAAAATGCCTGGAAGAGAGCTGCCTGGTTTTGGGAGCGACCGTAAGATCTAAGGCCTGCAATTTGGTGGGATTTATTTGAAATCCCGAGACCTCCCTTAACAGCCGTACCTCCTCCACAAAACTCAAAAGTACTGTCCCCGGTTCATCTAGCAAAAGCAGGACATCATCAGCGTACAGTGTGATGAGGTGCTTCCCCCAAAGCACAGTCCTGTCACCCTCAGATTGTCCCAACCCTCTGAGCAAACGGCTCAATGTAGAGTGCGAATAGTAAAGGGAACAAGGGGCATCCCTGCTGAGTGCCTTGAAAGATAAGGAAGCAAGCAGAGTTTCAACAGGTAACTTTTACAGAAGCTGTTAATGTTCCATAGCCACTAAGAACCCAAGCTTGAAATCGCTCTCGCCCAAACCAAAGTGTGCCAAACTCACGGCCAAGTAAGGCCAGTAAACGTGGTCAAATGCTTTCTCAGCATCGATTGAGAATAGCATTACTTTGCGGTGCGTGCGGGTAGCCTTATATATCAAGTGCAAAATTTGCTTGGTATTATCCGAACAGTGCCTATTTGGGATAAACCCCGCCTGGTCTGGATCCACTAGCCCCGATATGAGGGGTGCAAGGTGAGCCACAGGGATTCCAGTAAACAACTTCAGGTCGATATTCAAGATGCAGATAAGCATATAGGACCCACCCTGTCTTTTATCTTTACCAGGCTTTGCTATAACTGTTATGGAGGCATCTGCCATTGAAGGAGGAAGGGTGGCCAACCCTGTGATAGAGTTGGAAACCCTAATGAGACGAGGGGCTATCAACGTACAAAATGTCTTATACAAGACTCTCCAGGCTGGGTGACTTGCATGTCTTCAGCCTTGAAATAGCAGAAACTACCTCCTTCACCCTGATCGGGACCTCCAGACTGGCAGCCTGATCCTCTGTTAAACGGCTCACTTTAGCTTTCACCAAGTAGGCTCTATTGCCACATATGGGGCTCTGTAAAAGGACCTGAAGCTCACTGCCACATGTTCGTCTCCCATGACCAGAGTCCCCTCCTCTGTCTGCAGGGAGTCAACATGGTAGCCTGCGGTTGACCCTTGAGTTTGTCTGCTAACATCCCCCCCACATCTGTTCCCCCTACATAGAAGGCATGTTTAAGGTGCAAAATTGCGTATTCCGCATAATCCAGATCTAACCCCGCAAGCTGTTTTCTAGCCATCTCCAGTTGTCTCCACACTCTAGGTGCCCCAGTACGGTGGTGGATATGTTAGAGCTCTCACACTTGCTGCTGAAGCTGTGTGTGCTTATCCATCCTGACCTTATTATCAGCTGCCGAGATGGCAATAAATTCCTCCTTTAGCATTGCTTTCACAGCTTTCCAGACCATCGAAATTTGCCTGTTCGGGTTATCATTGACCTTCAGATAATTCTTGATTTCTTTATCTATCTGACTGACCACTTCCTGTCTGTGAAGAAGAGTCTCCTGCAATCTCCAATTACGAGCAGGGGTCCCGCCCTGTGGAAGAGAAAGGTCAAAGAGGACCGCAGAATGGTTAGACAGCGGTCACTGCCTATACTTCGTGGAAGCCCACGAAATGATCGAGTCGGGTATGAGATTTATGTGCATGGGAGTAGAAGGTGTAGTCACGTGTAGTAGAGTGTCTTTCTCTCCATAAGTCCTGCAGGCCCATCTCCTGAAGCCAAAGGCATCCCCGTGAATATAGCTCCCACCACCCCAGCAGCTGTGATGAGTTGTCTAACTCATTCTGGAATACTAAGTTGATCTCTCCCCCAGGGATCACCCAGTGAGCTTGTGTTGACATAATGTCAGCTACTGCCCCATGCAGAAACTGTTCCTGCCTCTAGTTGGGGGCATGTATCAAGCCTATAATCAGGGAGTGTGGACCAAAGTGAATTCGATACACTAGCAGGCGGCCTTTAATTTCAGCCATTTCTGGGGAGAGAAGGGGGAATGCTTTTTATTTAACTTGTTGCTTGATACATCTCCATATACATAATTAATACAGGTTGGAATAGGGCATCATCAGCTAGGGGAGTAATACAATGTAAAACAAGGATCTCTCACATTACCACTGCTAATCGTCTTGAGTTCTTAATCACATCCATTTTGACAATTCCCCGGCTCTACTATTTCTTAACTTCTATATTTCCCCATGTGGATCCAAATCTTTTCCCATTTTTTGGAGCATCCTCTACCTGTGTAGACCACCTGTTCGGCTTGCTGGCACCAATGTAGATCTTGCTTCCAGGCCCCCACCCTTGGTGGATCAGTCGGACCCCATGCTCTCACAATATCCCTTTTTGCTACACCTGAGGCCAACATTAGCCACAATTTAATAGGCCACGTTAGCTCCCCTGTGATCCCCAGTAAGTGTCATCATGCTTCAACCAGAACCAGCCATTTTTGTCCCCACCTTCCCCCGAAAAGAGCGTGAGAAAAGCAGTGCGACCCCAGCCCCCTTATGTGGTAAAGAAGAGAAAAACTGCTGTGGAAATTATCTAGATTTAAGTCTATGCCAATCGCTAGCCTGTAGGTAAGTCTCCTGTAATAAGCAAACATCAGCTTGGGAGTTTTCAAAGTACAAGAGTATGGCCTGGTTCTTGACTAGGTTGTTAAGCCCTTCGGCATTGAGGATCAACACCCTCAAGCCCCCCTTTATAGATGCCATAGAAATGCCGGCCGCTCTAGCCACCAGCCACTAGCTCTCTTGGCCCTCCACCCCCTCTCCAGCCCCAGTGATACCCCCATGACCACTACCTGTAAAGTTGTGTGATATGTAACTTTGTGATGAGCACCCGGAAACAAACCCCAGAACAAAAATAGTAAGCACTATTGACCCTGGATCAAGGAATGGGAGGAGAGATCTAACCCAAGTCTTGTGGAAAGAAAACAGCAGGGGACCATGACCATCATCCTCATCTCTCACCCGGCCTCCCTGACCCGACTTCGACCCAACCACCCGGCCACCCCAAACATCAAGCAGCTTATCCTCGGGTGGGGTCTTTAGCTACAGAATCCTCTTAGAGCTTATTAAGCAGAGCCCTCCTCTCTGACAGAATGACCTATGAGTCTTGCCTCCCCAGACTGACAGGAACCTGCCTCGTCTCTGTTCCTGAGCGCTCTGGTTCCAGAGCATCGATCTGTAGCAATTCACATGCTTCCACCAGGGAGCAGAGGTGATAGAGTCGACTCTGCCTGCGAAATATCAATCTGAAGAGGTGACCCCATGAGTAGGGAATCTTCTTGTCTCTCAAAAAGGCTGTAAGTGGGAGAAATTTACGACTCTTCTTGAGCGTAGAGGCTGCAAGATCTTAAAATAACTGTAGAGTGTGCCCCTGTAATACTATTGGCGATGACGATCTGGCCACCCACAGGATCCGCTCTTTCAAGGGAAAGCTTTGTGCACAAGACAAAATGTCCACAGTCTGTGACTGTCCGGAATCCTCACGGCCCACTCTATGGGTTCTGTCCAGCGGATCTCGGTTGCCAGTATTTCCCCCAATATCTGGGCAAATAGAGCCTCCACATAGGCTCTAACATCCCCTTTCCGTGCTTCCTCTGGGGCCCCCTCGAATGCGGATGTTATTCCGTCGGGAGCGGTTTTCGAGGTCCTCCACATGGGCCTGCAGGTCTAGTTGCTGGTCCGTGAGCCGTATTATCTCCTGCTGTAGTTGCTCTATTTCCACATCCCAGGCGGTCTCATGGCCCTCCAAAGCATTCACATGATCGCCAATGTCTTTCACCTCCTTCCTTATTGCCTGTAATTCGCTAGTTAGGTTTCACTTGGCATTTTGCAGATCCTCTGGCAGAGACGAGAGCAGAGTCTCCATGTAAGAGCAGGTGACCAGGGCCTCCCGAGACGGTGAGGCCACTCTGCCAGTGACCCTCTGAGGCTCCCTCTCCTGGGGACCTTCAGATTTTGTAACCCTTTCTTTGACGGTGCCTCCTTTCTTTGCATGGGCTGATGGTGTTGTGTAGTTCCTAAAAATACATAACATCTGTGCATTTGTAGGTGAAATAAATGAAGGGTTTGGTGTCTAGACTGATTCCGGACTCCCCCAAAGAATATGGCAGCCTATAGACCAGCTAGCTCACAGTGCCACTATAGGCCCCCTAACCTTACCAAGGAGCGCTTAGTTTCTGGCAACCATCGAACATGACAATCCTTGACTCTTCAGGGATAATGGAAAGAGTACATTACTTTTTGCTCTGTCAATCGTGCTCACTTAGTCTCAGAGAGTTACACAGAATAAACGTTGGGGACGTTTTCAATAAGCATTTATTGAACCATTGTCATTCTAGTATAAAACCTGTTTGCTGTGACAATCATTCGACATAAGCAAATTTAAAAGCTTACAAGCACCAACAGAATAAATAGAAGGTATAAGTCTACCATGGTGCTAAAACAGTGAATATATGCATGCATTTAAACATGACAGTAATCAAGCGTACTCCTACCATGTGGACCCTACCTAAGACTTCCTAAGTGTACCTAGCATGTATGTGGGTGTAAAGCCAAGAGTCCCTAGAAAAGAGCCAACCCCATTACCTGATGGGAGAGAACGAAGGACCCTGTCTTGGTCACGAGTTGGACACCCCGCAATGGATGTCAGACCGCGGCTTGTCTTGAGGCTTCAGCAGGCCCGGACTCCAGTGGCTTGTATCAGCATGGAAGCATGGAAGTGTCTACTCCACCTACCTCGTGAAGGTATGGTTCTTTTATACCATAAAAAAGCCTCGGGGCTCCTACCACAATTGATATGTTGTGAGTACAATTATGTAAATGAGCCTAAATCAATACCTGTAATTATGCAAAGTAGTTCTATCGCCCTAGGATGAAGATAACCATGACTTTTATACAGAGTATGTTAATCCTGTTATGTACGTCATGTGCAGGGGACTTTTCTAAGAATTCTATGCATAATAAACAGTTTCGAAGAAACCGATTGACATTTATTCAGCACATAACTGGGCAAAAGGTCAGTGCTAGAACCATTATGCAGAGCACGTTAGGGCAAATGTAGGTGAGAGGTCGTTAGCTGCTTAGGCCTAGTTTAGGGTACATAACATTGCCATCGAGATGGCCCATCGAGCCTGCAACGAGAGGTCAAGACACTCTATGCTCAGTCTCAGGCAGCTCTCTGGCTTCAGTAAAGCACACTTCTCCTCTCCGGGGGATGAGAATCCCATTCCACTGCCTCCACCATGTGCTTCTCAGCTCTAGCCCAATACAGGGCCCCTCTGAAGGGTCCCTCTTGTACTCAATGGCCCAGTTTGCCATCCAACCGTGCCTCGCTGTGAATTCCCAGGTCCTCTACATGTTGTACCTCAGGTCCCTACAGGCTTGCTCTACTGCTGTCTCCCCGCTCTGGGCTGTCTGCACTGTTCGGGGAGGGGGGCGCCCACTTTCTCCCTTGGCCTCCATGCCCCCCACCCCTCACTTCCTACTGCTGTGCTGCTGCTCCCAGTATCTTCTGGTGCACAGGCTGCCAGGCCCACCCATCCCAACCAGACTCATCACATGCCGGTGCCATGCTCATATCCATGGGAGCCATTATCAAAATGGGGTTGCCCAAAAACGGTCGAGGACCTGGGTTCAATATGGTATGAAAAACAGTGGTCCTAAACCTAAATCACAGATGATTGAAACATAATCCTACAATCGTTATTTGTAAAAACTTTTTGAGTCTCAATGCTTATCGACTCACTGTATTGATACATTCACTTTGCTACAGATGCAACAACCAAGAAAAGTATTTTTCAAAAAGAGGTTTTTAATTCCATCCTATTTCGAGACAATAATAACCTGTTTACTGGACAGTTAAGGGTACAAGGAGCAGGTTACATTCTAGGAACGTGCAAAAAAGAGAGAGGGTGCTCTGGTGATGAAAGGGTGAATGGAAATTCCAAGAGTAGTGATAGAGGAACAATGGACAGTTTTTTCTCGACTGATCATAAAATCTCAGTCTAATTGTGAACTGGCCACATATACTTTCAATTTCAATTATATATCATTCATTTCATTGTACAGTACACAATTGAATTCTTGTGTGGCACGTTTTTTAAAAAGAACTTGTGGTCCAGGTGGGGTATAGGTGGGCGTTGACGTTTTGACCCGACTTGGGGCACAGGGGTGGGTGGAGACCTCAGCCTGCGGGTCTTCTTCAGGACAAAAGGAGCAACCTGAGTAATGGTGAAGTGTCACAGTCACATATCTAAGGGTTAAAAATTAATCGATCAAGGTTGTGCACCATAAAACGTAAAAGCAAGATTGTAGAGTCACTGCTCAAGATTACGCTTACCCGTGGGTTCTTCTGGGTAGGGGGGGTACATCCCGTCTAATTCTGGCAGCAACGATCTTAACCCCTTCTGTGCCCATGATGTGCTGGACACGTCATGGAGCACAGCCGTGCTGTGCCCATGACGTGTCCAGCACGCCATGGGGCATTCCCTGGGGAATCCCTCTGGTGCGGGCACCAGAGGGATTCCCTTTTACTGAAAATAGCCTCGGGAGCTGGGGAAGAGCTTCCCCAGTTCCAGAGGCCGCCCCCTGCTTTCAATGCAATGACGATCGGCGCGCACGTCGCGCCGACGTCATTACACTGAAAGTGAAACTGAAATGAGCCAAGAGGCTCATTTCAGTTTCACTTTCTACGTGCTCAGGGGGCTGAGATGGCCCCCTGAGCACGTAGAAAGACGGGAGAGGTATTGTTGGAAAGGGGAGAATCTCCTATTTCCAATGGTACCCCTCCCCAGTGGATCTCTGCTTGGGGATCACCACAGGAGGGCGATCCCCAAGCAGGGGTCCACCCACTGGACACCAGGGAGGGGGGAGCGGCCCCTTGGGCAAGGGCCTTTGCTCCCCCCAAATAATTTTGGCATCATTTAGTCTTTTTGCCCCCCCTGGGGGGAAGATGGGGGCAGTAGCCCCCAATCTGCCCCCCCGGGGGGGCAAAAAGCCCACTAGACACCAGGGAATTTTTGTAAAAATAGAAATAGAGGGGGGGCTGCCCAAAATGGGCAGCCCCATGCCCCCACCCCACCCCCCAATTATCACAGTCTTTCTGCCCCCCCTGGGGGCAGATGGGGCATTGGCCCCTAATATGCCCCTTCGGGGGGGCAGAAAGCCCACTATACACCAGGGATTTCTTGTCCGTTTTTTTTTAGGGTGGGGACTGCCCGAAACGGGCACGCCAATGCCCCCACCCACCCACCCACCACCATTACAGCCTTTCTGCCCCCCCTGGGGGGCAGATGGGGCATTGGCCCCCAATCTGCCCCCCCCGGGGGGGCAAAAAGACCACTAGACACCAGGGAATTAAAAATAAAATTGAAATAGGGGTGGGGGCTGCCCAAAACGGGCAGGCCCATTCCCTCACCCCACCCCCCAATTATCACAGTCTTTCTGCCCCCCCGGGGGGCAGATGGGGCATTGGCCTCTAATCTGCCCCTTCGGGGGGGCAGAAAGCCCTCTATAAACCAGGGATTTGTTTTCAGTTTTTTTTTAGGGTGGGGGCTGCCCGAAACTGGCACGCCAATGCCCCCACCCACCCACCACCATTACAGCCTTTCTGCCCCCCCTGGGGGGCAGATGGGTCATTGGCCCCCAATCTGCCCCCCCGGGGGGGCAAAAAGACCACTAGACACCAGAGAATTAAAAAAAATATATATATAGGGGTGGGGGCTGCCCAAAACGGGCACCCCCCAATTATCACAGTCTTTCTGCCTCACCCGGGGGGCAGATGGGGCATTGGCCCCTAATCTGCCCCTTTCGGTGGGGCAGAAAGCCCACTAAACACCAGGGATTTTTTTTGCGCAATTGTTTTTAGGGTGTGGGCTGCCCGAAACGGGCACGCCAATGCCCCCACCCCCCCCCCATAAAAATGACAGTCTTTCTGCCCCCCAGGAGGCAGATGGGAGCTGTAGCCCCCAATCTGGCTCCCCCCTGGGGGCGCAGAATGCCAACTAGAAACCATGGATTTTTTGTTTTATTAGTGTAGGGGTAGGGGCTCCCCAAAATGAGCATGACAATACCCCACCCCACCCCCAGAGAAATTCCAGTCTTTCTGCCCCCCCCGGGAGGGCAGATGGTGGCAGTGGCGCCTGATCTGCCCCCTGGGGGGGCAGGATGCCCACTAGACGCCAGTGAGTATGCAGGCTTTTTTATGCGTGGGGGCTGCCCAAAATGGTCATACCAATGCCCCCACCCCCACAAAAAATAGCCACAGTCTTTCTGCCCCTTTAGGGGCATATCAGGATGAAACCCCCTTCCCCGATTCCCCCCCCAGGGCGGCAGAAAGCCCACTGGGCTCTGAAGTTTTTTTAGCAATTTGCATACATGTGGATTTTGGGTCCTAGCGCAGTTGGTACATAGGCAAACCTAGCAAACCTGTACATTTTTGGAAACTAGACCCCAAGGGGAATCCAGGATGGGGTGAAATCACTGGCTCTCACCAGGTTCTGTTACCCAGAATCCATTGCAAACCTAAAATGTGTCCAAAATAACACATTTTCCTCACATTTCTGTGGTGGAAAGTTCTGGAATCTGCGTGGGTCCACAAAATTCCACCCACCCTGCGTTCCCCAAAGTCTTCAGAGAAAAATGGTGCCTCACTTGCATGGGTAGGCCTAGTGCCCGCGTCAGACAAGGGCCCAAAACCTATTGAGGAGACATCAAAATTAACTATCACAAAACAACCTGGTTTTCCAAAGGGGGTCCCATGAGTTTTTGGGCCTGGGCTTGGCGGCCATCTAGGTAAACCTACCAAACCCACACATTTCTGAAAACTAGACCCCCGGGGGATTCCAGGGAGGTATGGCTTGCGTGGATCCCCCATCGTTTACTTACCCAGAATGCCCTGCAAACCTCAAATTTAGCTGAAAAATCACCTTTTTCACACTTTTTTGTGGGGGAAAGTTGTGGCATCACCGGGCTGACACAAATTTCCTACCACCCAGCGTTCCCCCGGGTCTCCCAATAAAAACGGTGCCTCACTCGTGGGGGAGGCCCAAGTACCCGCGACAGGCACGGGCCCACAACGTAGTGAGGCGACATGAAATTTGCCTATCTCAAAACGACCTGGTTTTGCAAGGGGGTCACTTGGGTTTTTGGCCCGGTGCTCGGTGGCCACCTAGGGGAACCTACCATACCACACATTTCTGAAAACTAGACACCCGGGGGAATCCAGGGAGGTATTGCTTGCATGGATCCCCCAACGTTTCCTTAACCAGAATGCCCTGCAAACCTCAAATGTAGCTGAAAAAATCACCTTTTTCACACATTTTCATGTGGGAAAGTTGTGGCATCACCGGGCTGGCACAAATTTCCTACCAACCAGCGTTCCCCCGGGTCTCCCGATAAAAACGGTGCCTCACTCGTGTGGGAGGCCCAAGTACCTGCGACAGGCAAGGGCCCACAACGGATTGAGGCGACATGAAATTTGCCTACCTCAAAATGACCTGGTTTTGCAAGGGGGGTCACCTGGGTTTTTGGCCCGGTGCTCGGCGGCCACCTAGGGGAACGTACCAAACCCACACATTTCTGAAAACTAGACAGCCGGGGGATTCCAGGGAGGTATGGCTTGCGTGGATCCCACAACGTTTCCTTACCCAGAATGCCCTGCAAACCTCAAATTTAGCTGAAAAAATCACCTTTTTCACACATTTTTGTGTGCGAATTTTGTGGCATCACCGGGCTGACACGAATTTCCTACCACCCAGCGTTACCCCGGGTCTCCTGATAAAAACGGTGCCTCACTCGTGTGGGAGGCCCAAGTACCCGCGACAGGCAAGGGTCCAAAACGTAGTGCGCCTCAACAGGCAAGGGCCCTAAACGTAGTGCGCCTCACTTGGGCCGCACTTACCCAGGGATGAAGGGTAGGGCGTGGTCCTCCAATGCGGAGGCAGGCAATGCCGCTGCTGAATAAAGAAAGGGCCGTGGTTAGGATTGGCCTGACAGTTATGTGGAGTGGATAGCATATAGCTGGAACCGGTCTTACCTTGTCTATGTCAACAACCGGCGTCAATAAATCCGCACGGCGAAAACGGCAGACTGAATGCCTGACCACGAGGACGTTATATTGGACGTTCCGTTAACGTGAGGATGGTGCCGGTGGGGGCTACGGTTAAACAGGGGTGAAGAAAGACTCCCTGTGTCACAGCTGGTTGCGGATGTAACAAGATGATGATAATATACATTACAGTACACATGATGCATTTATTAAGTACAAGTGAACATAATGTGATTAATACAATATCCATGCGGATGCATACAATTTAGCATGAGGTTACAGATCATATATTCGGGATAACACTACAACTGTGCTTGTTGGCCTAAACAAAACATGATGTTGTATTAACAGAAGCGTTGCGTCAATGATGACAATATATACCATTTACAATGAACCTGAGTGCATATTTAATTTAATTAGGCACAAATGAACATAATGCGAGTAATTGGATAAAATCACAGGTGCCTAACTGAACAATGTCCACGCTGGTTGCAGTTAATATGTCTGGATGCCCGCTGTTTATCATATGTTTAGAAAAAGGGCAGCACATTGGGGACCGGTCAATCGTATTATATACATAGAGCATCAAGACTACATCTTGGCTGACCATCTAGATGGTTGAGTTAGGGGCATGGTAATGGTATTGATTTCATTACGCTGGTTACTGTAAAAACAAACCTTACACTTAAACAGATAATTAGACTGAGTAGGTGAGGTAACAGTGTGTCAGGAGCATGGTGGTTATTTTGGTGACTTCGGTACAGCAAGGGCAACAAGCCTCAGCCATTATTCAAAACCAATACCTGCTTGCTTATCTCAAACAATGGTGTCAAACAAATGTATGAATCTACATTCACGAGTGCTCAGGAAGGATATTGTTAAAGTCTCCACCCCTGGAGTTTGGTTTCACCTTTTCTATGACCCGCCATTTAAGGCTATCTGGTTTGTGCCCAAAAGTGGTGAAGTGGTCTACCAGGGGTGGCCCCACTGTTTGACATCTAATGCGGCTGCAGTGCTGTAGAATATGGCACTTGACTTTCTGGATAGTTTCTCCTATATACATGAAGTCACAAGGGCAAATGATCCTGTAGTTTGTGTGTCTGATTGTTGTGCGTGAATTGTTTGGTTTCTTGTACCATTGGGCATGCTTTACATTGACCACATTTATCATGGCCTTTGACTGGAGGGATGCCCCAAAGGACCGTCTGGCTTGGGGTACCCGCTGAGGGTAACAATGACTTAAAACATGATCTCTCACGTTTTTAGCTTTTTTTAAAGCGTGGAGCGGTGTAGGTGTGTTGCCTAGTTCATCTGAGATCAGGTGCCAATGCTGACTGATTATCTTCTTCACAGCATTGCTTTTGTAGAGAAGGAGGTAATGCATGCTAGGTGCTCCTCCTTTTCGTTTCTACTTTGTCTAGGTTCAAGGAGGTGTTCCCTATGATTGTGCCATGCGTGTTTGCGTGGGGGAACAACCTTTACAACGCAACTTTTACAACGCACTACCATTACAACGAAACTGTTACAACGCGAGTGCATTGACAACGCAGGACATTACAACGCAAGTCTTTACATCGACTTGCACTAGATGGCGTGCTAACATTAAAAATAGTGTAGTTTACTATCCCAACACCTTCCCTACTGTTACGTGGACTGGAGTTGGAATAGTAAATTACACTTTTTTAATGTTAGCACGCCATCTAGTGCAATTCGATGTAAAGACTTGCGTTGTAATGTCCTGCGTTGTCAATGCACTCGCGTTGTAAAACTTTTGTTGTAACAGCATGCGTTGTAACAGCATGCATTGTAACGTCATACTGTTTGAGCAGTCTGATGGGATATCCTCTCTCAATCAGCCACGAGAGGAGACCTGCCGACTCATCAAAATAGTCTTCCTTTTTAGAGCAGTTCCGTTGCAACCTCAAAAATTGCCCAAAGGGGAGGTTGTCCCTGAGGTTGCGCGGGTGGTGGCTGGAATAGCAAAGAAGTGTGTTGCGTTCGCTGCTTTTTCTGTAGAGACTGGTGTATAATGTCTCTGATTCCACACTTATAGTGATGTCTAGGAAGTGGATTCTAGATCTATGGTAGTCAAGTGTGAACTGGATGACTACGGAACATGTGTTGAGCCAAGTGTGGAAGGCTTTGAGCTGTTCCTCATTCCCTTTCCATATGATTAGCACGTTGTCTATGTAGCGACGCCACAATTCTACACAGTCCACATAGGGGTTAGAGTCGTTCAGGACATGTTCCTGTTTGAACGCATCCATGAAGATGATCGCTAAGTTTGGGGCAAAGCTGGCCCCCATAGCTACACCCTTCGTCTGTACATAATGTTGGCCCTGGAAACAGAAATAATTTCTGGTCATGGTAACAGTCAAAAGTTCAATAATGAACTCTGTGGGTACGTTGTGCGGAGCTGGGCATCAATTCAATGCTGATGTTATGCAGCTCAATGCAGCATCCTGGGGAATGTTGGTGTACAATGCGGTGATATCCATTGTAGTCAATAAGTTGGTGGAAAAGTTATAGGGGCGTTCGTCCACTAGTTGTATGGTTTGCATTGTATCCTTAAGGTATGTTGCAGTGTTTTCTGCTAAAGGCTTGAGAAAAACATCAATATATTTGCATAGTGGTTCAAGTAAGGAACCGCAGCCCGAGATTACAGGCCTACCTGGTGGGTCCTGCATTCTTTTGTGTACTTCTCCGGCTTAAATCGGGTGAGAAGGTTCCACAAGAGCCTTTTGCAGCAGCTCCCATGAATCATTAAGATCGTTGCTGCCAGAATTAGATGGGATGTACCCCCCTACCCAGAAGAAACCACGGGTAAGCTTAACCATGAGCAGTGACTCTACAGTCTTGCTTTTACGTTTTATGGTGCACAACCTTGATCAATGAATTTTTAACCCTTAGATATGTGACTGCGGCACTTCACCGGTACTCACGTTGCTCTTTTTGTCCTGAAGAAGACCCGCAGGTGGGGTCCCCACCCACCTCTGTGCCCCAAGTCGGGTCAAAAACGTCAACGCCCACCTATACCCCACCTGGACCACAAGTTCTTTTTAAAAAACGTGCCACACAAGAATTCAATTGTGTACTGTACAATGAAATGAATGATATATAATTGAAATTGAAAGTATATGTGGCCAGGTCGCAATTAGACTGAGATTGTATGATCAGTCGAGAAAAAACTGTCCATTGTTCCTCTATCACTACTCTTGGAATTTCCATTCACCCTTTCCTCACCAGAGCACCCTCTCTCTTTTTTGCACGTTCCTAGAATGTAACCTGCTCCTTGCACCCTTAACTGTCCAGTACACAGGTTATTATTATCTCGAAATAGGATGGAATTAAAAACCTCTTTTTGAAAAATACTTTTCTTGGTTGTTGCATCTGTAGCAAAGTGAATGTATTAATACAGTGAGTCGATAAGCATTGAGACTCAAAAAGTTTTTACAAATAACAATTGTAGGATTATGTTTCAATCATCTGTGATTTAGGGTTAGGACCACTGTTTTTCATATCCATGGGAGCGGCAGGTCTTGGTATACTGCCCCACCTCAACCACTAACATCCATCTCCAGTAGGAGAGCAGCACAGTCCACTGGGGACACCTTGCCTCCCTACTGCGAGCAATGCTCCAGGGATCATTCCATACTCACGGACTATGCAGGCGGTCCTGCTGTCCCTCTTTGACCTCCGCTCCCCACTATGTCAAATGCACTCTTGGGACCTCCGCCACAGGTCTGTACCCTTTGGGCCCTCACATCACTGCGGTCTTCTCCTCATCTCAATGGTGCCGGCCGCTCCCCACACCTCACGCTGGATCTGCCTGCCTCACCACAAGCCTCCACCAGCTCCAGGGGGGTCAGGAGTCACCCAGCAGCCCCCGCCTTAGTCTCCGGCCACAGTCCTCAGACAAGAGCATGACCCAGTCCACACTGGAAAACCGCCCCCCATGGGCTCCTCTCGACAAAGCCGATGACTATAAGCCTCAGCCTCTCCCATCTCACTGGAGACTCAAATCGACCACCAAGACCACCGCCCTGCTCGGGTGCAGTCTCCACGGCCCCTCAGCAGCTGTAGTCACTCCGATCTATGACCCCACCACTTCCAATCTGGGCTAGCGGGGAGGCTGACCAACACTAAAGAAGGAGAGATCCATGTCCTACACCATCTTGGCCACACCCCTAAGTTAATTTTTAAATTAACAGGGACACAATTTCCTTTTAAAGTTAAGGGAAGGCTGTTTTTATTTTACATTATCATTTTCAGACTGCAGATAGCAGGGCCTAATAATGAGCAGTGCTGGAGTCAGATTTTTTACATAAATCTTAAATAAAGTTCTGTGTAAGCTCCATATTGGAAAATTTCTGAATGCTTTTAAACAGGAAAGAAAACGTAATGATTAAGTTAACTCTTCATTTTAGATTCATCCCATTTCAAAATGTTGCCTTTACAAACAGCAGGCCTCTTGCTCCCAGTGGCCAGTAGACATATTTATAACTGAAAAATGCAGTATTTTTTCAAATGGGAGAATTTAAACTGGATACAAATATTTTAATGAAACATTCAATCAATGTTTTTCTCCACTTTCAATTGAGCCAATAATGTCCTAATATTTTAAGAAGCAAGTTTCCTCCCTTTAAATTCCTCCTGTTTAAACAAATGTCTGTATATATCTGTTAGAAATATGGCACTGTGTCTTCAGGTCACTGGGTACAAGACGTCTGCTGTTTGCAACACTTTGAAATGAGAGAAAATATGAATGATGAGTTTTATGGAATCCATATAAACATAAAGTTAACTATTCAGTTTATGTTGCTCCCATTTCAAAGTGTTGCATTTACACACAAAAGGCATCTTGTTCCCAGTGGCTGGTAGACATGGTGTCATATTTATAACTGAAAAAAAACTGCCATTTTTTAAGTGGAAGAAAGTTAAATGCAGAAAAATGTTCCATATTATGAACATTTTTTGCAGAACATTTTTCTGCACTTTATATTTCTCCTATATAAAACAAGCATTGGTAAATGCATTTGGTTTTGTCTATGTGATTAATAAGCTGTTTTTATTGTAAGCTGTAGAATGGTGAATAGTTGTGCAATATAAGTTACTAAAAGTCTGTTCAAGTTTTATGACTTGTTTTTTAAGAAAGGCAATATATTGTGCTGTTACTGGTGTTATTATAAAGTGGGGAGATTAGTTAAATGTGTTAGTACAATGATAAAAAACAAGTACCTGATAGCAAATATAGAATAAACAGTGAGATTTACACATGGAAGAGAAGTAAGGCGAAGCTGGACTTTCCTAGGTGCACTGCATGGACTCACGGCACTGTCATGACTCAGGTGCAAAAGGTCCCTGTCAGGGTCCCCTCCCCACATGAAGGTAGCTACCCTCCTCTTATGGAAATAAAATACACTGATATCAGCCTCCCTTCTGTCTAAAGTAGAATGAATGACTGAATAAGTAAAAACCTTTATTTGGTGGCCCCATTGTATACTGAATCACTTCTATTTTTTAATTTTTAAGAAACAAGGGAACCCAATGGGTCTGAGAGGGACCTTGGGTATGAGTAATTATAAAGAAACAGAAACAGCAAATCAAAACAGAGATATAATAATGACTGTGTCATATACTTCTTATGGGAGAGTAATCATTTTAATTTACATCATAAAGAACATGGAAATAACACAAAAGAAAGTGGGATAGTGTCAGAAATCATACGGAAAAAAGTAACTCAGACATAAACAAGCATGGCCAGGACATAATCAATAGTTAGGCCAAACAACATAGTAAGAGCACCACTGCACCAATATAGAGTGGTCATATAAAACAATTGTGTGTCAAGGTGCTAAAATCGACACTGTTTCGATCCCATAGAGAATAGGGGGGTCATCATCAGGAAAAAAGGGTGTGTTGTCTGAGAAAAATCACTTGTAAGCACTTTCAATTTGAAAGAAACGGGACTGCGCTCTGCTTCCTTATAAAACAGCTGAGTCGGCTAGTGGATGAACAGACAGCATACATATCATAGCGCTTCAAAGTAAATCGCCTTTAAGTGCTTCATGCCTACAAGAAGTCAAAAACAGGGGCGGCATCAGGATGAACAGATGAATAGACAGCATACTGTCACAAAGTAAATCACTATTCACTTCTAATCCCAAACTGGGAAAGATGCTGGAGTTGGATGGAAATCAAACAGCAGACATTGGGAGTAGGGGAGGATAGGGGGGACCAGCAATGGACAGGGGAAGGAGAGCAGGAGCGGATGGGTGCAACACAAGTGTGCAGCGAGGGAGTGGGAAGAGAGATGTAACAATGGACAGAGTATGAGATTAAGAGCGAGAAAAAGCTACAAGGGAAAAAGAACGGGGCATGCTCAAAGAGAGAAAGAGAGCAAGCAAAAAAGAGATAAAGAAGGAGGAAAGAGTTGCAGAGAGAGAGAGCGAGAGAGAGACGGATAGCCAGAGGCAGCAGAGAAAGAATGAGGGGAGGGTGTAAAATTGTGCTGTCTTTCCCTTTCCTGGTTGCTACACGCAGGTCTAGCTAATCAAAAGAAACAAAGGTACCCAAACCGCTCATGAACAAGTGCCCCCAATCAAAATACACTGTGTAAGTTTTGTATTTGGATGCAAGCAATTTCATATCACAGTATCTGTAAGATGAGATATCAGAGAATTCTATGCAACTATGTAAGTAGGTGGGTAAGTGTAAACATCACTAAAGAAATGCAGGCAACTGAAGCAAAAGCAACACCAGTCTAACACCACCCATACAGTTCTGGGCTACAAGTCCACGGTTTAAAAATATGACCTATGGTGGAGATGCGGCACTGTTCACCATCCACCTCACACCATAGCACTGCGACTAGGTGCTGCAAGTGCAGGAATGTAGTTGGGTGAGACAGAGCTGGCATTTATTTGCTGTGACTACCTACATCCATTACACAATATGTTATAGTTCAGTTTTAGCAGAAATGTGAACATGTAGTACATATGAATGACATAGTTCCCATTAACGCAAAAACAACAGTTGATGGACAGAATGCAGAACAATGTCATACATTCACCCCGGTACAGAGATCTGGGCCTAAAATCCATAGTTTTTTTACTCACCGTGCCGTTCCAGTTTGAACCCAGCCATATGCAAATCAGTCTTGACCCTGTGCCTCATGGGATCAATCCAGCCCGAACTGCCAAGCCAGGTCCTCCCTGGACTGGAAACAAGCATCCTAGGACCGGTTTCGGGGTTTCGCACCTCTTCAGCCAGGATAACTTGATTCCAGTGGCATGGAGAGCACGGGACCCACGTCTGGGCATACCCTTCCCACTCGGGGTGACAAATGCAAAAACAACAGTTGATGGACAGAATTTAGAACAATGTCATACATTCACCCCAGTACACAGATCTAGGCCTATATCCATCGTTTTTTTGCTCACCATGCCGTTCCAGTTTGAACCCAGCCATTAACACATTTTCAATCACAAGACATGGGAGGGCAACCGATTTCATTTTACAATATGAATACAGTTGACAGGTAATCTTGATGGAAATTCCTCTAATGTCCTCTCAATGCTCTTGTGGTATTTACACAAAAATAAAGTTCATCACATAGTGTTATGGTACTATGGGATATGACATAGGTAGCTGTTGAATCAGAAGCGCTCACCACAGCAGGGGAAGCGTCCTCTGAATGCACCACTTTAATCCCTAAGGAGGGGTGTATTCTGCGCTTCAACAAATAATTCCAGATATTAAGCCATGCAAATTCACATGTAAAGTTCATCCATTTTATTCCATCAAAATTGCAGTGTGCAATATTACATTGCAAGTCTATTTGATATTGTAATCCGAATAATCAAATGTCAGTCGTCCATTGTTGCAAAGCATCCCTATGCATTTTGGGCATCGCCCTTCACCAGGGGAAAGTAACCTGGGAAGTAATGCAAATGTCAAAGTGAAAAACCAAGCTGCAACCCTACGATTGTTCACGTGGAAGTTAGCATGTGGGTTACCGGTGGAATCACTGAGAGGTTAGTGCAGTGGATCTGAATGAAACTACATTATAGAGAATGTAAAGCATTGCATGCATGGGTTAACATGAAGGGGTGTCAGAAAGATTACAACTGTTGATCTTAATAACAGTTGCACTGCAAAAAACAAGGAATGATCAGTACCATACATAAACACCTAAGGGGTGCCAGGGGCGTAACACAGGCCCCCGCATTCCCCGCAGTACGGGGGGCCAAGCTCCAGGGGTCCCCCTCAGCACTGCACTTTGGCCGGAGAGCTCCTGATAGAGTCCAGAGGGGGCCCCTCCACGTACCTTGCAGGGGGGCCCCCTCAATTATCATTACGCCACTGAGGGGTGCCCTCATGGTGAAGAAACCAGTGAATCCTCATAGAACGAGGTCGTGAATAGTGAATTGACAATATACAGGGAATTGATGTGTACAAATAAACTCGAAAGACAGAGGAAAAAAAATATAGCCACTAATACTGTTATTGAACCAATAAACCCTGGACTGTGCGTTTCATATAAATGTATACAAAGGAATATATGACTGAAAGCAAAGTCTGACATCATTAGAGAATCAAGCATTTAAACAAAACGGGCCAGGCAAAAATATAGGGGCATATTTACAAGGGCTTTATCTCCGCTTTTTTGGCTTACAAAAAGCGGAGATAAAACCAGCGCCCTATTTAGAAAAGAGGGTGCTAACATGCACAATCGCATGTTAGCACCCTTTTTCTCAACGCCTCCCTTTGCATCTCCAATGAGATGCAAAGTGGGCATTACTGGGCGTTACCCGGATGGACTACCTTGCAAATATCGCTGATGTTCACATTGCAATACTTACAAGGCAGCCCACATGATTTTAGCAGACATTAGATTTAGGCGAAAACATCTGCTAAAATCCTGACTTAGCCATCCCTAACATAGGGCAGTGGATTATGCTGATACAACCCTGTGGGTCGTATCAGCAAGGTTATCACTGTTTTGCAGGGAACATCGCTGGAAAACCAGCGATGTTCCCTGCAAGAGGGCGATAACCTCGCTATCTCCGGAATTTTTATCGCCCTGGAGAAACGCGTTGTTAATATCGCGCTACCAGGGTGACAAATTCCAGATATAGCCTGCGATAATATTATTATCGCTAAGCACGGCCAGCGATAATTATCGCTGGCCGTTGATAATATGCCCCATAGTGCTGTAAGTGTCGCACAAAAGAGCAAATATTCCTTTACCGAAGCATGAAGAAACCTTATATCCCCTTATTGCACTAACCCGATAGCTAAAGTACAGAGCTTTTCAAGATATGTTCTTCTATGATAGTTAGCATGTTGTACGGACATTAAATTTAGTACTTTCATAGAAATAGAAGCAGGATTTGTGATGTGCTGCAATATTGGGCGCCGTGTTTACACTTGAAATTATTAAGCGAGTTTCATCACGGAACCGTGAGCAAACATAAGGGTAAGTATAAAAAAAACGCTAATGTCAACAAAAAAGCCCTAAGATGTCACACCATTGAAGACCATGTTTGACAGGAATCAAGCCATTAACACAACTGCTATAACCAAGTATATCGTTCTTAAGTGTGTTTAACATTACTTCTGTAATGAAAACCATCTAGCAAAAATATCATGGTGTAATAGAATGACATACAGATGCTTGTTCCACAGTCTTTGCTTTAGAATACAATTGGTGTTTATATGGAGAGAGTAGTTCCAGCCATCAAAGCAGATGAGAGGTGGATGAGAATCGGTAATCAGGCCTCAGGAAACTGAGAAGAGAAGCACACCAAAAAACAAGCATTGGTACAGGAAATTCCATGCTCGACCAATAGGAAAATAGGCAAACTAAAATGACAATCCCACGCACAAATATGAAGTGAAGGCAGGAAATAAGTCCTTTTTAAAATGTTATATTGAAGACATAGATTGCACAAGCACAGTGCAAGCGGTATGTAGGCGAAACCTAAAAAGGGTTGTATATTTGTGTTATACATGTAGCAGTGCCACATATGAGGATAGGTATGTCCTGTGCCACAAGTACATACAACACAGACTCTCATTCACCTATACACATATATCCCTTTCATGCACACACATATTCATACATCCCTCAAAGACCACATTCTCACTAACACACATAGCTGACATTATCATAGGGCCTGTTGTCAAAGCATTTTGCTCAAACCCTAGCCTGTGGCTCTATGGACATTAAGCTTAGTTTCAATTAAAGTTGGCCTGGGTGTGTCTGGTAACATTTCACGAGTAGCTTGGCCTTCAGTAACTCATAATGATTGTCACTGATCAGAAGTAGCTCTCACTTGAGAAACGATTGGAGACCCCTGCAATAGTGCAATACTGCCCAACAAAAAATATGAACGGATGCAAGCTAACAAACCACAATACAACAAAGAAAAGCACAATGCAATCCAACTCAACCAACATAATAAAACATTGACAATACAGCATACAACAAACAAGCACAAAACACTACAACACGAATATAATAATGTTAAAAACCAACAGAACACTACATAAAACAAGTTAAATATATAACATAGCCCAAAACAAAACAGTCTAAAACAAAAACACAACATAAAAATATAGCACATCAATACAATAAAAGGAGTTCAAGAATAAGAAATAGCACAATAATGCAACAAAATACATTTGCCTAATAACACCCTAATACATAAAGTAGTGCTATAATAGAAAATATAACACCTAGACAACAAACACAACACAAGAACTACACTAAAATAATACAGCACAATAAAAACACTAAACCCATGACAACAACACAACAATTCACCAGACTATAATCCACTACAAAACAGCATGACACTACTATACAACACAGAAACACAAAACATCTTAATAACAAAACAGCACGGCAACATAACACAGCAAAACACAACATAAACACAACCACAATCTCACACCCGGCCGCGTCACCACAGATCCGCAAGGCTGATTTGTTACCCTGTCTGGGTCACTGGAAGGGAACACCCTCAATTTAGTTTCAATGTACACCCCACAGGCTACGCTCACCTTCTCCTTGGGCCACCTTACTGACATTGTACTGCCCTGCCTATGGGTCAGACGGTGATTGGGGGAGATTTCAATACAGTCATGAACCCACTACTGGACACGACTGGCACACCCTCTCCCGCTAGGATAACTAATGTGAACAAAATAGCTACTGGGCACCCACCTTGGGCTTGTGTGACGTCTGGAGAATCTGGAACCCCCGGAGCTCCCACTACACTCATACCTCAGTAGCACACCACACACACTGGCAAATCGACATGATCCTTATGCCTGCCTCTTACTGTCAGAGAGTAGCAAGCATCGCCGTTCTCCGCCGAGGAATTTCAGACCACTCATCCCTGTGTCTGCGCTTAGGTGATACCCCTGATCTCCTCGCCCACTGTGGCAATTCAATGCCTGGTTCCTACAAGACAAAGAGGTCAAGAAAGTTATAGGGAAATAGTTGCACCAGTACTTTCTCACCATTCTGGGACTGGTCCCCTCCCCGAGCAGCCTCTGGGAAGCCAGTGTAGCTACCATCTGAGGAGTTGCTAGAGCCCAGGTCTAGGCACGGCGGCTGGCTCAGACCAGCGGTCTCACCCGCCTTGAGGCGCAAGTACTAAGGCTCAAAGCAGCCCCAGATGAGCCCCCAAGCGAGTGGCGTGAAATTCGGCTTGCAGCCATACATGAAGAGATCAAACATATCTCCCTAGAATCGCCCGAGATGCTGTGCCACTCCTCTGTAGCCTGAGTATATGGATGGGGGGACAAGAACGGAAAACTGATACATAACCTGACTAACCGGATAGTTCCTGAGGTCCGTTACCCCTCCGGGGCCACCAAACACACATCGCCTGCCAACACGCAAACGTTTGCAGATTACTATGCCAACCTAAATGTCGCCCACAGGCCGGACGTATCCCTCCACGAAATAATTAACCAAACGAAAATTCAGCTTCCCTGCCTTGAGGGTTCCGAAGCGGCAGACTTAGATCTTCCCTTCACCCCGGAAGAAATACACAACGCCATCTCCTTGTTGAAAGCAGGGAAAAACACCGGGACCAGACGGCTTCCTGCAAGAGTATTATGCAGAGTACCGAGATCTATTGGTTCCCGATTTGATGGAATTATATCGACAGGTTGCCGACGCTGGGTCTTTCCTTCCTGAGACAGACATAGCGACCATCGTAGTGATCCCCAAAACCCAGCCGCCATGACCGCCTTGCGCAGACTACCACCCCATCTCCTTGATCAACACTGAAATAAAGATATATGCCATGATACCGGCCCAACGTCTGCACCCATTCCTGAGTAAATTAGTTCACCCAGATCAATATGGCTTCATTCCAGCGCATGGTACGAGGCACTGTCGGAGGCACCTCCACCTGGCCCTGGCACGCCGTAGATGTCTTACTCCTTACCTTACACTCCTCCTTGTCGACTTTGAAAAAGCTTTGTACACGGTCAATTGGCTCTACCTGGAGGAGATTCTGAGGACAATATGCCTGGGTCCATGATTCCAGCGCTTCGTATGCATCCTCTATTCTAACCCCAGAGCCAGAGTGCTCACCAATGGAGCTCTGTCAGAGGTGTTCCCCATTCAAAGAGGCACGAGGCAGGGTTGCCTCCTCTCCCCCCTTTTATTTGCCCTTTCAATGGAACCCCTGGCATGCCATTTTAGGTCAGACGACCTGATCAAAGGCTGGCACTGGGACAGCTACCACACCGACAAAATTGCCTTATATACGGACAATGTCCTGCTTTTCTTGGCAGACCCAGCCACCTCCGGCCTCAGATGTCTTCAGACCCTCTGCTCCTTCGAGAGGGTCTCAGGTCTCTGACTTAACCCGACAAAATCAACCCTTGTGCCCCTCCACCCCTCCAGGGAGTGCTTCGATTGGCAAGCATCTATCCCCATTAGGCGTCAATCCTTCAAATATCTAGGGATCTGGATTGCCCTGCTCCCTGAACAGGAATGGGCGCTAAACTTTACCCCGCTGGTTAAGAAAACCAAGGAGGATCTCAAATGCTGGCAAACCCTACCACTCAACTCACTGGGGAAAGTGGCCTTGTTTAAAATGATGGTCCTTCCACGCCTCCTCCACGTTATCCAGAACACCTCCCTTCACTTCCCGCTTAGCTGCTTCAAGGAAATAGATGGGGTAGGCAGTTAGGCACGAGATTCCTGCGAGGGGGCGAGACCATGTATCGCCCTTTGCCCAGTGTCGGATCCCCCCTTCGATGGCGGTATGGGCATGACTGATCTTCACCTCTACTACATAACCACTCGGCTTTTGGTTCTCCACTCATGGTTCACGGGGGGTTGGTCCGATCCAGCCTACAAAACAGAGCTCAGGACCCTAAAATTCCCTCAGATCCAGGTGTTCCTACACAGAACCAAATCCCCATGACCATGCCCTTGATCACTAGAGCGGCCCTGACAGCGTGGCACACAGCGCTAAGACACACACACTGTGACAGAAAACTAAGCCAGCAGACAACTCTCTGGCAAGGTAGATGGCTGAGAGACGTGGCGGCGCTTACCTGCTTCAGGCAGTGGGACAACATTGGTATATTGCTACGTGGTGATGTCTGGGTGGGCAACCACATTAGGACATTCAAAGACCTGCAGGGACGTTATACTCTCCATACCTTGCAATTCTACAGATACCTGCAGCTGCGTTATGCCCTTACCACACATTTCAATGAGCACAATAATGCCCGAGTTCAGCCCACTTGAAGCTCAAGTTATGATGGGAAACCTGGGGAAGAGTCGGCTGGCCCGAATATATCGAACCCGGATTAACAATAGCCCGGCAACGCTTGACCCACTCAGGCTCGCTGGGAGGGTTGGGTGGGCCCCCTGGAGGAGGAGGACTAGGGAGATGCCCTTATGGCTCCCAAGACTATAACAACTTCAGCGAGGCTCTGCCTCATCCAACTATACTATTTGCACACTGCCTACCTCTCCCCGGAACATCTTTACAGGGTGGACCTTCGGTCCTCTCCAGGATGCACGTGCTGTGATCATGAGCCAAACAAAGTGTCAAAGGCACTTACATGAGTTAATTGATCTGCTAAGTCATGAGCTGGAAAAAACTGTTATAGAAAGCTCACAATGTTCAATCTAACATTTGAATATGAACCACAACATCCAAAATTATAAATCACCAAATCTTTACTTCATTTGGACAATTCAATTACAATTTTTAATACAGTGTTAGACTCAAGGTTGCTCCAGAGGGAACGTGCAATAGGTGCAAGTGCTAAGGAGTGAGTATAAGAGGAAAAGAGTAATAGAGCATAGTTGTGAGAGATATTCTTTGAATTCACAGAAGTGAACGGTTCAGAATTCACCGTCACTAACAAAACCTGGTCACGTACACAATTTACAGCAATTCATGTTACATGATTATTTAGAGACAATTCAATTGTCTGGCACGAGAAAAATTGGCGTGTCCCAGGTAGGAGGGGGGGGGGGCGTCGACGTTTCGACCCGACTAGGGGGCCTGGAGGGAGATTTGAACCTCGCCCATGCGGGTCTTCATCAGGACCAGAAGGGCAACCTGAGTGACTCCTAGACGCAAGAGGGTGCCTAGGGGATTAAAAACAAAAGGGGTGATCAGGATGTTGGGCAGATTTAAGATGAGTTATTTAAAAAGGGGGCTAAGAGGCCGCTTACCTGATTTATCAGGGGCCCGTTATGGTTAGGGGCATGTGAGGTAACAGTTCCAGACGTCCCTCGTGATTTAGGGGTCGGTTGTCTGCAGAAATTTATATATATAGTGTCATTGAGCAATACGTCACATTTCGATTCTCAGATAGTCAGGTAAGGAGAAACCATAATTACCTGGCTTCTTCTCTCAGCGGGGTAAGAACCTCTTTAGTTGATCAGGTTCAGAATTGAACTGTCAGTGAACAAGAGGGACCATTAGCTTTTCAAAACCTGACATGCAAGGACTAGAAGAGTTAGCAGAATTCAAGTGAAAGAAATTTACCGAACGCCGAGTTAATCGGTGTGTAGAGTTCTCTCAACGCGCAGGTAACTGACTCCGCGCTGGACCGCGAGGACGTCGGTTACCGGAGCAACCGGCAACGTGATATTTAGATGCACGGGGGAAAGGGTAAAAAGACTAAGTTGCGGGCAACGGCTGGGGGCTCCGTGGATAGTGCCACAGCTGTGCATCCAGGTACCCTGAGGAACAGTGTGTTGACTAAATGTATAATTAAATTCAGCGTGTCAAGTGTAACACGTATAATTTCAATTAAAATATTCTTTATACAATGGACAAAACACGTATGTCACATAAACAACTTTGGTTGAAAAAATACATTAATAACAAAAACGACTTTTGAAAAAATTATATATATACATCCAGTTACATAGTATCATTTCCAGGAGAAAACGTGAGTGTGTATACATGTAGTCATACTTGTAACTCCAATAATCATATGTGGATATGCAGAAGTGGGAAGGACTGGGCTCATTCAGTGAGAGGGAAGATGAATTATCTACTGTTGATAATGGCCACTTGTTTGGTAATCTCCTCAAATGAGTTCAAACCTTTAGCAATTGTGTCCAGAGAATGTATCCACCTACATTCACGTTTGTTGAGGATAGCAGCGAAATCACCACCTCTGGGATTGGGCTTGACTTTTTCAATAATCCACCACCTCAGGCTGTCCGCATTGTGTTCAGCGTTCAAGAAATGTTCTACCAAAGGGGCCCCCGGTGTCTTGCAACGGATACGGCTGCAATGTTGTAGGATCCGGCATTTCACCCTCTGGATTGTCTGTCCGACATACATCAACTCACACGGGCACACAATCGCATAGATCACTCCTGATGTGTTACAGTTGCTGTGCTCATTGAGGACATATGTGTGATTATCATGAGTAAATTCTTGAATGTTGCTGGTCAGAAGAAAGGCTTTACATGAGCCACATTTGTAGTGTCCCCTTACTAACGGAAGACCCCATAAGGTGGTTTGAGTGGGGGTCTTGGAGAAGGGTAAAAGGGATTTCACCAGATGATCCCTTATGTTCTTACCTTTCTTAAAGGCATGAAGTGGGGTTGGTATACTGCCTAGTTCATCAGACACAAGGTGCCAGTGCTGATTAATGACCTTTTTAATGATGGTGCTTTTTGTGTTAAACGTGGTTACGCATACCAGCCTTTCTTCTTTAGATTTCACATTAGTCTTAGGGGTCAGAAGCAATTCTCTGTGGTTATGCCAGGCACGTTTCCGTGCCTTTTTCAAAAGGCGCACAGGGTAGCCACGTTCGATAAGTCTAGCGAGGAGGCCCGCCGATTCATAGAAAAAATCTTCCTTTTTTGAACAATTCCTACGCAACCTCAGGAATTGTCCAAAAGGTAGATTATCCCTGAGGTTGCGGGGATGGTGGCTAGAGTAACGCAACAAGGTGTTGCGTTCACTGCTCTTCCTGTAAAGGCTAGTATATAGTTTGCCAGACTCAGATTTAATGGTGATGTCCAGGAAATTGATGGATGCTCTGTTGTGTTCAATGGTGAATTGAATATCTGTAGAGCATGTATTCAACCATAAGTGGAAATTCTGAAGGTCCTCCTCTCTGCCTCGCCAGATTAAGACCACATCGTCGATATATCGACGCCACAATTCTATGTGATTCAAATAAGGGTTCAGTTCACCCAGGACAAAACGATGTTCAAACTCGGTCATGTAGATAATAGCCAGATTTGGGGCAAAACTCGCCCCCATCGCTACACCTTTGGTTTGCATATAAAACTGGCCCAGAAAAGTGAAAAATGTTTTGGTCATAGCGATTTCAAGTAGTGCAATAATGAACTCGGTCGGAACAAGGTGCGGTGCAGATCTAGTGTTGAGTGCTGCTTCCATGCATCTGAGTGCTGGCTGTTGGGGGATGTTGGTATAGAGGGCAGTTATATCCATGGTCGCAAGTACATGAGTTACAGGATCAAAGGGGTATTCATCAATAAGTTGTATAGTTTGCAACGTATCTCTAAGGTAAGTTATGGTATCCTCAGCGATAGGTTTGAGAAATATATCAATGTATTTGCACAATGGTTCCAGGATAGAACCACATCCCGATACTATTGGTCTCCCTGGAGGATCCTGCATGCGTTTGTGTATCTTGGGGAGGGTGTAAATCGTGGGCAGTCTAGGATTCTTGTTGTTCAAGTAATCATGTTCCAGTTTGCTCAAGTACCCATCATTTAGGGCCCTACCTGTGACTGCGCTTATGAGATGACTTATATCTTGTGTGGGGTCTTTGCTTAATTTACAGTTTTTACCTTCCACGGCGAGCAGTGACAGTATCTCTTTCTTATAATCCTCTAAGTTTTGTATGACAATTGCGCCCCCCTTGTCCGCGGGTTTGATCACAATATTAGGGTTATCTTTTAAAGACTGTAAAGCAGTACGTTCTTGTTTGGTGACATTGTACTTGACATATTGTCGTTTAGACAAAATGTTTTCAATGTCTCTCGTAACAACTTGCTCATACGCCAGGATTTTATGTGGCATGAGGTGGACTGGAGGGTTAAATTTAGAGGGTGGTCTAAGTCCACTGCCTGAGAATACCGGATTGAAGGGTGTTTTTAGAAAATAATGTTTCAAACGGATTTTACGAAAGAAGTGATGTAACTCAACTTTAAGATTAAAATCATTAGGCATGTTGGTCGGAACAAAGGATAAACCTCTCTCAAGAATTCCCAGCTCATTGGATGTCAGTGTATAATCAGACAGATTGACTATGGGGTTATCAGGTTTATGTATTACCATCTGTAGTGTTGGCGTCGTGTCTGGATCTCCCCATGTGGCTCCTGCTGGAAGTGTGCCTGTTTCCGTGTTTGGCCTCTCCCCTGGTTCCATGTCTGCCCTCTGTTGCCCCTGGGTCTGCCCCAAGGGCGGCCTCGTCCTCGTTGGTCCCACCATGGTTCCTCCACTAAAAAAGGCTGCTGGTTCTGTTGGTTTTGATGGTTAGGTCCTAACGTGGGAGTTGCTACGCTAGGGCCTTGTCGTTCTGTCTCACTCTCTGAGCTACTGCCTAAGGAAGATCCCGAGAAAGTGGTATACCTCCTAAAACCACCCCTGCCTCTGCTCGCAAAAGTTCCTTGTTGTTCCCTAGTGTAGTAACCTTCCTGGAGGTATGGGTACGTTTTCTTCTTATCGTAAGATTTGATATCCTTAGCCAATTTGTCTAACTTGGTGGCCTGTGTGTAGACATCAAACTCCTGAATGGTTCTCTCTAATCTCTCTAGTGCTTCCTTAGCATTGAGCAATGCTCTATCCTCAACTATTTCTTTTTTAAGGTCAAGGATTTCTTTTGTAAGACGGTGTACTTCTTCCACTGCAGTTTCTATGCCCAGCACCATCCAATGTCTAGAGCAGTTATTGGACACAAAACTAAAGTTTTCTTTAAATTTGGGGTTATCAAGAAAGATAGCCGGCTCATTCCTAACCTGTAGCCCTACCGGGATTACATTAGCTTGGAGATATTTAGCTAGGGTATGCCCATGTAAGCGTGTCCTAATGAGTTTCTTTTCCAGACGTTCCAATCTGGAAATTTTCTCATTCAGTGTTAAATCTATACTTGTAGAGATTCCACCCAGGACACTATTCCCTCCTTGTTCTTGTAGGAGTTTCTCAATATACTCTTCACTATATGACAATGTCTCCTTATCAGACATGCTATGGGTGTTGATGTTAAATTCAGGATGATGACCAAATATTGGCCAGATTAAATCCTCAAAAGCAATACCAAAATATTACCAAATTATAACAACTGAACAACATATGACATATTTACACAACAAATAACATATAAACCCTCGCAGGACTTGCCTGCACAAAGGTAGCCATTACAAAAATGGGGTGACCCAGTAAATTAAGGACCTGGGTGAAATCTTGATACAAAAGACAATGGTCCTAAATTAATGATTCAAACAAAGTGGCAAAGGCACTTACATGAGTTAATTGATCTGCTAAGTCATGAGCTGGAAAAAACAGTTATAGAAAGCTCACAATGTTCAATCTAACATTTGAATATGAACCACAACATCCAAAATTATAAATCACCAAATCTTTACTTCATTTGGACAATTCAATTACAATTTTTAATACAGTGTTAGACTCAAGGTTGTTCCAGAGGGAACGTGCAATAGGTGCAAGTGCTAAGGAGTGAGTATAAGAGGAAAAGAGTAATAGAGCATAGTTGTGAGAGATATTCTTTGAATTCACAGAAGTGAACGGTTCATAATTCACCGTCACTAACAAAACCTGGTCACGTACACAATTTACAGCAATTCATGTTACATGATTATTTAGAGACAATTCAATTGTCTGGCACGAGAAAAATTGGCGTGTCCCAGGTAGGAGGGGGGGGCGTCGACGTTTCGACCCGACTAGGGGGCCTGGAGGGAGATTTGAACCTCGCCCATGCGGGTCTTCATCAGGACCAGAAGGGCAACCTGAGTGACTCCTAGACGCAAGAGGGTGCCTAGGGGATTAAAAACAAAAGGGGTGATCAGGATGTTGGGCAGATTTAAGATGAGTTATTTAAAAAGGGGGCTAAGAGGCCGCTTACCTGATTTATCAGGGGCCCGTTATGGTTAGGGGCATGTGAGGTAACAGTTCCAGACGTCCCTCGTGATTTAGGGGTCGGTTGTCTGCAGAAATTTATATATATAGTGTCATTGAGCAATACGTCACATTTCGATTCTCAGATAGTCAGGTAAGGAGAAACCATAATTACCTGGTTTCTTCTCTCAGCGGGGTAAGAACCTCTTTAGTTGATCAGGTTCAGAATTGAACTGTCAGTGCAACATTGCAGCCGTATCCGTTGCAAGACACCGGGGGCCCCTTTGGTAGAACATTTCTTGAAAGCTGAACACAATGCGGACAGCTTGAGGTGGTGGATTATTGAAAAAGTCAAGCCCAATCCCAGAGGCGGTGATTTCGCTGCTATCCTCAACAAACGTGAATGTAGGTGGATACATTCTCTGGACACAATTGCTAAAGGTTTGAACTCATTTGAGGAGATTACCAAACAAGTGGCCATTATCAACAGTAGATAATTCATCTTCCCTCTCACTGAATGAGCCCTGTCCTTTCCACTTCTGCATATCCACATATGATTATTGGAGTTACAAGTATGACTACATGTATACACACTCACGTTTTCTCCTGGAAATGATACCATATAACTGGATGTATATATATAATTTTTTCAAAAGTCGTTTTTGTTATTAATGTATTTTTCAACCAAAGTTGTTTGTGTGACATACGTGTTTTGTCCATTGTATAAAGAATAATTTAATTGAAATTATACGTGTTACAATTGACACACTGAATTTAATTATACATTTAGTCAACACACTGTTCCTCAGGGTACCTGGATGCACAGCTGTGGCACTATCCACGGAGCCCCCAGCCGTTGCCCGCAACTTAGTCTTTTTACCCTTTCCCCCGTGCATCTAAATATCACGTTGCCGGTTGCTCCGGTAACCGACGTCCTCGCGGTCCAGCGCGGAGTCAGTTACCTGCGCGTTGAGAGAACTCTACACACCGATTAACTCGGCGTTCGGTAAATTTCTTTCACTTGAATTCTGCTAACTCTTCTAGTCCTTGCATGTCAGGTTTTGAAAAGCTAATGGTCCATCTTGTTCACTGACAGTTCAATTCTGAACCTGATCAACTAAAGAGGTTCTTACCCCGCTGAGAGAAGAAACCAGGTAATTATGGTTTCTCCTTACCTGACTATCTGAGAATCGAAATGTGACGTATTGCTCAATGACACTATATATATAAATTTCTGCAGACAACCGACCCCCAAATCACGAGGGACGTCTGGAACTGTTACCTCACATGCCCCTAACCATAACGGGCCCCTGATAAATCAGGTAAGCGGCCTCTTAGCCCCCCTTTTTAAATAACTCATCTTAAATCTGCCCAACATCCTGATCACCCCTTTTGTTTTTAATCCCCTAGGCACCCTCTTGCGTCTAGGAGTCACTCAGGTTGCCCCTCTGGTCCTGATGAAGACCCGCATGGGCGAGGTTCAAATCTCCCTCCAGGCCCCCTAGTCGGGTCGAAACGTCGACGCCCCCCCCCTCCTACCTGGGACACGCCAATTTTTCTCGTGCCAGACAATTGAATTGTCTCTAAATAATCATGTAACATGAATTGCTGTAAATTGTGTACGTGACCAGGTTTTGTTAGTGACGGTGAATTATGAACCGTTCACTTCTGTGAATTCAAAGAATATCTCTCACAACTATGCTCTATTACTCTTTTCCTCTTATACTCACTCCTTAGCACTTGCACCTATTGCACGTTCCCTCTGGAGCAACCTTGAGTCTAACACTGTATTAAAAATTGTAATTGAATTGTCCAAATGAAGTAAAGATTTGGTGATTTATAATTTTGGATGTTGTGGTTCATATTCAAATGTTAGATTGAACATTGTGAGCTTTCTATAACTGTTTTTTCCAGCTCATGACTTAGCGGATCAATTAACTCATGTAAGTGCCTTTGCCACTTTGTTTGAATCATTAATTTAGGACCATTGTCTTTTGTATCAAGATTTCACCCAGGTCCTTAATTTACTGGGTCACCCCATTTTTGTAATGGCTACCTTTGTGCAGGCAAGTCCTGCGAGGGTTTATATGTTATTTGTTGTGTAAATATGTCATTTGTTGTTCAGTTGTTATAATTTGGTAATATTTTTGTATTGCTTTTGAGGATTTAATCTGGCCAATATTTGGTCATCATCCTGAATTTAACATCAACACCCATAGCATGTCTGATAAGGAGACATTGTCATATAGTGAAGAGTATATTGAGAAACTCCTACAAGAACAAGGAGGGAATAGTGTCCTGGGTGGAATCTCTACAAGTATAGATTTAACACTGAAAGAGAAAATTTCCAGATTGGAACGTCTGGAAAAGAAACTCATTAGGACACGCTTACATGGGCATACCCTAGCTAAATATCTCCAAGCTAATGTAATCCCGGTAGGGCTACAGGTTAGGAATGAGCCGGCTATCTTTCTTGATAACCCCAAATTTAAAGAAAACTTTAGTTTTGTGTCCAATAACTGCTCTAGACATTGGATGGTGCTGGGCAGAGAAACTGCAGTGGAAGAAGTACACCGTCTTACAAAAGAAATCCTTGACCTTAAAAAAGAAATAGTTGAGGATAGAGCATTGCTCAATGCTAAGGAAGCACTAGAGAGATTAGAGAGAACCATTCAGGAGTTTGATGTCTACACACAGGCCACCAAGTTAGACAAATTGGCTAAGGATATCAAATCTTACGATAAGAAGAAAACGTACCCATACCTCCAGGAAGGTTACTACACTAGGGAACAACAAGGAACTTTTGCGAGCAGAGGCAGGGGTGGTTTTAGGATGTATACCACTTTCTCGGGATCTTCCTTAGGCAGTAGCTCAGAGAGTGAGACAGGACGACAAGGCCCTAGCGTAGCAACTCCCACGTTAGGACCTAACCATCAAAACCAACAGAACCAGCAGCCTTTTTTAGTGGGGGAACCATGGTGGGGCCAACGAGGACGAGGCCGCCCTTGGGGCAGACCCAGGGGCAACAGAGGGCAGACATGGAACCAGGGGAGAGGCCAAACACGGAAACAGGCACACTTCCAGCAGGAGCCACATGGGGAGATCCAGACACGACGCCAACACTACAGATGGTAATACATAAACCTGATAACCCCATAGTCAATCTGTCTGATTATACACTGACATCCAATGAGCTGGGAATTCTTGAGAGAGGTTTATCCTTTGTTCCGACCAACATGCCTAATGATTTTAATCTTAAAGTTGAGTTACATCACTTCTTTCGTAAAATCCGTTTGAAACATTATTTTCTAAAAACACCCTTCAATCCGGTATTCTCAGGCAGTGGACTTAGACCACCCTCTAAATTTAACCCTCCAGTCCACCTCATGCCACATAAAATCCTGGCGTATGAGCAAGTTGTTACGAGAGACATTGAAAACATTTTGTCTAAACGACAATATGTCAAGTACAATGTCACCAAACAAGAACGTACTGATTTACAGTCTTTAAAAGATAACCCTAATATTGTGATCAAACCCGCGGACAAGGGGGGCGCAAATGTCATACAAAACTTAGAGGATTATAAGAAAGAGATACTGTCACAGCTCGCCGTGGAAGGTAACTACTGTAAATTAAGCAAAGACCCCACACAAGATATAAGTCATCTCATAAGCGCAGTCACAGGTAGGGCCCTAAATGATGGGTACTTGAGCAAACTGGAACATGATTACTTGAACAACAAGAATCCTAGACTGCCCACGATTTACACCCTCCCCAAGATACACAAACGCATGCAGGATCCTCCAGGGAGACCAATAGTATCGGGTTGTGGTTCTATCCTGGAACCATTGTGCAAATACATTGATATATTTCTCAAACCTATCGCTGAGGATACCATAACTTACCTTAGGGATACGTTGCAAACTATACAACTTATTGATGAATACCCCTTTGATCCTGTAACTCATGTACTTGCGACCATGGATATAACTGCCCTCTATACCAACATCCCCCAACAGCCAGCACTCAGATGCATGGAAGCAGCACTCAACACTAGATCTGCACCGCACCTTGTTCCGACCGAGTTCATTATTGCACTACTTGAAATCGCTATGACCAAAACATTTTTCACTTTTCTGGGCCAGTTTTATATGCAAACCAAAGGTGTAGCGATGGGGGCGAGTTTTGCCCCAAATCTGGCTATTATCTACATGACAGAGTTTGAACATCGTTTTGTCCTGGGTGAACTGAACCCTTATTTGAATCACATAGAATTGTGGCGTCGATATATCGACGATGTGGTCTTAATCTGGCGAGGCAGAGAGGAGGACCTTCAGAATTTCCACTTATGGTTGAATACATGCTCTACAGATATTCAATTCACCATTGAACACAACAGAGCATCCATCAATTTCCTGGACATCACCATTAAATCTGAGTCTGGCAAACTATATACTAGCCTTTACAGGAAGAGCAGTGAACGCAACACCTTATTGCGTTACTCTAGCCACCATCCCCGCAACCTCAGGGATAATCTACCTTTTGGACAATTCCTGAGGTTGCGTAGGAATTGTTCAAAAAAGGAAGATTTTTTCTATGAATCGGCGGGCCTCCTCGCTAGACTTATCGAACGTGGCTACCCTGTGCGCCTTTTGAAAAAGGCACGGAAACGTGCCTGGCATAACCACAGGAATTGCTTCTGACCCCTAAGACTAATGTGAAATCTAAAGAAGAAAGGCTGGTATGCGTAACCACGTTTAACACAAAAAGCACCATCATTAAAAAGGTCATTAATCAGCACTGGCACCTTGTGTCTGATGAACTAGGCAGTATACCAACCCCACTTCATGCCTTTAAGAAAGGTAAGAACATAAGGGATCATCTGGTGAAATCCCTTTTACCCTTCTCCAAGACCCCCACTCAAACCACCTTATGGGGTCTTCCGTTAGTAAGGGGACACTACAAATGTGGCTCATGTAAAGCCTGTCTTCTGACCAGCAACATTCAAGAATTTACTCATGATAATCACAGATATGTCCTCAATGAGCACAGCAACTGTAACACATCAGGAGTGATCTATGCGATTGTGTGCCCGTGTGAGTTGATGTATGTCGGACAGACAATCCAGAGGGTGAAATGCCGGATCCTGCAACATTGCAGCCGTATCCGTTGCAAGACACCGGGGGCCCCTTTGGTAGAACATTTCTTGAACGCTGAACACAATGCGGACAGCCTGAGGTGGTGGATTATTGAAAAAGTCAAGCCCAATCCCAGAGGCGGTGATTTCGCTGCTATCCTCAACAAACGTGAATGTAGGTGGATACATTCGCTGGACACAATTGCTAAAGTTTTGAACTCATTTGAGGAGATTACCAAACAAGTGGCCATTATCAACAGTAGATAATTCATCTTCCCTCTCACTGAATGAGCCCAGTCCTTCCCACTTCTGCATATCCACATATGATTATTGGAGTTACAAGTATGACTACATGTATACACACTCACGTTTTCTCCTGGAAATGATACTATGTAACTGGATGTATATATATAATTTTTTCAAAAGTCGTTTTTGTTATTAATGTATTTTTTCAACCAAAGTTGTTTGTGTGACATACGTGTTTTGTCCATTGTATAAAGAATATTTTAATTGAAATTATACGTGTTACACTTGACACGCTGAATTTAATTATACATTTAGTCAACACACTGTTCCTCAGGGTACCTGGATGCACAGCTGTGGCACTATCCATGGAGCCCCCAGCCGTTGCCCACAACTTAGTCTTTTTACCCTTTCCCCCGTGCATCTAAATATCACGTTGCCGGTTGCTCCGGTAACCGACGTCCTCGCGGTCCAGCGCGGAGTCAGTTACCTGCGCGTTGAGAGAACTCTACACACCGATTAACTCGGCGTTCGGTAAATTTCTTTCACTTGAATTCTGCTAACTCTTCTAGTCCTTGCATGTCAGGTTTTGAAAAGCTAATGGTCCCTCTTGTTCACTGACAGTTCAATTCTGAACCTGATCAACTAAAGAGGTTCTTACCCCGCTGAGAGAAGAAACCAGGTAATTATGGTTTCTCCTTACCTGACTATCTGAGAATCGAAATGTGACGTATTGCTCAATGACACTATATATATAAATTTCTGCAGACAACCGACCCCTAAATCACGAGGGACGTCTGGAACTGTTACCTCACATGCCCCTAACCATAACGGGCCCCTGATAAATCAGGTAAGCGGCCTCTTAGCCCCCTTTTTAAATAACTCATCTTAAATCTGCCCAACATCCTGATCACCCCTTTTGTTTTTAATCCCCTAGGCACCCTCTTGCGTCTAGGAGTCACTCAGGTTGCCCTTCTGGTCCTGATGAAGACCCGCATGGGCGAGGTTCAAATCTCCCTCCAGGCCCCCTAGTCGGGTCGAAACGTCGACGCCCCCCCCCCCCCCTCCTACCTGGGACACGCCAATTTTTCTTGTGCCAGACAATTGAATTGTCTCTAAATAATCATGTAACATGAATTGCTGTAAATTGTGTACGTGACCAGGTTTTGTTAGTGACGGTGAATTATGAACCGTTCACTTCTGTGAATTCAAAGAATTTCTCTCACAACTATGCTCTATTACTCTTTTCCTCTTATACTCACTCCTTAGCACTTGCACCTATTGCACGTTCCCTCTGGAGCAACCTTGAGTCTAACACTGTATTAAAAATTGTAATTGAATTGTCCAAATGAAGTAAAGATTTGGTGATTTATAATTTTGGATGTTGTGGTTCATATTCAAATGTTAGATTGAACATTGTGAGCTTTCTATAACTGTTTTTTCCAGCTCATGACTTAGCAGATCAATTAACTCATGTAAGTGCCTTTGCCACTTTGTTTGAATCATTAATTTAGGACCATTGTCTTTTGTATCAAGATTTCACCCAGGTCCTTAATTTACTGGGTCACCCCATTTTTGTAATGGTGATCATGAGCCAGCAGACTTTTACCACATGATCTGGACTTGCCCGTATCTAGCCCCATACTGGACTACAATAGAGTACGAGTTCACCCACATCCTGGATTGGCAAGTTCCTTACAACCCCATAAGGCTACTTTTGGGAGTGCTGGACAGATATGACGGGTCCCGCTCCGACAAACCTAGGCACGGCCATCGCAATGGCCAAACGTGACATTGCTGCTGCATGGCTCAGCCTGGGCCCCCTAGTGTATCCAGATGGCACCAGTGTGTGAATAGGCGCGCCATGCAGGAAAAACCCTTCTTCGAGGCATGGGGTTTTCCAGCTAAATACAGTAGGGTGTGGAGCAAATGGACCAGTCAACTAAATTGGCTTATAAGGAACACCGCTGATGTATGATACTGTCAATGTACAAGTCGTTGGTGATAAACGAGACACTCGCCAATGCTCCTTATGTTTACTATACCTTGTACTGCTGTATACTTTGGATCAACTGTGCCATGCTGCTTTTTGTTTTCATGCAAAATCAATAAAATTGTTGTTTTTTAAACGCAACCACAACACACCACAATAATACAAAATACAAACCACTTACAAACAATAGCACAGTACGAAAATTCATCACCACCTAACACAATGTTACAACAGAAAAATAAAACACAATTCAGTTTCGCAACTGTAGTACGTTAGCACATTTTTTTACTGTGCTGTTGTGTTGTGTTTTATAGTTGTTGTGTTGTGGTGTGCAGCTATTGTTGATGTGTTAGATTTTTTATATTCTTGTGTTGTGTTCGGTTTTTGTGTGATATTATTTTGTGGTGCTGTGCTCTTGCATTTAGTTGTTGCATTCTGTATTTGTTGTTTTATGGTTTTGATGTTGCATCAATGCATTATTGCTGTATTTCTGTAGCATCTAGTTAAACTAACACTCCTGGGCCAATTTCAGCACATTTTACAGCATACATGTGACTCCTTTTACAGCTGGCAAAATGCTTGTGGTAAATGCTGAAGCAAAATAAATTGCAAAACTGTGTGGTACGCATGGTATATGTACAGTATTCTAAATGAGCATATAAATATGCTTATTAAAATGGCGTTTGGTATTCTTAATAGTACAACTGATTCTACATTTCAAATACACTAAACACATTACTCTTTTAACCTGGATTCACAGGTGATGTGCAAACAAGCGCTTAGAATCAATGCTGAAAAGGTTAAAAGAGGGAATGCACACTAATTATAAAATACCTATCGGCCTGCTCCTAAAACAAAGGATTTACAGTTTGCTAACTTCGAGTTAATTAAATCACGAGGTTGATTTCATCGGCTTCGAGGATTGCCAGTAGAGTTCCCTTAATCCTCTTTTGATCTCTTCAGTGCATCAAGGCGGCGGTTTATTGACATGTAATTAGATCAGGATGTCACTACATCAATGTCAGTGTAAACAGTACTAAGTAAGTAGCTGATCCTTACAAGATCAGCAACCTAATCTCCTCAGGGAATGCCAACCGGCTTTGTTAACACTTAGGTTTAGAAGTGTATCTGTTTTCCTAACGACTGGCTCTGGGGAAAAAACTGTGAGCGGATTTTACATGCCATGAAACATTAAACAGCTTAGGTTCACTGGTTTTCGTTTATTGAACCGTCTCTTGTCTCAAACGAATAGGCAGTATGCTTAATACCACCCAAATCACAGATAAAACGACAGACATTTGTGTCATTATGGCCTGGATTTTATATGATTTCGCTATGTCGCTCACTATGGCCCAGATTTGCAAAGACTTTGCTTTAGGTTTGCATTGCTATTTTAACAACGCCGTGCTATGTTGGTTTTTACAATTCAACACAAATTGCGATTTGCATTGGCTTGTAACCAAAATAACGCAAAGCTATGCAACGCGCTGCCATGCATTTTTTGCGCCATTACACATTCTGGGGTGGTGCATGGGCGTTCTCATGCAACCATGCATGGTTTTTGATGCAAATTCTTATCCACGCGGAATTGTAGACAGGTACTTGTGCCAAAGTCCTGCGAGTCCTTGAGAATGGTGTAACGAGGAGAAATGGTTTCCTTTCTCTTTGTTTTCCCCTCTGCATGTGTACTGCATTGTACAACAACTATGCTTACTGCAACACAAACACTCTTGCACTATAGCACAAAGTCTTGGAACGCCTACGCGCTATGAGTGGGATTATACATGAGAAAATTGGCATCATGTCCAGAAACCTGTAAATATTCTCTACTGATGAAGGAGGAATCCTGAAACACTGGTGTCTAAAGATATGATTGCGAAAGTCAGCATTAGCTGAAAAATAATATGAACATTGTGTGATGTGAATAACTGAACTACAACTACCAAGACACTATGAGGTAATGACGCTGTTACATGCAAACAGTGCGCTCCTACTCACTTCCACTGATAAAAGGCTCTCCTGACCCTCGCCCAAGCTGATGAGCTTTGGAACACCTGCTCGCTATGAGTGGGATTATACTAACCCTGGGCGTAGTTTGCGTAGTAGCGCTATGCGTAGTTACGCGAAATGCACTTCACACTACGCGAGCTACGCGTAGCTACGCAAATTACGTAGTGCACTGTGCAAAATGCTGTTTGCGATGCTTGCACAGTGCCGGATGCTTGTCCGCACTGTGCAAGCATTGCAAACAGCATCTTGCGTAGTGCAAGCGGTCGTTTTCTGCCGCTCGAGTAGACCACTCGCAATGAGAAACCTGACCGCCCTCGTTGGGAATCTCGCCGGGAGGTTTATTTTCCACGCTCACGATCGGCAACTTGACGATGCTGATCGAGAACGAGGAAAAAGTCTCGCCGGGATGTCATTTTGCTCGCTCGCGGTCACCAACTTGACGTTGGGAACCGCAAACAAGCAAAAAATGACCGCGATACTACGCTACACTACGCTATGCGTGTTTGCACTGTGCTACGTGCAATTCGCGGGGAACAACCTTTACAACGCAACTTTTACAACGCACTACACTTACAACGCATTTTTTACAACGCAAAATCCATTACAACGCACTACACTTACAACGCATGACACTACAACGCATTTTTAAAAACTACCTTTACAACGCATTCCATTACAACGCCTACCATTACAACGCATAATATTACACTACACTATCCAACACTTACCCTACTGTTGCACCCCCTGGAGTTAGAATATTAATTTTTACCCCTAAACTATCCAACACTTACCCTACTGTTGCACCCCCTGGAGTTAGAATAGTAATTTTTACCCCTATACTATCCAACACTTACCCTACTGTTGCACCCCCTGGAGTTAGAATAGCAATTTTTACCCCTATACTATCCAACACTTACCCTACTGTTGCACCCCCTGGAGTTAGAATAGTAATTTTTACCCCTATACTATCCAACACTTACCCTACTGTTGCACCCCTTGGAGTTAGAAAAGTAATTTTTACCCCTATACTATCTAATACTTACCTTAAATGCAATTTACTATTATGCGTTGTAATGGTATGCGTTGTAAAGGTAGTTTTTAAAAATGCGTTGTAGTGTCATGCGTTGTAAGTGTAGTGCGTTGTAATGGATTTTGCGTTGTAAAAAATGCGTTGTAAGTGCATGCGTTGTAAAAGTGTGCGTTGTAACGACATACATCCGCAATTCGCGTAGTGCGAAGTAGCGCAAACTACGAGGGCGTGGCGTAGTGTCTCGCCCAGGGTTAGATTATACCTGAAAAATCTCCCCGCATGTCCAGCAACTCATAAATATTCTCCACTGATGAGGGTGGAACCCTGAAACACTGGTGTCTAGAGATATGATTTTGAAAGATGACATTAGCTGAAAATAATATGAACTTTGTGTGAAAAACTGAACTACAACTACCAAGATGCTATGGGGTAATGGCGTTATTACATGCAAGCAGTGCACTCATGCCCACTTTCACTATGGCACAAAGGTGTCCGCTGTGGCACATGGCAGCATAAAGTGGATGGAGGACAGCCGCCTCAAACTTAACACAGATAAGACGGAAATCCTCATCCTCGGATCCAACCCCTCCGCATGGGACGACTCTTGGTTGCCCACTTCACTGGGGTCCGCCCCGGCCCCCACCGACCATGCACGCAACCTGGGAGTCATCCTCGACTCGAAACTCTCCATGACCAAACAAGTCAACGCAGTCTCCTCCACCTTCTTCAACACCTTCCGCATGCTCCGTAAAATCTACAGATGGATTCCGACCAGCACGAGGAAAACAGTCACCCAGGCCCTAGTCAGCAGCAGACTCGACTACGGAAACGCCCTCTACGCCGGAGCCCCGTCTAACCTCATCAGCAGACTACAGAGAATCCAGAATGCCTCCGCACGCCTGATCCTCGACGTCCCGCGCCGCAACCACATCACCCCCCACCTGAGGAACCTGCACTGGCTCCCCGTCGACAAAAGAATCTCCTTCAAACTCCTGATCCAAGCACACAAAGCACTCCTCAAAACCGGCCCAGCCTATCTCAACAGTCGACTCTCCTTCTACGTACCCAACAGGAACCTCCGCTCCGCTGACCACGCCCTGGCCATGGTCCCATGCATCTGGAGAACCACTTCCGGAGGCAGGTCCTCCTCCCATCGCGCCGCCAAGACCTGGAACGCCCTCCCCCTCGACCTGCGACAAACCGAAGACCTGCTGTCTTTCAGGAGACAACTCAAGACCTGGCTCTTTGACCAGTAACAGACCCTCCCCACCCTCCCCCCCTCCCAGTGCCTTGAAACCCTACCGAGTATGTAGTGCGCTTTACAAATTATGTGATTGATTGATTGATTGATTGAAGTGTGACAGCACAGGGAGAGAGCAGAACATAGCCACATCTTAGAAGACATGGTGCTATTCTGCTCTCTCCCGTTCACCCTATGCAATGCAGCAACTTTACTGGCTGCGCTTCATTGTTTGATTTCTTAGTAAATCTGGGCCCAGCTGTTCAGTGTATCCCCATGACGCAGATTATGGCAAAAAACAATCAGCCTCATGCATCAACCCAAAATCCAGTCGGTAAAATACCGATTCGGTAATAGCTCCCGGTATTAAGTAAAAAATACCCAATCCCAATGCATCAACCCAAAAGCAGAAATCGCTATTTAAGGAATCCTTAAATAGCGATTCTTTAAATAGGGATTCCTTAAATACCGATTCCTTAAATAGCGATTGCATTTAAGGAATCCCAAAGTGAGATTCCTTAAATGCAATGCATCAAAGTTAAAAAATTAGCGATTTCGCTAATAGGGGGAGCAAATTACCATGAAGATGAACTGCATGGTAATTTGCAAAAACTTTGAAAAATGCACTTTTGGGCATTTTTCAAAGTTTCATGTTGCGCACACACATGCCCTTAGAGCATGTGTGTGTGCAACATATGTGCACATATCATTTTCAGGGGTGCAACAGGGTGTCCTTTTGACACCCTGGCACCCTTGAAAGTGCTCCCGCTATTAGCGATTCGGTAATACCGAATCGCTAATACAGACTGGCTTTACATTCATTCCTATGGGCCTCCAAGCCCATAGGAATGAATGGGTAGGTATTCCTTATTACCGATTCGGTATTACCGATTCGGTAATAAGGAATATTAAGGAATCGCTATTTGAATAGCGATTCCTACATGCATAGCCTTTTGCTATTCCTTATTAGCGATTCCTTATTTTTCGCTAATAAGGAATCGCAAATGGCATTGTTGATGCATAGGCCCCATTGTCAATAAATGTTCGTGCATAAATGAATTTTCTGCCGAAGTTACTGCAAGAGCATCATAGAATAGATTAAAATACTATAGTGCAAATACTAAATAATTCATACAAAGTGGAGTAGAGGGAGAAACAAAGACAAAACCCCTAGGATTCCATGCAACTTGAGAGTAACTAAAATCACACAGAGCTGCGTGACAGTTATTTGCAGGGAACCATAGAGCCAAGTAAAAAGAGACACAAACAACGGGCAAAAGAAAAACTGCATGTTTCCAACGTGAATTATATATATTTTCTGCAAAATTACTTTTTAGTACATGAGAACTATTTACCAAATTGTGTACATTCAAGATTTTGTACTTGATGGTGTTCCTCAATTACAGATATCATATAACACACCCTTTGCCTTGTACTGTAATGATTCTAATGCAATGTTAAATTGTGTTCATAGTAATGTCAAATTACATTGTTTATGTGAGAGAAGCCTTTGACATAAACAGTCCATGACGTTTAATTTAATATGGATGACACTGTGGTGTTTTTTGGCAACAACCCAATGCAACCCTGCATATTTCTACATTGGGTTGCAATTTAATCTTGATGAATCTTGACCTAGGCTCCTTGTCATGGCCAGCCTATAGCATGGGTGAGCTGGGCCCAGGCCCAGGGTGCCAATATTCTGAGGGACGCATGGAGCTGTGTGCATTAAGGTTGTTGCAACAGAAGCACCTTTCTCATCTTTCTCCAGTCTTGTCCCTGCCGGTTCGTTTCTGTCTGATTTGCCAGTTTAAAGTGGTTTTAGTCCTTCATTCTCATATGGTGGGCAATGTTTTTAACACCCTTTAGCCCGCTTACTTGCCCTCCCTTCATCCTCTGACCCCTCCTGACACACATCAACAAAACCATTTAGGTGAGCTGTGGTGATGTTTTTGTTCAGGGGCCAGTTCTTGCTCATCCAGGTACTGAGCAGTGAACACAAAAGGGATCCCCTGCTGCCTCATTTAATTCTCTACCATTAGCAATGGTGCACATTTTTTTCAGCCCACGCCGATGGCGCTATCTCAGCAATGGCTGGCTTTCCTCCTTGTGCATGGTAAGATTGTGAGAAAGCAAAAACGGCCTATTCCATATCTTTTATTACAGTATAGTCACCATGAGAGTTGTGTTATGAGGTACTAGTGTGTAACTAAAGAGACTAACTTTGTGTGTGTATGTGCAGCATAATAGCGGAACAATCGCTCAATCAGCAAGGGAGAGAATTGCATTCAGGAATACAGATAACAGACAATGGAGTCTTTTACGTAACCGACGCCCCACCCATGCGTTTCCTTCTGAATGCATGTTGACAAGCTACTTGATTGTTGTAAAAGTCTATTTTTGCATTTGTGTGTGCTTATGTGGACATTTACCATATTGTGTGTTTGAACATGCATTTGCCATTTTGTGTGTGTCATCTGTGTGATTGCGTCAGGCTATACATATGTGTGTTTGTGTCGGCAGTTGAAGTTGTGCGTAGGTGCACGTGCACGTTTGCCAGACTGTGTCCATACACATTCATTTTGTGCATCAGTGTGTTTGTGTGTAAGACTGTCAATATGAAGGCAAGTTTCAATGGTTTAAATCTGTTTATTGAATTTGAGGAGGGAATACAACATTCCCATTGTTAGACTTGGCTTGTTCAGCGGGTTTATTCCCGGATTTTCTGCTTTTTGCACTTTTGTTCCTGACCTGTTTTTGTTGGTTTTATGACTCCGGGAACTTTACCACTGCCGATCAGTGCTAAAGTGCATATGCTATCCCTGTAAATTGTATTTATGGATTGGTGATTCCATGATTGGCATAATTGATTTACTGGTAAGTCCATAGTACAGTGCACTGTGTGTGCCCAGGTCCTGTAAATCAAATGCTGCTGGTGGGCCTGCAGCACTGATTGTGCCACCCACATGAGCAGCCTGTAAATGTAATTCAGACCTGCCACTGCAGTGTCTGTGCGCAGTTTGGTAATGCCATGTCGACCTGGAAAGTGCACCCACTTGCCAGGCCCTAGCCCAGTCACCCGCAAGTTAGGCCCAAGGTAGCCCCATGAGCAGAGTGCAGTGTATGTGAAAGGTAGGACATGTACTGAGGTGTGTGACATATCCTGATAGAAAAATACAGAATATTGAACTTTAGATTACTTCTGGGATTCAAGGAGAAGAGCTGGAGAAACTGAAGAGAAGTACTGCCCCTTTCCTGTGTGCTGTCTTGGGTTGGCCTGCAGTGGCAGTTTCTACCAAGGAAAGGACAAGGACTTTGCTGTGTGCTGTGTCCCCTGCTTGAGGAAGATCTCCAAAGGCATGAAGTAGAGCTTGCCTCCTGTTCTGAAGTCTCAGGAACACAAAGACTTCACCCCCAGCTCCCCTGAACTTCCTTGCTGGGAGATATGACCTGCCAACAGGTGTCTGTTGCTGTTCTGGGCCTCTGGAGGTTGTTCCTGCTGTTGGGAGCTGGAAAAGTAATATAACAACGAGAAGAGTGACGCATCCGCACCTGTTTCCGATGCATTGCCAAAGAAATCAACGCAGCACCTGCTCGCGGCAGAAGACATTACCGCTCGCCGCATCGAGTGCACTGGTCTAGGAAGTGCGAGATCACCCCACCAATTCAGACACAGGCCCTGCTGTTCTGATGCAAGAACCAACGCATCGTGGGACCACGGCTGGAGAAACCAAAGCAGCACCATTGCCCCTCGAGAATTGATGCATCCCCAATCCTCACGCATCGCACCGGGGTGCCAAGTCTTCATCAACGCTGGGGCTACAGTAAGAAACCATTGCATCACTTACGCTCACAGCAGAAACCGACGCATCACTTCCCCGTCAGTAAGGAACGGATGCATCACCTCCCCTACATGACAGTAAGGAACCAATGCATCACCGCCCCTGGAGTAAGGAACCAATGCATCACCTTCCCTGTGCATAGGAAACCGACGCATCACCTTCCCTGGGGCTGTTTTTTTGTTTATGATTTTGAAGCATCTAAGGTAATTTGTTTTGAAAGTGTTGCATCTATAGTTTGCTTTGGACAGAACTGTTTCTACCTTTTAAAAGACATATTTGTATCACTGTACTGTGGATTTTTGTCATTTTGGTCTTGTTTGGTTTAGATAAAGATTGCTTTTTTTTCTAAGCTGGTGTAGTGTCCATTTGTAGTATTTTCACGGTATTACTGTATGTGTGCACACATGCCTTTGAGATTAGCCTGTCTGCTCGTGCCAAGCTACCAAGTGGGGGAGAAGGGGTTATTTTAGAATTGTATCTCCCTTACCCTGACTAGAATGAAGGGTCCCTACTTGGACAACTGTGCAAACCATTGCCAACAAGAGACCCCCATTTCTAACACACACCTACAACCACTGGCTGGTGGCGGCATAAATGAACCAAAACAGGTAAAACAATTAAGGAAAATTGGGGTGGGGAAAGCTTAGAGGGAAAGGGGATAGGGAAGGTCCATTTGGGTGAGTCAGTGAAAGGTATCTGTTCGGTAGCTCCAATTCAAATATCTAAGCAGGGAGGGGAGCCAGCACGATGAAGAACACTCTGTGAGTTAATCAGGGGCAATGTTTGGGGAGAGTCAGCCTGAGGACACATAGATAAGCTGGACAAGTCAATTCCCTGAAGTTGCAGGGAACCCAGCTTTTATTAAATTGTTGCAATGTATTAGTCACAGCTGCAGTCGGTTTTTTCACACACATTAGCTCTCACATTTTATGTAGCCAGTCCATGATCTTCAGGACCCGGTCAGAATCCCATTGAGTGAGAAGAAGATGCTTGGCAGCCCCAATCATTAAGGCAATAGCTATCTTCTTAGAGGATTTGAGGGTTTATGTTAAGGGATTCGGCATGCCGACTAGTATGTAACTTGGGAATTGACGAATATCAGTGTGGTAGATCTCATCCACTGCCACCAAAACCTGCTATCAAAACAGCTATATCTTGGGGCAATTCCAGAGGATGTGGCTGAGAGTGCCCAGGTGACCACCACAACATCGGCAAGTGCCATCTCTGCCCCTCTTCCACTGCGCAGCTCTAGCACCAGCAATTTTGAGAAACATTTCTTTGCTAGCAGTATTACGGACAGAGGTACATGCACGGTGAAGAATGTCACTCCATTCTTTAATGGTAAATGTGCGTTCCCATTCCTCCTCCCATCTTCTTTCTGCTGGTGATATAGGGGGGTGGGGGGTATATTAAGAAAAACAGAGATCCAGGAGGAGGTGTTTGTCAGATGTGGGTGTAAGAAGCCATTTCTCAAAGGAAGTAAGCGGCCTACTGGCCTGACGGTAAATCAGGGGGTGGGAGACCCAGTGCTGGATCACAGCGTATTGCCAGGAAGTTTCGGACGGCAGACCCTATGTAGTTCAGATTTGTGGAAAGTCCATGAGAGAATCTTCATCAAAGAGGTCGCCTATCCTTTTTACAGTTGACTTCCTCACAGTGTAGGAACGTGAAGCCATGCTGCGCAAGAGGGAAGTCTGGGTTCTCTATAATAGGTGTCATGGGGGATACAGGGATAGATAGTTTCTTTGAGAGTTGTTCCTTGTGCCACATTCCCATTGTGGCTTGAAGCACTGGCAACACATAGGATCCTGGCAGTTGGTAGTGTTTTGGGAGCCAGGGAACCTTCCAAATATCAATACCCACTGCAGAGGTCCACGAAGAGCAACTGCTTCTCAGTGCTAGGTCTACATCATTCCACCATGCAGCAGCATGACATTTATGGGAGTCCGAGCCCACTCTCTGATTGTGGGAGATTGGCCTGCTTCCTCACCATACGAGCCTTCTTCCCCTCCCAGATGAAGTCTTCTGTTAGGCATTGTACCTTATCAAGGACATGTGGTGTGGCTTGCACGCGCAACACCTGTATGACATACAGGATTTTTGGTAGAACTGTCCTCTTAACTGTGGCTAGGTGGCCCAGCCAAAAAAAAACATGCCCCTTCCACATATAAAGATCTGAGCTGGCAGTTGCCAGAAGTGTAGCATATTTACTTTCAGCAGTATGCTCAGAATTGGGATAGAGGTGTAGCCCCAGAAAGGCCCGTCTAAACAATGCCAGTTCCTGCATTACTGCAGAGAGTGAGACAAGCTGATTCAATCAGACCAGCAGTACATCATCAGCATATAAGCCTGGGCAAATACGTTTTGTACTGTGACTGCAGTCTCTTTCAGGTATTAATGTGGTCTGATCAGGGTCCACTAAGCCTTGCATATAGGGGGCCACACGGTGTGCCAGGGCGCCAGTACAAAGCTTGCATCTACGTTAAGTAAAGATATTGGACGATAGGAGGAGCATTGCCGGTGTCATTACTGGGTTTGGGAATTACCGTTATAGTGGCTAAATGCATGATGTCGGTCAGAGTTTCCGTAGTGCTAAAAGAATTATAAAGGCACACTAATATGGGAGCTAATAACATCCCAGAGGTCTTATAGAAATCAGCGCTGTACCTGTACGATCTGGAGTTTTGCCTGGTTGGAGGCATTGTATGGCTATAAGGACCTCCCTGGGGGAAATGTTGCCATCCAATTTGGAAGCCTCCCCTGGGGAATGTGTGCTAGCGGGACCTGAGCCAGATACAAGGCTGCGTCCCCCTGAGTCTAGCTCCTCTGCTGTATATGCAGAATAGAAGTGCTCAAACTCTTTAGCGATTAGCTCATCCTGGTGGATTGTGCTACTGTCAGGACACATGAGTTTCTCCACCCTTTGCGGAACAGCTTGAGCACAAAGGTGGTGGGCCGATGGTTCCCCTCCTTGTGACCACCGGCATAATAAGTTTGTTTTGTGCTTGACAGAGTTTACTCCACTCTATCAATATCCAATGCATTAAGTGTTTTCGGGCCAACGTGAGTTGGTGCCGCACAGCCAAGGAGCCAGTCTTTTATGGTGGCTTCCAATTTAGACTGGGCAACACACCTATCCTTATTAGGTGGGTAGCTTTAGCAATTTAGTGGCCCCGTAGCACTGCCTTAAGTGAGTCCCACAGCAGGGCTATGGGGGTGTCAGGGGTGTCATTGGTAGCTTAGAAGGATTGAATGGTGACTGTGATGTCTATAATCGACTTTTCATATGTGAATAATTTGTGGTTGAGATGCCAAGTGCGAGGAGAGGGCACAGTGTTAGGAAAGGTGCATTGTAGAGTGATGGAAGCATGATCAGACAGAGCAGCCACCTCGATATCCTCTGATGATGTGATGGACGTGATGCAGGGGGATGTTAAGAAAAGATCAATTGTAGCATAGGTCTGGTGTGCAGCAGAGGTGTAGTCACTCATGAAAGGGTGGTGGTGTCTCCCCAGGTCACTCAGCCTTATCTCCAAAAACCAATGGCAACAGGAAGTGGTTAGTGTCCTGGTTTGTCCCGCCCTCTGTGTGGAGCGATCTAGTTAGGTTTCTGATACCATAATAAAGTCCCCTCCTATAATGATATCATGATCCAGGGTAGTGAGAATATGACCTATGGTGTCTTTAATGAAGGTTTCCTGATGGTCATTCAATGCATAGAGCTTAGCCAAGATGACCATGTTACTATTAAGGTTGATGCAGATGGAGAGAAGCCTACCCGCTATTTCTGCCTGTGCAAGGGTCACCCGTCCCTGGAAATGTGAAGCAAATATGATTGCCACTCCTGCCCTCTTCCCCGTCCTGAAGATAGCTGCTGGTGATCATGCCATCCGGTAAACAGGCATTGCCAGTCAGTTCTAAGGTATTGGGTTCCTTGAATAAGGCATATGTCGCATTTCACATCCCTAAGGAAGGAAGGATAGAAGTGTCAGGCAATTCGCTAGCACGTTAAGGCCTCCCACATTCAAGCTGAGGACACTAATCATCAGTAAGTGTGTGTCTGGATGTTCGGAAGGGTGGGTAAGGTAATGGGTGAAATGATGTACTGTGTACGAGAGCCATTGTATGGAGGGGTTCAAGGAGTATGTTTGTTACTCTTGGAAGTCCAAAGGGGAAGGATAGAATGAGGTGGAGGGACATTAAGCAATGCAATAACCAAGTTTCCCGCCTGAGAACAGGGAGCACCAAAATATGAGAGTTCTTCAGTTTGGTGTAGCAGGGGAGCTTCACTGCCAGCAAAAAGAACAATGACGGAGCCGAGACCTACTCCCAACCCAAGGTGCACTGCAATATCACGGTCTATGTCATCCATTGTGATGGGGGGGATCGCTGGACGCCACTTAATCGGAGGAATGTCCACAAAGAATCCAAATGATCAGTGTTCACTGTAAGGCACATCATCACTGTGCTGTAGCTGGAGTTTTAATGTTGCTCTTTCTTTCCAGCTTTCTTTCTCTGTGGTTTTGTAGACCAGTCTCTTGGATGGGCAAGAGGAGCAACACATCCCTTTCAGGTGGTAGTAGGTTGATGAATGGTTGAAATGGCCCTTCGTGATTGCAGGCATGTCAAGCAGGGGGTGAGCCTTCTCAAGTTTCCGGATGCTCCTTGTCGCTTTGTCCCAAACAAATTGAAGTCGGAATGGGTGGCCCCATTTGTATTTGATCCCTTTATCTCTGAGGAGATCAGTCAATGGACAGAGAGAATAATGCTGCTGGAGAGTGATAGGTGAGAGATCCTGATACTGCCAAATCCTGTGGCCTTCGAAATCAATAGCATTCCTGTCTCAAACAGAAAACATGATGACCCCCTTCTGCTTGAGTAATGCAGGCAGGTGAGGATGTCTTGGGTTGGCCTGGTGTGTGGGCGGGCCATCACGCTCTATGTGTGCAGTCAAGGATGATCATCTGTTCTCCAAGCTCTGGGGCCACAAGACAAAACAGACAGATGACAAGATCTTCCAGGAACCAGGATTCTTCCTGCAATGGAACTCCATGTATGCAAATGTTGGAGCATCTGGATCTGTTATCGAGATCTTCTAGCTGATAGTAGAGCTCCAAGTTCTTTTCTTGCAATTCGATGAGTTCCCACTGGTGGACTTCCAATTCATCCTCACGAGATGTGCTTGTTTGTTCCAGGGATTCGACACGATGGTCCAACTCTGCTATATTCCATCTGATGTCCTTGAAGTTGGCTGCTATGTCATTCTTCAGTCCTGCAAAGTTCTCTCGGAGGGTCCTGAATAGGGCCTCTAAAAATTCCCTTGTGACTGGTGCATTTTTGTTCTGAGACCCTGGTGTCAGAACCTCTGCAGGAGAGGATGAGATTGTATGCCTCCCCCTCTAAGTTCACTATCTTTGGCAGGGGTTTTGCAAACAAGTCTTTAAGGGTAGTGTAATTTTTGCAATTTCACTGGGAGGACATATTTGTGTCATGGAGCAGCTAAATCATGGTAGAGAGAGAGGCTGTACAACACCCTAGGACCTATGATGGTATCAGGAGAAGGGCCCGTTTGGGCAACGGGTGTGACTCTCCCTAAAATCTGGGGTGCCTAGATTCTGCACCGGGATCGAGGAGTCCACCACGAGTGTTCAGAGCTCTGGGGTACCCTAGTATCACCAGTCTCACCTCCGCTACCGTGGCACTATGAGCAAATGTCAAAGTTCCAATGTGCACTGAAGTATACCTAAAGCCTCCACCGAAATGCGGGGGCTGTTGCTGACCCAGCAGTGAGGTAGGAGCACAGGGGGCCAGAGAAATCCAGGCAGGCCAGATGGTGAAGGAGTGCACATGTAGTTAGTAGATGCTTGGCTGGTATCAGGCACCTCAGACCGTGTCTGCCATTTACTCCGATGTCAAAGAATGCTTGCTAGATTGCCATAGTTCCTAGTGCACATTGTAAGTAATACTCAAGATTTGCCGGTTACCATGCTGTTTTTTTGATTGACTTCATCAATATCCTTATCGGTTTTCCCTTTACGGATTATCATGATGTTACTTCTGATCTTTGTATAAATGCCTATGCATTCTCATTCGCTCTAACGGAAGAAATGGAACTTTGGATCTTAATATCTCTTTGAACACTACGGGACATATTCAATGTGAAGTTTAACACTGACTGTTATTATAACCAACCTAATAGTTGTGTTAAGCCCTGACGAAGTTCCTTGGCACACAGGAACGAAAAACGCATTGGCTGTGCTTCAAGTGATTTATACCAAATTTGAATAAAGAATAATTCATGGACTTACCTGGCTCTGCTGAACAATTATTGAGTGCACCTCTTTTTTCTTCAATACTCAAGCCTCCATCGAGATGCGGTGGCAGGTGCTGATGTAATAGGGAGGTGAGAGTGCAGAGGGCCAGGGAAAGCCAGGCTGTCCAGTCCACGAAGGAGTGAACGTGTGGCCAGTGGAGGCTTGGCTGGTGGCAGGCACTTCAGCTTAAGACAGCTGGTCACTCAAAGGCACAGGAGCGATTTAGTTGCTTGGCCACAGATAGGGAACATCAGCTGATGGGGCATGTGTCCGGGTCTCACTTGTGGAGGGGTGTGCAACTCGCTTCAGCAACCCCCTCGGTTGCATGAGCCCCACTCTTGGGGATAGGAGGTGGCCTCAGGGCACACCGCTGGTGCCACATACCTCAGTTGAATCAGTGTTAGAAATGGGGGTCTCTAGTTGGCAAGGGCTTGCACCTTTGTCCAAATAGGGACCCTTCTTCCTAGTCAGGGTAAGGGAGTTACACTCCTAAAATAACCCCTGCTCACCCCCTAGGTAGCTTGGCATGAGCAGTCAGGCTTATCTTAGAGGCAGTGTGTAAAGCATTTGCACATAAACAGCAGTAATACAGTGTAAGCACTAAAAAAGGACACCAAACCAGTTTAGAAAAATATCCAATATTTTATATACTTAAGACAAGACCAAAACGATAAAAATCCACAATACAGTACTTAAACATCTTCAGTTAGCAAAATAACTTTGTAAAATAGTTCCTTGGTGGCGATAGCTCTGTCCGGGGCTATCACGGCGTCGTGAGCAAACAAATCCAAACAGTTCTGGCTGACCGCGGAAGACCAGCAAACAGTACCTTTCAGAAATGCAGGGCATCGATGACCTCTCGATGAGCTTCCAAAAACACGGCGTCTGCAGGCGTCAGTTCCGGAGGTCGGTGCAGGAGTCGTCGGGCCCTCGAAGTCACATGCGTTGCAGTTCGAACTCCTCTTTGTTGAAGTTAGGAGCGCTGGCGTCAGCAGGCGTTGAGTGCTGCAGTGTGAAGTGCAGCGGTGCGGCGTGCAGTGCCTTCAGTTTGCGGTGCAATCAGCGGCTCGGTGGCGGCATCAGATGGTGTCATCGGTGAGACCAAGGTCGCGGTGTGAGATGAAGGTGGTGCTTGTCACAGTGCTGGCAGGTCACGGTGCAAGCTGTGGCATCGTCGTTGCTGAAGCGCTGTCGTTGGCTGACAAACTGGAGTCGATGGTACCGTCGTCTGTAGGCCAAGGCTGAGGTGCGGGATGAGGGCGGTGCATCATGTAACTTTACGAGCGGTGCCCTCAAACCACGGTGTAAGCAGCGGTGTTGAGTCCGATGTGGCGCGTCGTCGTCAGGGATACCAAGGCGTCATCATGAAGCGAAGCGGTGCAGAGTGCGGTGCCTACAGGTCGCGGTGTGAGCAGCGGCTCGGTGGGGCGTCAGCAGGTTTCGTCGGTGAGACCAGGGTCGCGGTGCGGTGTTGGGCGGTGCCCTCGGCGGTGCCTTCAGGACACGGAGTCGGCAGCGGCATTGTAGACGGCATCGAGCTTGAAGTATTTGCTGTTCCTGAGACTTCTTGAACAGGGGGCAAGCTCTACCTCAAACCCTTGGAGAAACTCACAAAAGTAGATTGCAGAAAGTTCAGTCCAGTCCTTTCACTGCCCAAGACAGAAGCAGCCACTGCAGGCCAACACAGCAAAGCACACAGCAAAGTGGTAGTTCCTCCTCACAGCTTCTCCAGCTCTTCTTCTTGGCAGTCTTCTTGATCCCAAAAGAGTTCTGTGTTCTTGGGGTCTGGGCCCCACTATTTATACTAGCAAATCCTTTGTCCTCTGCAGGCAGAGGGTCCTGTACCTAGTTCAAACCGGTTGTGGGTGCATTCTGCCAGTGTGCACCTTCTTCCTTTGTCAGTGTGGGCCAGGGTCCTCAGACGCACCACAGGAGGTGGAGCCAGTATTGTGGAAGGCAGGCACAGCCCTATTCAGACTCAGGTGCTACTCCTCCCACCCATCTATGTGTAGATAGGTCTATTCAGCCCTGTGCTGACTCACCCTGTCTCCTGGAGTCTCCCCCAGCCCCTGTCACTCACAAACCAGACAGACAATACACAACCTAGCAGAGGCAGGCTGGATGGTTAGGTAAGAAAATACCTACTTTCTAAAAGTGGTATTTTCAAACACAGAATGTTAAACCCAACTTCACTAAACTATTTATTTTATCATTCTGAGTTCAGGCATACTAAACTCAAATTTTTACCATGTTCCCAGGGTCAGTTAGGATTATAGGATGTTATAATTAAACTGCTCATTCTGGCCTATGGGGAACAGGTGGCCTTGCAATAGTGAAAAATGAAATAGGCTGTAATTCACTATCAGGACATGCCACACACACCAAGGCATGTCCTACCTTTCACATACAATGCACCCTGCCCACAGGGGTACCTTGGGCCTACCTTAGGGGTGACTAACATCTAGAAAAGGGAAGGTTTGGAGACTGGCAAGTGTGTGCACTTGCCAAGTCGACATGGCAGCCCCAGGCTACGCACAGGCTCTGCAATGGCAGGCCAGAGTTACACTTTACGGGCTGTTTGCATGGGTGGCACAATCCAGTGCTGCAGCCCACCAACAGCATTTGATTTATAGGCCCTGGCACTCGCAGTGCACTTTACTAGGGACTGACACATAAATCAAATAGGCCAATCATGGAAACACCAATCCATAACACATTTTACAACAGGAGCACTTGCACTTTACCACTGGACAGCAGTGAGAAAAGTGCGCAGAAATCATTACATCAGAAAAAACAGAGTAAAAACCGGGAGGTCAGAAAGCAAAAACTCAGGGAAAACACGCCAAAAGATGCCAAGTCTAACACTCAGTCTGTTGCAGGCCCAGAGAATGTTGTCTGCAGCCCACCCAGTCTGCCCGTGTTTAATATTCGGTGTGAGGAGGCCAGAAGCTGGTCCAGTCCAAGACGGGACCAGCAGGGACCAAGGCTGGGCGTATGCGGAGCAGAACCATGCCACTGATAGTTAGCGCAGGCCAGGAATTGGTGGCCACTTGGTCCCACGCTAGCCAAGGAATGCAGGACCCTGCAGTGAGATGAAGTAGCAGTCAGGACAACCCCTCTTGTCTGTCCAAGTGCTCGCCATGTTAACAGTGGGGCAGTCTCTGTCCAGGACACTGGCTTTGGGACAGCTCCTGCAGGCCAATTTTGGTCAGGGTTTTTCCCAGGTGGCGATGACCCTCTCAGGCACGTCAACAGCTGTTGTGTGGTTTGGGTGGCCTGGCATCTGGGCCAGCACTGAGGTCAGGCAGCGGAGCTCCTTAGACAAGGTCCTATACAGGCGCCATTTTGGAAATGCCTCGCTGAAAGAAAGTTTTTATACATGCATCCGAATGTGTTTATGAAGGTGCATTTGTGTGAGAGGGATTAAGGCTTTTTTTTACTCATCCAAGGAATTGCTGTTTTAAATCAATCACAACACATATGTGTATGCAGAAATACATATTGTAGTTTCATTTTTTTTTATATCAATACAAATCGCAGAAAAAACGATGCTAAATTGCAATGTCTGTGAATGAGGATAAAAACTCCTTGCTTAAAGAAACCCTCCAGTCTTCCTTCTGCGCATCACTTTACTCCTTCAGTATTTTCCCCAATGGCTACTCTTAGAGTTGCAGACTTCATTGAGACTTTGCCCTCCAAATGCCCCTACTCTTAAGTTAGTCATCAAAGAGTATTTGCCTTCTTGCTTCCAGGTTCAGACTGGCCTATAGGACTATCAGGCACGGTCTGATGAGCTGGTCTGACAGGTCAGTGTGTGGGCCAATTTGTTGGGCTGTTTGTGGGCCTGTTTTATTGTCTACTAACCCGGTTTTTACTGCTGATTTTCCAGATGTTAAAACAAACTGCTTATCGCAGACTAAAATTCATGCAGTTTCCCATACCTTCAAAAATACGTACACAGCATGTATTTCCAAGTTCAAATTGGCTCCAATTTGCAAATATGGGCAGCCTTTTTTGTTATCTAATTCACTAATGGGGGCCACTTTTTCTTTGGTGCTCGGACCTATTTTGTGTCCCATATCAAAGAAACAATGGTTCTGTCGGGTGAAAAAGGCCTCTTTGCACAATTTGCACAAGTCATGCGTTATTCAAAATATGCAATCAGTCATAAGCAACACACAAAACTTGTCGGGTATTCTGAGATTTTTATATATAGATTGCGTCATTCATATATATACCAAAAAACATTTTGAAAGGCCGTCAAAGTACAAAGTGAAATACAATTTGTGACAAGATGACAAGTGGTGCTCAGTGATATAGTGCGTGAAATGTACAGTGCTTTAAAAGTTGAAAAAAGTCTGATGGCCAGAAAACCAATATATATAGTAGATCTGCGAACTGAATCAATTAGTTTTTTCGCAGGCTCTGGCAACTGGTTCAGGGGATAGTGTCGACGTTTCAACCCAGATACTGCACTACTATACAGTCAGTGCGGGTCTTCATCAGGACGGGGACAGGGGGTGACGGCCTAGAGAACAATTAATCAAGACAACTCAAAGTTGAGCGTTGATAACTTGCACCGTAACCTTCCTCTTGGAGGTATATGGTTTTTCAGGACATCTGATAAATTTCTCAGGTTGATAGCATTGGGCGAAGCACTCCAGTCATTAAGTCAATTGCTTCTGGTATGGGGTCTTCGTGAATTGTCAGTAGATCTTAGATGAATCGCGGGCGGCAGGCATGAGTCCTGGCTCGTCTATGTGGATCAACACATAGACTCCTATTTTGTGTCCCAGTTCGACCCTGCTTACTTCCCCTAATGATTTTCGAATTTCTGCTGCTTTCCCTTCCCTCCATGCCCTGTTTCCAAAAAATCAGTCTGGCCTCACTTTCCATATTTTGTCATTTATTTGCATGAAGGGAGTCATCAATCAGAAAACACTTGTGCCATGAAAGTGCACATTGCAAATTCAAGTGTGGTATGTGCGGGGGGCGTGGCCAAGCCGCGGGCTAAGATGGCCGCACGGCGTTGAAGCTCCGCCATCGACCCGGCGCAAACCCTGCTTTCCTCGCCATCCTGATGCGGGCGCGGGATGCCAGACACCGCCGCTGACCCTACCGTGACCCAGGAGTGCGCTGGGATGCTGAACGGACCTCCCGAGCCACGGAGACGCCCGGCGCCGACCACACCATCCTGAGGCCTAAGATGGCGGGCTGATCCGGGGATTGGGGTCGCGAGTGCGTGGACGGCGGCCGGCCGAGAGACAGGTACCCGAGGGGCTCAGAGGGGGGGGCATTGAGCACCGCGGTGCTGTCTGGCGGGGGCCTGCTTCTCTCCCTGTGCCGTAGCGTTCCGGAGGACGACCGGGCGCTCGGCTCTTGCCCTGTGCTCCGGGCGCGGCCTCGCTCGTTGTCTCCTCCCGGGGGCCCGGGCTAATTTGGTCGGGGAGCCTGGGAGGGGTGGCATGATGGCCTGCTGGCGGTGGGGGGGGCGGTGGGGCTCGGCGCTGGGCCTGGCACCCGGGTTGTCTCTGCCTCGATCCTCGGGCCCTCCCTGGGTTGACCATGTGCTCTGCGGTCGGTTTGTGCGATCCTCCCTTGCCCCTTCCGGCGGCGTCGAGTCGCGGCTGCTGACTACATCGCGCTGGTGTGCTGGATGTTCCATTGGGACCCTGCTGGCTCCATAGAGTTGTGGCCCTTGCGTACTGCACAGTGAGGTCGAGTGCTGTCCGGTGCCCGGTGGGCACAACAACGCCCGGGGTCCAGAGCAGCTTGGCTAAGGTTTGGGCCTGCGCCATTGGACTGACGCTCCGTCGTACCGGCGCCTCCCCTGCTCTTCACACGGCTGGCTGGTAGCCGTCTGGCTGCTGTGGGCATGGGTTGCAAGGACCCTAAACAGAAAACGCTACAGTTCGAGAAACTGTCTGAGCAGCCCGCGGAAACCCGCCCTGACATGCCGGACCCGGCTGGTGGAGCGACCGGCGGCTCGACGGCCCGTGCCCCGTCCCCGGACTGGCTGCAGGAGATGCGTGCCGGCTTCAGGGCCCTGGATGGTCGCTTTGATGCCCTAGATAAGACTTTGGAAACTATGGGGGCCAAAATCCAGGCCCACGACAAGCGTCTGGGAGAGGCCGAGGCCCGGATCTCGGCAGTGGAGGATAAATCGGTGCAGGAGATCAAAAGGGTGGACAGACTGGAGCGCATATTGAAGGAAGTGGCCAGCAAAAACGAAGATTTGGAATTGCGCAGCCGGCGCAACAATGTGCGAATTATTGGGGTTCCGGAGTCCACAGCCACGGGCAGGCTTGATGTTTTCGTGGAACAACTGTTGGCCGACATCTTTGGGAGAGAATCCTTCACTCCTGGCTTCGTGATGGAGCGTGCGCACCGCTCCCTGGGTCCGAGGCCTAACCCGGGGCTCCCGCCTCGCCCGCTGATTGCTCGCATTATGAACTTCTGGGACCGCGACACTGCCTTGCGGCTTGCCAGAGAGAAGGGCGAGATTACCTGGCAGGGCTCAAGACTCTCACTCTACCCAGACTTTACTGCCGTGGTCCAGGAGGCCAGGCGTAAGTATGCGGGGGTGAAGGCGGCACTCCGGAACTTGGGCCTCAAATATGGCATGCTCTATCCGGCCCGGCTTCGGGTCGAGGTTGATGGCCGAACTCGGCTGTTTGACAATCCCGCTGCGGTGCAGGATTTCTGCCGTACCTACAAGCCGCACAGAGGCCCGCCGGGGGGGGATGAGGGTGGACGGTCTCCCCCTGGTAGTGGATCTGCGGGCAGCCAGGACTTGTTCTTGACCTCCGGTGTCGGCTGAGGCGGCGCCCGTCACCTAACTTTGTACTGTTTGATTTTGGCTATCTGGGGATGTATTCACATTTGGAGTTTATTTGTGCTGCAGCGCTGGGTTGATTGCGGATCGTTGTCACCCCCCTTTGGTTGAAACCGTTGGGATCGTTTTTGGTTGCAATGCTCTGTCTTTTACTGTTTGGTTTGACTTGGTATTACTGTCCAGAGCTCTGTTCTTTTTTTCCAGGATTGGGATTGCCTCACGTTTGCGTGGTTTGGCTGGGTGGGGGGAGGGGGGTAGGGGTAAGCAATTTTGATTTTTCTGATATGGCTATGTGTGAACGAACTTTATTGATACACAATGACATCCCGGTTTTGTTGCTCCCATCACCTGCTGACTGGCGTCAATGGCCCATATAGGTCTAAATGAAGCTCCTCTCAATCTATCGTTAATGACTTGGAATGTCCGGGGCCTAAACAACCGGAGTAAATGCAAACAAATACTGCACTACTTAAATCGGCACCAGGTGGACATTGCTTTTCTTCAAGAGACTCATCTGCATGATCCAATGACCGCCCGCTTTGCAGCTTCCTGGGGCGCTCATCGATATTTTGCCAATTTCAGTAATTACGCTAGAGTCACTGCCGTGCTGATCCACAAGAGAGTCCCGTTTCAGTGCCAGACGTTTCTGGGGGACAGGGAGGGGCGCTACTGTATTGTAAAGGGGATTTTGATGGGCCATGCGGTCACTCTTGTTTGTGTGTATGCTCCCAACACCGATTCCCCGGACTTTTTCCATGCGCTTGCGGCCCAACTGGTAACCCTAGCGCCGGCCAGCGTCCTGCTGGGTGGCGACCTCAACATGTTGCTGGATGTGGGGCTGGATAGCACCTCTGGGTCCACAGATTCTAAGCCTAGGGCACGGCGCGCGTTCTTGGACCTCTGCCGTCGGTTCTCGCTGACGGATATATGGCGCAGGCGAAATCCGACCACTACTGACTACACACACTTTTCAGGACAACACAATACTTGGACCAGAATTGACTACTGGCTCCTCTCCCCGGGCCTGTCCCCCTGGTTCCGCGCATTGAGGACGTTCCCGAGAACGTACCCGGACCATTCCCCGGTCCTACTTGGCTTAGACGTTCCTCGGCCTGAGGGTTTTGAGCGGCAGTGGCGTTTCCCTGGGAGGGCGTTATTAGATGACCTTTTTGTACACGAGGTTTCCGAGGCCATAGAGGACTACTTCAGCATAAATACAGGCTCAGTGAACTCGTGGGCAGTGCTCTGGGATGGGTTCAAAGCATACATCAGAGGGGTTTGCATAGCCAAGCATGCGGGGGTCCTGAAAGTATTGCGCGCAACAATAACACAACTGGAGACACAGCTAGATGCGCTAGACACTGAGGCACAACGAACACCCTCTGACGAGGCATTTTCCAGGCGCTTACGCCTGTTGTCCGACTTCCGGGAAGCTGCGGACAGGGAGATCCTTTATCTGGGGAAATACCAGGTTGCGCGTAGGTACGGAGAGGGGGACAGGCCGGGGCGCACACTAGCGCAGGCCTTGCGACCGCCATACAGCAAGTCCCTGATCGCCGAAGTGAGGGGCACGGATGGTGCGCTCCGCACGACGCCCGCTGAGATCCGGGACGAATTCCTGGCCTACTACACTGATCTATACACCACCAGGCTGGGTGACTCCACGGCCGCTCGTGCGGCCTATCTAGCGGAAATCGCTCTGGTGTTCCTGGATAGGGGCATGCAGGAGTTCATGGCGGAACCTATAACGGTAGAGGAAGTGCGGGGGGCGATCAAAGTGCTTCGGGGATCTTCTGCCCCGGGCCTTGATGGCTTCTCCGCTGACTTTTACAAGGCCTTTTCTGATCTGCTGGCGCCCAAGCTAATAGAGGTGTATGCGGAGGCGTTGGAGCGTGGCTCCCTCCCGCCTACTCTGAGTGAGGCAGTCATTGTGCTGCTCCCGAAGCCAAATAAGGACCCGCCGTTGTGTGGGTCGTACAGGCCCCTCTCCCTCTTAAACACTGACTATAAGATCTTGGTCAAAATAGTGGCCAACAGGCTTTCCCAACTGATGGAATTCATTATATCGCCCGCACAGTCTGGCTTTGTCCCCCGCCGCTCGACCTCGCTGAATTTGCGTACGCTCTTCACGGTTCTGCACAGAATCAACCCGACCACACCGGCTGCAGCGATCCTCCTAGATACCGAAAAAACGTTCGATTCCTTAGAATGGCCTTTCTTTCTTTCCGTCATGGAGCGCATGGGCATGCCTGCGAACTTCCTCGCTACTGTTAGACTCCTTTATAGTCGCCCTACGGCCCGTTTGCGTATCAACGGCACGCTATCTCGCCCATTCTCGCTCACGCGCGGTACGCGGCAGGGTTGCCCGCTCTCACCACTCTTGTTCATTTTAGCAATGGACCCCCAGATTCGGCATTTCCAGGAGCGGCACCTCCACAGGGGTCTCCAGTTTCGGACGGGCCCATTGCTGGCCTCACTCTATGCCGATGACACAATCCTGTATGTCAGGGAGCCGCAGGTCAACCTTGCCCCCTTGATACATGAGATTCTTCGTTTCGGTAGCCACTCGGGTCTGGGCATAAACTGGCATAAGTCCATCATCTTTCCATTGACTAGTGGCACTTCCCCATGGCAGTGTGAGTTCCCTCTGGAATGGTGCTCGGACTCGGTGCGGTACTTGGGCATACAAATACATTTGAACACGGACGAAATTATCCGCCTAAACTATGGCCGCGCGATTACGCGACTGGAGACTCAGGTGGATGGGTGGCTGCGGCTCCCGCTCTCTATGTCCGCTAGGATAGCCATTCTTAAAATGATAGTGCTCCCTAAATTTTTGTATCTTTTCAATAACATCCCTATTCCTCTTACCCGAGCCTTTTTCTCCACCCTGCGGTCCCTCCTGATTAGACTGGTCTGGGGTGGGAAGCGCCCCCGGATCCGCTGGGCGACTCTCATACTCCCACAGGATCGAGGAGGCCTTGGAGTGCCTGATTTATATCTATACTACCTAGTTGCTCAGTGTGCACATGCCTATGCCTGGTATCACCCTGACGCTCGGATCCCATTCCTTCGCCCAGAGGCGGACTTTGTCCTCCCGGGTCGCTTGTCGGCGGTGTTGCCCAAAGGTGTCCCCAGAGACCCGATGGACATTCAGACGGTATCTACCACCAGCTGGGCTTGGAGCAGGCTCTCACGCTACTTAGCTCATCCTTTGCTGTACTCCTCGTCCCTCCCGATACCCAACCCTGGGTTGCTGCCGGGCACAGATGAGGCACTGGTGCAACGAACGTTAAGGAAATTCGACCTCACCAAGATCGGGGACTTATACCCGGGTGGGCACTTTTTCTCGGCGTCGGAGGACGCGCGATTCAGTGAGGCTACATTCATGGACCGGTTCGTTCTTCGCCGGCTATATTGCGCCGCGCGGGCGGAGATCAAGGGATTTCCCCTCGAGCCGGCTTCCTTTGAACCCCTCACCACCCTGATTGACAACAATACAGGGGCACATATTGTTTCCAAGCTGTACAAGGCGTGCGCGGCTCGGGTCCCCTGTGCGGACGATCGGGGGCAGGAGGAATGGGGGGCGGACCTGGGTAGACCTATCACGGACGAGCAATGGACGGCGTGTTGCAAGGTTACCGACACGGTGTCACTGAACAGTCGTCACAAACTTATACACTATAAATTCCTGCGCCGTTGGTACATGACCCCTGATAGACTCCATTCCATTGATCCCGCGAGGCCGCACAAATGCTGGAAATGCGCTGCACCACATGCCGATTTTGCACACATGTCCTGGACGTGTCCGAGACTGCAGACATTCTGGACACAGGTTCACAAGATCCTAGAAGAGATGCTCGGACTTACACTGGTTCCCACTCCTGAGGTCGCACTGTTGTGTTATACCGTCAATTTCCCTAAGAATGTCCGTAGGCTGGCCTCTCTGGGGCTGCTGCTGGCCAAGAGGGAGATTGCAAGGCACTGGGGGAGGAAAACAGCTCCGACATCCAAGACATGGCTTACAGCCATGGCTTTCTGTATCACGAACAGCGAGATCTACTCTAGTCTCCTCCCCACGATAGCGCGTCCTAGGGACATCTGGGGCCCTTATAAAACATACATTGCAGGCTTACCTGGCTCGACCCCGCCATCCTCAAATCCCGGAGTGGCTCCCACTGGGGTGGGGTAGGTCATGCCATATCAAGGTTACGCAGATGTAGTGGTCATGTGCGGGTGCGGACGCTGGGATATTTAGCTCCTGGGGTCGGGTGCTGTGTACTACATGGCGTTCTTTCCATGACCGAGCTATGAGACGGGGAGGGGGGTGGCTTTGGTACCCTAGGGACAGACCGCTGGTCAGAGATCCCCCTGGTTCTGGTTGGACATATGTTGATGATGGATTGATAGATGGGGTCTTGTTGTCGGTTGCATTGATGAAATGGTATTGTTTATCTAAGAGCCGGAAGTGTCACAATGTGGCTCTTATTTGATTTCTGTTGTTCACACAGCCGCTACCTTTGTCTTATTTGTTTTGTCTAATTTCAATAAAACGTTTCAAAAAAAAAAAAAGTGTGGTATGTGCCACATAGAATTTCTTTGTACATTATAAAACAATGCACTGGCAAGGAGCTTGGAGCAAGAGGCCAGGGAGGAAGGGTAACAAGTAAGTGGATCAGATAGGAGGGGGAGCAGGGAGGGAGAGAAAATAGGGGCATATTATCAAGCACAGCGTTAAAATTATCGTCGCTTTAGCGGCAGAAAACTGCCGCTAAAGCGGCGATAATGGGCTTGATAATATGCCCTTGAGAATTCCCACAGAAGCCCATGTTGACACCAGAACATGGGCTTCTATGGGAATTCTCAAGGGCATATTATCAAGCCCATTATCGCCGGTTTAGCGGCAGTTTTCTGCCGCTAAAGCAGCAATAATTTTAACGCTGTGTCTTGATAATATGCCCCATAGTCCTTCCTATGCACTGCAAAGCAAGGTCTCTGTCAGTAGTGAAAGGATACGTCATCCATTCAGGAGACTGTGCAACTGGAATGATCCTGGGAGGGGCAAACACAGAAATAGGGAGAAAAGCCATCAAATCAGGGAAAGGAAACTGACAAAAAACCTTTCCAATCATGAGCACAAGATGACCCAGAGCTGTATTTCTATTTAATATATTGGAAGCAACAGGTCTTGTCAACAGACAGCTAAACCTGTAGGCAAGACCTACAAAAAAAAAATTGGTGTGGCTGAATGTGAAAAGGAGGATGTGAATGGCGGGAAGGGGAATACATGATGTGTACAGCCCATTTTTACAGAGAATAATGCACTAAAATTAGATTTACACCAAATGATTTGCAACAATGTCTGGACAGCCCCTATCTCCTCACACACTGCTGCAAGCGGATCTCCACTTTTCCCCCCCCCACCCCTCACCCCTCTTATTCTAGCCCCCACCCGAGTTCTCGACCCTGGCCTTGATCCCTAAGTTTATGTTGCACACCCGGGGAACAGCTCGGCGACTGGCTACGCTCCCTAGCAGAGCACGTGTTCCATCACAACAACGGTCGCCACGTGCATCCTTGCGAGCTATGCTGCAACCTCCTTGTCGCGCTCCAACCCACGCCCCACGCGGGCCACCGGGACTCCGATGCCCACAAATCAGGGCACTTGACAGACAACCCAGCACCCAGCACACATCCTCCTGTGACCCTAGGGGCTAGCTGACAATGCTGCGCAGCGGGCTGCTACACAGCGCCCTCCTCACACGCAGACAATGCGCTTTAGCTGAGAAACGACACGACACATACCAGAAAAGCACCATCGCTTCGCTTATACGCAATGCACACACCTGAATCCTCTATCTATGTTCAACTGAACTCCGCCGCCGGACCTCCGGGTTGTCGGCTAAACGGCTGTGTTTAATCATTTGACTGTATGTGTTCGAACATTGCCGACCTGATGCTCTGGCGCAGAACTGTACATTGCCAATTGATGCAACTATGGTTAATAAAGGTTTTCAAAAAAAAAATAAAAAAAAATGATTTGCAACAATGTCCATTTCTAAACAAATAGGCATTTTAAATAATTTGCAGTGAAACTATTTTTATTTAACCAGATGTAATTATCAATAAATAAGAAGCGCTTATTGCACTTAATTGTGAGGAAGAGGTCTTTTGATCGTGGGTAAAATTGCAGGAATGTACCTAAATCAACCTTTGACCTCGAATGATGAGTTATTGAAATGTATTTCAAACAATTTTATAGATAATTTGAGTCAACATCATGTTAATATATGATACACACTTAACAGGCATAAACAAGTGGCTGCTAATAAAGATACGTTTCCGAAATGCGATGTGTCATAAGGGTGCAATGAAAGTAGCCCTTCTCCCTGTAGCAAACCCCATACATTGGCCATAGCCTTCTCTTCCTATTTCACATGCCTCCATTTGAGCAACTATTATCTTATTTTGGACTGTCTTGAATTTCTTCAGAAGCCAAAACATACTTCTAAAATAGATAATATCAGCAGATTGAAGAAATCATGCATCAACATTAGCCCATAATACATTTTAATAGAGTGGAGTAAAAACTTGAAAGCTGTGGACCTCGGTATGCATTTGAAGGTTTAGTGAGCCCCTCTGTGTTCCTTACTTCATTAGCTAAACAGACCTCTCCAGAGGGTCAGTTTGACAAAGAATGCTGACATAAATAATCAGAACTTAAAGCATTAGGGGAAAAAGATGAACAATATCATGTCATAGTGCTACAGGGAGTTTGAAAGAGCTATAGTATGTAATTAGACAGAATTTAAAATAGTAGGAAGTTCATTGGTCCATTTTTCATGAAGCATTGGAATCTTAACATCCTTAAATTGTTGGAAGAATATTGATAATTGTGCCAGTGAATCACCTGACAAGCTTGAGTTTCTTATCTCAGAGGAGAGCTTGTATTTTTATCATCCAAATCAATGTATATTTCTTTGGGATAAGGAGGCCAGAAATGCTATATCACATGCTTCACTACTATATCTGATAGAGTGATATGATGTATAGTTACAATTAAGCAATTTAAACCTTTTTTGCCTTAGACGAGGTCACTGAGGCCATAATCACACATAATAGCGGCAAAGCCCCAGATCTCTTTATTATACCTATAGATCTGTATAAGAGCAATATCAATTTTTAGGGGACCATATATATCGACAAGCATTTGCAATGCAATAGGTCTTGCATCTGCAAGAGTTTGAGCTATTGGCATTGTAGTTTACAATGCCTTTTATTTATGTGTTTTTAAAACCTGCAAGCGTTGCATAAACACACTCTTTGAACTTACAGTCCTTGCTTACAAGATGCATGGCTGGCAGTAAAAGAGGCGTGGTTACTGCCAGCCTTGCTTTTCATAAGCAACAACCATCAGTACAAAGTGCAGGCTTACGCACTGCTTGCAGATTTTCAACACAAATAAATAAAAGGTATTGTCATTTACAATGCCAATAGCTCAAACTCTCGCAAATGTGAGACGTATTGCATTGTTCTTCTCTTGCTCCTCCCTTTCCTTCTTCCCTTTCTTCACGATTCTATAATTTATTACATACTAAATGATTTCCTAACATGGTCAGATTGTGTACTACGTAAAGGTAAATGAGACCAAAGGTGTAAGTACAAAAAACTGAAAGGTTTGATATAAAGGTATACCGAAATGTGCAGTTTTGCTTTGAAGGAAAAACCAGGTGGTGAAACTAGATTTCACTTCCGAAGATACATGCAAACAAACAATTGCAATGTTGTTTATTCTTTCGTGTGGGCCTACCTTACCTCTCAAAAGAAACATTAATTTATGCGTGAAAAAGACCTGCTATTAATATGTGAACCCCTATGAAAGGGAAAAAGTCCCCTTTATTCGCGCCTAATGGTGGATAGTTGATGAAGAAAACAATTGATAATTTTGACAAAAAAAACCAACTCCTAATTCCTTGGAGTTACGTTTAAAAAAAAATAATAATAATTCTGCCAAGTGAGAGGAAGCATTTTCCTTCAGGGCTCCACGTTGGTATCATAGTGCACCGATGTGAGGGATGTATGGAGGGCAGGGATGTGACAGGTTTAAAAGTTGGCAAATGTCAAATGTCATTGTGTAAGTTTAAAAGGCTGTAAGTGTTAAACATGAGGTGTTAATTGTCTTATTAAACCTTTCTTCTCTTAAGAATGGTGTGTCTTCAACTCTTTCGGGAGGTGATAACCTGTTTGAATTATTTGTGAAGCACTGCATGCCCACAGACTGAAAACAAGTGGATTAAGCAATCAATTTTACATTAAAAGTGTGTGAAAAAAAAAGGAAAGAATACAGAGAAATACAAACAATTCACGTAGGTTTGCCAGTGCAACTATAGCAGGATCAGCAAATGTATACAAGTAAAGTAAGTGTTGGTACATAAAGAATATGGGCGTCAATCAGTGGTCGAAGTGGGGGGGAAAAGTTGGGGAACTGGGGGCGGAGAATCAGAGGAAGGGAATACCCAGTGGGCGGAGTCAGAGGTGTGGTCAGAAAGAGCAAAACATCCCAATTTGTAGTATTTGTTTGGCATTTCACTGACCGCTTATTACGTTATTTAATTCAACTAATGGATACACATATTTGTATATGTATTTGTATTGAATATGAGTTATTGACATTAAAATACATTCACAAAGTGGGATATGTTTCCAATCACAGAATGTGCCAAATACACTTAAAAGTGGAATCCCAAGCCATTTGTCTCTGAGCCATGCATTTTCTGTCATTAGAACTTCTCCCCCCTTTTTCCACTAGAGCAGTCCAAACATGAATGAAAAGTATCCTAGTTTGGAAATGTTTCCACATAATTATGGCTCAGCTATATTTGCCTCAAAATACATCATCTGCTGCTTAATCTGATGATTTAACTAATAAACTGTTTGTCGCTCAAACATATCAAAAGTTAATAAAAAATGTGGCTTGTGTGGCTGCAAAGTAGATTGCTCTTTGCAAAGGTTGACTGGTCAGCTTTCTCACTGCTGCATTTGTATGTTACACTACTACTAATGAGGCAAATTCTTTGGAGAGACTGTTAGTATGTCTAAAAATGTCAAAATAACAAAGTATCAGAAATATTACCGTATTATGCTCCAGACTTTTTTCTATATAATTTAGTCAACACTGCAGCATGTTTTTTTCATCCATTGGTGCATAATTCTAGTGGCCCCAAAGCAGGCAGCACATGTTAAAAGTGCTTGTGCATGAAGCAGAGACTGTGAAGTTTGTGAACTTTGTTTGGTGTGCATGCAAATCCTTGATTGCCGATCTCTGGTGAGTTGCAGCTCCCACTGCTTGTACAAGGCCGATGAAGGTACCAGTGGGTGAGGCAGACTGGCCTCAAGGGTCCTGGGACCTCAGAGATAGAGTTACTGTCGCTGTAAGGTGTGCGGCTTCATAGCCCTGCCCACAAGAGTGGAGGTGAACTACAGTATGGATAGTGGTGGACAGGCCTTCAAGGTTAACCCAGACTTGCCACCGCAAAGGTCCACCTGCTGGTGATAAGACACCAGGGCTTCTAAGGTCTAGCAGAGTTTCTAAAGTCTAGCTTAGTAATGTGCTCCCTCAGGAGAGTGGTCTGGTGGACTGGTCAAGAAGACTGAGCCTTATTCCCAGTTCCAAATGTGGCAGCTCTGGCCATAACGCCACATACTCTACCCGCTGAACACTATACTGCCTTGCTGAGAGAAGCTTGCACTGCCTTCAGCTACAACCCAATTGTGCCCAGCTATAAACACCTGGATGTTATTTAATTCAAAATAGTTTGCTAGAGAAGAGTAATATGCTTCCTAAAAGCAAAAAAGAACAACTTCCTGGAAAAGCAAACACTTATAGGAAATGCAATCAATCAATCAATCAATCAATCAATCAATCAAATAATTTGTAAAGCGCACTACATACCCGCAAGGGTTTCAAGGCGCTGAGGGTGGGGAGTGGGGGGGTGCTGTTGCTACTGGTCGAACAGCCAGGTCTTGAGTCATCTCCTGAAGGTCAGAAGGTCTTCGGTTTGTCGTAGGTTGAGGGGGAGGGTGTTCCAGGTCTTGGCGGAGCGGTGTGAGAAGGATCTGCCTCCAGCTGTGGTTCTATGGATGCGTGGGACGGTAGCCAGGGAGAGGTCTGTGGAGCGGAGTTTCCTGTTGGGTACGTAGAAGGAGAGTCGACTGTTGAGATAGGCAGGGCCGGTCTTGTGGAGTGCCTTGTGTGCGTGGATCAGGAGCTTGAAGGAGATTCTTTTGTCAACGGGGAGCCAGTGCAAGTTCCTCAGGTGGGGGGTGATGTGGTCGTGGTGCAGGATGTTGAGGATCAGGCGTGCAGAGGCATTCTGGATTCTTTGCAGGCTGTTGATGAGCTTGGTCAGGGCTCCGGCGTAGAGGGCGTTTCCGTAGTCGAGTCTGCTGCTGACTAGGGCCTGAGTGACTGTTTTCCTTGTGTCTGTCGGGATCCATCTGTAGATCTTGCGGAGCATACGGAGGTTGTTGAAGCAGGTGGAGGAGACAGCATTGACTTGTTTGGTCATGGTGAGTTTCGAGTTGAGGATGACTCCCAGGTTGCGTGCATGGTTGGTAGGTGCAGGGGGTGTCCCCAGCGACGCAGGCCACCAGGAGTCGTCCCACACTGAGGGGTTGGGCCCGAAGATGAGGATCTCCGTCTTGTCTGTGTTCAGCTTAAGGCGGCTATCCTCCATCCAGTCGGCGACAGCCTTGATTCCCTGGTGGAGGTTGGATTTGGCGGTGATGGGGTCCTTGGTGAGGGAGAGGATCAGTTGCGTGTCGTCGGCGTAGGAGATTATGTTGAGGTTGTGATGTCGGGTGATGCGTGCAAGTGGCGCCATGTAAACGTAAAACAGCGTCGGGTTGAGGGAGGATTCCTGCGGGACGCCGCAGATGATCTCGGAGGCTTCGGATCGGAATGGGGGGAGGCGGCCTGTCTGGGTTCTGCCGGAGAGGAAGGAGGAGGTCCAGTCCAGGGCCTTGTCTCGGATCCCTACGTCGTGGAGTCGTGTGCATAGTGTGCGGTGGCAGACGGTGTCAAAGGCAGCGGAGAGGTCCAGAAGGATGAGGGCCGCCGTCTCGCCATTGTCCAGTAGGATCCTGATGTCATCTGTGGTGGCGATGAGGGCGGTCTCAGTGCTGTTGTTGTTGCGGAATCCTGACTGGGAGGGGTCCAGGATGCTGTTGTCTTCGAGGTAGCGGGTGAGCTGGATGTTGACTATCTTCTCGATGACCTTAGCTGGGAATGGAAGCAGGGAGATGGGCCGGAAGTTTTTGAGTTCGCTCGGGTCCACCTTGGGTTTCTTCAGTAGGGCGTTGATCTCGGCGTGTTTCCAGCTCTCAGGGAAGGTCGCGGTCTTGAAGGAGAGGTTGATGATGTTGCGCAGATGAGGTGCAATGGAGCTGCCGGCTTTGTTGAAGATGTGGTGTGGAAAAGGGTCAGACGGCGAGCCGGAGTGGATTGTGCCCATGGTCTTGATTGTGTCTTCGATGCTCACATTGGCCCAGGTTGTCTGGGTGTCATGGTTGGTGGGGTGTGGTGGGTCTGGCGTGTTGGGGCCTGTTAGGGTCGTCCGGGGGTTGAAGCTGTCGTGAATGTCGGCGATCTTGCGGTGGAAGAAGGTGGCGAGGGAGTCACACAGGGCTTGCGACGGCGGGATGTCGTTGGCGTTGGAGCTGGGGTTGGAGAGTTCCTGTACGACGTTGAAGAGCTCCTTGCTGTTGTGTGCGTTGTTGTCGAGGTGGTCTTTGAAGGAGGTCCTCTTGGCGATCCTGATGAGGTGGTGGTGGTTGCAGATGGCGTCTTTGTGGGCTGTGCAGCTGGCCGGCGACTCGCTGTGCCATATGTTCTCCAACTTCCGTCAGGTGCGCTTAGACGCTAGGAGTTCCGGGGTGAACCAGTTGGCTCTCTTGCTGGTGTCTCTGGGTGTTTGTTTTTTCAGCGGGGCTAAGGTGTTGGAGCAGTCGTCCATCCATCGTCTAAGGGTGCGTGCACCATCGTCGGGGTTGGAGGGGTTGGTCGGTGGGTTGAGTGCGAGGTTTGTCTGTAGTTGTACTTCGGTGATTTTGCCCCAGCAGCGACGGGTGATCTGTAGGGTGCGGTGATGTGCGACGGGTTTCCAGAAGGTGAAGTGTATGCAGTGGTGGTTGGTCCAGGTGGGTTCGGAGACGTGGCTGAAGGAGACGTGGGGGCTTGAGGAGAAGATGGCATCGACTGTGTGTCCGGCGATGTGGGTCGGCGTCGTGACGAGCTGTTCCTGTCCGAGGTTGGCGAGGTTGTCTATCAGGGTGGAAGAGTTGCTGTCGTTGTTGTTCTCCAGATGGGAGTTCAGGTCTCCGAGGAGGATGTAGTCGGTGGAGGTCAGTGCGTGCGTGCTGATGAAGTCTGCGATGGCGTCGCTGAATTGTGGTCGGGGTCCGGGTGGTCTGTAGACGAGGGTGCCTCTTAGGATGGTCTTGGGGTCCGTGTGAATCTGGAAGTGCATGTATTCGGCAGTGCTGAGAGTGTCGTCGGTAATTTTTGAGACCCTGATGGTCTTCTTGTGGACGATGGCGATTCCTCCACCGACTCCGTTGGTGCGGTCTCTGCGGGCGATCTTGTATCCGTCGGGGATGGCTATGGCGATGTCTGGAGAGGAGGCTTCGTTCATCCAGGTCTTGGTCAGGAAGGCGACGTCTGGTGATGCGGTGTCGAGTAGGTCCCAGAGCTCGATGGCGTGTATGAGTGCGGAGCGGGTGTTGATCAGGATGCATCGGAGCTGGTTGTGTTCTGTTGTGGCGGGTATCTCTGTGTCTTCGATGCAGGAGAAGCTGCAGTTCCGGCAGGCGAAGGGACAGTGGGTGTGCTTCGGGGCAGCCCTGCAGCAGTTGAGGGTCCATCCTGGGTTGAGAGCGATGAGGGTGCTGGCGTCGTATCGGAGGCGGTTTTCATGGCTGGTGCGGGGGCCAGAGGTTCTGGGCGCGGTCCAGGCTCAGATGGGCTTGCCTTAGGCGCGCCTTCGGCATGCCAGCGGCGCGCCCGCTAAGCGCGGACACGCAGCAGCCGCCATTTAAGGGGAGGTGGGAGGGAGGGGGGAGGCGGGTGGCAGGGGGCAGCGAATGGGCATGGAGGGGGGCAGGCCACAGGGGATGCAGCGGTGGGAACAGGAGCGGCAAGGGGGGCGAGCAGGCACAACAGGGGGCATGGGGTACAGAAGGAAAAACAGGCAGCGGGGCACAGAAAAGGGCACATAAGAGCACGGGGAACAGAAGGCAAATAAGGGCAGCGGGGCACAGAAGGAACCAAGGGTACACAGAGCACGGGGAACAGAAGGCAAAAATGGGCAGCGGGGCACAGAAGGAACCAAGGGCACATAGAGCACGGGGAACAGAAGGCAAAAATGGGCAGTGGGGCACAGAAGGAACCAAGGGCACACAGAGCACGGGGAACAGAAGGCAAAAATGGGCAGTGGGACACAGAAGGAGCAAAAAGGGCACACAAGGGCACTCGGAGAACGCAGGTGGAGCTGCAGCGGGGGGGAGCGACCTACCTGGCAAGGTCAAGGGGTGCAAGATTAAGTAAAGCATGCCAAATGTACGCAGTAACAGCATGGTTACCCAAATGCTTTTACACTCATTATTCAGAAATCAGAGTGAGTGCTTTTGCCTGAAAAGTTAAAGACATGATTACAGGGCCAGGAAGGGACCCGTTTCAATGTCCAGTGCTTATATCCTTACAAAGCATAAGCATTAGGGTTTAAGAAGACCACATCCGTGAACACGGAGACGCTGTACAGATTTTGTTTTCTATTACACCCATCACATTTTGTTTTCCAATCCAACCATCAAGGAGGAATTGCAGTACCTCCAGGAATGGGGCTCTTTCCAGCCCAGGGAAAACAATGCTGTTCAAAGAAAGAAGAGAAAACCAAAGTAGCGCTTCACTGGCAAACTCTATAAATTGGCGCTAATGTGTTTGGGGGTGAATAAAATCAATCAGGCCATATTGCAACCACTCTGTCTTGCTTTATTTATTATTTATTTTTCATATTTTAAACCTTTTATTTCTCTCAGTCCTGAGGCTGCACTTTGGAATAGAAAAATGTCAGAAAAAGACAACATTTCCAGCAAAAGTGTTTTTCTCTTTTGGATCCATTTTACAGGGGAACAAATGACGTAAAGGAGAGGAAAGAGAGGGTAAGAACTGTGTCTTGAAGCGAGACGTGAGGAGGAGCGAGACGAGACAGATACAGAGAGGGAAGAAGAGGAAGAAAGAAAGAGAGAGGGGGCAGCTGACAGATGCAGAGCAGGAGAAGTAGACACTGTTCTTGTCTTGTCTGGCCAGGCAAGAAGAAAGAGACCGAGTCCTTTTACTTCTCAACCTTCCCTGCACACCGAGCCTTATCCATAGACCATGGCTAATTCTGTGACCCTGGGACGTATGTTTAAAAGTAAAACAGTAGGAGAATGGTTTCCATTAAATTAAAGCAGTAGGCGCACCTGCCGATCCCACCCACTTCGACCACTGACGTCACTGCTTATGTTCATTCTACATAAAGAATAATGTTCAAACAGATAAGTGGTATGGAGTCAGTTTCTGCACAATGGAAATAAATATGATGCAAGCAATCTGCAGACACAAATACCAATTCTAATGGCATGTACTATGTAACATACGGCAATAAAAACCTTTCGTACAGTGAGCAGTGGAGTAGATCCATTCCTCCCTTACACGCCCTTCTCAGAAACACTTGTACTCTGAAACAGCAGGGGATTGAATGCTAGGTGGAGAGTAATTAAACTCACCAGATGACATCTCTTGCTCTGCTTGCCTGTCTGCCGGATGTGTTTTATTGCAAACAGAATTGGCTTAACTAATTCCCTGCTGGGGCCAGCTCGGGCTGCATAGTTGTAAACAAACATATTTAAATGCAGAGCCCAGGGTGGGAAGGTTTGTGGGAAGCCAGGGAGATTATTAAAGTGCAAGCTGCGGCAATGAGAGGGCAAAAGGAACTGGGGCGTGGCACACTGATCCTTTGTCTGAAGGGAAAAAAATGATCTGCCCTCTCATTGCTCTGACTAAGAGACTAGCGTGTGGGCACGCAACAGGAGACAGAGGGTGAAACATAAGCAGATAACTGCACTACAAAGGTAAACCACCAACAAACAAAGTAATTACAAACTGCTGAATTCAAATGTTGAACATAGCCAGCCCAGCCCTGCAGAAAGAAAGGGTCGTGGCCACCACTGTAAAACTGAAAGCACTCATGAGGTGCTGGAAATGAAAATGAAGCTCAGGGTGCCCGTCTGCTTAAAAAACAAGCATCGAGCCAGAGTCATGGTGGAGGAAACAGCAGTAAAAAGGCAGCAGTAGCACTACTGTGACATTAAGGAGTGGTGGGAGGAAAAATGCCATATTTGAATATAAGCACCTGGGGCCCTGAAGCTAAACACAGACAAACAGTGACAGAACAGAAAACCAAGAAAAAAATAGCCCCCCAGAGAACAGATAAAGAGCCATGGTGAAATGAGACAGTACTAAGTCCCTGCTCTGTGGGAGAAACAGAGGAGAGAAAGGAGGGACAAAGAGGCAGGACTGATCACTAGCAAGCAGGGAGTTCTGAAGGAAACTGACATAGACAAATGAAAAGCAATGTCAAGAAAGGGGATGAACTTGATGCCCACAGGCGGATTACAACAGGTCTCGAAGAGACATCTGCGCTGTCTAGCTTGACCTAAAAACTAGCTCATTCAGTGGCACTACAAGACTCCCCCAACCCATATGACATGGAGCTGAGACCATCCCGATTTTTTTTAATGAAACTAGAATTATGCAGAAAATAATCATACTAGGAGTCTGATTGATTCCAAGACTGATTGTAAGATGGGATTCCCCCAGATGATATCATCTTTGCAGTGCATTTGTCAGTCTGAAATGTGCATTTAATAGTGAACTTAGAATCAAATTGTGAAGTGGTTTTCATGATATTGGTGCCTAAATAACAACAAGAGACAATCAAGATTGTTTACTCTCAAAACAATGCCTAGATTTAGTGAAGACCCAGTGGAAAAACTACTCGAAAATTCCAGGCTCTCAGTGGTTTCAGCCAAGCCTACGTATTAGCCTCCATTTTTATTAGTTTTTATATTAATTATTAGGATTTTTTCTTGGACTTTGATTTATCTAATGCTTCTAAGTCTGATGGAAATCTGCTCACAACATTATTCTTTTTTGGAAAATGCCTAGCCCAGCTTTTGAGGAGGGATTTAATTTATTGTAGAGAATGGTGGTTGAAGATTCATACACTCAAAATAAAATACATGGTATTAAACCTCTAGATGTCTTTCCAGAATAATATCTTTCTTGGCTCCATAGACTCTACTATCTTCCAGAGGGTTTCAGAATTTGAATATTTGGGCATTTGCTTGAGTATAAACAGGAAATGGGGCAGTCCAGTGAATAAAAGTGTGGCCACCCCTGGTCAAAGAGAGGAGCGGCACGTGTAGGTAAGACCGTCGGGGCGTGGTCGGGGTAGTCGACAGATGACGATGAGGGAAAATTAAATATTTATTTAATTTTCCCTCATGAGCATCTGTTAAGTCCTACCTGCATGGGCCACTCCTGGTTAAAGAGATGGGGGTGTTGGGCTTTTAAGCGGTTTATAGCAATATGTAGAGATAGGTATCATACCTTGACCTACAGGATACTTAATTCTAAATTTTGCAGGGTGGCACATAAAGGGAGAGTTGTGAGAGTGCATTAATGGAGGGAAGATAGCCAATAGATAGATTATGTTACTCAAGTCACTTTTAGAGTTATCAGAACCTACTCCCCGTCCGTATGGACCTTTGTCATTATGCTGAAATGTATAAATGCCCCCTCCTTAAAGACCTTGCCATGATTTTGAAGTTTATAAAATTGGAATTAGACTGTTGCGGCCATATTTATCAAAAATGCACTCAATAAAACACAGCACACCACATTGCTGCACAAAAGGGAAAGGGCAGGAATGTACAGTATTTACCATTGTATGACACATTCCTTTCCTGCCTAGCTCCGGCGCAGACACTCTTGTGTCATGTTGTAAGGATGCCTGTGTTGCAGGCAGGATTGTTTTTATTCAGGAAGGTACACCTTCCTGCAAAAAGCAACCCGCAGAGGCATTTTCTCTTTTTATATTTGTGCTGCAGAATCCAGCACATGTTGAATGAAGGAACAACAATGAGAAATTCTCCTCATTGCGCCTCTGGTGGGAAGGCATACAATTCTGCTGCATTCCCAGGTCTACAAATGTTGGTAAATCTGGGCATATGTCAGAATCTATTGCTGGATGCATGGTAACACCCATGCTCCACCCATGGCACACCTCTCTGCTACAATGTAACTCAAGACAGTGGTTTCCACTGCCTTGCGTTACTCTAGATTTATCAAGCCACTTAGGGACATACAAGGTGGCCTTGAGTGGCTTGATAAATCTCATTTAGGTTTTGTGTTGCCCATGTTTCCCCTTGCATGGCTCAAGGACAATGCAAAACCATTGCTAAATATGGCTCTTAGTATATTAGGTGACGCTTTGAAGGTCCAGTGCTCGCGACTCTTATAGATGTGTCTTGTGATGTAACAAATAAAATGCAAATAATTTACACTATTTCTACTTTAAATATACATAAAAAGTAAACAAGAGATACATTTTCCTACAAAGTTACGAATTCCGTAAGTGTATATATATATATATATATTCACTGAAAAAACCATAGGTTTCACACAAGTTATAGTTAGCTGTACATTTCACTCGTAAAAAACCAATGAAATTCCACGTTATAGTTAGATCAGGTAACTATAACTTGCGCGCCCACAATAAACTGCTGATGACGTCACATATTACATCACTTATGACATGGTCAGTGACATCACTCATGACATCAATGATGACATCTGAAATGACACATTGTGCATTGCGGTCGCGCAAGTTATAGTTACCTGATCTAACTATAACGTGGAATTTCATTGGTTTTTTACGAGTGAAATGTACAGCTAACTATAACTTGTGTGAAACCTATGGTTTTTAAGTGAATTTGCAAGGTTTTTTAAATGCTAATTCCTAACTATAACGTGTGTGAAACCTATGGTTTTTTTCAGTGAATTTGTACGTTTTTTTAAATGCTAAGTTATGTATTTATTTTTAATTTTTGCGCGCACGGTGCGCTTCGCGCACCGAGCGCCCACGTTGCGCATTTCGTACCGTGCACGCCTCGCCATTTTTTACAAAATATCAATTGTTTTTTTCTTCCTTGGGGGTCCTTAGATTTATATATTAAATGTGATTGTTAATTCTTTTTTTTTAAAAATTTTTTTTACCGTACGTGTACGGTAAGCTTACCGTACGCGCACTCCGTGATTTTTTTTTAAAATTATTAAATTTATTTTTCATACTTTTTGGTCCTTCGTGAACCCCCTGACGAACGCTAGGGGGTCTGCAACTCTCTTCGTTGCCCCCTTTTCATGTTATCAACCTTTGTTTTTCAGTGCGAGAGACAGAAAATGGCGGACGATACTTTCTGATTTCGACCGATTCGAATGTTTACAGTCATGTAACCACCAATCAGAATTGAGCTCGCGCACGGCACCGTACGCGTACGGTAAGCTTACCGTAAGCGCACGGAGCGCGCTTACAGATATATATATTGATTTAAATGCTATTTTCTGAGGACCTACTGAACAGATTTACACCAGACCTGCAAAAGGCACATCCCTGACCTGAGGACTACCTCTCTGCCCAATTTCAAGTAATTCTGTTCAGCCGTTCGGGCTGTAGCTCGGACTAAAGTTCCTATGGGAAAATGCATGGGGAAAACGCGTTTTGGGACCCCCCTTTTTTCTCAGCCCCCGCTTGACAAATCCCCCCGAGACTTTCAGGGTAGGAGCGGAGCGTAGCGCCCCATTAGTTTTGAAAAATTCGCGAGGATTCGTCAACCGGCGCCAAAGTTATTCCAAATAGAATGTTGCGGATTTCCTATGGAAACACGGTCCTAACTATAACTTAGATAATACATATATATATATATATATATATATATATATATATATATATATGTATATATATATATATATATATATATATATATATATTACCTACTGGCGGCCGCCAGTAGGTAGTTATAGTTAGGACCTATTTTCCATAGGAACTCCGCAACATTCTATTCCCAATAAGTCTGGCGCCGGTTGACAAATCTTCGCAAACTTTTCCAAACTTTTGGCCAGCTCTGGTCCGCTCCTATCCTGAAAGTTTCGTGGTGATTCGTCAAGCGGGGGCTGAGAAAAAAGGGGGTCCCAAAACGCATTTTCCCCATGCAATTTCCCATAGGACCTGTTGACGCAGCTACAGTCCGAACTACTGAACGGAATTACACCAAATTTGGCAGTAAGGTAGACCTTGGTTCAGAGTCGTGCCTTTTGCTTAAATGGTGTAAATCCGTTCAGTAGTTCCTGAGAAAATCAAAAGCAAAATCATATATATATCTGGGCGGAGTCTAACCACACATCTCATCGTGAGATCTGATTGGCTGTCAGCACCAGTGTTGCCAGATTGGGCTAGTTCCAGCACAATTGGGCGACATTTTTTCCAATTGTGCGGGAAAAACTCATACCTGGCGGGGGGCTACTTTTTGGGCTGTTTTTAGGCCAGTGTGCGCAATTTACTGGCTGTGGACGGCGCCGACCTCGATGAGTTTGTGGCGTGCGCCTATCACAGTGGCGCAGAAGGTCCAGTGTGGCAAATGAGCGTACAGAGCGCGCTATCATCAATACAGCAGTGCTATTGGAGGAGGACGACTGACACAGCCAGGGTCTGCCACTGACGTAAGCTACGTAACACGCTCCTTTTGGCGCGGGCGGGTGTGCAGTGCGCACTGTACTCGGAGATGCAGGTGCATTAGAAGTAAGCTGTGCATGAGCGATAGGATAGAATATTGAGAGCTGAAGCAAAGCCATGGAGTGTGAGGTAAGGAATGTAGGGGCTGCCAAGGTGGTGTGGATGAAGTAGGCTCTCTGCGTTGGTAGTAGTAGTCACCATGGCAGGTGACAAAAGAGCTCCTTGAGCGAGCATGTGCACCCTTGTACCCCCATGTGAACTAGTGCGAGTGACACCCGGGAGGGGAGGGTAGTTAGCCTGATAAAATGTAAGGTCTAAATTGCAGCTTCACTTGAAGTGACTTTGGCTAAACTTGAGTTTTCAGTGATTGGCATTAGGAGTCTGACAATGTTCCCTTTAAGGTGGTTTAGTGCGTGTTCGTTCAGCATTTTATGACAATATGTTTCGCATATGAAGGTGATAACAAATGGTTCCCTTTAAAAGTACCCTTCATTTGCTTCTCATGCTTTTCCGAGCTGAAAGACGATACAAATATTGTTTTCATATTTGTAACATACCACAGTAGCCTATATATTTACTATTTGTGATTAAATATTTATTCTTAATCATTTTCCATAGCGTTATTGGCCATTGAGTGGGGGCTTAACTTTTTTTTAAACTTTTCATACGAACAAATGCGAGTTGATAGTTATTGAACATATTTTAAGAGACTTTGCTAGTCTAAGGTCCGTAATTATACCTGTTTTAAGTCGTCTTTAATCCATTTCATAGATTAATCAATGGTGTAAATATAAACATCTTTTTCCTGAGGTGAGTTGCATTGCAGGCGCAGCGTGAGATAATCCGTGGCATTAATTCCTATTGTTACCTGTTAAAAGTTTCTCTAGCTGATATCGGAGTGGGCAAATAAAAGGCACTGCAAGTGATCAGTGATGCGGAGGGAGACTCCGGTTGTTATTCAAATGGGTTCTAGTTTAAATGCGGGAGTTTATCAGCCTTGTGTTTTTATTTTTATTATACATTGAGACTTAAATTGCACATAGTGAGTGAGTGATGGTGGCGTCTTCACTTAATTCCCTTGTTTTTTGTATTGCAAATTTGTGTTGGTGTTTTACCAGAGTTAACTTTTCCAGATTACGCGTGTGCTGTGAATGTTGCGTTTTCTGATAGTCACACCATGGCTTCTAGGCTCGAGTAGTGAGTCACTTTCCTAGTGATTGACAAATTCGGTGTCTTCAATACCGTAGCGCCAGAATGAATTGCTTGTAGTGTGACGAGGAGTCATGAGTGTCAAGGAAGGGCTTGTTTGCCTACCCTGCAGCCTACTTCTGTTGCGCATGGGAGTTCCTTGGTGCCCAGCAGGTGTATTAAAGTGAGATTAGTGTAGGAAGTGTCCATCTTTTCTGCGCTGCCGCGGTCAGCTGCCCCCTCTTCCTTTTATTCCCTCTCTTTCTGTCTCTCTCTCAGCTCCTCACTTGCTGAAACCCGTGCTTCACTAAACATCTCTTATCCTCAGTTTCATTCTACTTTCCTTCATTCGTCCCCTTGTGAAATGGATACAAAAAAGAAAGAAACACTTTTGTTGGAAATGTCTTTTTCTTACATATTTTTGTTCCAAAATGCAGCCTCAGGACAAACAGAAAAAAACAGGTGCAAAATAGGAAAAATAAATAACTGAATAACGCATTACACAGCAGTTGCAAACTTGCCAGATTGGTTTTATTCTCACACAAACACATTAGCCCACTTTACAGAGTTTGCCATTGAAGCGCTACTTTCGTTTTCTCGTAATTATTTGAACAACATTGTTTTCCCTGGGTGTATTAGGAGGTTCTGCAATACCTGGTTGATGACTGGAGTGTATAGTTCTTTATTGTGATTCTTATCAGCTCTTTTCCTTATTTTAGTTTATAAAATGTGTACTACTGTTCTGTGTTCAGGGATGTGGTCTTTTTAAACCATACTACTTATGTTTTGTAAGGATGTAAGCAATGGACATTGAAACAGGTCCCTGCCGGGCCCTGTAGTCATGTGCTTAACATTTCAGGCAAAAACACTCATTGATTTCTAAATGAGTATAAAAGTGTTAAGGTAATAACCATGTTGCTCTGTTTACATTTCACATGCTTTTCTTAATCTTGCATTTTCTATGAAGCTCCAGGATGATGTTACTTTATTTTCAGGCAGAATATTGCTCTTGTGCATAATTTGAATTGAATTGCACCCAGGTATTTATAGCGGGTCACATTTCGGATGTAGCTGAAGGCAGTGCTAGTTTCTCTCAGTGGGACAAAGGATGTGACACTATGGCCAGAGCTACTGAATTTGGTACTGGGGAACCAGGTTCAGTCTTCATGAAAAGTCCACCAGACCGCTCTCCTGAGGAAGCACATTTCCATGCTAGACCTTAGAAACCCTAGCTAGAGCTTTGAAGCTCTGTAGTCATAGCAACTTGAAGGTCTGTCCACCACAATCCATACTGAAGTTTACCTCCAGTCTTGCAGGTAGGCCTACGAAGCAGCACACCCTAGAGCAATAGTGACTGTCACTGAAGTCACAGGTCCCTTGAGGCCAGTCCGCCTCACCCATTGGTACCTCCATTGGCCTTCTTTAAGCAGGACTAGTGCAACTCACCAGGGATCTGGAATGCAGGATTTGCACGCACGGCAAACTAAGGGGCATATGCTGTAGGGTGGAGAGAAACACCGGCCTCCCCAAAACTTGTGGCCTAAGCTATAAAGACAGGAAATTGCAATCGTCAGCACATGTTACTCTATTTCCTAAACAAATGACAGCAGTAGCATACGTAAGTCCACTTACTCACAAAGCAAACATAGTGATGAGGTTCTTTGTTTCTTTTATTCTTTTCCTCTTTTTTCTTTTATACTCACAAGTCCTTAGCCAGCCAACACGCGTTTCGTCACCACAGTGGGAATATTAACCCGCAACTTTTTCAAGGCTCTAATGTCACTTGTCCTAATCTATTTCAAATGTGGTGATAATTCCAACCCATAAGGTGTATTAGCGAAGATATTCATATATTGCTCTAATAGTTTTCAATAGTCGTCCACTGACAGAACCAAAATCTCGGTCTGTCGTCGTGTGTATAGTTGCACAATTCAGTCTCGTTCAGGTATCGTACCTTGAGTGTTCTTGAAAATGAGTATCTATTAAAACAGGTGCCCAGTTAACCTCCTCCCACTATCTATATATTGAATAGAATTTAAATACATCCTTAAAATGTCTTCTGAAGACTACTTTTGCAAAATTTGAGCGTTTCGACTTTGGGCTGGTTTTTGGGCTGGAACTGGTCTGCGTTGGGCTGGATTGGGCTTATACTTGAGCAGCTTTGGGCTTGGGGTGGGTCTCAAAATCTGGCAACATTGGTCAGCACTTCATCCAAGAAGTGTTGGCAGCCATCTTGGGACCAATATACATGATGGCACCTCAAAAAGCATTGCAGTTAATTGAAGGTTTTAAGACTTTAGTTACATTATAAATCATTTGTTGATGGTACCATACTCATTTTAGCAATTGTGGTATGTTCTAAGGTGATTTTACCATGTAAAAAAGCCTTCTGCTGGGATATCATGAATCATGTTTGAGAGAAAACTATTTTCACATGCTTTTCCCACAGAAGTTTGGAAGGTGATCTATAAGCTTTGTGTTCTACTGCAGCTTCCCAGAGTGTTCCAAAGAACAACTAGAGCGCTAACAGTCCTACTTATGATAAACGTATGGCACACCTGAAGCCATCTTGATTGGAATAAAGTGGTAACTCTTAAAACATTTAATTTAAAAAGGAACAAAATGATGGGGTTCATTTGGCATAGAATGTATGATTACTGCTGCAGAAAGAAAAATTAGGGCACATTTTGAGTGACTTCTCAAATCCTCTTCTATTTCATTAACGAATTCTGACATGCAGACTGAAACATGCACTTTCAATACCAGCAGCAGCTTTCCCTGTTGAGCAGTAGCTTTACTACAGTGATCTAATAAGCAACTAGAGTGCTAACATTCCGAATCTATGGCAAATGTGTGACACATCTAAATGCCTTCTTGATGGAATGAAAGTAAAAAACCTGAAAGTATTTCCTACTGAGGAGACTGTTGTAAATGAGGAAATTAGGAAACTTCACAACAAATAAGTCTCCCAAGATGGCCACCAGAGACAAAAAAGCCCAAATGTAGCACAAATATCACCGAGATGTAGCCCAAGTATAGCCCAATGACAGAATGTCCCAGAGTGTTTTAAAGAACAACTAGAGGGCTAACAGTCTTACTTATGACAAAAGTATGGCCTGATGCCATCTTGATTGGAATAAAGTGGTAACACTTAAAACATTTAATTTGCAAAGGAACAAAATGAGGGGGTTCGTTTTGCCATAGAAATTATGATTAGTGCTGCAGAAAGAAAGATTAGAGAGCACATTTTGACTTCTCAAATCCTCTTTCATTTCATTAAAAAATTCTGACATGAAGACTGAAACATGAACTTTGAATACCAGCAGCAGACTTCCCTGGTGAGCAGTAGCTGATCTAATGAGCAACTCGAGTGCTACCATTCCGAATTTATGGAAAATGTGTGACACATCTGAATGCCTTCTTGATGGAATCAAAGTAAACAAGCATTGAAAATGCAATAGGTCTCGCCCTCGTTTAAGTTAAAGCAATTCTGTTTGTAATTAGGTGGCTTTTTAGCTTTGCTTGTATTAGAGTTTTTCAAACTTTCATGTACATACCATGCATATGTATGCATATATGTATATGTATATGTTTGAATGCATTTATATTTATATAGATATGCAGATTATATTCATATGTTTATATATGTATATATATATTCACTGAAAAACCCATAGGTTTCAGGGGCGTTATATTTAGCTGGACTTTTCACTCGTACAAAACCATTGAAATTCCCCCGTTATAGTTAGTTCAGCTAACTATAACTCACGCACCCGCAATGCACTGCTGATGACGTCACATATTACATCACTCATGACATGGTCAGTGACATCACTCATGACATCACTGATGACATCACTGATGACATCGCTGATGACATCATCCAGTGAATGTGTGTTTTTCTGAAAATTACATATGTTTTATATATGTATATCTCAAGGTCGATGGAAGAATAAATGGGCATATAAGTGTCTAAATGGATGATTTGTTTTTGAAAAATTGATTTTATAACTGACTGATTAAGTGTATCTTAGTGAATACATGGCTTAGTGAGTAATGTTTAAATATGTAAATATCTGTATTAGTCTCTCACTTTGTGTATAAGTGGCTGCATGGGTTGGTGAGTAGCTACATGGGTGTCTATATAGGTTATTAGTTGGTTTTTTGAGTATCAGTATCAGTGTCTGAGTGTCTGTATGGTTTGGTGGGGGGTATTACGCAGTGCATAGGTGCATGAATGAGTGACTCACTGTTTGTATGTGTTGAAGACAGCATGTGTGCAGGACTGTATGGGTGGATGAGTGTGTGCATGGGTGTGTTAGTGAGTGAATGACTGTCTCAATTGTGTCTTTATGAGTAACTACATATGTTTTAAACTAGTATATGTGACTATTGGTGTACATAAGTGAGTAGATGTGAGAGTGAGAGATTGAAAGAGTTCCTGTATGAATAAGTATGTGTTTCTATAAGTGATTGTTTAAAAGACTAAGTATGTGTAAGTTTCTGTAGAAGTAAGTGTGGTGGTGTGTGTGTATAACTGTATATGCAAGTAAATGGATGTTTGATTCTTTATTACGATGAGCGACTATGTGTGTGAGTAACTCTACGGATGAGTGGCGTTGTGTAACAGGATGTATAGGTGTATGCGTACATATGATGAGTGGGTACATGTATGAGTGACTGTATAGGACGGTTGGTGAATGAGTGGATGTGTATGTGGATCTTAGAATTACTGAATAGGTTGTTGTAACTGATATTGGTATGTCCATTGTTTTGAAAATTTTAGTTTCTATTTTTGAATGTGTCTATCAAAGGTTATATTAGGGGGAGAGGAGGTCTGCCACTCTATCACAAGGATCATGTCATCAGTGATGTCATTTGAGATGTCATCAGTGATGTCATCAGTGATGTCACTGACCATGTCATGAGTGATGTAATATGTGACGTCATCAGCAGTGCATTGCAAGCGCGCGAGTTATAGTTAGCTGAACTAACTATAACGGGTGAATTTCAATGGTTTTGTACGAGTGAAAAGTCCAGCTAACTATAACGCCCCTGAAACTTATGTTTTTTTCTGTGAATTTCTAAGGTTTTTTAAGTGCTAATTCCTAACTATAACGTGCCTGAAACCTATGTTTTTTCAGTGAATTTCAAAGGATTTTTAAATGCTAATTTCTAACTATGCCTACAGAGATAGGACATGTGAAGAAAGAAGAAAAAACGCACAAAAAGAAAAAAAAATGCTGAAAGAAGCAACAGAAGTCCTCAAAGACGAAGAAAAGTGCAGGAAGAAGGATAACGTGCTGAAGAACAAACAGAAGAGCAGAAAGAAGCCTTGTTGCAAAATCATCCTGTACCCTCAACTTTTTCAGACGGATACTGGTGGCAACTGAGTCTGACTAACCAGTCCTAGAGCCAGTGCTGTTAAAAGACACTCAATATACAGTGAAAACATCTACATACACTAGGGAACACTATGCGTTGGGGTCCCCCTGTGATTAGCATGACCTCCTCTGTAAGCCCCTAGTATATAATAGGGCAGGGGATTAAAACTACCTCTTAAAACGCACCACAGGGCATGTTTGCACACGTCACCTCAGGTCCCGTCCCCTCCCTTCCCCACTGTGTAAACACGCCCTGTGGCTGTTTGAAGTTGGGAGATTAAGTCCCCTTGAATCCTGAGGGTCCCTAGGGTCCAACTAGACCACTAGGTACCTCCAGTAAGCGCCACAGAGCTGCGTTGCAGAGAGATGTAAAAAGGGGCACGACCTAGACCACCTCTCTGCAACGCAGCGCAGTGGCGCTTACTGGAAGCACCTGGTTTGCTGGTTGGCCCCCAGGGTCCCCCAGGGTCCCTCAGGATTGAAGGGGAATTATTTCCCCAACTTAAAACGCACCACAGGGCTTGTTTGCACACGTTAACTCAGGCCCCGTACGCTCCCTTCACCACTGTGTAAACACGCCCTGTGGCCGTTTTTAGTTGGGAGATTAGGTTCATTTGAATCCTGAGGGTCCCTAGGGTCCAACTAGCCCACTAGGTACCTCCAGTAAGCGCCACAGAGCTGCGTTGCAGAGAGGTATAAAAAGTGGCACGGCCCGGACCACCTCTCTGCAATGCAGCTTAGTGGCGCTTACTGGAAGCACTTGGTGGACTAGTTAGCCCCCAGGGGCCCTCAGGATTGAAGGGGAATTATTTCCCCAACTTAAAACGCGCCGTAGGGCGTGTTTGCACACGTCACTTCAGGCCCCGTTCCCTCCCTTCCCCACTGTGTAAATACGCCCTGTGGCCATTTTTTAAGTTGGGAGATTAAGTCCCCTTGAATCCTGAGGGTCCCTAGGGGCAAAATCACCCAATAGGTACGTCCAGTAAGCGCCATTGCAGAGAGGTGTAAAAAGGGGCACGGCCTGCACCACCTCTCTGCAACGCAGAGCAGTGGCGCTTACTGGAAGCACCTGGTGGGCTAGTTGGCCCCAAGGGTCCCTCAGGATTGAAAGGGAATTATTTCCCCAACTTAAAACGCGCCACAGGGTGTGTTTGCACATGTCACCTCAGGCCCCGTCCCCTCCCTTCACCACTGTGTAAACGCGCCCTGTGGCCGTTCTAAGTTGAGAGATTAATTCCCTTTGAATCCTAGGGGTCCCTAGGGTCAAACTAGCCCACTAGGTACCTCCCATAAGTGCCACAGAGCTGCGTTGCATAGAGGTGTGAAAAGGGGCGTGGCCTCAGAACACCTGTCTGCAACGCAGCTCCCTGGCGCATACTGGAGATACCTGTTGGGCTAGTTGGCCCTCAGGGACCCTCAGTATTGAAGGGGAATTAATTCCCCAACTTACAACTGGCCAGGGGGTGCGTTTGCAGAGTGCTGCAAGGAGGGGGCGTGGCCTCCGGCGCGATGCCAGTCTTTTATTTATTTTATTCTTTTAAGAAGGATGGCTGTGTGGCCCCCCTTCTTTTTCTAATTTATTGGCCCTGGGGACCCCATCCCCCAGGGCCTGCACCCTAATTTGTTTTGTTGAAAAAAATAAATGTGGCCCTCCCAAGGCCTTAATCGGCCCCGGGGACCCCAACCCCAGGGTCATGGCCTTTTTTTCAAAAAAATTCTTCAGGAGGGGGCTGCGTTGCCCCCCTCCTCAGGCAACTTATGGCCCCGGGGACCCCATCCCCCGGGGCCGGCCTTTGTTTTTTAATATTTAAAAAAAATATATATTTATAGAAACACCTAGGACATGCTGGACAAACCGTATGTACCTATCACCATGACGATTTGTGTGATATTCATTAAAAGGCGACTATGCATACAATGAATCCACGTGGAATGTATTTACACCGCTAGTGAAGCTCTGACGTGTCTGACGCCCTACCCTGCCTAATCCCGGTGCCCCCGCCTGTGGGTACTCTCCAAGTAGACACCCTTGTTGTTTATTTATACAAAGATGGGTAGCTATTGACGGGCACATTTAATACACACACACACCAAGCCATTCAAAGGGGATTCGACAAAAATTCGACCAAACTATGCAAGAAACCCCCTTCACGGTTAATAAAACACACATCCACCGCCGGATGTGTAATACTTTTTATTTTACTCTCTGGAAAGGAGACGAACCTCATTTGAGAGTCACAGCGTGCTCCTGGCTGAGCCCAATGCTGTGTTACACCCACCAGTGCCCACCGAGTGCCACACACCTCTGTGTTGTATTCCACCAGCTAGTGCGTATGCTATGACACTCTCTAGCGCATGTGCACTGTAACACCACCCCGTGAATATGCCATGCCACACTTGCCTTCGCACGGGTTATATTGCCCCATCTAACGTGCCTTCCTCGATGCCTATGTTATAACGGACAGTGCTATGCCATACATATTACAATCTGGGATCCATATCTTTGTCACTGTGCATATGCAATGTTACCCTCCCCAGCACATATTTTATATTACAACTTTAGAGACTAGTTAGGTTACACAACACTGCCCTGTGCATATTACACTCCAAGGCGCATAACGCATAGCACGCGCTAGTGCCTGTGCTATCTCGCGCTCTCCAATTAATCTGTCATTGCGCACAATGTATTGCATATTATATTTCACGCCCTGGTTCATCTTATATCACACTTTTTGGTGCATAGTTTATACCATATACTATATCTTGTTTTCATTTTCAATCGTGCTCTCAGGACTATGTTCTATATAACACTGCGTCCACCTACCCTTTTCATGGGCATTACATTTTGCGATGGGGGGTGGAGGGTCAGGGGGTGTTTCTCCCAAGGGAGCCCAGAGTCACAATCACAAACGTCCTCTTCTTCCTGAATAAAAGTGAGATTATGCTGCATACTTGTTCATATTTTAAGTAGTTCGCACAGACACACATTTTAAAAACAATAAACTTCCTAATACCCACCTTCTCTGAACAGTTAGCTTGCTGCCCCATCCACTTCCTCCCTATCCTCCTGCCATGCATGGTCTGATGTGCTGCCACTGCCCTCCATTTAGCATGATGTACCAGTCCACTCCTCCTGCCCTCCATTGCCCAATTCTATGGCCCATCATTGACCTCCTGCTTAGCCTCTGTGCTTAGCTTGCTGCCCCCATTCTCTTTCCCCCTGCCCTCCGATGTCTTTGTGCATGCCCCTGCTCCATCCTTTTTGCCCACCATGTTCCATGGACCTGCCACTCCTATCTACTCTGAGTGTTCTGTTGAGCTGACACTCCCCTCCCACCTGCCTAGCATTGTCAGATGACTGCAACCTGTCCCTGCCACCTCCACCCTGCCTGTCCACATGCCATGCCCCTATCCCCTTCCTCCTTTCCTCCATGGTCCATTTTACTGCCACACCATTCTGCCCTCCCTGGTCTGTTGTGCTGCAACTGCTCCTCCTGCCTGCCCCGCGCTGTCTGTTGTGAGGCCCCGTCCCCTGAACTCTCTTTTCTGTGCCCGGGTCCTGACCCTCCCTTCTATCCTCCATGGTCCTTTGTGCTTGCCCCTGCACCCTCCTTCTTGCTCATCATAGCCATTGTGCTGCCACTAACCCTCCCGCTTGCCATGCATGGCCTTCTGTGCTGCGATGGCCCCTCCCACCTTCCCTGTGTGGTCAGCTAGCTGCCCCTGACCCCCTCCCACCTTCCCTCCATGGTCTGTATGTATGCCATCATAGTCTCATTGTTGCTCTCCATGGTGTGTCTTGTTTCTAGTGCCCATCCTGCCTGACCTCCATGGTCATCTTGCTGCTCCTGCCCTGCCCCCTTGCCCCCAGCCCTCTGTCTCCATGTGCAGACCCCTATTCCCTCCCTCCTGGCTTGTCTGTTCCATTGTAATGCCCCTGATCTGTCCCTCCTGCCCTTTATGGTCTGTTATGCTGCAGATTTCTCTCCTGTCTGTCCATTATGGTCAGCTAGCTACCATTGCCTCTTTCCCCTCTGTTCTCTGTTGTCCATGTGCATGATCCTGTCCCCTCCCTATTGCTTTCTATGGATTGTAGTGCTGCACTCCCGTCCCGCATGCCCTGTGTGGTGTATTGTGCTGCTGCAAACCCTGATGCCTGCCCTGTAGGGTCAGTTTGGTGCACCTCTCCATGTCCCTCCTGCCCTCTGTTATCCGAGTCCATGTCCCTACCCCAATTCCTCCTGCCTACCATGATTCAATGTACCATACTTGCGAACATTTTGAACTTGGTAAGAGGGAGGTTTTGAAAAAAAACTGGGGTATTGATTTTCCCCTTTGAGTTACATTGAAAAAGAGGAGATTGTAGACAGGAGACAGATCAAATAAAGCCCATTTGAGCTTAAAAACATTGGACGTTTCCTGGCTGAAACGGGTCTGTTGGCATGTATGGTTGTACTACCACTGCCTCTTCCTTCTGCCCACAATGGTCTATTATATTGCCACAGCCTCTCTTGCCAGTCCTGTATTGTTGGTTTGTTGCCCCTGCCCCCCTTTCCACTGCCCTCCATAGTCTGTTGTGCTGCCACTGCCCTTCCTGCCTGCCCAGTGTGGTCAAATAGTTGCCTCTGCACTCTCCTACCTGCCTTCAATTTTCAGAGTCCGTGCCCTTGCCCTCGGCCTCTCAACAGTATCCCAATGAACAACTAGATTGCTAACATTCTACATTTATTACAAAATCGTGGAACGCCTGACGTCATCTTGATGTAATCAAAACTGTAATACCTAGAGCATTTCCTTTAGAAATTACATATATGAGAGGGTCTTATTTGCATCAAAATTATGGTTAGTGCTCTAAAAAACTAAAATGAGGACATATTTTCTGAGTTTTCAAATAGCGACAAAGAACTTTTAAATTATTTGTAATCTTTATTTTTTTTATCCAGTTGACCACTTGATTAAATGTTGCATCTAGGGGAGAGGATGTGGTGTTACTTCCAGAGTTGCAGACTTTGCAACTGGGGAACCAGGTTGGAGTTTCTGCTTCAGCTCAACATTCTGTGATTCTGGTAAAATCACTCAATCTCCCCATGTCTACAACCAAAATGAATTTGATCTTGTGTGATGTAACCAATGCTCATGTAAAGCACTCCAATACTTGACAAGTCTGCACTATATTAAACTGCAAATACACAAAAAATGTGTTTTGCACACTTCTGTCATTGGGCTACATGTGGGCTACATCTGGGTGATATTTGTGCTGCATTTGGGCTCTTTTGTCTCTGGTGGCCATCTTGGGAGATTTATCTGTTATGAAGTTTCCTAATTTCCTCATGTACTGCAGTCTCCTCAGTAGGAAATGCTTTCAGTTTTTTACTTTGATTACATCAAGAAAGTATTCAGATATGTCACACATTTGCCATAAATTCTAAATGTTAGCACTCTAGTTGCTCATTAGATCACTGTAGTAAAGCTACTTCTCACCACGGAAGTCTGCTGCTGGTATTAAAAGTGCATGTTTCAGTCTGCATATCAGAATTTTTTAATGAAATAGAAGAGTATTTGAGAAGTCACTCAAAATGTGCCCTAATGTTTCATTCTATAGCACCAATCATAATTTCTATGGCAAAATGAACCCCCTCATTGTGTTCCTTTTTAAATTAAATGTTTTAAGTGTGTTCTGCTTGGGTTTTTGGATCAGATAGAACCCGCTCATCAGAGCCTCTCTAACCCAGCCAGAACGTTACCCTCTCCCTAGGGCCTATTCACAACAAGTAACCACAGATATATACCACCTAAGGACAGGGAATTCCTAATATATATATATATATCTAGACCTTTTATAATACAAGTGGCGGCCTCGCGATCCCAGACGGACCCAGGACTTCCTACCCAGACGGCAGCCTCAGCCTCGCGGTCCCAGACGGACCCAGGACATCCTACCCAGACGGCAGCCTCAGCCTCGCGGTCCCAGACGGACCCAGGACTTCCTACCCAGACGGCAGCCTCAGCCTCGCGGTCCCAGACAGACCCAGGACTTCCTACCCAGACGGCAGCCTCAGCCTCGCGGTCCCAAACGGACCCAGGACTTCCTACCCAGACGGCAGCCTCAGCCTCGCGGTCCCAAATGGACCCAGGGCTTCCTACCCAGACGGCAGCCTCAGCCTCGCGGTCCCAGGCGGACCCAGGACTTCCTACCCAGACGGCAGCCTCAGCCTCGCGGTCCCAAACGGACCCAGGACTTCCTACCCAGACGGCAGCCTCAGCCTCGCGGTCCCAGACGGACCCAGGACTTCCTACCCAGACGGCAGCCTCAGCCTCGCGGTCCCAAACGGACCCAGGACTTCCTACCCAGACGGCAGCCTCAGCCTCGCGGTCCCAGGCGGACCCAGGACTTCCTACCCAGACGGCAGCCTCAGCACAAGTTCATCCTATGATTACCATAACATACAGCAGGGGAATCAGTTCTACTATTTACCAGATCACACAAGAACTGCCAGTTTGAGCACAACCTGTTCTCTGGTTCGAGGGGTTCCTCTCTCCCTTATTCAGTTACCACCTACCTGATCAGGGTTAACATCTGTTTATGTCAAGTCACAGCTGACTAGAAGAATAGGCTACCCTCTTATACAAGAACACGCAGCACATGTTGATTCACTACAAACTGAATACTTTATTATTTATTATATACGCAAGCACATAACATTACTGTGTAACACATAACCTGCAAAGAAAAGTGAAAGATTAGGTTGTACACTCTAATAAGAAAGGGGTCGACATCACCTTAGTCGTGTGTAGCCTGCACTCAATGGTCATCTAGGTTCCCTTCTCGTCTGTGCCTCGGCTCGCCTGGAGATCACACCTCCGTAGCTCCCTTCTCCGAGTCACTGGGACCTCTTCCTCATCGGCTACTCTCTCCTCTCTGGCAATTCTGCTAGAAGAGTATCTGTCTCTCGGTTTTTCTCCGCCTTCAAGTTTGTCATCTGTCTTCCCTGGAATAAGTAGTAGCTTTACTGCTAACGGCTAGATGCCGCCTACGGACTGAAGTAAGTGCCCCGTAACTGCCTCAGACTTTTGCTAATATAGAGGTGCATTTCCTCATGGAAAATTCCGGCCCGTAACCTGCCGCCCACTAAATTCTTGTACCTCCCCGTGCCAAGGACACTTTCCCAGCCGGCCGGCCTGATGTAGCATCTTCGGCATGAAGAAAAATACAATCCTTCGATAAGGGCCGGTCTGAACCGGTTCTCTCCAAGCGAATAACACCTCATAACTAAAACATCCCCTTTAACCTAGAAGCATCTCAAGCTGCCGGAGCAGAAAGAAAGATGGAGTCTCCCCCGTTTGAGGCCTACCAGGCCTGAATTCAGCACGGCTCCATGAAATACCCTCACTACAGGGCAGGTTATCCCTAATACTAACAAATCTATCCCCTAGGATATGTGTGCAAACCCTAATCTATGGGGAAGAACACAGGATCATGTCGAAGTGCCTAGTAAATAGACTTCATTCACTACTCTAACCCTTAGGCTTGAATGGTAGAGAGACTGAAGTCACCCTAATCACCCATCAACACAATAGGGCCGGGAAAATCGAGCAGTACAAAGTGTTACCAGTTTATTCCAATCAAGATGGCTTCAGGTGTGCCATACTTTTGTCATAAGCAAGACAGTAAGCGCTCTAGTTGTTCTTAAGAACACTCTGGGACATTCTGTCATTGGGCTATAATTGGGCTACATCTGGGTGATATTTGGGCTACATTTGGGCTCTTTTGTCTCTGGTGGCCATCTTGGGAGATTTATTTGTTATGAAGTTTCCTAATTTCCTCATTTACTGCAGTCTCCTCAGAAGGAAATACTTTCAGTTTTTTATTTTGGTTCCATCAAGAAGGCATTCAGATGTGTCACACATTTGCCATAAATTCATAATGTTAGCACTCTAGTTGATCATTAGATCACTGTAGTAAAGCTACTGCTCACCAGGGAAGTCTGCTGCTGGTACTCAAAGTGCATGTTTCAGTCTGCATGGCAGAATTTTTTTATGAAATGGAAGAGGATTTGAGAAGTCAAAATGTGCCCTAATTTTTCTCTCTGCTGCACTAATCATAATTTCTATGGCCAAATGAACCCCCTCAATTTGTTCCTTTGTAAAATAAATGTTTTAAGTGTTACCACTTTATTCCAATCAAGATGGCTTCAGATGTGCCATACTTTTGTCATAAGTAAGACTGTTAGCGCTCTAGTTGTTCGTTAGAACACTCTGGGACATTCTATCATTGGGCTATACTTGGGCTACATCTGGGTGATATTTGGGCTACATTTGGGCTCTTTTGTCTCTGGTGACCATTTTGGGAGACTTATTTGTTGTGAAGTTTCCTAATTTCCTCATTTACAACAGTCTCCTCAGTAGGAAATACTTTCAGGTTTTTTACTTTCATTCCATCAAGAAGGCATTTAGATGTGTCACACATTTGCCATAGATTCGGAATGTTAGCACTCTAGTTGCTTATTAGATCACTATAGTAAAGCTACTGCTCACCAGGGAAGTCTGCTGCTGGTATTGAAAGTGCATGTTTCAGTCTGCATGTCAGAATTTTTTAATGAAATAGAAGAGGATTTGAGAAGTCACTCAAAATGTGCCCTAATTTTTCTTTCTGCAGCACTAATCATACTTTCTATGGCAAAATGAACCCCCTCATTGTGTTCCTTTTTAAATTAAATATTTTAAGAGTTACCACTTTATTCCAATCAAGATGGCTTCAGATGTGCCATACTTTTGTCATAAGTAAGACTGTTAGCGCTCTAGTTGTTCGTTAGAACACTCTGGGACATTCTATCATTGGGCTATACTTGGGCTACATCTGGGTGATATTTGGGCTACATTTGGGCTCTTTTGTCTCTGGTGACCATTTTGGGAGACTTATTTGTTGTGAAGTTTCCTAATTTCCTCATTTACAACAGTCTCCTCAGTAGGAAATACTTTCAGGTTTTTTACTTTCATTCCATCAAGAAGGCATTTAGATGTGTCACACATTTGCCATAGATTCGGAATGTTAGCACTCTAGTTGCTTATTAGATCACTATAGTAAAGCTACTGCTCACCAGGGAAGTCTGCTGCTGGTATTGAAAGTGCATGTTTCAGTCTGCATGTCAGAATTTTTTAATGAAATAGAAGAGGATTTGAGAAGTCACTCAAAATGTGCCCTAATTTTTCTTTCTGCAGCACTAATCATACTTTCTATGGCAAAATGAACCCCCTCATTGTGTTCCTTTTTAAATTAAATATTTTAAGAGTTACCACTTTATTCCATTCAAGATGGCTTCAGGTGTGCAATACGTTTGTCATAAGTAGGACTGTTGGCGCTCTAGTTGTTCTTTAGAACACTCTGGGAAGCTGCAGTAGAACACAAAGGAATCAACTGACAGTCTCTGCCCTTGTTGGATGTACATGTTTTACTGAGAATGTCAGACTTCATTCTCACATGACTGAGAAAGATAATGTGAATTTACAGAAAATATGCTCTCAGTTTAGCTTATAGATCACTTTCCAAACCTCTGTGGGAAAAGCATGAGAAAATGGTTTTCTCTCAAACATGATTCATGATATCACAGAAAAAGGCTTTTTCACATGGTAAAATCACCTTAGAACACACCACAATTCCTAAAATGAGTATGGTACCATCAACAAATGATTTATAATGTAACTAAAGTCTTAAAACCTTCTATTAACTGCAATGCTTTTTAATGAGGTGCTATCATGTATATTGGTCCCAAGATGGCTGCCAACACTTCTTGGATGAAGTGCTGACAGCCAATAAGATCTCACGATGAGATGTGAGGTTAGGCTCCGCCCAGATATATATGTGATTTTGATTTTCTCAGGAACTACTGAACAGATTGACACCATATATGCAAAAGGCACATGCCTGACCTGAGGACTACCTCTTTGCAAAATTTCATGTAATTCTGTTCAACCGTTCGGTCTGTACCTTCGACTAAAGGTCCTATAGGAAAATGCATGGGGAAAACGCGTTTTGGGACCCCCCTTTTTTCTCAGCCCCCGCTTGACGAATCACCCCGAGACTTTCAGGGTAGGAGCTGAGCAGAGCGCCCAATTAGTTTTGAAAATTTCCCGAAGGTAAGTCAACCGGCGCCAAAGTTATTCAAAATAGAATTTTCAGATTTCCTATGGGAACTCGGTCCTAACTATAACTATCTACTGGCGACCGCCAGTAGATAATACACATACATATATATATGCATATATATATGTGCCTATGTGTGCATGTACAGAGAGGTAGAGAGGTAGAGGTGTATAGGTAGAGGTGTAGAGGTAGAGAGGTAGAGGTAGAGAGGTAGAGAGTAGTAGAGAGAGAGGTAGAGAGGTAGAGAGTAGAGAGCGAGTAATAGAGAGTAGAGAGTGAGTAGTAGAGAGTAGTAGAGAAAGTATCAGAGAGTAGTAGAGAGTGAGTATTAGAGAGTGAGTAGTAGAGAGTAGTAGAGTGAGTAGTAGAGAGTAGTAGAGAGTGAGTAGTAGAGAGTAGTAGAGAGTGAGTAGTAGAGAGTGAGTAGTAGAGAGTAGTAGAGAGTGAGTAGTAGAGAGTAGTAGAGAGTGAGTAGTAGGGAGTGAGTAGTAGAGAGTAGTAGAGAGTGAGTAGCAGAGAGAAAGTATTAGAGAGTAGTAGAGAGTGAGTAGCAGAGTGAGTAGTAGAGAGTAGTAGAGAGAGAGTAGTAGAGAGTGAGTAGTAGAGAGTAGCAGAGAGAGAGTAGTAGAGAGTAGTAGAGAGAGAGTAGTAGAGAGTGAGTAGTAGAAAGTAGTAGAGAGTGAGTAGTAGAGAGTAGTAGAGAGTGAGTAGTAGAGAGTAGTAGAGAGTGAGTAGTAGAGAGTGAGTAGTAGAGAGAGAGTAGTAGAGAGTAGTAGAGTAGTAGAGAGTGAGTAGTAGAGAGTGAGTAGTAGAGAGTAGTGGAGTAGTAGAGAGTGAGTAGTAGAGAGTAGAGAGTAAGTAGTAGAGTGAGTACTAGAGAGTAGTAGAGAGCGAGTAGCAGAGAGCAAGTAGTAGAGAGTGTGTAGTAGAGAGTGAGTAGTAGAGAGTAGTAGAGAGTGAGTAGTAGAGAGAGAGTAGTAGAGAGTGAGAAGTAGAGAGAGTAGTAGAGTAGTAGAGAGTGAGTAGTAGAGTGAGTAGTAGAGAGAGTAGTAGAGAGTAGTTGAGAGCGAGTAGTAGAGAATAAGTAGTGGAGAGTGAGCAGTAGAGAGTAGTAGAGAGTGAGTAGTAGAGAATGAGTAGTACAGAGTGATTAGTAGAGAGTAGTAGAGTGTGAGTAGTAGAGTGAGTAGTAGAGAGTGAGTAGTAGAGAGTGAGTAGTAGAGAGTAGTAGAGAGTGAGTAGTAGAGAGAGAGTAGTAGAGAGTGAGAAGTAGAGAGAGTAGTAGAGTAGTAGAGAGTGAGTAGTAGAGTGCGTAGTAGAGAGTAGTTGCGAGCGAGTAGTAGAGAATGAGTAGTGGAGAGTGAGCAGTAGAGAGTAGTAGAGATGGAGTAGTACAGAGTGAGTAGTAGAGAGTAGTAGAGTGTGAGTAGTAGAGAGTAGTAGAGTGAGTAGTAGAGAGTGAGTAGTAGAGAGAGAGTAGTAGAGAGTGAGTAGTAGAGTAGTAGAGAGTGAGTGGTAGATAGTAGGAGAGAGTAGTAGAGTGAGTAGTAGAGAATAGTAGAGAGTGAGTAGTAGAGCGAGTAGTAGAGTAGTAGAGAGTGAGTAGGAGCAGAGAGAGTAGTAGAGAGTAGTAGAGAGTGAGTATTAGAGAGTGAGTAGTAGAGAGTGAGTAGTAGAGAGTAGTAGAGAGCGAGTAGTAGAGAGTGAGTAGTGGAGAGTGAGCAGTAGAGAGCGAGTAGTAGAGAGTGAGTAGTAGAGAGTGAATAGTAGAGAGTGAGTAGTAGAGAGAGATTAGTAGAGAGTGAGTAGTAGAGAGTAGTAGAGTGAGTAGTAGAGAGTGAATAGTAGAGAGTAGTAGAGAGAGAGTAGTAGAGAGTGAGTAGTAGAGAGAGAGTGGTAGAGTAGTAGAGAGTGAGTGGTAGAGAGCAGCAGAGAGTAGTAGAGTGAGTAGTAGAAAGTAGTAGAGAGTGAGTAGTAGAGAGTGAATAGTAGAGAGTAGTAGTAGAGAGTAGTAGAGAGAGAATAGTAGAGAGTGTAGTAGAGAGTGAGTAGTATAGAGTAGAAGCAAGTGAGTAGTGTAGAGTAGTAGAGAGTGAGTAGTAGAGTAGTAGAGAGTGAGTGGTAGAGAGTAGTAGAAAGTAGTAGAGTGAGTAGTAGAGAGTGAGTAGTAGAGAGTGAACAGTAGAGAGTAGTACAGAGTGAGTAGTAGAGAGAGTAGTAGTAGACAGTGAGTAGTAGAGAGTAGTAGAGCGTGAGTAGTAGAGAGTGAGTAGTAGAGAGTAGTAGCGAGTGAGTAGTAGAGAGTGAGTAGTAGAGTAGTAGAGAATGAGTAGTTGAGAGTGAGTAGCAGAGAGTGAGTAGTAGAGAGTAGTAGAGTAGTAGAGAGTGAGTAGTAGAGAGTAGTAAAGAGTGAGTAGTAGAGAGTGAGTAGTAGAGAGAGAGTAGTAGAGAGTAGTAGAGAGTCAGTAGTAGAGTAGTAGAGAGTAGTCAGTCAGTGTCAGTCAGTGTCAGTCAGTGTCAGTCAGTCAGTGTCAGTCAGTCAGTTAGTGTCAGTCAGTCAGTCAGTGTCAGTCAATCAGTGTCAATCAGTGTCAGTCAGTGTCAGTCAGTCAGTGTCAGTCAGTCAGTGTCAGTCAATCAGTGTCAGTCAGTGTCAGTCAATCTGTGTCAGTCAGTGTCAATCAGTCAGTGTCAGTCAGTCAGTGTCAGTCAGTCAGTGTCAGCTAGAGCAGCTCTGCTGACCTGGTTCTCCGGCTCTAAAGCAGCTCCGCTGACCCAGTTCTATGGCTCTGAAGCAGTTCTGCTGACATGGTTCTCTGGCTCTAGAGCAGCTCTGCTGACCTGGTTCTCTCCCTCTAAAGCAGCTCTACTGACCTGGTTTCTCTGGCTCTACAGCAGCTCTGCAGACCTGGTTCTCTGTCTCTAGAGCAGCTCTGTTGACCTGGTTCTTAGGCTCTAGAGCAGCTCTACTGACCTGTTTCTCTGGCTCTAAAGCAGCTCTGCTGACCTGGTTCTATGGCTCTAAAGCAGCTCTGCTGATTTGGTTCTCTAGCTCTAGAGTAGCTCTGCTGACCTGGTTCTCTGGCTCTAAAGCAGCTCTGCTGACCTGGTTCTCTGGCTCTAAAGCAGCTCTGCTGGCCTGGTTCTCTGGCTCTAAAGCAGCTCTGCTGACCTGGTTCTCTCCCTCTAAAGCAGCTCTGCTGACCTGGTTCTCTGCCTCTACAGCAGCTCTGCTGACCTGGTTTTCTACACTCACAATGCACGCACCCGACTTCGCGAAAATATATTTAAAAATAATATAAGTTTATTATAAGTACAAATATATTATTTTGATGAATATCTTACATAATCTCTTGCCTTAAAATGTATATTAAAGACACATATATATCATTTTGGAACATAATTTTTTTTTGCGTGAGTCGCGCACCCAGCGCGCCCCAGCACGTATATGATGTCACGCGGGACCTGCAACCGGGCAAACATCTCGTACCGTAATGCGCATGTGTCGCGAATGCGCGGGAGCAGGAGTCGCAGACTGGTCGCATACCAATCGCGCATATCATGTGATATTAAATGTATATGATGTAACTGAAAAACACGCAGCCGTCACACACCATACGCGGATCCTTCATGACTTTTCTAAAATGGCGGCTAGAATGCGCACACCCACCGTGATGTGTACACTTTGAGTGCGCGACTCCGAAAAAAATTGGATTTTTTTTAAAAAGAAAAAAATATAAATATATTAAAATAAAAAATGAAAACAAGAAAATTAATCAATATTTCAGTTTTAATTAAAAAAAATTATTTGGGCAATTTTCAGAAAAATATATAATGTCATTTAATGAATAAAATATTTATAAATAAACAGTTAAAAAACTGTAGAAAATCAGTACAAAAAAATAGATATAACTACTATCACACTTAAAAGTTAACATTTAAAAAACCTTTGAAGTTCACTGAAAAAAAACGTAGGTTTCAGAGACTGTTGGACCTATGTCCTAGGGGTAGCTTGGCTCAGGTCAACAGGCTTACATCTCCACTTGGCCCCTCATGCTTGCATCCTACCCAGCCCGCAATCTTGCGCAGCACCACTCAAAAGAAAGGACACTACACCGATCAAATTTTAAAGTTTCCTAGAATTCTTCAACTTTCCTTCTTTTACGGGAATTCTCAGTTCCACATGACAGAAATAAACATTACATTTGCATTTAAAATGACAATACTATTCCAACGATACATTTCATAAAGCAGTCTCTTAAACACCCTCTGAGCTTCTCCTCCCGCCTCGAATCTGGAGACCTAATTACATTTCTACAGGGCGTGCTTCAAACCACATTTCAAAAGAGCATTTAGTCCCATCTAAACATTCGATCCGAGGGTTCCCCTCACAGCTATACCTCCTGACTCTTATACTGCCAATCCTACTCAATCTCTGCCTTTTAGGCGCTACGTTGGACATTCACTGCTGCTGGCAACTCATTGGTTAATTCTAGACGGTCTACAGAACTCTGCTTACTTCCTAAAAAACAAGCCATTACATTTTTTTTAACATTGTATTCGAACTCAGGCTGTCACTGAATGGGAGACTGCTCTTTCTCAACACCGTGCGGGAGGACTGTATTCCCCGGTTGTCAGTCTCGTGTTAAATTAAGTCACTTTCCCCGTACTATTTGCCTAGAGCTCGTGTTCCCCAGTGACTGATCCTAAGGGATACCAGGACAACACCTGCCCGCTGCGGCGTACTCTCTGGTGCCCTCCGGGGACTCTCTTTCCCCCCCACCTTCTCCTTCTAGTGCCCCGCTTACTGTGTGATCGCGGTGGTCGTCCAACGAGCAGTAGCGCTTAACCCGGAACTGAAGGGTCCTGTTACAGGGTGACTGAACTCACAGCACCAGATGGGGAAATCTTGACATAGGGTTGGAGGGCGTCACACTAGACACCCCCACCGAAGCGCCTCTCCCAACGCTTACCCTTCGAGAGGGTGTCCTCCGTTGTCGCTGGCCTTCCCTTGACGCTCTCCACAGCTGCGGGCCTCACTTCCTGGCGGACTTGGCCAGCCGGCCGGGCCCCGGGTTGATTCGGACTCCGTTGCGGGATGCGCCCGCTGCCTCCAGAAACAGCGTGTCTTACGGGGGCGTGGCCTTCCTTGGCTACCGGCAGCAGAGAGGGGCGGCGCTACGGCCCCTCTCACGTGATATGAGGATGCCAGCCTCCAAGCCTGTCGTGTCCCTCTCTTCCCTCAGGCGATTCTCCTCACCCGGGCAACGGCATCTCCCGCTCACCCGCTCCTTACAGGGAGCCTCTCCACAAGCTCTCGTCAGTAGCGAGCCACCTCCAGAGGACGACAGGAGCCCTCCGATCTCTGGGTGGCGGCGGTGATCGTTTCAGGTAGGGTCTCTTGGAGAGAAATAGGGGGGGGGCCAAATTAAGGGTGCCAGTAATTCTTCGGTGCAGCTGGTTTGGAGTCCAGAACCCTCTTATTTCCTGGGGGTGGACATCGCCCCTTCAGCTGGGGATGAGGGAAGGGGGTCGATCACAGACTGATCCTGGACCTCTTTCAAGGAGTCTGGCCACCGGTGAACCCCAAGATAACGCTGTCCACCAGATCTTCGACTGCGTTCAGGGCCCGGTCGCAAGGTTAGGGGTGATGTCACCAGGATTGGAAATCTGTGCAGGCCCTTAAACCTGTCCGTTTCCTTTCATGCACAACCACCTCCTCACACAGGCGCCTTACTCCTGTTTTCCACGCAGTCCACTCTATCCTAAATTGGCTACCCTCCTGCCACCTCTATTTATCACCTTGGGCCTGACTTGCCAGAGGGGCCCAGAAGGTTCCGGAACCTCTCATGGCAGTCATGGCCCAGGTGCTGAGGTGACAGTTGGAGCCACCATTTTGTGAATCTCACCTTCCTCATCTATTTTCCTCAGTGGAGCACCTTGCGCCTTTCCCTCAGGTGGTGAGGATGAGGCGCCCAGAACCTCTACATCAGCACCCAAAAAGGGGGAAAGGGACAACAAAAAAAAAATGAGGAGGGAACTGCCAAAGGGCTGACAGGTCTAACAGAGACGTTATAGTTAGAAATTAGCATTTAAAAAACCTTAGAAATTCACAGAAAAAGCCATAGGTTTCAGGGGTGTTATAGTTAGCTGCCCATTTCACTCATACAAAACCATAGAAATTCCTCTGTTATAGTTAGTTCTGCTAACTATAACTCACGCGCCCGCAATGCACTGCTGATGATGTCACATATTGCATCATTCATGACATGGTCAGTGACATCACTGATGACATCACTGATGACATCTCAAATGACATCACTGATGACATCATCCACTTGACAATCTGATACACAAGGTGAAAACAGTTTCCCCAGGACAGTTTCAATTTTGCAAATGTAGTACCATTGGCTCTCGGTAAAACATCAATGAATTGCAAGTGCAGTTGAAGATCGTTTATTTATAGAATATCATCTCACAAAAGGGACGGACATTGCCATGAAATCCCTCTTTGGTATGGTTTGCAAGAGGTACTTTGCAAGTTGGAAAGTTTTTAATAACTCACAATGTCTATTTAGGACATTGTGGCACAGTTTTTTGCAGTTGCAAAGTGTGTGAATTTCAAACTTGAAGCCTTTGTCACTTCAAAACTATATAATGAATCATCCCTTAGACCCGAGTCTTATTTAAACCAGTTAAATATATAGGAATCCCTAAATGTTGGTGTAAACAAGTATAATTTAGACTAATAATTCACAATTTGGAAACATGCACACACACACACACACACATATACACACACAAGAGCGTATGAAAGAGTGATTTATGTTATTGAGTTATAAACAGCTAAGACACAGAGGGGCATATTCTCAAGCCCCTATCGCCATGGGAACGTCACTTTTTCTGAAGTTCCTGTGGCAATAGGGTCAGCGACTTATTCTCAAGGCAGCGTTAACCCACTCAACGTGGCTTTAAGCTATGTTAAGTGGCTTAATGCTGCCTTGAGAATAAGTCCTCTTTCGCGCTAAATTTAACGTGAAAGGGGCGTGCAGTGGGTGTTGCGGGGGGCTTTCCACTGCAACACCCATTGTGATCGACGCTGCCACCTATTATCAAGGAAAATCCTGGTCTTAAGTTGGCGAAACGAGGAGAAATGCTTTATTTCTCCTTGTTTTTACTTTTTGTGTGTTGCCTTGTACAGCACACATTGAAAAAGCAAAATGCCATGGTTTGTTCATGCACAGGAAGGTGTCCTTGAAAACAGGGTGCAGCCTCGCGTTTCCAAAGTGGGGGTGAGAGGCGTTAAGCCAAGGAGGCTAACTCCTCTCACCGCCACTTCCTTGACAATATCACCCAATGCAATGTAACTACATTACACTACTGTGTATTCAATGTGAAGAAAAGCATTTTGCAGGCCAGGGGCTTCCTCAGACCAGGTTGGTGTCTCATTACAACACCTCACCTCCCCAAATCATTAATTACAGGTCTTGCCCTTATTTGTTCTAATTGTTTTATAAACCATTATTCTTCTGCTTTTCTCTTGTGCGCTGGGGTAGTGCTGAGTCCCAGTAAGATCAGAGCTAGTGTAAATTAGCTCTTGATGCACCCCCTAATCACCACCCTGTCCTGCGTCGTTGTTGTAGTAACACAAAATAAAAGATGCATACCGTTTGCACTGGGTTGATAATTGTTAGAGAACACTCTTATACTACTGACCCTAATTGCTTACAATGGAAACATTGAGAAAAAATAGGGTTCATATTAACTTCCCCACTTCAGCCCTTTCTCCAAATAAAAATGTCTTTTAGCTACTGCAACATTTTCCCTAATATTAGGACACCAATTGAGCGCTAAAAAACAACACACTTTGTCATGTTAGTATTATATGGAATAAAGTACCTTCTATTAGGTACTCTTTCAAACAATTCTGAGTTCTGTGCAAATGCCTGTGGCATCTTGATATACAGGATGTGTCAGATAATGGGTTATTAATTTGGAATGGAGTGACCCCTTCAACTTAAACACAATGGGGCATATTTACAAGGGCATTATCTCCGCTATTTGCTTACAAAGCCAAAAAAGCAGAGATAAAACCAGCGCCCTATTTACAAGAGGGTGCTAACATGCATAATCGCATGATAGCACCCTTTTTTCCAACACCCCCCTTTGCTTTTCCAATGAGATGCAAAGTGGGCATTATTGGGCGTACCCCGGATGGACTACCTTGCAAATATCGCTGATGTTTACAACGCGATATTTACAAGGCAGCCCACATGATTTTAGCAGACATTAGATTTTGGCGAAAACGGCCGTTTTCGCCAAAATCTAACGTCTGCTAAAAACCTGATTTAGCCATCCCTAACATAGGGGGTGGATTATGCTGATACAACCCTGTGGGTCGTATCAGCAAGGTTATCACCGTTTTGCAGGGAACTTCGCTGGAAAACCAGCGATGTTCTCTGCAAAAGGGCGATAACCTCGCTATCTCTGGAATTTTTATCGCCCTGGAGAAACGCGTTGTTAATAATGTGCTACCAGGGCGATAAATTCCAGAGATAGCCTGCGATAATATTATTATCGCTAAGCACAGCCAGCGATAATTATCGCTGGCCGTTGATAATAGGCCCCAATGCGATTAGGCCAAAACACAGTTCACTGCTCAACCCCTGGTAGCAATGGCACAAGGAGAAAGCAGCTCCCCAAGATAATTGTTTGGTAAATTCAAGCAGTACCACAATTTTAAAGTTAGGAACACAACACCAAAATGCTTAATTTCATCATTAAATCAGATTAGGAAAATTAAATGGGAAATACCTTTGAGCTATTTCTCTTGGGTTTTCCCAGGCGAAGATATAGAATTAACATTTTAATTACACCTAGGCCTGTTCTTGGGTCACTGTGCGGGCAAATTATTTAAATATATGTGGTGCCACTCTTTTATATATTATGCACCCCGCTTTGTGAGCTTACAAAATGTACTTTCTGGATGTCCAATTTAGTTATAGAACTAGGCTTTCCTACATTTCAAAGGTACCTTTCCTTATCATGTGTTACAGCAGCACCTTAATAGCAGCCAAAACTGAGCACAGTGGTGCCCCTGGTAGATATATACGTTTTGTCATATATGTGGGAGCTGTAAATACACACTGCTCCCTGTGTATGACATTTAACCCCTCACAGTACTGATGCATTCTCTGCGCCATCCACTGTGGGTGGCTTTACAGGAAAGTTACTTCCACCATATGGATGAAACCAATTTTAACAGTACTATTTTAGGGCCAGAGCACATGTACTCCGGGCCCGATGAACAGAGTCACAAGGCATTGAATCCTAATACCAGTAAAACAAAAATATATACTATCCAGAAAAGGCAAACATTCAAGGGTGACCATGCAGAAAAGACGAATTTGCAACAGAATAAATATATTTCCTCTACCATTTGTAATAGCCTCATGATCTATTATTGTATACATAAATATGAAATTAATTATGTCTTTGTAAAATTGTACTTCGTTCAAACTATATTTAAAATAGGACAGGTTTTGTACACAGACATGGGAGTTTATTGCCTTTGTAAAAAAAAAAGCAGAAAGAATATTGTTTAATATTACATCAATTCTGCCAAAAGTATGGTTCAGTTTCTCTGCCTCCACCTGTAGCACTTTTGAATTTGTTCTTGGTAGAAGAGGCTTACTCCTTGATTATTACGGGGCAGATTTATGATAACTGGCGCATCCCTGCATATCAGCAGGGATGCGCCAGTTATTATGCGCCACAGCTGCGCCACCATGGATGCGCCGCATTTATAATGCGGCGCACCATGAGGCAAAAACGGCACAGATGCGTGACGCATCTGTGCCGTAAAAGTGGCGCATTGCTGGAGTTGCGTCGCAAGCGCGACGCAGCTCCAGCAATGCTCTGGGGGGCCCTATCTGTACAATGCTGCGTCAATCCTTACGCCTGCTTCAAGCAGGCGCAGGGTTTTGACGCAGCATGGGCCTAAAAGTGACTGAGTGAAATCTTGTAGATTTCACTCAGCCACTTTTAGGAGGCGTTCCTGCGACGGAACGCCCCCACCTGCCCTGGAACGCCTACATGTGGCGCAGGGCTTTACAACGTGACGCATCTCCCAGATGCGTCACGTTGTAAATACCCCGCACCATGGCGCAGGATTTGCGCCGCTGCTGCGTCACAAAAGTGACGCAACGGAGGCGCAAAAGTGGCGCAAGTGCAACATAAATCTGCCCCTACGTCTCCAAATGTTGCTCTAGAAGTTGTCTTAGAAGACTTATAGGCACGTCTTTACTTAATGAAATAAATCACGGATCTCCTGAATGACATTAGGGGCCCAGGGCCTACTACACTGTAACAATCCTATGTAGGTTACAGACAGAAGATGTGCAAAGGCGCAGTCCTGAAGTCTGTGCAAATCTGCAACTGCGCGCGGAATTGAATCCCAGAAGACATCTTCTAAAAACACTTAACAGTTAAATCAGAAAAGGTCAAATTGCTTGATAATGACGGTGTACTGTTCTTTTGGCGAGGTTTCATAACAATGAAATGAATCTTTAGAGGCGAGAAATTAAAAGGTAGTGTATTCCCAGTGGAGGCCTGCTGGGCTTTGCGTTGTTAGTTATGATGAACACTCATCAGGACAGACAGAGAAACCCCATGACGTCTCATTTTTTAATCAGCGCTAGTTATATCAACTTGATTAATCGGCTGCTCTTCGCTTTGACAGTCCCTTCTAACGCTCGCCTCCATGCTTCTGTTCGCCAAGCGCTCGTGCCCTCGACGCATCCAAAGTGTGTTACTTTGATGAAACCCCCCGGCGTAAAAACATGCCGGAAAACGTGATACAAAGCGGAAGAGATAGACGCCTCCTTGAAAGCAACAAACCTAATCTTCGGAACGACTAAATGCTGTTAATCTATGCATGAGGGTGTTGTTTTACGGCTAGACTGACGACTTTGAAGCTGAGAAGCCAAGGTTCGAGCTTCCGGGTCGATTCCACATCCTAGGATTCTGGGAAAATCACTTGATCTCCCAGTGCCTTCCTCAAAAATTAATATGTCCTTGTGTAACGTAAATGGTGCTCATGTAAAGTGCTCTGATACCTTTGGGTCGAGTTCGCCCTATATAAATCTGCAAAAAATAATAAAACATCCGCCATCTTAACTAGAGTATTTTGCATCACAAAAGATAGTGAATGTGTGAATTATTATTCTCTTTTTATCTGTACAACGAAGAGGGAACAGTTCTGTCAGTGTGACGTAGTGTCTGTTAGCGGAAGCTGCTTGAGGTATATCTTTTCCCCATATACATGTTTAAAAAACACAATTATTTTCTAATGCAATCACACTGCCTTTGGTTCACACAGAAGAGTTTAGTCTTCCATTCCATTCCCACATTCTCACCCACTTCCAGCGTTTTTACTGTACTGTGGGGCACTACATTTAGTGAGGCTTCCTGCCTTCTCTGCTCCTCATGCCCCTTCTTCTGCACGGTTCACTGTATTTTGGAATGAGCAAATTTAACCTTCAACGGTGAGGTCAGCCTAGGAGGTAAAGTTTCCTGAAAGCCGCCTCACTTTGCTTAAAGTGAAATGTAGCGTTACCTCGCTCTTATGACCTGCAGCTGGATGTGCTACCACAGACGGAGAGGGCTTCGGGTTGCAGGAAATTGGCTGCTTGGAATGAATTCTTCTCGCTGCCACTCAGTGCTCTCTGTCTGTAACAAAAGTGGCAGAGGGGAATTACAATAAACTGTGGTCATTCCACTCAGGGCTGGTCCTAGGATTTTTGGGGCCCTGGGCAGAAAGGGAATGTGAGAGGCCCCTCTAATTTGCATATCGCGTGACATCACATGAATTGTGATTTTGCATGAATCAACTTTACTGATGCAATATCAACAGAGATATAAACAATTGCACTGATAAAATAAGTTGGAATATTTTAAAACTATATTAAGTGGCAATACATAATATTAATTGTTTAAATCATTAAACTTTAAGATCATATATACATGCTCACTGGTAAATCTGCCCTGTTGGCCAATATCACTTACATCCCAAGGCTGGGAAGCCCTTCTTTAATTGGCAAACAAAACTACATATCCCAGAATGCAAATGATTTTTCACTAAATAAAATGTCACATGAGCACACTGAAAACATTGAAATGGCACACTTAGGCAGACTGAAAACTTGGCAGCTTTGTATAAACTTTCCAGGCCTCTCAGACATTCAGAAGCTTTGTGAGACCAGGAGGGGAGGCCATCCCTCTCTGCCTGTGGCATCCCTGGTCTAGTGCTAAGAGGCCCAGGAGAATTCCCACATCTCCTGGGCCTCGCAGCACAATACCATAACTGTGAGACCCAGGGTTGAAGTCCCCCTCTCCTTGGTAGCACAGCCATGGTATACCCCCTGCAATGACTAGGGAAGGGGGCCCTCTCTTGGGCCTCGCAGCAATTGTGTAGTGGTGTGAGACCCAGGGTAGGGGCCCCCTTCCTTAGGCCTTGCAGCGATTGTGACCAAGGCATCAAATGAGGCACCCTCATGAGCAGCAGAGTGTGGCTGCTGTCTCCTCCACCCTGCCCGAATCTTCTGCGCAGGGTGTTAATCGTCACCCCCACGCCCCCAGACAATCTACCTTGCCCTTTGAAGTGCGAGGCAGAGCCACACCTGGCTGCTACATAGTGCATGGATGGGGGGCACAGGAGAAACCCACTGCGTGGGCAGAAATGCATGTGAGACGCGTGCTGTGGTCTGTGACCAACATGTGGTTAAGGTGAAGGTGGGGCCCTGAGCAGCAGCCCACATTGCCCATGCCTAGCACCGGCCCTGATTCCACTTGCCTTTGCCAGAAGTCATGCTCAGTAGAATGTGACTTCTTGCAGCAGGGAATGGTTAGTAAGAAACCCGTGAGCTCATAAGGCAGGGCACAAGTCCTAAAAAAGAAGTGGGGCGACTAACCTAATTAATCAGTATGCAAGTGGCATCACGGCGCATGACATCACGACGCGTGAGGCGCGTGACATCACATCGTGTGACATCACAGGAAGTGGCATAACAAGAAGTGACATCAGATCTTGAGCCCTCACATATATGTTTAGCCGGTTTATCATGAGTACGTTTGAGCACATTTTGAGTATACTTGCAAACCTTCCTGATTTAGGCGGAAGATTCACACATTTGTAAGCTTTACATAAACCAATGTTGCCTTTTGTCAGCGTAAAGCTTCCTCTACCCATAGTGCTTTAAAAGAAAACATGGTAATATTTTAAATATTAAAACTCCTCCTCAGGGGTAGTAAGCGCTAAATAAATGCTATTTATTTTGTGAAAATACTGGGAAAGATCAACACATTTGACATTCTTACAGTGCATGCATATCTCCTAAACAGAGCCTGAACAAAGTGAAAAGCTGCCTCTCTTAAGTATGTGTGAAGTGCTAACAAGATGTGAGTCTTTGATCCCCTCTGCTGCCTTAGCTTCTAAGTGTGAGGCTCCTGACTGCTGCCAGCCAGGGAGACTCAAACAAAAGGAGGCCTGATCACCCCTCAAATTCGGCCTTTGTTCTGGGCCCAGCAGGAGTCAGAAATAAGAGATCCCCATCCCCGTCTGCACGTTGTTGTGGATCAAAAGCAGATAACAACGTGCAGGCGCTGCTGAACGTGTCCCGGTGTTTGGAAATTACACAGGGACAAATTCAGCACCTTTTTCAGTGGGGCCCAACTTTTTGGCAGGGTGGACGGCGTCCACCCTGTGAAAAAAGTGGGTGGACCCTGTCCACCCGCGTGTACCCCTGACTTGTGCTATGTCATAAAGTAAGCAACTCCTATTGGTTGTGGGGTTCTATGGTAATGAGCACAAGCAGGAATGTTTGTCTGCTATCGGGCAGGGCCTCTTCTTTATCACTTCTTTTTCTAAAGTCGTTGAAGTTTGAAAAGCAATTAAACAGATTTGCAAAATGTTTGACTCTACAACGTCGTGCACCCCAATGTAATTTCCCCTCAAATTATTACAGTACTCCTTTACTTTGCAGGTAGGTTATGTAAATCACGTACATACATACAATAAAATACTAAAAATCATATTTTATATTCATTTTGAGTCTTTTTTAAAAAAAATTGATAAGTGATAACTTCACTGCCATTAACAAAATGACACAGGAGGTTTTTCAATTTTGAATACCCTGAAACAGGCTAACATTTCAAAAGAAGAAAGAAGTAGATAGGTAAAAAATAGGAGGACATTTTCCCCATTGACTAACGTTGAAACAGAGGCAATTTTAGGCATGAGACAGCTAAAATAAACCTGTTTTTGGCTTAAAAAATCGGGACTGAATCAGGTCTATTGGCATGTATTTCCTGTGTTCTATCTGTCACTTGTAGTACATGGGGGTGTGGCTAAATCTAACACAGTGCATTACTCATGTATAATACAATAACTTTCAAGTGGGAGATACAATGGGGATCTAGAACAGTGTACTTATTTTACTGGCATGCACTGGCAATGCAAGTAGGTATGGCTTTAATGTGCAGCATCATGCACGCACACAAGCACACCGCACACCCAGTGTTCAAGCAGGCACATCCCTTCCCATGTGCTTAAGCAGGCAGGCATACATCTCTCCCTGCGCTCACATGGTCAGCTCCTTCCACAGGCACGTGACTCAGCCTGCATTCACACAAGCACATTCATGTGAGTGCTGCCTAACCTGCACTCACATGAGCAAGGCACTCACTCTGTACACTCACAAGTACTGCTGTCTACCTACATTTGTACAGGCACATCATTCACCCTGCCCTCACACAAGCACACAGTTTAACCTGCACTCCATGAACACCGGTCAAACTGAACTCTATACTCACTGCTCACCCTACACTCCCACGGGCATGCAGATCCCACCGCTCACTATGAACTCACACAGGCATTGCATTCTGTATACAATGCTCATCCTATGCTCTTACACACTGCTCACCCTACACATTGCAACACACCACTTTTACCTAGCAATTTATACACAACACACATCTTGCAGTCTATAAACAGACTGCTCACCATGGACTCTGTATACACTGCTGAGCAGCACTTTAAACACACAGCTCACACACTGCACTTTACACATACCACTCACCCTGGCTCACAGAGGCACACTGCTCACCCTCCACTTACACAGGCAGAAGGCTCACCTTGCACTCTGTATGCACTGTTAACCTTGCAATCTGCATACACCACTCACCCTTCACTCTGTAAACACTGCTTGCCTTGCACTCCTTGGACACCACTAACCCTGCATTCTGTACACACTGCTTACCCAGTATTCTGTACACACTGCTCACCCTGCACTCTGTACACATCAGTCACTCTGCAGTCAGTACACATTACTCACCCTGCACTCGGTACACACTACTCATCCTACACCCTGTACAGACTGCTCACCTTACAGTTTGTGCACACTGCTCACCCTGTTGCTACAGATCCACAGCACTCACCCTGCATTTTCAGAGGCACACCTCTCACCTGACACTACTGAGACATACTGATCCTTCAGTGAACTCACAGATACAAATGTCAGCCTACAATTATAAAGGTACACTGCTCACCCTGAACTGACTGAGACACAGGCACGCAACACCCATTGGACTCAAAGGGCTTCAGCCCCCCCGTCGTGTGTCGCAGCCCGGGATGAGACAGCTTCCCGGGCACACAGCCGCACCCGAGCACTTCACAGGTCTTTAAAAGACCATTTGATTGTTAATGAGGCCTTGCTGTTGTTTCACCCCTTCTAAGAGCCCCTGCAGCTCCACTCTGCCTATTGCTCACCCCTTTTAAGAGCCTCTGCAGCTCCACTCTGCCTATTGCTTAAAGATTCAGCCCCCCCCGAAATTTTTTCTTAGCCCCCCCCCGAAATTTGGCTCTAGTTTCGCCTCTGCCGAGACACAATACTCACCCTGCACTCTGTACAGAGCACATAAATTGCACACTTTACACCGTGCTCTCTGCACTCAGTTCACACTGCTCACAATGTACTCTGTACACACCTGTCCCCCTGCACTCTGTACACAGCTAACCTTTCACTCGGTACACAGCCCTCACATTCTGTACACACTGAACATCATGCAGCACTATGCTCACACTGCCCACTTAGGAAAGAACCACAGGAGTATAACCCATAAACCAAGCTGAGATCTGGGTAGGTACAGTATAAATACAACAATATCTCAGCCGGATTCATTAAGACTGATTATATTTGTATGTACAAGACATTACAATAAAGGAACAAAGGGCGAGAGACTTCAAAATATTTGTTAAATGTGCTCTTGGGCATCATATATTTTTAGAAGACCAAAAAAATACACAACAGTTCTAACAGCACTGTTAGGCATGAATGCGAAGGCAACCCAAAAGAGAAGTGCACATCTTGCTCGTGACAGGAAGTGACGGCGCAAGTGACAACGTGAAAAAACTCACTACAGCGCAAGGAAACCGTAATGTACAATATATACAGGATAAAAAGGTTCACACAGTAATTGTTTCAGATAAATAGATTGTCATTTTCAATATTTTGGAGAACCAAAGTTCGAGGTGCGCATGAGGTGTTTTGGCTGGTGGGCGAGGGTCGACGGCGTTTCGATCCTGTTAAGTTAGGATCATCATCAGGACCGGGTGGCCTATTTGATGAGTGCTGAGACACGTAAGGATCAGTGCTAGTGTAAGAAGGGGCTCGCTGTAGTAATGTAGTAATCAAATCGACTAGGCAGGGCGTCAGTAACGATCGTCCGGGCAATTTCTGCCAGAAGCGGAAAACAGGGGGAAAAAGAAGGAGCAAGTTGCAGGGACGAGGCCCTGATCAGCTGTTCCAGGGTTCGGGGGGATACCTTGAAGTGAAGTAGTAATTTCGATCTCCGAATAAATCCAACGATTGTGAATCACCGGGTCGCCACGAGCGTGTGCGAGATACAGCTGGTGTGCTGTATCTCGCACACGCTCGTGGCGACCCGGTGATTCACAATCCTTGGATTTATTCGGAGATCGAAATTACTATTCGTCTGTGTGAGTGAAGCAATTCACTCACACTGCAGGCACACCTCTCACCTTGCAATTACAAAGGTGCACTGCTCACCCTTCACTCACATGGGCACACCACTCACTTTGCACTAACACAACCACACTGCTTGCCCTCCACTCAAACAGGTACACTGCTCAGTATAGCTAACCCTATTAGTTTTGTGTACATGGCTCACCTGAGCTCTGTACACCTGGCTCACCCATCATTCTAAGCACCTGGCTCACCCTGAAGCCCGTAAAAACAACTCACCCTGCACTCTGTATACATTACTCTTTCTTCACATTTATTTAAATACTTTCTTGTTGGCATTATCACAATGTGCATTTATAGTACATTTGGTAGAGATGTTCATTAAGGGTTACAAATCTACTCACCCCACACATATGTAAACATGCCCTTTGCTCTGTACTAAAGACACAATATTCACCCTGCATTTACTCCAGCACATCAGCCACCCTGCAATCACGAAGTCATGGAGCTCACCTTGCACTCACATGGGAATATGTTTCAGTTTGCACGCCCCCAGGTGCAACTGCCAGTCAATAATTATACAGGCACACCACTCAACCTGCACCTACACAGGCACACTTCTCAAACTCCACTCTATACACACATTTCACACTGCACTCTGCATACACCACAAACTCTGAACTCCATACACACTGCTCACCCTGTACTCTGGACATACTGCTCACTCTGCATCCTATACACAGGGAAGAGTTGTGGCACAGCGGCCAGGGAGGCTGACTCCAGAACCCACAGGCTCATGGTTTGATGCCCGGTGCCATTGGCAGATCAGCCCAGCACCATTTGACTCTGGGCAATAACTTGCTTAATCTTCCAGACGGCCCCCAGCGCCTTGACGCCCTGGGTAATTGTTCGAGCTTTACAAATACTGGACAATTTAAAAAAGTTAACACTGCATTATATGTAAACCACTCACTCTAAACTCACACAGTCACTCTGCAATCTCATGGGCACACAAGCACACTGCACACTGTGCACTCTCAACACACCATTCATTCTGGGCTCTGTACACTCCGCTCACCCTGCACTTGATACATACTGCTAACTCTGCAACCAGGCACACCGCTCATGTTACAGTTTGTACTCACTGCAAATCCTCAGTCTGTACCCTGTACACATCACTAACTCTGCACTCTGTTCACAACACTCACCCTTCACTTTGTACACACTAACCCTCCATTATATACACACTGATCACCATAGATCATGTACACACTATTCACCGTGCATTCTCTACACATTGGTCACCGAACACTCTGCAAACTTTGTTGAATTTGTAACTTATACACACACTTTAGCCTGGATTCACAAGGACACATCACTCACCCTGTATTCTCAGAGGTACACCTCTAATATTACATTCAAAGAGGCACACTATTTGCTCTACACAATCACAGGTAGAACTGTGAGCCTACAATTATACAGGTACACTATTCACCCTGACCAGGTGAAGGAATAGCGCTCACCATGCATTCATATGGGCATGCACTCACAGTACATTCAGTCAGGAATATCACTCTTTCTCTCTAATTACAGGTACATCTGTCACACTATAATAACACAGGTCAGCACACACTTACACAGGCACACTGTTCAATCTAAGATCTGTACACACCACTGACAATACACTTTCTACACACAACAACCTCTGCACCTACCACTCACCACTCACATACACTGCTCATCTTGCACCATACACGCCTCTCACCCTGTGCTCACAGAGGCACACTATTCACTCTGCATTCTCAGAGGCTCAATTCTTTCCCTGCACTCAAAGAGGCCCCTGCTCACCATGTACACCCACAGAAACATCAGCCAGTCTATAATTATAGAGACACATTGCTCACCCTGAACTGACACAATCACACTGATCACTCTTCACTTTGTCCACACACCCTCACACATCACTCTACAGACCATATTGCCTGCACTTTTGCACACTAGTCATTTTGCAATCTGTACATACTGCTCACCCTTCACTCTATACATACCAGTAAATATGCACTCTATACAAACCACTAAACATGCACTCTGTACATATCACTTACCCTGCACTCTGCATGCACTGACCTCCCTGCACTCTGTACACACTACTCACACACTACTCACCTTGCACTCTGTACACACTACTCACCTTGCACTCATACAGGCAGACATCTCATCACTAGATACGTGACATCACTCTTACTGTCAAACACAGTTAACATAAAGGACCCTAGAGATTGTTTTACCCGTACTGGTACAAGGTGACCCCCTCCATACTATAGTAGATGCCATTCAGTCCACCCTGCTGAGGCTACCCTCACCTGCATCCTGTAACCCAGGAAAATCCTGACATTGGCTGCAGCTCTGGACACTGATGGCAGGGATCCCTGTGATCCTGCCCTCCTTGGTAGTAGCAACAAACCCCACTTCCACAATACATCCCTTATTTTTGAGTGACTGTCCATTGCTCCATCCCCTTCTCTGTCTGGCTGAAACTATAGTACCAATTTGTCACTCAGTTAACTTATGCCTACCGGTGCTTCGACAATTTGCCCATCACCAGTGAGGGGCTGTCGACTGCTTATTGATCCCGGGACTGCATAGTAGGCCTCAGTGAAACATACACAATTGCCTTTGTGGAAATTATGTGTAATTTCCCAAAACCGACTCCCTGTTATATGAAATGCTGCATTTTTGTTGCTATTTCTTTTAGCTCAAAATGCAATCTTGCATCCATTTTGGACCAAAGACTGAATTCTGTGTTAAAAGAATTGCAAAATTGCACAAAATGAACAGCAACCCATAACGTTCAGTTTCCTTGTGTTGTTTTGGTGTTACCAATAGGATTTTTAATTGAATGAAATCCCAGTTATACTACATGGCATAATGTCATAATCGCTGGCATTTTTAGCAACAATCATAACACAAAATGATGGAACTTACATGAGATTATGCTTATGTAAATGTAATTTTACCCGGTTCTACTGCACATCCATAGACAAAGGGAAGAATAGAGAATCTAACCATGGTGGGTGATCTTGGAGCCTCCCTGCACACAACACGTTTGGGGGCTCGGTCAGTTTGGGATGTTCTAGTGCCCAGCCTGTGGCAGGATGCCCCTTGTCCTCAATTCTGTAGTCCCTTGTATGAGGCAGAGAGCATCACACAGACCAAGGCAATTGACTCCTTCTTCTGCATGGAGGAAAGCTTGGTGTTCTTTTTTTTTTTTTTTTTTATTGTTTCCAAGGCGGATTCACAAATATATACATACATGAATTAATGTAACAAAGTGCGGCATAAAAATAGAGAAAAAGAGCATAGAAATAAAAAAAAAAAAATCACATATACTACAATATACCCATATCGTCAGACAAAAAATTCATAAGGGCTCCCCAGATTAGAATACCTAAACGTTTCTTCCTGATCCCTTTTAGGGCATATAAATGCATTTCAGTTTCATACATACGATACAGCTTAGCTCTCCAAAATTCAAACGTAGGAGCCTCAGGTGATAACCACTCTGTTGCAATACATAACCGAGCAACAGTCATTGCAAGAAAAAGAAAATACGAGTGTTCTTTTAAGACCTGATGGCTATATACACTTTGACATCTTCCTAATATCATCAGTGATGGAGAGATCTTTACCGGACAACCAAGTACCAATGAAATACATTTTTCAATCTCAGCAATAAAATGCATCAGTTTTGTACACTTATAGAAGATATGTACCATGTCTGCCTCTTGTTCTCCACACCGAAAACATTTACCATCATATTTTTCGCCCCAAGTCGCCATACGTTTAGGAGTATAGTATAACCTAATAATAGTTTTATAGACTTGGGCTTTTAAATTGGCTGCCAAACAAATTTTCTTAGCAAGACATAGCGATTCCCCTATATCAATTTGAGGGTCTGCCAATTGTATAGTCCAGTACTGGTTGTATTTTTGCATGTCGTCATTTTTATAATCATTTAAGATCGCGTATAATGGACCAATCCTTTTCTGGAGCCGAATTCCCTCAATTAAGTCATTAGGAAGTGCCGCAATATGATTTTTTAAACAAAAATCCCGGACTTGGAGATATTTAAAAAAGAACGCGGGTGAAAGCCGAAATTTATCTGATAATTCTGCATATGTTACGAATATAGCATTTTTATGATATAAATCCCCAATTCTTGAAATCCCTTTTTTAAGCCATATCTTAGCGATATCGTCCCAAAACACCGAGGGGAGTAGTTTATAGGCTTCAAAAGGAGTATAATATGTAATTTTACCGAGTTTCATTATTCTCTTAACATTTCTCCACACTTTAAATGCTGAGGCAAGAGTCTTGAATCGTGTATGTTTGTAATAATTGCCCTCTAGTTCTTTTAATAGACATCCTTTTGCTTGTGCTCCTAAAAGTAAAAAGAAAATAGATGGGCTATCCGCCTCATTCTTTGACGATTCCCCTGTCAATATATATCCCATTTTTTGTAAAAAGCAAATATAATAATAAAAAAGAAAATCAGGTATACCGCGTCCTCCTCTTTCTTCCGGCAATGTAAGCCATTTCATGGATCTACGCGGTTTACCGGGGGCCCAAACAAACTTCCCACAGATATTTTGTAAATACTGTATATGTTTAAGTGGAAATTCCAAGGGTATACTGCGAAATAGATATAGTATTTTAGCTAAAATATTCATCTTAATTATATTCCCCCTTCCAATGATGGATAATTGAAGTCTGCTCCATTTATCTAATGACTTTTTAATCTGGGCTATGCTCACTTCCCAATTTCTCTCGACAATCTCTTGCATTTGGATTTTAATTAGAATACCCAAATAGGTTACTTCATTAGTAACCCGACAATCATTAAATTGTATATTCTTTGTACAAAGAATTTGGGTTTTTTCCGCGTTCAATTTGTATCCTGACATACTTCCATAATCTTTGGCCAATGATTCAATCTCCACTATTGCCTCCCTGGGATCAGTAGTTACTATGGCTATATCATCCGCATATGCGAATACAGTAAATAGAGTATCAGCAACTGGAAAGGGTTTGATACATAAAGAATTCTGTAGGCTTATGATGAAGGGATGGATATATAAGGCAAACAATAAAGGGGAGCAAGGACACCCTTGCCTTGTTCCTCTAGTAATTTTAATTTCCTCTGACTTTAAGCCCATTGCTGAGATTCTGGCAATTGGTGCACTATATAATACCTGAATTGCCTTTAAAAAAGCACTTCCAAAACCAATCCGTTTCATCACCTCCCACAGATAAACCCATTCCACACGATCAAAAGCTTTCTCAGCATCTAAAAGAATCAGAGCTAAATCCTTTTTTTTCACGTCAGCATAGTCAAATAAAGTAATAACTTTATTGATATGAGAGACCGTTCCTCTTTTAGGTATAAAGCCATGCTGATTTATAGTAACTAATGATGATATAACCTTAGACATACGATTGGCCAACATTTTAGAGTATAATTTGCTGTCACAATTAAGTAAAGATATTGGACGATATGATCCTGGTAATTCAGGCGGTTTCCCTTTTTTACTAAAAACAATAATAGAAGCGTCGTTCCAGGTAGCGGGTGCTGTTCCCTTTTGTGCCATCCTAAATGTTGATAACAATACATTCTTCAGTGGTTCAAAAAAGCATTTATAAACCTCCCCCGGAATAAAGTCAGGGCCGGCAGCCTTCCCATTAGGTATTTGACTAACAGCCTCCACTAATTCCTCCATAGTAAAGGGGCTATCTAAAATATCAGCTTCAATGTTATTTAGTTGTTTTAACACTGCACAATCAGGGATCTGAGCCATGGTAGAATTTGATTGCTGAGTATACAGTTCCGAATAAAATTGATTAAATACTTGTAGAATCTCCGAGGGGGCTTCCCGAACCACCCCATCTTGATCCTGAATTCTTGAAATCACCCGAGAGGTGGACTTCATTTTTAATCTCAAAGCTAGAGAGCGGCCGATAGCTTCCCCATATTCATAGATGTGTCTTCTATTAGTTAAATATTTACGCGCTATCTCTTCGGCCCATACTCCTGTGATAGTAGCCTTACATTGTGCAATTGTCTCTTCCATAAGCAATATCTGATTTATGTTAACTTTTTTTGTCAAAGCTGTAGCCAAACCCACTTCCGCTGCCTCTAATCGCTGATAATACCCTCTCATTTGCCCTCGTATTTTATGTTGATTATATAGTCCAAATTTCGTCGTTTCTCCTCTCAAACAGGCCTTAAATGTATCCCAGACTATCAAAATATTCGCCGATCCTAGATTAATCCTAAAAAATTCTGTCATCCATTCAATTATGTGGTTTCTAAATTGTATATCCAGACAAAGCTTCCTATCAAATGAGAAGTTTTTGACGGTGTTCATCTCAGCCAAAATCGAGCAATCAATCATGAGAGGAGAGTGATCTGAAGTAACTCTGGGATAAATCTGTATCTTTGTGACTGTGTGAATACTAGAGGATATAAAAAAATAGTCTAATCTAACTAATTTCTTGTGAGGTGCGGAGTAATAAGAATATCCAGGAAGAGAAGGGTATTTTTTGCTCCAGATATCCACTAGGCCATGATCCTTAACTAAGTTATATAAAGCTTTAAAAACTCGTGGTTTGCGTCCCTGATAATGAACTAAGCCTTTCATTAGTTCCGTGGTGCTTAAGTTTATATTCAAATCTCCGCATAAAATTAGCGGCTCTCCCCAATTAGCTAACTCTAAATTTAAGAACTCAAGGACTTCAGCCTCATCCATATTAGAACCATAAATGGAACATATAGTAAAAATCTTACCCCGCACTATAAACTCTGCAATCACCCATCTACCCCATTTGTCAGCTAATTTACGCCTAACTGTGCAATATCCTGGTCTCGATAAAATCATAACCCCTCTAGTATTATTAGTTTGTTGGGAGGCTACATTCAGCGTGTAGCCAAGATCTGCTATCAAAAGCCTATTATCCCAAGAAAGATGTGTTTCCTGTAAGCAAAGGATATCAGGTTTAATGAATCGAACTTCTGCGGCTATTTGCCTTCTTTTATTGCTAGAGTTAAGCCCAGATACATTAAAAGAGCAGATTTTTATACTACGAGACATTAAGGATTCTTCTTAGTGTCCACAGTACAGTATCGTTCCGCTCAAACAGGGGATTAAACAAACATAAGCTCTTCATACATATAAATCTTTCCAAAGTATCCGCAACTAAACTTTCATTTGAAACCGCCAAGGACTTTTTCCCCCTTATGCCCCAACCTCCCCCACCACCATCACCATCCCAAACCCCCCCCCCCTCCACGCCTCCCCAACCCCGGTGACCCCTGCCCCCCCCCCTTAAACGAGGCTAAAGGACCCAGTCCTAAGGATGGGAGTGAGTGTCAGCCCCTCTGTGGTCCCCACAGCTCTACCTGCCTATTGTGAAGAAAAAAGAAAAATCAACTCTGGGGGAACTGCCCCCTTCCTTCTATGCCCCCCCGCAATCTTGCCTAATCTGATCTAATCTTACCCGCCTTTCTTGGCAAGTACTAAACCACCCAAAACGATGCTAAACATACTAGCCATCACAAAAATACATATCTAAAGCATCAAGCACACCACCATAGATCTGGTAAATCCAATACATTCGCCAGTTATAATCAGAATATAGCTGTATATTTTAAGGGTTCTTCAAAGAATGTAAATATTCCTTTGCTAAAGCGACGTTGGTGAAAAATCTTGAACTCTCTTTGTAAGTCACTTTAAGTTTTGCGGGATTCATAATGTAAGCCTGCGCACCCTGCTTTTGAAATAAATCCACCAGTTGGCGCAGTTGCCAGCGAATATCCATGGTGTACTTCGAATAGTCAGGTACCGCAAAAAAAGTGTAACCGTCAGCCATAGATTTACTATTCAAACGGGTTTGTAAGTAGATATCTTCTCTTGCTCGAAAGCTGTTAAAGGCAACAAGGATCGGCCTCGGTCGAGACTGAACATTAAAAGGGAATCGGTGGGCCCTTTCAATTTCTCTATCCCAATTGAAAGCTTGGTGTTCTTTTGCAACTGCACAGACACGCTGGTGGTCTCTCCCGATTACCCTTTGCAGGAATGGAGAATCCATGAAGACACAGCACATGTGAAGGTGGTACATAGGCACTATAAAAGACTTGAAGGGCATACCCTCTACATCACATATGGGAGGCCTTGCCTGAGTCTTCCTCCATCAAGGTACTTTCCACCTCCTCACAGTGATAGGTATCAATGCAGGCAGAGATCAGTCTTTCAGCCAGGACATCTGGTGAATGAAAACAAAAGGAAGAGCACAGGGTATAAGCACAAGATAATTGGAACAGGTGGCTTAAGGCCCTGGTAACCTATGTGACCATCTGATTGGTCACAGGTACACAGCTATCATATCGAGAGCTTGTGGACACTAGCATGATTGACGCCCCAGTGATTTTGTACAGCTCCCCATTCCAAAATGGAGCATTTTCAAATTCATCAGCTAAGGTGGCATTCAGGTGTAGCACAATGATGCCTTGTTGAGCCAGTGATACTTCAGCTTGCGCGCGCAGCTTGGTAAACAAACAACTATCTAAGCAAGTAGAGTTATAATTTCATAAAGCATTTCTCTTTTAATGCTGTCATCACATATTAACTAGGCCTTAGTGAAATGTAAATTATGTGAGCATGATTCTCCTTATATTTGGAATTTTAGATTATGCTTGGTACACAAAATTCACAAAAATTATGTTGTTTTGCCATGTGCATAATTATGCTGCTGTTCGCTGAAAAAGTATCGCTGTGTAGAGTGGGAACAATGGAAACGACCAAAACCTGAGTGGCTGTTGTTTGCAGCACTTGTTTTTTTTTTTTGCACTATTTTTTCTATGTTTTTGCATGAAATACATTTTCACATCAAGGATTGACACAAGTAGCATGTTGGACCTGACCCTCTCTTCTGGGTCATCCCCAAACCTTTTGCTTTTTTCCCTCCACTTTTTGCTGATTTATTTTTGTTGGTCTTAGGACTCTGTGTACTTTCCTACTGCTAACCAGTGCTAAAGTGTGTGTTCTCTCTCCCTAGAACATCGCTTGATTGGCTTACACCTGTTTGGAATATTACACTTAGTTGAAAGTCCCTTGTAGATTGATATGCAATATCCTCAGGGACTGTAAATTAAATGCCACCAGTGGGCCTGCAGCACTTATTGTGCTACTCACACAAGTAACCCTTTAAAACATGTCCCAGGCCTGCCATTGCAGCCTGAATGCATTGTTAAACTGCCATGTCGACTTGGCATTAAAACGCCTGGGTCAAGCCTTAAACTCCTCTTTAATTAGATATGTCACCTCTGCGGTAGGATCAGGTAACCAATAGGACATAATGCCATGTAATTAAGAGGTTGGACATGCACTTTTAAGTTTGACATGTCCTGGTAGTGAAAAACTCCTAAATTTGTTTTTCAGTGCCATGAAGCGTTACCATCCCATTGAATAACATTGGGAATTCCTTATTACATTTGGAACACTGGGATTTCCAATTAGGAGCTGGTAGCTATTTCATGTTTGGTGTCTTTCGAATTGAGATGAAAAGCCCTATTTAGGGTTGTGTGATGGGACAATGCCTGCAATTATGCACACATGCTGGATCCACATGGTCTGAACCATGCAAGTCTTAACCAAGCATTTTCCTTTACCTTGCATGCCTATACAGTGTAATATGTGTTGTTAAGCCATGTGTGGCAAAGGCATATGCATGGTTAAGACTTTTCAGGTAAGTGTAAGTATCCCGATCACTGCCCCCCTCTCTGAGCCCTATAATGGCCCCCAATGCCCTGCCTTGAGATCTAAAACCAACCCCTTCCCCAACACTAAAATCCTCCCTGCTCCCCAAGCCCAAAAAAGTACCCTGATCCCCCCAAAGCTCCAAAAACTACCCCAACCCTAAAAATCTTCTCTGACCCCACCTTAAGCCCTAAAAATGACCCAAACCCTGACTGAGCCCCAAAAACCATCCCGACCGCTCGCCGTGAAAACAATCCCGACCCCCCAGCCCTGAAAACTACCCCAACCCTTAAAAACTACCCTATCCCGAAAACCCAACCTCAGCTCCACTTTCCTCGCTGTGTCCTCTCCCAGTCCTTCCTGCTTCGGCCCATTCCAGCAGCTAGACTGCACACTGCCTTAACCACATGTATGCGTGGTTATGGCAAGAGTGGTAGCGCTTGTGCTGTTGGGACACGCTTGGCTCTGCCCATGTTGTTCCATCCTTTCCCCCCTATTTAGTGGTGAATCAGGGTTTTGATCACAATTTTAAAAATGCATCTTTTAGGAAGTTGGTATTTTTCTGCCCTAAGACCTGCTGTGCCTATAGCCTCGCCTGGGTCACATGACTGGGTGTAACTGATGGCTAGACTTTGTGAATTCCTCCCAGACTGCTACACAATAAAGGTGTTGAATTTGCCTGAGTGGGCAATCTGCTGGCAGGATGGGGGCGGAGCTGAGCGCATCCAAACTTACATCTGAAAAGCCTGTGCGCTGCTTTCACACAAAGGGCCGAATGATCCTGCATTTTCACTTCAGCCAGCTTGGAGCCAGTGTAGGGGAGGCAGGGAATTCCATGCATTTTGAAGCCACAGTCTAGAAGCTTCCCCCACCTTCCTGATCCAGAGTACCAGTTTTGAAAAGAAGGACTGCCGCCCTGCTTTGTTGGCCTGCTGCCTACTGCACTCTTACTTGGGGAAAAAGAACCGGACCTGCAACTTCATCTTGAATCCAGGATCCCAGAGTGACTCAAAGGGCTAGTTTGGTGGCCTCCCGATCTGAGCCTCAGGGACATAAAAGGCCCCCAGCAGCTCATAGACCCAGCTGCATCAAGTTCTTGACCCCAAGTGATGCCTCTCAGGTCCTGGACCCATGGTGTTGGTCACAGGATCTTGAAATTAAGCTTTTGGTCCCTTTGCAACAGTGAATGGGCCAATTTACACCACCGAAATTCAGTGCAAACCACCACCAGCCCACCTTTTCGCACAGCAACCATCAATTGCCTGCAGACAACTGCCACCATGAAGCTCCAGCCCATCCAAACGTGATGCCCACCCTGCTCCTCCTGCCACAATGACAACCACTCGCAACGCTCTTCTTGCTCCTTGTGACCCTCTTCAACATGAACGAGACCCTTGGCACAAAACATGAGAAGGTAAAACTTCAGTGGAGCTAATTTGTGATTGTGTTCAACCTTTGCTCCATCGCTGTTGACCAAAACGTTTTACTTTGACCCTGTCCAGTGCAACCAGTTAGCCGTGGTTGGCAGTTTATGCTTTTAGGTGCTATTTTTCACTTTGTTCTTTGAAAATTGATAACTCCAGCTATACTGATTGGATGTTTGTCATTTTGGTCTTGTTTCATTTATTAAAAATCAGATCTAACTAGGTGTGGGGTATTTTTATGTGGTGTTCTAAGTGTTTCAACTGCTAAGCTACCAGGGGATTGAGCACAACTTAATTTGTGGTTTGTTTTTGCCTCACCCTGACTAAGAATGTGGTTCCTACTCACCCCAGTCAACCAGTGACCCAGTTTCTGACAGGGCAGATTTCATACTAAAATATATAAGCGCTACATGACAGATTTGCATTTCACTTAATTATGTGAAATTTTGCATAATTTTCCTGAAATTTCATATAATTACAGAAAGCAATTTACGCAAATTTTACACATCTTAGTTTTAACTTGGCAGCCATATTAGGTGGTAGGAAACCCTCCAGTAGTCAATAGGAGTGTTTTTCAAACACTGTTTTGCTGGAAGTACACACTTTCTGTCCAATCAAATACTGTAATCAAAGTAACAACATATCAGGCGAGCAAAAGTCCCATTCTCAGTAGTGCTTCTTAAATCTGTGTTTCTGTTAATAACATAAGGACTGCAAGCAGCTCTGCTGTCAAGCCGAACCTAATATGGGAGCATCCTGGCACTTCGCAACATCAGTCTATCATTTAACAGGGAGAGTACAAGCAATTAATACTAGAGAGCGGTACAATGGGATTGTGAGCATTTGAGCTTCAAACTGTTCATTTTAGGCACTCATTGATTCTTCCAGTCATGGCATCCTGAAGAAGTTGCTAGTGTGACACTGTCACAGTCGAATGCAATAATTTGTGTTTTTTCTTTTTTAGGTTCACACCTTGAATAGACTATTTTATTAGTGTGAATAAATACACTTGGGTACATATTTATGATCCCCTTGCACCGCCGGGGCATCACTTTTTGTGATGCTCTGGAGGCACAAAGAACAAAGTCATATTTATGTGGTCACGAAAAACCACTTTGTGCGGCTTTGAATGGCCTCATAGATATGGAGTGAGGCAATGCAGTGCAAATCGCTGGGTTGTGTTACTCTGCACTTAGGAAGTATTCCATGGGTGTTGCGGTGGGTGTTCCAATGCAACACCCATGGATTTTGACGCTTACAAAACCATGTAAACCTGGGGATGTGCCAAAACCTTATCGCCTTCCCAGGGAAGGCACAGCAAGGAGAAAAAGCCTCCCAGGATTGTTTTTGTGCAAGAAGGCGCGCCTTTCTGCACAAAAACAAACCTGCCGACAACACAGGCACCATTGCACCATGATGCAAGGGTGCCTGCATTGACACTACGCTGCGGAAACGGGGCCAGCAGATGGGGAAAGGACAGGAATGCACGGTATTGGATAAATATTGTCAATTTCTGCCCCTTCACTCTGACATAGGGCAGCACAGCAAGATGCCTTGCTGCACTGCCCTACACCCAACCCCCATAAATTAGGTCCTTGGTAAGGCTCAGTTTCACACAAAGACTAGAAGTTTCAAACAGTTTCTAACCTCAAGTGCAGACAGCAGCCATACATCAATTTGGCTCTATCCTAGGTCCTGGCTTTTTTTGTATTCTAACAAAATCTTGTAAAATCCCGAATACATGGTTTTGTGTGTTTTGAAAAAAAAAATTTTTTCCACTAAGACATATTTAGGATAATTGTCACTCATTGAAGTACATTTTAAAGTGCATGTTTGCTGTAGCTGCACGACTGCACTAACATTACTTGTAGCATGACTTTAGATGTAATGAAAAATATAAGGTTTCTCGCTTGACTTTTGTACTTTGATATCTCACAAGCAATTTTTTTCTGCAGATGAAAGCCCTAGTATATTTCACGTAATTCACATCATTTTTATGAAACGTACATGTATTTTGCATAAAAAATGTTCTTTTTTCACATCTCGATTTTACCCCATCTTTCCAGAATAATCAGCAGGTGTGGTTGTCTTGTATACCTCCATATTTCTTTTTGGCCTAGACAGCATGTGCTTATCACATTTTATATTAATTCCATTCACCATATAATAAGGTTCAATTTTCTCATATAAATCTGAAGTTTTTACTTATCTTCTTTCATTTATCAGATCTATGTTTATGAATAGGAAATCTCGTAAACCTTTTCCAAACTTCAGCGTCCTCCAGTTTTCATAACTAGCACAATCACTGGACTAGGAGCTTCCTCGTTGACATTAACATACTGCAACCTGCGAAAAAGACCGGTTTCTCTTGAGGTGTTCACAGCCTCAAAAAGCATTTAAATTGCAATAGGAATAGCAATTATGCTAGGCCTTTTGCATTGCATTGCAAACGCGAGTGCGGCGGGGTGTGGGATCGAGAAGGCACGGACAGCAGGAGTGCGGAGAAGGGGGTCGAGAAAGCACGGACAGCAGGAGTGGGGGAGTGCAATAAGGAACAGCAGGAGTGGGGGAAAAATAGTGCTCACAATCTCAATCAATCAATCAAATAAACTTTATTCGGTTTTTGTTTGGAAAACCATAAAAGTTACACACATACAAGTACATAAAAACAGTTACATATTAAAACATGATTTAAGAAATTGTCCTGTACCGCAAGATAAATCAGCAAAATTAATAAACATGCCTAAATAAACAGACTTTACACATCCATACAGGTCATAGATTTCACCGAAGCTTTTAAAAGCCCTACTATAAAAAAGATGCAATCCTCTTTCAACAGTTGAAGATACTCAAGGGCCGGTCGAACCTGTCTAAAATTCATCTTTTTTAAAATAGGAACCAGAAAAGGCCTATGGGGAATTTCATACAGTTTGCATAAAAACAAGAAGTGCAGCAAATCCTGCGGAGACTGTCTGTCACAGCCGCAGGGAGCTAGCACTTGACCTCTGCTAAAACCCTTAGGTCTGGCTAACAAAAGGTGGAAGAGGTTCATCGAAACCTGGTTAACAAAAACCTCTCATGTGTTGACAGAGTTACCCCATAAGGTAAGGTTCCGTCAACAGAGTTGTTTTGAGCATTAGATACATCCGAACACTAGGTTTTAGTACCTCCTCAGCTTCCTTGTCCACTTTTCTTCGAGTCAGAAAGGCTATCTTAGTTAATTGCAAATCCTTCTTGACGATAACATCGGGTTTGGAAAATAGATCACCCCGCCCTATCCCTTCAAAACTTCTTTTGATATACTTAAGCCAGGGGATAAGGGCCGAATTATTAAGGGACATACACTCTCTTAAAATCAGATGGTTGAGAGTTAGATCTTTATTCAGCAAACAAATTAGCCAGAAAATCAGGGGTCGCAGAGCAAGAGCGTCACTTAGGTAAGGGACCCCCAGTTCCTCATCGACTGCTAAATTAGAGGTTCCACGTGGAACACATAGTAAGCGTTTCAAAAAATCATTCTCCACTATCTGGAGGGAATCTGTGGCTATGTATCCCCAAATTTCACTACCATAGGTGGCTATGGCCAAGCTTTTAGCTTGATACACTTGCAGCTTAGGTCCTGTTGGTTTCTTCCCTATTTTAGAGGCAAAGTTAAAAATTGCTGCGTTGACCCGAGCCAGATCAAATCTTTTCCTCAAAATTAGGGGTCCCCATTTAAGTTGGTCGTCAAAAAGAACCCCCAAGTAGGAAAATACATTCGTACGGGGGGATCTTAGCAGGGCCAACACTAAAATGAAAACTCTTTTTCGATTGTTACCCCACTTTCATGACGTAGGACTTTGAATTATTAATTGCCAGGTCCCGATCAGTCATGAATCTAGAAAATGTGGTTAAAAGGGATTGCAAACCCATTTCGGTCCTGGATATGAGGACGGCGTCGTCCGCATACAGCATACAGCAGGACGGGGATGCCAAGCCGTCCTACACAGAGGTAATCAACTCCAGATGCCCTTAATACACTATCCAGTTCATTTATATAAAGACTCCCCTCTTGATCTCAAGGTCCCTAGTGTCCTGCAAATCCTGTGAAAACCTAACATTAGCTTTAGTTGTAATGTGCAGGCCCTCGAGAAAATTAATAATACTGTTCTCCACCCCCATTGCCCTCATGGACTGCCACAGTTTATCCTTATTTACACAGTCGAACGCAGATGACAAGTCCATGAAGGCAAGATGGATAGTTCCGGGACGAGCAATAGTATATTTGCTCAGTATCATAGATAAATTAAGACACTGAGCAATGGTAGAGCGTCCCGGACGGAATCCATACTGGACATCCGACATGATCTTATGCTTCTCTGCCCAAGTTGATAATCTCTGTAAAAGAATACGTCCTACCACTTTAACCACTGAATCAATAAGCGAAATCGGTCTGTTACAGCGGGTACTATTTCTATTGCCCTTCCTGAAAAAAGGGACTATAGTGGAAGACTGGGGACAGCCATTCTTTGCCGCTGCATTAAATACTGTCTCCAGTATCGGGGCCCAGAACGGGGGGTCCGACTTAAATAAGTCTGGAGCGATACCATCGGGTCCTGGTGCTTTATTAATCAATAGTCCTGTAATACCATCCAGGATCTCACCCCTTTCAAAAAATATTACAGGGTCCTTCGTGTTGCGGCTTTCTTGGGGATTAGGCTCAAGAGGGCAATCGAACATAGATTTAAAGTAGAGTACTCACTCCTCTGTGATGTGTGAATCTAAGCCCCCCCCTCTTCCTGATTAAAAAGGGTCCGATTCACAACACTCCAGAACATTGAGCTGTTCCTGAGAGTGCTTGAGTCAATCAGCTCCCTCCAAGCTTCTTCCTTCAAGGCACCCTTCCGTTTGGCCAGGGCTGACTTATATTCCTTTCGACAAGCACATACCTCAGATTGAGTTCTTGGTTTGGATGACAGAGCTTCCCTCAACCTCTTTGCTGCTTTGGAGCAATGGGAGTCAAATCATCTGGGACCATGTGAGGCATTTCTACTAGCTGGACACTTAACATTACGCCCACTTTTCATGCTATCGACTCGTATGCACCAAGAGTCTCATTAGGGGGGGAACCCTCAGTTGTACATAATGTTAGTTCATGGGCACAGGATATTTTTACTTCATTATAAAATTTATCTGGGGACATCTGGGACCATTTTAACCTGTGCTTACCATCCGTCGGCCTCAATGCACCCCTAGTTGAAACATCCCAAATCTTTACTGTTAATGGGTCCGTCATATAAACTGTTAATGGATTATGGTCACTAAATTCACTCTTCACAATGTTAAAACCATGAAAAAAAAATTGCAAAGAGGAAGACATTAAAATGAAGTCTTAAAAGTTGGCACAGGAAACTTAGTATGCGGGTCAGTTAAATACATCAAGGCCACCATATCCATTTCATTTATCACATTGTTCAACAGTTCCCCCTGAGCATGATGTTCAAAATGAAAACCCCTCATGCGTGGGCAGCCCAACTCAGAGGTACAAGATGTTGTTGGATTACCACAGGGATGTATGTTAAAATCCTCAGAAACCAAAAGGTTATGTAAACTGGGGCCCAGAAATTGTCTTATAATCGCTCCCAAAGTAGTGATGTTACAGGCCTCATGCAGACAAGCCACCGAGTTGTAGAAGTTAACAATTCCCCACCTGGTATCCCCCCTTTTGACTGACAATGCCAAGACTCCAGTGTGTGTAGTTGGCATCACCTGAATCTGACAATCAAGACCCTTTGATCTTCGACTCACTGATGGGGTGGCCGGGACAAAAAAAGCCTTGTAACCTTCCAAAAATAGGTCACAATCCACTGTCCATGTTTCTTGGAGGCTATTTACCGTGAATTGCTTCACATATCGCACCCACAGTGGATCTTGGAGCTTATTGGCCAACCCTGCAATGTTCTAGGATAAGAAATTGTTAGGCCTTACATCTAGGGGCCTTACAGCTACCTCCACTGGGGACTGGATAAAAACAACTGGCTCCAGCTCAGGGGTTAGTCAATCACAATCCTTCAAACTAGTTAGAGCAGCAAATCTATTGCTTAACGCCAATGAGGGGTCGGTACCAAACTGCCGGTCTAATTCAGCGGGTGGTAGACCGTAGAAATAGGCTGTTGCCTAGGTGCTAGTCCATTTGACCACCCACCTCTGGGAAGTACCCTGGGAAATTTTCATTCATATCTCTATACGGAACTGGCTTTTAGAAGTAGGCCAGAGGTAAAGCCCTAATAACAGATCCCAATAAGGGGGTGAGGCCGCTATCCCTAGATAAAATACGGCCCGCATTGTAGGGTTATCAAAATTTACAATAACGCAATCACCAGAGCTCATTTTGCGAGAGCTCCCAATCCAGCTGACCCTGCGTGCCATAAGGATCTTTCTAGCCACGCGGGCACCCAGGGTAGTATTGTAGGTAAACCAATGAGTTGCTTTATTTATCAGCTACCCATAGTCTTCGTTAGCTCCTTTGGGGAGGGAGGGAACACTCCCCAAGACCACTACATATGGGGTGGATTCTGGTGGGAGGTCCATAATTGGGATACTTGTTAGCTGTATATCCCTTCCTTCTGGCCTCCTTGCCTTATGAGGCACAGAGGACCCTGCTCTTGTTGGGGACTGGTGTGAGATTGCTGGAATATCTACACTACCGGGCCTAATGCTGTTGGAACTGCTCCTATCTAGCACCTCACTATTTAGTGCAGGCCTCAAAGATGGGCCTACCCCTGCTCCTTTGCCCCCGGTGGCAGTATGGTCTTTACTAGTATTTGTGCTAAATGTCGATGTAACCAGCGGGTTGCAACTAACCAGCCCCTCTAGTTTTAATAACCTAGCTTCTACTGAACCAATTTTTGGGAAAATTGGATCCAGTAAGGTGGACATCATAGTTTCGAGCCTGCCCCAGAAATTCCCCTCCTGTGTGCTGTCAATGAACTGCCCTGACATTATCTGATTCATGGAGGTAGGGGACCCTCTTTGCAAACGTATGTGGTGGGGACAGCTAGTGATTTCCTTCCTGATGGGCCCTGAGCAGATTTATTTGATTTTGGTAATACACGACTCTTCCTTTTTATAGAGGGGGATTTGTTGATACAAGTTGACTTCAGTTTTGCTTTCTGCCCTCTACTTGTGGCTTTACATTTAACAGGGCTAGGTTCTTGCTCCATAGATGAGCAAGAAACCGAGTTTATCACTATATCTGGGGCAACAAGTGGAGACTGACTCAACCGGGATGGCGGTATATCCAGGTTGGAAACCGTCAAAGAATCAGAGATTGCGGGGGTTAGAGAGAGTCTGCCTTGCGAGGGGTGGGGCTCAAGAGATAACTTGCGTTCAGTTAGTTTTATTTTATTAATGAGGGCTGATTCTGCCCTCAATATGAAGGCATCTAAAGTTCCAGCCACACTTTTCTCTAGATTTGCCTTCCGCTTATTCATATTGACTATCTCAGAGCACGCTAAATTATTTACGCAGATCCCTAATAAAGTGCTAAACCGTTTATAAGGCAAAGTGCCTAGTGCAATATACAATGTGGAAAATACAATACAGTACTAAGACACAGATCAGTAAAATGCCAGATGTAAAAAACTCAACAAGACATTGTATTTACGCTAAAAGTGCAAAGTGCGTATATGTTGTTTAGCAGCAATAATATAAAAACATGTAGTCCATATGATAACACTAAAGTGCCACGTGCGGTACAAGGCCCTGGGACAATGGACAAAGTCTAGGCCCAAGTGGCTTATTGGGCCAAGTTCAATATAGAGGATTTAGTCACACATGGACCGTTAGGGCATAGTACGTGGGGGTTATACTGATAACAATGGAACACCGGTACTGCCAGCAGCCTCAAATGACGGTAATATCAGATAGTGAACAGTACCTGCAAGCAAACTCCAGGTGCTAAACAAGAGCCCACGTCCTCAGATGAAAGGGGGGTGGCCCTGCCTCTTCCTGGCGATAACGGTCAAGGACGGGCCTGCCCTTGGCCCAGGCTTCGCCCGGGCGCGTCCCGCGCTGCGGGAGGCTGGGGGCGTAGATATACCGCCTCCTGGCATGCTGCACAGCGTCAAAGGCAGGCGACAGGCAAAGGATGCTGGGTGTTAAAGTCCCTGTCCCTGTGCGCCATTCCCCTCACAGCTGGAGAAACCAGGTGGCTGGATTGTCGGCCGTTGCCCTCACGCTGGGTGTGCTGAGGCATCTGGAGAAAGTGTCCCCCTCTCCTGTGGTGGCACCAGGTAAATGAACTGCAGCAAGCATCCCCACAATCTCAATCAAAAATACCATACAACACTCGAAATAAAGGGGCCAGTAGCCATGGAGGGATACAACTGATGACATGGCCCTCATAAGGAGGGACTAACAAGCCTATAAACCAAACAGAAGGCAGTATTTAGGAAGGACAAAGACACAAGCCAAGGAAAAATATGGGCAGGGAGTGGGCCAGGCTTCCCTCACATACTGAACTACCCCAGATCTTCCATAGAGCAGCGCTTGCGCACTGACTCTAGGCTTGACCTAAAAAGGTAAGTAAGAAAGATGAATTTCCATTGGACAATGTGGGATCAAGTCCTTATTTAGAGATGTTCAGTTAAAATGTTTCCGCAATTCCATTACTGCACCTGATGCTCATAGTTATATGTTTAGCTTACCGTTAGAAGTGGAATAACCTATGGAAAGAGTATTTTGGAAGATCTTTTATGCATCCATAGGTATAGAGTCAGAATCAATGTTTTATTGGTGGTAATGGGCATGGTTTTCATGTGTTGTAATCTATTCTTACCACATCACAAATACAATTCACTATGTTTGTGATGCAGCATTTTCACAGCACTTTCAATCTATCAAAATTTGAAATGACACCATAATATGTTACAGCAGCCGTAACATTTCCTTCCGGCACTTCCAAACCTTTCTGAATGAGCACCTCTTCATGTATAAGCACAGCAAAAAACAAACAATAATTTAAGTAAGAGCACAGTTCAGCTAGGTGGTTGGACTGTTCCCATGAGGCACATGGCCAAGACTGATTTGCATATGGCCAGGTCTAAACTGGGGTGGCATGGTGAGCAAAAGAATGATGGATTTAACCCAGATCTCTTGACTGGGGGTGAATGTTTTGATTTGTTTTGCATTCCATCCATCATTTGTGTGTCTTTTACTTTCTCACGCTAAGTGCGCCGAGTATGCCCAGACGTGGGTTCCGGGCTCACTGTGCCACTGGAATCAAGTTAAATTGGCTGATGAGGGGTGAAACTCTGAAACCGGTCCTAGGATGCTTGTTCCCAGTCCAGGAAGAACCTGGCTTGGCAGTTCGGGCTGGACTGTTCCCATGAGGCACAGGGTCAAGACTGATTTACAAATGGCCAGGTCTAAACTGGGGTGAGCAAAAGAATGATGGATTTAAACCAGATCTCTTAACTGGGGGTGAATCTTTTGATTTATTCTGCATTCTGTCCATCAATTGTGTGTCTTTTGCAGTCATTCCGCAGCACTTTCAATCTAACAAAATTTGAAAGAACACTGTAATATGTTACAGCACTCATAACAAGTCTTTCTGGCACTTCCAAAGTCCTCTAAATGAGCACCTCTTCATGTAAAAGCAAAGCAAAAAACAAAAAAAATTTAAGTAAGAGCAGAGGTAAGCTCGATGAACCTGTAGAAAAAAATAAGAATGACACAATAGAGACAATGAGGAGAACAGAGAGGTATATTAAGGGCAACGGGGCATACTCATGTTTACACCCAAGAACACGTGACGTCATGGTAAATATGTCAGCCTAGCGACTTTACATTCAATATATATACTGGAGTACAGATAAATGTTACAGAGAGTTCACTTGCAACAATTAACAGATGTCTTAAGTTTTTACTTGGTTTGAGCTCTTGGTGTTAAATGATTTATCAAAATCTATAGGGATGGTCAGCTTACCTTAGAGTAGGCAAAAGTTGAAAAGACAATACAAACTATGCCATTGAAGGCCCTTTCAAGATTAAGGACTTGAACTACTGTTGACCAGAAGGGCCATGTATTGTGGAAAACATGCCAGCCTTTCTGCAAACTCAAGCTTCAAGACCCAATTAGTGAATTGTATCTTACAAATACATATTTCCAGAGGAGATCTCAGATCTTGTCAGCTGTTATTTCCTCATCTAATATGTGAGTAAAGAAAGCACCTTTGATGCATTTCTTTTCAGTACAAATTATGAACCTGGAAAGCATGAATGGTTGGGACTCACAATCAGTATTCTTAATATAGATAAATACATCTGAAAGCAGGCATTATGTGAGTATTAGGTTTTGACCTGCTTAAACCCTCCTTGATTTTTTAATTTTTAATTTTTGGTTTTTGGATCCCTGTAGTAAGTGATTCTTACTAGTTGAGTCTCACTCACTAAAAACGTCTGGTAAAAAGGAATTTAGTGAAAACTACCAGGGCCTACCTTTTAAAATAAGACATACTGTTGTGCAGCAGGGGAAGAGGCTGTGTGCTGGTTACAGGTGAACATGTGTGCACACATGGGTCCATGCATGTGGGCTAAGCGAGGAGGGCTACTAGTTTGCTTAGACCTGTGCAGTTGTAGCATGCCACAAATGGGACCTTGAATAAAATGATTATGACGTGCACGCCTTATAATTCCATTCAGCATTCAGAAATAAATATCCATGTTTATTTTCTGACTGGAATGTAAGTCGATAGCATGTTACTTTAAGTCTATGGTACTTTACTGTATTCAATCTCTGGGTGAAAAGCTGCACTAAAACATACATTTTGGATTGGCACAACATGGAGAGAGGATTAACGTCTCTTTTTCTATGCTTAAAATGGTGTGATGTGCTAATATAATAATAGTTTGTCCATATTTACACTTCTTCAAATATGTTGCCATTTGCAATGAACTACTCTGCCACCCATGTTAATTATTCTGCAGGACAGCAGGTAGATGAAAATGTACCCAACAAGATAGATCAAAGGGGTGGCTTGGATCCATCTATTGGCCAACAGAATATTTTAACATGGCCTCAAGGCAAATACCACCCCCACAATTTGGCCCATTTGGAGAAGGTTAACCTTCTCCTGGTGGAAGAAGATGATGGTAAAGAAATTTGCACTAGGTAGTTATTAACACATGACTGACAAGCCTGGGCATGTCCTTTGCACAGGAAAAATAGGGAAACAGACAGACCTCTAACACCAGTCACAACAGGGATTCCCATTGAAGTCTTGAGGGAAATAACCAGTTTTGCTGCATCAGTCTGGGGCAGAGCTAAAAGCAAACTCTTGCAGGCACACACCTGATTAGAAAGTGTATTTCAAGAGCAGAGGCATAATATGGCATCTCTGAATATAGTAGAAATGCATATCCTCTAGATTTCAGATTCAAATTACTACTGACTAGTAGATTTGAATGTTGCTACAGGAACAATGTGGAACCCACCAATTTCTTTCTCTGTGAACAGTGCCCAAAACTGTCCAGATTGCTGACAGCAAAGTGGGGGAAAGTGAGTTACATATGTTAAAGAAAGCACACAAGAGATGTTAGCAGATTGTAATCATACAGCTTATCTCATCTAACAGACGCTTTCCCAGGTTTTCTGTAGTTTCTCATAAATGATGCTCTTTTTCATAAACAGAGCACAAGACTTCTGTTACTCTCTGAATTTACATTAATTTCAACTGCATGAAAATTCCTCAATTTACACAGATTTATCATGAAGGGTAACATTCTACAGAAAATGGGAAAATGCCCATGAATCATTCCTGCAATAGATGCATGTTGCAAATAAGTTCCACCCCTTTAGTACGTCCAGATTTGTTTTGCTTTCTGATCACATGGTTTGGACTTTTTATTGACGTTGAGTCTAACTACTTAGCCACAGTAATCACATGGTAAATGGACTGTGCATGTTTCCTGCTAGTGTCTGCCTTTTAAGATAAGGCCACTGCGGTGCAGCTAGGATAAGGGGCACTTATCTGACTGCATGTGAACATATGTTTAAACGCATGTGCACACCTGTGAGAGTTGCACGTGTGAGGCTACCGTCGTTAGCAGACCAGTAATTGTGCACAGGTAGCCTGGTGCAAGTGGGGACTACGCAAGATTAGATGTTGGCATTTGATAGGTCCTGTAATATCAATGGGCTATTTTAGGTAATGTCAGTAGGATTTACTGTTTCCTCTGCAGTGTCAATATCTTACACACATAGGGGGAAAACTGCGCTAAAGTGCATTTTCGCTTTCCTTAGGCCTACAAAGTCAAGTAAGGTCTAAAACACAGGTGGAACAGATGTGCCAAGTTTGAATATGCAAGTCTTAAAAACATAACATGTACACCTTATGGGTAGTTCAGAATATCTTATTTCTCTGGCTCACTGCAGGACCAAATTGCAGACCTTTTGTCACTCTGCTGGGCCAAGTTAATTACTCAGCTCCCCAGAAGAGGGACAAACGCCCTCCACATACAAAAGGAGTAATTAACAGTGCTCCACTCAGTTCCTGAGGAGACAGGAGTTGGGAAGAAAACCGGCTTTGTGTGTTTCCTTGGGGGCCGCTTAGTTTGTTCGTATTTTAGTTTGCTTGCACATTCAGTTCGTTTTGCCTTGCACACTTTACGCTTGGCATGTTTAAGTTTGTGCCACAACATTATTTTAGAAAGCACTGCAAATAGTTTTGTTTTTGTTTTCAGACCAGGGGTCTCCAACCTCTTCTGTAATGAGAGCTACTTCTGACCAGTGAAAATGAGCTACTGAAGGCCAAGTAACTTGTGCACTGTTACTAGACATAATTTTGTCTAGCTTCATTGACTTTAAAAATAATGTCCTGGTGCCCGATAACACGGTTTGAACAAAATACTGTGACTCTGATACGGCTGCCATGTGCATCAGTGAGTGCATGGTCTGTGGGATGTATGAACATATGTGTGAATGAATTAGGTATGGGGGACAGAGAGCCTGTGTTGTATGTACATGTGACACAGGACATGCCACAGTCACATGTACAACACAAACATACAACCATTAGTGCCTTTACAAACAGCAGGGATTTTACTCCGTGTGGCCTGTAGACATGGTGCCATATTTATTACAGGATAATACTGTCATTTGTTTAAATGGGAGGAATTTAAAGTGAAAAAACATGCCTTTAATTGCCTTAATTTAAAGTACAAAAAACTTTAAGAACATGTTTCATAGAAACATTTTTCTTCACTTTAAATTTCTCCCATTTAAAAAAATCCTGTATTTTTTAGTTATAAATATGGCACTGTGTCTATCAGCCACTGGGAGCAAGATGCCTGCTTTTTGTAAAAGCAACACTTTGAAAAGGGAGAAAAGTAAGAGTTAACTTAATCATTAAGTTAACTATTCATTTTCATTCTCTCTCATGTAAAAGCGTTTACAAACATAATTTTGTTCTCATGCTCCAATATTGAGTTGAGAGCAACTTTTAATTAAGAGTTAAATACCTCAGTGCATCAGTCCTGAACCTCTGTGACCCTCCTGGGTCATAAATCTGAGTGGATCATTGATCATTATCAGGCTCTGCTATCCACAATGTGATACAAATGTAAAGTAAACATAACCTTTCCTTAATTTTAAAAGGGAAACACAACATTAATTTATTGCATTTCTTAGTAATAAATTAACTCAAGGCTGGGAGGTACACTGAAGGTTTTTGCGAGGTACTAGTAGCTCAAAATCGACTGGTTGGAGACACCCGAACTAGACGGTTGCATCACTAGTACTGCAGTTAATCATGGAGTAGCAAAGGAATATTAATATCAAAAACATCTAGAGATGTGTTGCATGTAATGACACCTAGAAGCACCAATTGGTTTGTCACCTTAAGTTGTGCGGATGTTGGTTGGGGTGAACTCTATCTTTATTTTAGAGGAGTCAATGCTACCTTATCAAACACGAAAATATGACACTTGGTCAGTTAATTTCCATATATCCTGTAAGTTTTTTTTATTATTGCCAAAACGCATTACTAGTCATGTCAACCTTCATCTGCAATAAACAGTGTTCACTACTTTGAAGAAAATCTATTAAGCAAAATTAATACTGCATCCCATACGATATTATGGATTAAAGTTTCATCTGCATTTGGTATTGGAGAAGCTAAAGCTATTTTACAATTCATTCAAATGTATGCCAATTGTGAAATTAGAAGACAATCGCAGTTTACATACCAGAGTTCTATAGAAGCAAGAATATAATAGTTCTCAGTCAGTCACATTTTCTTCATTTTACCTTAGCTAATAAAAGATGCAAACTACAGATATTTAAAATGTTTTTAACATGAAAAAACAAAAAAAATGCACATCATCCAGTTTACATACCTTCCTGTGATCAGATGTTATAAAAGGTCATAGAAGATTGAACCATATTTTAAATGAATATTGAGTAAATGTAACTAATGAAAAACAAATAGAATTAGTAAGAAGTTATTGTAGTGAGTTAAAAGCTGAATTGAACAACAACTATTAAAAGACCGAAATAAGGGTAGTAAAAACGGATTCCTAAGTAACAAGAAAAGTTTACAAAACATAATAAAGCACATCATTGATTGCGGTAAGCAGCTGTCATGAGGGCAACACGGCAAATTGTTCCTTAGGCCTTGCTTCAGAAAAGATACTAAAAATATGTAAAACATTAGATGCGAAACGAGTTAATTAAAACCCATGATAAATATGAGGTATGGATAAAAGATAAGGCTCTATAGCATTAGATGTTGAGATTGCCAGATACGTAATAACATTCGATTTTGGCAACTCCATTGAAATTCTATGGCAGTGTCATTTGCCTGAAAAACAGGGCTTTCAATTTGTTTTTCATGCTCTACTTAGCAGAAGATGGTGAAGTAAACAGATCAGACAATCCTAACTAGTCAAACCCTTCCTTCACATACTTGAGCTAGGTAATACTGTGCCCATTTGAGATTGAGAGACAAGCACATTTAATGAACCTTTTATAAGAGGTCTCATCTTTGGCCCAAGTACAAAGCAAGAGCACTAATGGTGGAAATTTATTTAGATCCTCTAAGTTAATAAGCCCTAACTCAACGGAGAAATACAAGAAAATGCGCTCTTTGGGACTGCCAATAATCTAAGTAAAAAGCATTTTCAGCCAATTGGATCCCTTTCAGTGAATAATATGCCTACATATCAGCCCCATGAGTTAGTATGGGGACGCATTTTGAATAATAAATTGCTAACATCTACTTAAGTGGTGTGGATCCCGATATTTTTGAAAATCTAAACACAGTCTTCAGTGATCTTTCTAACTGCTGTAGTCTAATTCTTCTTTGGTTGGCCCCATTTAAAGGAAGAATCAGAAGTGAATGGAAGGCCTTTACTCAACGAAGGGGAGTCACCTTAACATGATGGCATCTGGTCTTAGTGGCCCTAGAGCTACCTACTATTAGATAAGATTTAGCTAGGTGGATTGCCCTCCCCCCGGGCAAAGTATATTCAGAAATCAACAAATAAAGTTTAAGACATTGGTCTATCAGTCCCTAGGTACTCTAAGTTGCAGAAGAATTGAAAAAAGATACCCTTGCAGACCCCCATCGCAGTGATTTTGCCCAATTGGACTAAGTTGCAATTTGTGACCAAACAAATTAATATTACTTAGGTAGTTTGAACTGCAATCCACACATTCCCTATTTTGCAAACACATCTGTTAGTACATTGGTTGGTTTGCAAACTAAGATTCTTGTCACAAGTAGGCTGGTTAAAAATTGCAGCCACATCTTGCAACTAGAAAAATAGTACATGTATAATGAGTTATTAGCAGATAAAAGTGGAGGTCAAAAGTTACATAAAGAATGGTATTTAAATTAATATGCTGATCACTTTACAGTAAGTCCGCTGTGAGATGTTTTGTCCGGGAGGCCCTGTTGTTGGCCAAGCGACAAGTATTCATAATCAGAATGAATAGACTAGCACCGACAAAGACACACTGGGTTAAAGATATGATATATTGTAGAATTACTCACTAAGGGATTACATCCTAAATCATGACCTAAAGATTCTTGGGGCTCTCTCCGTTCTTATTTACTTGATCAAGATTCACCAACACATATGTGAGAGGACATAAGGGTTACTTACCATATTGTAGCATTGGTGTACCTGTACTATCAAAATGAGTTGACTGTGGGTTGCTTATATAGCACTATAAGTAATTTGGAAACCTACAATGCTAATTATGCACTGTCATGTCTAATGTTTCCTATTGCTGTTTAAAACCATGCTGCACTTCAACAACCACTCAATATATATACATTTTTTAAACTTACAGTAAGTCCTTTCTGTGGTAACAAATCATTATGGTATAGTTTGCTCTTGGAAGAACTAACACCAAATAAAGTGTCCCTAAATCTTGTGCAGGAATTTAAAAAAGGATCATGACAAATTTCACATAGGGAAGACATTTAAGAGGAAATTGTATTGACTAACACTATCCCAATAGTTCACTGTTAAATGTTATGACAGCAATATTGTAAAACGTTTAAAATCAAAGTAACTATCTGCTGTTATTTAAGCCGCAAAGACAAACAAGAAAGTAACCCTTCTACTTCTGTTTACTTCAACTATTCAAACCAAGGTATGAGGAAAGGTTTTTAATGGGAATTTGTCAAAGTTATGAATTAACTTTTGAAAATTTAAACCCATTTTGATGTGTTAGATTGAATCATCTTACCTAAAAATGCAGGATGAAATATTAGGAGCTGAAATAGGGACTCATGAAAATGACAAAGAAATAACTAAAACAAGTCAAGAAAAATTAGGGGAAATTGTTCATAGTGAAGCAGAAATAGCAATGTACAAAGTTGAAAATATAGTGCTAGAATACATTTTGACGTACTTTTATCTCAGCTTAACAATAGTTCACGGTTGATTCATAAAGAAATCTAAGGAAAAAACATTCTCTGCAATACAATAGAAAGAAACACAGCTGTTAACAATTATGGCCAAATTTGGCTATACATCAGTGGCTAATCGAGAACTGGAAAATGTTTACTCATTAAAGGAATCACTGCTTGTATGCGTACACGTACTTGGTCTAGATTCACTTATAGGGGAATTTGGAGGGATAAGTAGTAGGGGTGGGTGATAAATTCTGCTCCACCAGTGGAGTTTGCAGAGTTTCGGCCACTCTGTGTTACGCTTCTAATTCAGAGATCCAGGCAAACTTCGCCAACCTCCGCATGGCGTAGTTTTTTCTCGTGAGTGGCTCACTAACTGTAAGTTGGCAAGTGAGAAATTGAGTCCCTTAGCATGATTTTTAGGCACTAGGAGGGCACCCATTGAGATTTTCTCAATGTGGGCAGTGCCAGACATGCACAGCTGTTTGCAGTGAGAAAGCTGTCGCTTGAGTAGAAAATCTACTCGAGCGTCAGCAAAGAAGCAGTACCCTCTGTCTCACTGCATAGTGCAGTTTGCACTGATTCCACAGTGAGGAACAAGCTCCCAGCTTTACAAATCAGCATAAACACCACCCACCCCTAATTACTAGTGAGAACAGACATTTCTCTCAGGCATAGGTCAAGAAGATGAGGCTGAAGATGTCAGAGGAATCCAGATATTATCTCAAGAGTGAAGGGACACTGACCCACTAACTAAATATTATAGGCATTTTTTACTCATCAAAATATAGATTATGGTCCCGATATATTTCTTGGAGGTTAGGATACTCTGTCCCAACCATGGCAAAGTATCCTTACCACTAAAAAAGCAGTCTGCCTGTCAAATCTATATACGGGCGGACTTTAGAACTAAGCAGAGCAGAGACTGCTTTGTCTCCACCATGTTTAAACCCTTTTGACAGCCCTGCAGAGTAAGGGACCTAAGGCTGACCTGTCATTCTGCTCACCTAATTTAGAAAAACCCTGGGGGTGAGGGGTATTGAAAACTGCTAAATGCTCCCCTCGCCATGGCAGTTGACTTCCATGGTGTAGGGAGCATTTTATTTTAATTTAAAAAAAGAAACACCTTTTTTATTTTCAAGTTAACTTGCAGGGCTCCATACCATTGATGATGAATCCCTGCACCAAACGGAAATGCATTCACAGACACCACCGTGATTGTGGTTCCTGTCAATGCTTTATAAATGACCACCAGGTGGGCGGTCATTTATAAATTTGGCGGGCAGATTAGCATTGGCCTAGTGGACGTAAAGTCGCTCACCAGGCAAATGCATATTACTTTATTTGCCAACATCAAAGTCAGGCCCTACATCCCTAAGGGAGCAATTATTTTTGTTCAGTCATGGAAAGGAATTAGAAGAGCTGTGTGCTTGAGTGTTCCATATTCCTTCCCCATCTTGAGCTATCTATGGCTACTGGATAAATATTAAGAGTTATATTTGCTGAACCATTGTAATTTGCATACGGTTGGCAAAGTTGGATGATAGTTGTTTGTTTAGTGTCCCCACTGTGGACAGTCAGCTAGACATTGATAAAAAGTATAAATTCTGTTCAATTATATTTTATTTCAGTTGAAACCCCTAAAACATTTAAACATAATTATTAATCCTATTATATCATACACAAATAATTCCAGCTAAGTCATTCATAAATATGTGTAAAACCTCATTCATAAACATGTGCAGAATTGCTTACATCAAAGGTCATAGATACTGTTGGAATGGAAAATTCCTCTTCATGGCGACAGACAGGCACCCCTACCCTGAAGGCCCCAGCAGCATGGATATCTGGACCCCTGATATTGATTTTTGGTCACAGGCAAATATGAATCCTGCATGTGCACCATGACCTAGGCCTCTCTCATGGTAATGTTGTTTTGTTAGACCATCAGGGAAGCATAAAGCACTATCCTAATAGTGTTAGAGGGCTACTGCCCTTGCCAGTAGTTAAGTGACGTAAAAGTGATGGTGGCAGCATACCCATTTTGTGAATTTTTAGTAGTCAACAGCGTGAATAGGCCTTTTTATCTGTGTCACTAGAGAATTACCTACTGGCCCACTGATGTAACGTCTTACTGCTGTGTACTTAACTTATGCCATGCAGCACGTGATGCTTGAATGAGCATGCTGTGTTATATTTTTGCATGTGCTTGGTATATAACATGGAGGTCTCTGGGTTCTGTTTTCAAAGCACAGTGCTGGGAAAAACTTGTTAGAGGACAGCCACAACACGAATTCCAAAGGACAAGACACTAAATCACATCTGTATCTAGATGTGTACTATAAAAATGGGTGTATGAGACCCACAAGCTGTGGATCAGCATGGAAAGATCACCAAGTACCAAGGCCTGCTTGTCTCCAAGCTAGGTTAGGGGCCATCACCCAGCAAGTCAAGATCACTTGCCCTGAGTCTGAAGCACCAGCCTTCTGTCTGGCTGCCAGTCTAGCATACACTGTGAGGGGAAGAGATCCTGGAGGGAGCGAAACCCAGTGGTGTTCCTGTTGAGGGGATCCAAGTGAACAAAATGTGAGACATCTAGGCAGGACTGTTGTGAGAGCATGAGCGATCTGCCACACTCATAGTCAAGTAGGCAACCCTCTATGTCAGGTGGGGGCCAATGCATAGATCAGGGCCATTGCCCTGGAATGTTTTGCCAAGAGGATCCCTGCCAAAGATCTAGAAGGATGGACCTTCCCTTGGGACCATCGCTTGTGGTAACACATACTGAAAGCCTAGGAAACCTTAGATGAGATGTCTGACACAGCTACAGGTCATCCAGAGACTATATTGGCCCTAAAACATCATCTGAAAGAGACCATGAAATGCCACCAGCCTCAAGCGTTTAGAGGCAGGAGCAAGAGTAAACACGCCCCGGTCCTCCCTGAACTCAATGCCTTTCCATGTTCAGGTAACACTGTTTCTAGTGTTTCTAGGCAGCCAGGCATCCTTGAGACTTATATGAGCTTAGTGTCTGAAGCTGCTTATTTGACTCAATACAAGAACAATCATTTTTTGTGAGTTGACTAGTGTAGCTACACTTAATAGTCACCTTCATTATTGAGTGGGGAACCACCAACTCAATTAAAAAGTAAGGGAGGACTCAGGGACACTGCCCAGCATGGCACAAGCGTGACAAACTTAGGAAACTGGGCACATTATTTAGAGTTCTGTGTGTATACATTGTGTGCTTATATTAAATACAATTTTTGTCACAAAAATGAGTGCCGAGTGGACAATCAGTTTATTGCGATGGCTGGCCATACTTTGAGTTTTGTGCTTGTGTATGCCTTGCGCCACCTCTCCCCAAGAAGAATGGGACTGCTTGTCCCATACTACCACTGAGTCAAGTGCTGAAGAGGTAGTACTTGGTCTAGTTGTTCAGGATACATAGTAGTTCAGGCCCCTGGACAGCAGGAGTAAAACGCCACGTCTTCCATCGTTGGGCCCAGTAACCCCTGCACACCCCTTACTCCTCTAAAATGGGTTCTGACAGATAGACCCAAATGTGTATTCTCAAAGTTCAAAAATCTTGACTTCTTATATTCTACTACTGTTGGTTGAGTAGAATATAGATCCTAGAATATTTTTTAAAATCAAAAATCACTAGCATTTTTAATAGGAACACAAGTTTATTCTTGTAACTATATGTCTAGAGATGCTAAATGGCTGTGGAATGTTATATGTGATTAATATTGACTGTTCACAGACTTAGGATACATTTTATTAAAAGAAAAATAGATGACGTACATAACATATCTAAATCAATGGTGTTTAAGAAACTCAAATTGAATAGCTGTGCACCAGTATAAATAACATTCTGGGATCATTGGTTGAGTAGCATATACATCCTCAGCGATATTATTTAAAAAACGTAGCATTCCTAACAGGTAACATAAGTTTTGCCTTTTAAATGTAGGTTGAGATATGCTAAATGTCCTCGGTAGGCTATGTGTGTTAATATTGGATGTTTTCAGCCTTAGTCTACACTTCATTAAAAAAAAGCTAAAGTACAACCCTAGATCAAAAGTGGTAACTAAAGATCAAATTGTAGAGGACCAGTCTATAATATAGTTCCCCTTATTTTATTAAATTAGTCAGTTGCTCCTAATTTCCCTTTGCTATAAAAAAGTGAAAATTAGCTTTTATTACTGTGACATTTTAGGTAATAGTGAATATTTTTCTCTCCATTTAAAGTGTTTCAAATTGTTTGACAATGGGCCTGGTTTATCATCTGCTAGGTAAATAGAAACCTATCTTCGGTGTTGGGAATTATTCACAAATACAATTTTTCTCATCTATAGTACACAGAAGAATGTATCGTTTTGGACTTGCTGAGCAGTGTAGATCCTTCACCAAAATGGCAGATTTTGTTCCTGTTTGTAGATATGTTTGCCTAGTATAACACAGGTTTCAATTACTATGCAAATTCAAACTCAGCAACACAATTACTGACAGCCTGTGGCACGGGTGAATTATTTTATTAAACATATTGTCAGACATTAAAATAACATTTGACCAGTGGCGTTGCAGGTCGGGGTGAGGGGGTGGTCCACCCCAGGCAGCACAAGTTTTGGGGGGAGGCAGCCTCCCCCGCCCCCGCTCTTACATTTGACTGCTGCAGGGCAGCAAAGGGAGGGACGTCAGATTCCACATTCCTTTGTAATTGAATTGTGGATTTGATTCTAGTCAGTTGACCGCTGGCCAGGAAGGATTGGGTCATTAACGGATGGCACACAATAAAGTTTCCTGCTTTAGTTTTCCTGCTGTGTCCCGGCCGTTTCACTTCATTTTGGCGACGATCTGGCCAGACGTGACTGTCGGTGTACCAACCTGAAGAAGACCTGTGAATCTGTCCGATGTTTGTGTAAGGCGGAATCCAAGTATGATACCCTTGTCCTTCGGCCCAGACACTGGCTTCAAGTTTGACGAGCGACAGGCATCAACCCCATGGTTCCCTGCTTCCAGGGGAGTGTGGAGGTCTATCCTGCTGCTGGCACGGAGATTTGTTCCTGCTGCAATCAGCCGGTGAAGGTTAGCGTTTTAGCTAACTGCTGACATCGTACCCAAACGTGCCCCCATCTTGGTAGAAGGAAAGGGCACACGACGCACAGCATGTCTAGACCTTGCTTCTGAAGACCCGGATTCAGCCCTGAAGAACGACCCGTGCTCCAATTACAGGTGCCGTATTTGGTGGAGTCTGCACTAAAAGAAGCGGACCACGCCCTTAATACAGGTGACAGTTACTTCGTTGACACACACACCCGATGCGTGTCATCCTCATTTCGGTGATCCACACACCTTGATTTTACTAACTGTCATTGTTCACTGCTTCAGTGGCATACACACTCAATGGGTGTCATTTTCGTAACAGTGATGCACACACCCTGTCATTCATGAGTTGAATAGATGTGACAATATTGTAAATCTTAAGGAGGAAATTGAAAAGATCGCGGGAAAGTGCCAGCCCCTGTGTATCTATTGGGTGGGGGATTCTAATTGCACCCTATGTTGGCATAGCTCAGGCAAAGTATGTGGGTTAATGGAAACTGAGGGTCAACCACTGATGCATTTTATACATACCCCACAGGGAGATTCTTTAAATGATATTAATATTTTGAATGATTTGCTTTTTGTTGACACATTGATCAGTAACACAGAAAGCAATACCCTACCTATATGGGAAGAGGCAGGGAAAGTGTTATTGACTTCATGTTAATATCCAGAAAATATGCCTTCCTGGTGGACAGCTTTGAGGTGGAGCCCAACAATGCCAGCGATCACAACCCCCTTACTGCCTTCTTACACGTAACTGCCCAGGAGTAGGAAGGTGATGGTCGCCTCCTCCAGTACAACTCAAACCAAGGGGTGAGAATGAAATGGAACAAGATAAATCCCCCCCAATTTGAGGAGAGCATTGTTAAATCAAACTTAAACTCCATCTTGAAATGCTTAGATCAAGATTCCCCCCCGGAAATGTTTATACAGGGATTTCAGGGAATTTGCAGGGACGTACCCAGAAACCTGACAAATCCATTAGTATTAAGGGAAACTAAGGGGACTAAATGGTTCAACCCTGAGTGTACAAGGGCCCAAAAGGACTTAAAGAAGGCACTACACACAAGCCCTCAAGATAAAATCTTAATCAAGCGCGCAAGACAGGCTTACAAGAGCATAGTTGCTCAGAGGAAGCAAGACCTGAGAAAGCTGGCCTGGGTGGATCTAGAGAGAGCAATCGCACTCAAAGACTCTAGGAGTTTTTGGGAGGTAATAAACTGTCCATTATTCTCAAAGGACTCAAGGGGAATGGACTCATTAATACCTGGGAAAGTGTGGGAATCACACTACACAAACAATTTCAACCCGAATGGTATCACTAGCCAGGAAATACACCAAGACGTCTCATTGAATCCATCTACTGCACACCACTTGAGCTCTTCCCTTTCAGTGAGCGAGATTGCGGATGCCCTCATGAAAGGGATATACCTAAAAGCCCCAGGGCCGGATGGGGTACCCCTTGATTTATTTAAAAGTAATATCCAACTCTGGGCACCTTTCCTGACAAATGTCTTTAGAGCAGAAATAATTGGCCCCATCCCAGCATCATGGAAAAAGGCCAGAGTGGCACCTGTGTACAAAAAGGGAAACAAGGAAGACCCGGCCTGCTATAGGCCCATTTCCTTAATTGATGCTACGGTTAAGGTGCTGGGGAGGGTCATCTTAGCGCATCTTGAGTCCTGGGAAGATTCCAATTGGCTAACGTCCCAAACTCAATATGGTTTCAGAAGAGGTATGGGGAAAAACGAACAGTGCCTCAACTTGGCCTTGATCATGGGCAAGTACATAAAAGCAAGGAAGGGTTCAATCCACCTTGCCTTCATGGACTTGTCCAATGCTTTCGATATGGTCAATAGGGGTAAACTGTCGTTCATGTTGGGGGAAATGGGTTTGAGGAACCTCTCATCATCCTCCTGCGTAGGTTGCACGTGTCCACTATGGTAGCCATACGATTTGGTCCTGGGGGAGAGAGTACTGGACCTATTGCTTCTACAGAGGGAGTTCGTTAGGGGTGCATACTGGCCCCCTTTCTCTTTCTCGTGTACACAAACGGCTTAGAATCAGCCCTATTAGATAAGGAATTAGACTTCCCCAGAATTGGAGGCAAACCAGTTCCGTTGTTGTCATATGCAGACGACACAGTTTTAATGGCTTTAACTGCAAATAGCTTACAGAAGTCCCTGAATGTTTTTACTGATTTTATGTTAGCTTTGGACCTAAATGTTAATTTTACTAAATCCTATATTATGGTCTGTGGTCCTAGTCATACTAAATCTAGAAAACGTATTGTAAAGGGCAAGACAATTGATAAGGTCTCCAATTTTACTTACCTGGGGAATGTTTTTAATAAGTTAAACTGTGAACATCTTATTACATCTAGGGTTCTGAAAACTGGCCGTGCTGTGGAAGGTCTCTTTCGCTTTGCATGTAAGTTGGGCCACAAGCCAGTACCAGAATTGATTACCTTATATAAATCAAAATGCTTGTCTATTGCTACTTACGGGGCAGGAGTATCGGGATATTGCAAAAGCACACAACTACAAACACTGGAAAATAAGTTTTTAAAAAGATTGTTGATGATCCCAAAAAGCGCCCCCGCAGCATTCTGTCACTCTGAAGTAGGGGTGGATTTTATTGAAGACCGGATTAATATTGCCCCACTGATCCTCTGGGCTAAAGTCTGGCTGTCGGAAGACTTAAAGCTCACAAGGGAAATTATCAAGGATTGTATGACGCTGGGTAATGCCAAGGCTATCCCATGGCTCCGCTATGTGAAAGGAAAATTTAATGAAATAGGCCTAGGGCATGATTATGATAATCCTTTCAGCATCGATACAAATATGAAACTGACCATAAAAGATGCATACTTTGTTGAGCTTGATAATCACCGGCAGCAAGCAGGGCTGCAACCTTACCTAGATCGGCCCCTTTTACATCAACAATTTTGCTTGTCCTTTACCATGAACTAGCAGTTCAGATTTCTTTTGACTAGGCTTCGGCTTTGCACATTGCACTTTCTAGTGGCCTTTCCCAAACAGGCTGAATGGTGCAATAATCTTACTCCTTGCCCTTACAATAATTCAGCACAACAAAGCACCTTGCACTTTACTCTATTTTACACACTTTACAAGGAGCCAAGGGCATGGTTCCTTATTCCACTTTTAAGAGAAACTCGCCCACGCAATTACCAGGAGGGTTTTAATCTCCTATGCTCCTTGTCCACTGAAGCTATTTGTACTGCAGTATTACATTTTATTAGAATCGCATTTTTAATAAGGAAACAGTATGAAATGTAAATGAAATTGGTGTTTCCCTTTTAGAAATTTGAATTTTAAATCTCTTTTTATAAACTGTGGAGTATTTGAGTCAAGTGATATATTATTGTATTAATTCGACATGTAAACTCTATTCATTTTTTATGTATGTTATACTGTTATGGTTCATTTAAACCGAATAAAATTATTCTTGACTCATGAGTTGTTTTCGGTGACTCGCACATCTGTTGCGCGTCATTCCATTTTCTGGTGATACGCACACCTTTGCTACCAGTAGCTTTAAAACCTTTTGTCCTTTGAAGCCTTTTTCTTCATTTTTCGGTACTTCATTTGTTTCAAGCCAAATCAGTGGGTGGTGTATTCCCCCAATTAAACTTCCAATTCTTTGTTTGCCAATTTATTCATGGTCATGGTTAAAGCTTCTGAAAGCCCACTTAGTGCAACTTCATCTAGCGTTACCATGGCCCATGTTTCTTTAATACCCCCTCCCTATTTTTCATCTCAGCCAGGTTCACAACCATTTCCATGGGAAGATTGGATCATAATGTTTGACAGTTGGCACGGTATAAGTTTTATACGTGTGATGGTATGTTACAGGTTTTAGCAAAGTGGCGTCGCAGCACTAACAGACGGAGGTTGGGAGGCTACTACCAGAAGACCTCAGAGAGTGGATGTCTATTGATGAGTTTTTGGCGAGATTGTGTGAGCTTTCTATGAAATGTAAATTTGGTGCTATGACTGACGAGTTGACCAAGGATCAGTTGATTGTGCAATGTAGAGCAAAATAAATTCAAGAACGGTTATGGGCAGCTAAAAAACCCACTTTGTGGCCATAGGCATTGCTAAGGTTCTGGAGCAATTTACCTCTTGTATGCCAAAATTAGAAAAAAAGAAGCAGGAGGGAGATGTATCCGAAGTAGGTGCCATTAGCAAATCTACAGATTCCCCTGCTACACCCAAGTACAACAGCAGATTTAACAGGTTTGGTGGGTTTGAAAACAAGGTACCAGGGTATGCAATCAGTATGGAACCACCAATCATTCATCAGAGTCAAAAGTGTGTTTGCCACAACAAGGAATGCAGAAAAAGTGTCCTTAGTTTCTGATGTAAATGTGTCCTGTTGAGTCTTGTGACAGAGTCCTAATGGTGAAGAATGTACCTGAAGTGGGGCAAAAAGGAGAAGACGTTCAAAGGATAATTAGGCCCAAGGCAATGTTTACCATAAACAATTGTGTGGTGGAAATTATGGTTGACACAGGGTCATAGTACACTATTATACCAAAATTGTTCTCTGAACACTGATGGGCACTGGGTATGTTGAAACCCAAAGACTTCTCTCCTGTAGAATTCCAAGGGGAGGCTATTGATATTTTGGAATTTATGGATGCTAACAGTGAGTTTGTGGAACAATGCACTGAGGGTAAAGAGTGTGTTGCTGAGAGTGGACCACGATTCTCGGGTGGCTTCATCAATATAATTTGCACATCATTATTAACCCCAGGGCACCTTTACAGGTGATGGTTGTCGATGAGGAGTCTATTGAAGACATTCTGAGTGCAAATGTTTTTTTTTAAAGAAGGCTTAGGTTTGTTGGAGGGCTATACACATAAGATAATTTAGAAGTAAGGTGCCGTCCCTGTTTAACATAAACTAAGGAGGTGCCCGGTAATGGTACGTGAGAAAGTGAAGGGGTTAATTCAGGAGATGTTGAAACAAGGTGTTATTGAACCGGTGGAGGCATCCAGTTGGGTCTCTTTGGTGGTCATCACACACAAGTCTGATGGAGTCTCAGATTCTCAGGTATTTTTCCAAGCTGTACTTGTAGAGTGCCTACCACCAGATAAAGCTCCACTGAGACTATAAAGCACTTACTGCTGATGTGCGGTTCACCTTGAGGAAAGAGAAGTGTTGTTTTTTAAAGGAACAAATGAGTATCTGGATTACACTTTGTCAGCTAGTGGAGTCAGTCCAAAAAAATACTTGTTGGAAGCTATACCCTTGGCTCCTTCCTCTCAAGACAAAGACCAGCTTAGGTCCTTCATGGAACTTATTGAATATTATTCGAAATTGTACATAACGTTTCAGACAAGACAGAGTCCTTGAGAGCCCTCTTCAAGCAAGGGAAGAGTTTTGAATGGTCACATGTGCAAGAGGAGTGTGTTTTGAACGTTAAGAAAGAGATTTGTGAGGCTGGTATTTTGGTGCTCTTTGATATTAAACTTAAGTCTCTTGTCACGGTTTTTAATTTTTTTAATTTTCTTGAGTCTTATATAGCGCTGGCTAGACCCGGAGGTATCAGAGCGCTTTACATGAGGAGAGTTACATAGGTTACAAGTTACAACATTGTTACAGAAAGGTACATCAATTACAAGTTACATCCGTTGGTTCATGGTGTGTAGAAGGGTAAGGGGGTAATGTAAAAGGATGACGGAGAGGGAGATTCAGGGGAGCATAGGCACAAGGATAAACAAAGCAGACAAGGGGAGAGAGATTCAGGTGAGAGAGGAAAGGAATAGGGTAGGCAAGCAAGAATGATGGAGGGAAGAGATGGGGGAGGGGGTAGGAGACACAGCAAGGAGACGAGGAAGAAATTGTGTCTGAAGTCTGGCTGGGTGGGGGATGGCTCCCCGCGGTAAAGGGATCATTCCCCATCTTCCATTTTGTGTGGTTCCCTTGTCGCGGTGGACTCTCTCAGCGGGGTTGCTGAGAAACCAGGGCATAGCTGCTGGATTCTTCCCCAACAAGGGGAGAGGAGTGCTTTGGTCACGGGCACACTTAGAAGAATGAAGGAGGGAAGAGGAGGGGGTAGAAAACCCAGTGTGAACACAGTGTCCGACGTCCGACAGGGTAGGAGATGGTTCCCAGTGGTAAGAGGATCAATCCCAGACCTCCACTATGTGAGACTCCCTTGTCACAGTGGAGTCTCTCAGAAGGGTCTCCAACATGGGGAGTAGGAGTGCTTTGGACAAGGGCATACTAGAGGAGGCCATAATAGGGAGTCGGGCTGGTAGGGTTACATAGGTTACAAGTTACACATTGTTACAGAAGGTATATCACATACAAGTTACATCCGTTGGTTCATGGTGTGTAGAAGGGTAAGGGGGTAATGTAAAAGGGTGACAGGGAGGGAGATTAAGCGGAGCATAGGCACAAGGATAAACAAGGCAGGGAGAGAGAGATTCAGGGGAGAGAGGAAAGGGATAGGGGAGGCAAGCTAAGAAAGAAGGAGGGAAAAGGTGGGGGAGGGGGAGGAGACACAGCGAGGAGATGAGGAAGTAACTGTGTCTGAGGTCCGGCTGGGTGGGAGATGGCTAGACCCAGAGGTATCAGAGCGCTTTACAAAAGGATTATTGCGTTGCAGGTTACATCAGTTACAAGAGAATAGAAAGGTACAGTAAACACAAATAATGTTGCATGAGTTCGTAGGGGGGCGGGAGGAGCCATAGCAGGCAGACGTGTCTGAGTGTGCAGAGTTAGATTTGGTAATACGGCCTGTGTCGAAGGACAGCTTCGGCTGCTGCTTGTCAGTTTTACCCATTGTCTCACCAGGTAGGGGTATTATATTTTAGAAATGAATTTCTGGATGCTATATTTCAGTGCTCAGGGGACCCCGTGTGCCGGTGCTGGCTATAGTGCCAGAAAGCAGTTGAGGATCGTAGGATTGTTATTCTTAACGACACTTCTCACAAAGCAATAGTGCCTGGTGTGGGTGAATGTTTCTAGTTTCTCGTGGGAGTGTTCTTTCCCTTCTCAGCCCTTTACATATAGCTTTACATTGCCATTTGCCTGCTGATTTGCGCTGTAGATAATGATAAATCCATATATGTTTTACGATACTTATTAGCCACCTCAAGAGATGTTTGGATCCAGCCAACCACTGCATGCGCTATTGCAAGTGCGCTCGTCGCTTAGTATTATTTCGTTTGCGTCTGGCCTGATGCATTGCGTGCAGTATGTTGCAGTGATATCCACTGGACAGTCCGCGCTATTACTATAGGTGGCAGTCCTGCATAGGAACAATGATACTCATATTTCGATTTACCGGCAAGTAGGAGCATCCATGAGTTGCCGCGACACTAATTTGCATGGAAAATGGCGGCATCCAGGGACCGAGTTCCACTTTCACTTTCAGACGTGTTGCCGCAGGGCACCGCGCCTTTCAATATTTCGGTGCACTCAGTAACGCTGCTTCATATGTTACACTTAGGAATGCCCAAAGCTTGCCTACTATTCACCATAGGTATCTTTGACGGGTGTCGTGGCCGCGCGCAAGGCGAGTGCACCCTCAACAATTTGCTTATCGCGCTGCCGCTTGTTAGCAAACTCACTGCAGGGGCGCCGTATTGTCGTAGGGTGAGTCTGCCACTCAATACCCATGTCCGTATCTGCTCCGGTTACCCGCTATGTTGCCTATGTCCTCATCTCTGCAGGGATTGGGCGGTTCTGACAGTGTTGTTTCAGCCGCTTGATGTTCCACACCGCCATCTTGTCTTTTTCGGGCGGTAGATGCAAGAGCAACAGGACTGGCCACCATACTTTCTCAAAGACATAAGGATAACGAAAGAACTGTGGCCTTTGCATCTCGCTGGCGGTGCTGGTAAGGTTTCAGCCAGATTGTCGCGATTTGCTGCCAGACTCCAAGAGTTTTGCTATGTGTTAGAGCATATTCATTTATGGAGGAATGTATATCCGGATTGCCTTTCTCGCTTACCTTTGAAGTGGCAAATGGTACAAGGTTCTGTTGTGGAGGATCATGAGGATGAAGGTTCAGTTGCTTCTGTGCAAGATGTTGTGTTGGTGGGTGCAGCTGCTTTCTCTAAAGAACATTGGTGTCAAGCCCTGGATGTGGATCTCACCCTTAACAAGGTCATGCGCTTGGTTGTTTCAGGCAAATGGAGGGGGAGGTGTGTTGCTAGTTCGGTGCATCCGTTTGTCAAGGTGTTGGAGGAGCTGACAACTGGTGGTGTTCATATTTTGATGAGGGGTGGAAGGTGTGTGCCACCTGTAGATCTTAGGCAAAAGCTTGTAGCGATGGCACATGCTGGACTAGGTCAGAGACTCACCTAGAAGCACCATAAAGCTTAGTTTTGGTGGCAAGGTATGGGTGCTCAGCTGGTAGATTGGGAGGTCAGGTGTAGAGCTTGCAAAGAAAGTGAAAAGCATCTTCAACTTGGTAGCCAATCTACATTGGTCACATTGCTAAGCCGGGGTTGCCTTAGCACACTGTGTGTTTAGATTTCTTTGGTCCTGTGTCTGAGGGTTGCAGTGGTCTCAGGTTTGCCATGGTCTGTGTGGATTCCTACTCTAAGTGATTGCGGGTAAAGTTCATGTGGGAGATTACTACTAATGCTACTATTCGAGCTTTGAGGGAAGTATTTTTTTAAGTGTGTGTTCCCTCCGTTCTGGTGATGGGTAATGGTACACAGCTCACTTCTAGGGACATGAAGGAATTCTTTTGTAGCAATGGTATCAAACACCAGTGTACTTCTTTGTATAATACCCAAGGAAATGGCATAGTGGAGAGAGCGAATAGATTGGTCAAGGGGGTCATTTAATTGGCTTGTGTTTCTAATCTGGAGGTCAAGGAAGTGGTTGATGAGATGGTTTGGGCGTATTGCACCACTATCCAGGACTCTTTAGATAAATCCCCTTTTGAAGTGATGAGAGGACGGGTTCCTGGGGACAAGTTGGTTCCAGGCTGGTTGGAAGATGGAATCTTGGTCCAAGGTGCGACTGTAGGGGAAATTGTGAAGAAGACTGGTATTAAGCTTGGAGATTGGGTGAAAGTTAAGGCAGGTAGGGTCTTTAGAGGGTTAACCAAGTTTAGAGGTCCTTTCAAGGTTAAGCAATTTTTTTACTTGAATGTTGCCTTGGATAATGGTGAGCATTGGAACAAACAGAGGGTTGCTTTACACAAGACAGGGCCACATGGACCACTTGTCAGAATGATCACAAATCATCAAATTGTAAATGTAGAAATGTAGAACAAATAATAAATGTAGCGCACAACCAGTAACCACTGGTAAAAGGTAAGTACACCCTACATAATCCTAAACACTTTAGGCATATCACGCAAGGAACCATGAACACACTAGCATAACCTATACTAGGAAAACAGTCTCCTACGCATCGACACAGTTAGGAATAAAAAATAAGCATACAGGCAATACACATGGCGCAAAAGTACACATGTAAAAATAACCATGTACCCTAGGTGAGGGCACAACACAGAAAGACTGTCCCCAGGCCAACTTGGCCTCTTAGGGGCTCAAACGCCCTTTGTCCAAAGTGTCAGGGCTGGACTGCGCACGCAGTCAAGGCAGAAGGCGCAAAGATCAGGCCTAAACGTTGCAGCTGCCCACTACTTGCTGGGCAGCTGTGCAGGCTGGAATGTCAAAAGGGGGCTCTCAATGGCCCTTTCAACGAATATGCCCAGCGTGGGAGCCACACGGGGCTCTGAAACAATCCCTACGCAGTACTGGAGCCACCTAGGCTCTGGAAATAACTATGCCCCAAAGAAGAAATCAGCGCGGGGGGAGCCCCACTTGAGGGACTCCTAAACACAAATGCCCCCACCGTTGGAGCCCCTCTGGACTCTAAAAGAATAATGCCCCCACTGGAGCACAGGATGTGCTCTTAATAACACATGCCCCCGGGGTTGGAGCGGCTCGCTCAGCAAAGGGGCACTCTACACCTGGCCCATCTGAAGCCCTACTCACCGGGGCTTTGTCGGAGCAGCCTCCTGCTGGCTGCGCTGCCTTGTCTGCTCCTCCGGTTGGGTCCTCCCTCTCCTTGGAGACCTGCAGGGCTCCCTCCAAACACGGGAGCCCTGCGCAGAGAGCCGCCGCCGCCGTCCTCAATCTTCCGGTCTACTTCCATTCGCAGAAGCACGGGGTAGGCTCCCGTCTGCGTCCTGCTTTTCGTTGCCCTCCTCTGCATACAGGGGCTCTCCCTCGCTCTTGGGAGCCCCGGGGGGGGGAAGACACTGGCCTCTTCCTCTCTTCTGGTCCCAGGAGTGGAGGGGGGCGGAAATGGAGCCCGCGAGGCTCGTACGTTTGTCGGCAGGCCCCGCCCACATCCCAACACCAGGCGCCTGACTTCCTGGTACGTCCGGCCGCGGCGGTGATTTTCTTTCCTCTCCTTACACCGAAGCGCGGGGTGGGCTCCCGCCTTCGTTTTAAAATCAAATATACGGGAATAAGCGGGGTGGGCACCCGCCAACGAGCACCACAATGCGGGGTGGGCACCCGCTTTAAATCAAGGCAAACAGCGGGGGAATCCCTACGTCGGGATTCCCTCGAAAACTATCGCAGCCCAGCGCTGCTGCTCCCAAATAGGGCGCTCTTCTGTCAATCAAAATAAAGCGCTTCTCGGCCAGGGAAGACACAGCGCTCCTCCCAGGCAAGGCTCCGGAACAAAGTCTTCTAGGAGGCAGGGGGGCAATGGCTGGGCCAAGGGGTCAGCTCACAGGGCCCTCCAGGCAGGGAGGCAGTCCCCAGTGGCGGTCTCTCCTGGCGCCCAGCAGCAGCAGCAGGCCCGTCCCCAGTTAGGATCAGCAGAGAACATTTTACTTGGGGTCACAGACCCTTTTTATGCACAGGTTACCTTTTTCTCAAGGTGCAGGGAAGGGGCGAACCAGATGCAACTGGTTCTTGAGCACTTTGTTTTGCTCAGCCCCTCTCCCTATTCACAGAACAGGCCAGGGTCATCAGTCGCACCACAGGGGGTGGAGCCAGCATTGTGTGGGGAAAGCCCAGCCCTATTCTGGTACCAGGTGTACTCCTCCCACTCATCAACATGCAGATCTCTCCACTCACCACTGGGGCAGACCCATCCTGACTCCTGGAGCCAGGCACACCAGCCAATCACAAGCCAGACAGTCACTTCACATTTATGCTAGCGTCTAGAAGTGGCACTTCTATACTAGACACAGTAACGCCGCATACATCATCATGCAGCATTCACTCTCACGAGTTCGCACATACCAAACTCGACCCTGCACTCCCCACGCATCAGGAACTACCATCGACACATACATTCCCCATGCATTCCTATGGGAGGGCAGGTCAGTCTTACTAAAGACATACACAGTGCACACGCACTCTCCACTGGGACACAGTGTAAAAGCGCCTAGGGGCCTAAAACCACTTACACAACATAGGGAAAAAGCTAGGATCATTGCAAAAAGTTTAGGGGTGAACCTGCCAGAAGGGCCAAGTCCAACACTCTTATTTTTGCTTTGTGCCTTTCTCCCTGCTTCCTTTCTTTTCTATCTGCCTTTCGTCTTTCCTGCTTCTTCCATCATATCTAGTTCTCATTTCTCATTTCAGTCATAACATTTCTCTCTCTTTGAAGAAAAGGAGATGTGTTGTAATTTGCTTGTGCTTGTTGTGTGCCACTTGTGGAATCTGACGGACGTCAGATTCTACATGCCTTTGTAATTGAATTGTGGATTTGATTCTGGTCAGTTGACTGCTTGCCAGAATGTGATTGGGTTATTAATTGACGGTGCACAATAACGTTTCCTGCTTTAAGTTTCCTGCTTTGTCCTGGCCTTTTTACTTCACACTTCATCTGCAGGCAGGCGGAACGAGGGGTAGGTGACGGGTTGCTGACTGCACATGGAACTGTGAGTATGATATTGACCATGGAGGAGAAAATGACACATGGTTACGCATTTGGTGAAACTATTCATTGAATAAACAAAGAAGGGGGTATCCTTAAATGAGAGAAGGTAAAGACCTTCTGTCTGTTAGAGAGTTCTCAGAGAAGTAAAAAGAGAAATTATTTCTTTTTTATGAAACCCCTCACTCACCAACCTGGTTGGAACATGCTTCATCATCGAGGTCCACCCGAGCAGTCGAATACCACTCGGGTGTGCTTCCACGCCTGATTACAGCGGAGCAGGTTTGTTATTATATCAGTACGTGTAAGTGACGTGTGTGAGTGAGTGAAATAAAGTTAAAAGTAACCCTACTGTACTCCCTAACAAATTTAATATGGAGCAGCAGGGTCACGATTAACCCCTTCAGCGCTGCGCGGATTTCGGCGCGGTGCTGAAGGTTCTGAGCGCGGGCGGGGCCATGACGGAACGGTTCCGTCATAAGCACAGCCCAACCGACGTGCATGACGGAACCGTTCCGTCATAAGCGTCGAAGGGGTTAAAAAAGTGGTGAAGTGTAATACTAATGTAGGTTTAATTTGACCTAAAGTATTATCCAAATATTGACGGTCTACATGTTTCAACCTTTGAGTGTAATCACAGGTTTTCGTCAGGACCTATCGACACACCGGGCGATCTACATGCACTAAGGTGCATCCAACCCTGGAGCGTATCTGTGCCACCTACATATACTTGCGAAGGTGGTAAAAAGGGTTCAAGGAGTCCTCTGTGTACAGATGAACCTGAAAAAAGCACATACAGTTCTGGGCAATCAGAAAATGATCTATTTAGAATTAGAATGAACAGTGCCCATTTCCGTGTGAACTCTCATTTGTGCGCATATAATCACCTCATTCTGAGTTATGCGCCCCATGTAATTACCATTGGTTGTTGGAATCGAGCATTCATTCCATATTATGCGAAATTAGCATCAACCCACTAAATCATTGTGGAAATCGTGGGTGTCTTACGGCTACACAGCAATTGTGAGTATACTTGATGTGTGATTCTATAGAGCGGACAAAGACGCACGTGAAATAAACTCTATTTGTGACATGCGTGCGCTACGGAAATTATTTAAAAACAGAACACGGTGGGAAAAGGAAACGACTCAAGACTCACTCGCGATTCTTACTCGAATCGTGTCATGGGCTCATAAGGGAGACAGACGGTGCTGCATTACTGTTGGACAAGAAACACAAAACACGGGCGGCAATGGTCAGAACACTTAACTCCAAGTGCCTCACGTGTGCGTGGCCACCAGCTCTTCCCTACATACTCTTACCTCAGCTCACCGACTGCCTGCCACAAACCTGCGGTGCTTCCCCCCAGGCGCCCGGATGTTACTGAATGGGCAGCAAGGCTTCAACTAAATACTCCTCACTTCCTGGTTATACGTCACATGACTAGTGGGCGTGGCCTGGAGTGAGGAGACAATTTTTAAAGCGACAGGTCGATTTCTGCCGGTGAATGGCTAGTCATAGGTGAGAAAATAAAAGGAGTCAAGAGTGATTATTAAAAATATATTTACATGGAATAGGACTTTCCACACGTAGGAGGAATGCTACAGAGAGGAAAACAGTAATTCAGTTAAAATTACAAGGCACAATGAGGTTATTTGTTCAGCAAAGAGTTCCAAGGTATGCAATCGTTCATACCATGTTTGTGGGTGGACAATCTGTGTATCCAGCGTTGTTCTTTTTCATACAGATATTTCTGTGTGTTAGTACCAGTCACAGTTTCAATTATCGTCCAACGCATATCGTTGGGTGTGTGATTGTGTTGAAGAAAGTGTTCTGTTAGACGCGTGGTTTGTTTTTTGCATCTAATAGTGCTCCTGTGCTCACAGATCCTCTGCTTCACTTTCCTTGTTGTCATCCCTATGTAACGAAGTTCACACGGGCAGATAATTAAATATACTGCATTAGTGGTGTTACAGTTTGTATGTTTTCTTTGTGACCATTCTCTGTCAGGTTCTAGGGATAGTGTTTTTGTGGCTGTGGTGAGATGGCACACGCTACAGTCACCGCATGGAAAATGACCTGTAATGTTAGGTAGTCCCCATGAATTAAGGACAGTACATCTTGTTGGTGTTTCTGGTTGTTTTGGTCTGGTGTGTACCAATGCATCTTTAATACTCCTTGCTCTCTTGAAAGAAAACAAGGGTTTTTCCCATTTTAGATTGCCTGTATTCAGGATGTTCCAGTGTTTGTTGATTGTCCTTGTGACCTGGTTAGAGATAGTACTGCATGTGGTGACGCACGTAAGAGGCGTGTCCGTCACTTGTTTCAAATTGGGTTCCAACAGTGCCTCACGGTTCTGATTAGCAGCCCGTTTTTTGCAAGTTGCCAATATCTTTTCGGGATATCCTCTGTCTGACAATTTGAGTGACAAGTCATTAGCTTGGGAGCAGAAGTCAGCTACAGTTTCTCCTAATTCTGAGGTATTGTCCGAAAGGGAGGTTTTCCCTTAGGGGCCTAGGGTGGAAGCTATCAAACCTAAGTAAATTGTTTTTCGCAGTCGGTTTGTAGTGTGTGCGGGTTTCAAGGGCCCCGTTCTCTATAGGGTCAAGACTGATTTGCATATGGCTGGGTTCAAACTAGAATGGCATGGTGAGCAAAAAAACGATGGATTTAGGCCCAGATCTCTGTACTGGGGTGAATGTATGACATTGTTCTGCATTCTGTCCATCAATTGTTGTTTTTGCATTTGTCACCCCGAGTGGGACGGGTTTGCTCAGACGTGAGTCCCGTGCTCTCCATGCCACTGGAATCAAGCTATCCTGGCTGAAGAGGGGTGAAACCCCGAAACCGGTCCTAGGATGCTTGTTTCCAGTCCAGGGAGGACCTGGCTTGGCAGTTCGGGCTGGACTGTTCCCATGAGGCACAGGGTCAAGACTGATTTGCATATGGCTGGGTTCAAACTAGAATGGCATGGTGAGCAAAAAAACGATGGATTTAGGCCCAGATCTCTGTACTGGGGTGAATGTATGACATTGTTCTGCATTCTGTCCATCAATTGTTGTTTTTGCATTTGTCACCCCGAGTGGGACGGGTTTGCTCAGACGTGAGTCCCGTGCTCTCCATGCCACTGGAATCAAGCTATCCTGGCTGAAGAGGGGTGAAACCCCGAAACCGGTCCTAGGATGCTTGTTTCCAGTCCAGGGAGGACCTGGCTTGGCAGTTCGGGCTGGACTGTTCCCATGAGGCACAGGGTCAAGACTGATTTGCATATGGCTGGGTTCAAACTAGAATGGCATGGTGAGCAAAAAAACGATGGATTTAGGCCCAGATCTCTGTACTGGGGTGAATGTATGACATTGTTCTGCATTCTGTCCAACAATTGTTGTTTTTGCATTTGTCACCCCGAGTGGGACGGGTTTGCTCAGACGTGAGTCCCGTGCTTTCCATGCCACTGGAATCAAGCTATCCTGGCTGAAGAGGGGTGAAACCCCGAAACCGGTCCTAGGATGCTTGTTTCCAGTCCAGGGAGGACCTGGCTTGGCAGTTCGGGCTGGACTGTTCCCATGGGGCACAGGGTCAAGACTGATTTGCATATGGCTGGGTTCAAACTGGAATGGCATGGTGAGCAAAAAAACGATGGATTTAGTCCCAGATCTCTGTACTGGGGTGAATGTATGATATTGTTCTGCATTCTGTCCATCTATTGTTGTTTTTGCATTTTTCACCCCGAGTGGGAAGGGTATGCTCAGACGTGAGTCCCGTGCTCTCCATGCCACTGGAATCAAGCTATCCTGGCTGACGAGGGCTGAAAGCCCGAAACCGGTCCTAGAATGCTTGTTTCCAGTCCAGGGAGGACCTGGCTTGGCAGTTCGGGCTGGACTGTTCCCATGAGGCACAGGGTCAAGACTGATTTGCATATGGCTGGGTTCAAACTAGAATGGCATGGTGAGCAAAAAAACGATGGATTTAGGCCCAGATCTCTGTACTGGGGTGAATGTATGAAATTGTTCTGCATTCTGTCCATCAATTGTTGTTTTTGCATTTGTCACCCCGAGTGGGACGGGTTTGCTCAGACGTGAGTCCCGTGCTTTCCATGCCACTGGAATCAAGCTATCCTGGCTGAAGAGGGGTGAAACCCCGAAACCGGTCCTAGGATGCTTGTTTCCAGTCCAGGGAGGACCTGGCTTGGCAGTTCGGGCTGGACTGTTCCCATGGGGCACAGGGTCAAGACTGATTTGCATATGGCTGGGTTCAAACTGGAATGGCATGGTGAGCAAAAAAACGATGGATTTAGTCCCAGATCTCTGTACTGGGGTGAATGTATGACATTGTTCTGCATTCTGTCCATCTATTGTTGTTTTTGCATTTGTCACCCCGAGTGGGAAGGGTATGCTCAGACGTGAGTCCCGTGCTCTCCATGCCACTGGAATCAAGCTATCCTGGCTGACGAGGGCTGAAAGCCCGAAACCGGTCCTAGAATGCTTGTTTCCAGTCCAGGGAGGACCTGGCTTGGCAGTTCGGGCTGGACTGTTCCCATGGGGCACAGGGTCAAGACTGATTTGCATATGGCTGGGTTCAAACTGGAATGGCATGGTGAGCAAAAAAACGATGGATTTAGGCCCAGATCTCTGTACTGGGGTGAATGTATGACATTTTTCTGCATTCTTTCCATCAATTGTTGTTTTTGCATTTGTCACCCCGAGTGGGACGGGTTTGCTCAGACGTGAGTCCCGTGCTCTCCATGCCACTGGAATCAAGCTATCCTGGCTGAAGAGGGGTGAAACCCCGAAACCGGTCCTAGGATGCTTGTTTCCAGTCCAGGGAGGACCTGGCTTGGCAGTTCGGGCTGGACTGTTCCCATGAGGCACAGGGTCAAGACTGATTTGCATATGGCTGGGTTCAAACTAGAATGGCATGGTGAGCAAAAAAACGATGGATTTAGGCCCAGATCTCTGTACTGGGGTGAATGTATGACATTGTTCTGCATTCTGTCCATCAATTGTTGTTTTTGCATTTGTCACCCCGAGTGGGACGGGTTTGCTCAGACGTGAGTCCCGTGCTCTCCATGCCACTGGAATCAAGCTATCCTGGCTGAAGAGGGGTGAAACCCCGAAACCGGTCCTAGGATGCTTGTTTCCAGTCCAGGGAGGACCTGGCTTGGCAGTTCGGGCTGGACTGTTCCCATGAGGCACAGGGTCAAGACTGATTTGCATATGGCTGGGTTCAAACTAGAATGGCATGGTGAGCAAAAAAACGATGGATTTAGGCCCAGATCTCTGTACTGGGGTGAATGTATGAAATTGTTCTGCATTCTGTCCATCAATTGTTGTTTTTGCATTTGTCACCCCGAGTGGGACGGGTTTGCTCAGACGTGAGTCCCGTGCTTTCCATGCCACTGGAATCAAGCTATCCTGGCTGAAGAGGGGTGAAACCCCGAAACCGGTCCTAGGATGCTTGTTTCCAGTCCAGGGAGGACCTGGCTTGGCAGTTCGGGCTGGACTGTTCCCATGGGGCACAGGGTCAAGACTGATTTGCATATGGCTGGGTTCAAACTGGAATGGCATGGTGAGCAAAAAAACGATGGATTTAGTCCCAGATCTCTGTACTGGGGTGAATGTATGACATTGTTCTGCATTCTGTCCATCTATTGTTGTTTTTGCATTTGTCACCCCGAGTGGGAAGGGTATGCTCAGACGTGAGTCCCGTGCTCTCCATGCCACTGGAATCAAGCTATCCTGGCTGACGAGGGCTGAAAGCCCGAAACCGGTCCTAGAATGCTTGTTTCCAGTCCAGGGAGGACCTGGCTTGGCAGTTCGGGCTGGACTGTTCCCATGGGGCACAGGGTCAAGACTGATTTGCATATGGCTGGGTTCAAACTGGAATGGCATGGTGAGCAAAAAAACGATGGATTTAGGCCCAGATCTCTGTACTGGGGTGAATGTATGACATTTTTCTGCATTCTTTCCATCAATTGTTGTTTTTGCATTTGTCACCCCGAGTGGGACGGGTTTGCTCAGACGTGAGTCCCGTGCTCTCCATGCCACTGGAATCAAGCTATCCTGGCTGAAGAGGGGTGAAACCCCGAAACCGGTCCTAGGATGCTTGTTTCCAGTCCAGGGAGGACCTGGCTTGGCAGTTCGGGCTGGACTGTTCCCATGAGGCACAGGGTCAAGACTGATTTGCATATGGCTGGGTTCAAACTAGAATGGCATGGTGAGCAAAAAAACGATGGATTTAGGCCCAGATCTCTGTACTGGGGTGAATGTATGACATTGTTCTGCATTCTGTCCATCAATTGTTGTTTTTGCATTTGTCACCCCGAGTGGGACGGGTTTGCTCAGACGTGAGTCCCGTGCTCTCCATGCCACTGGAATCAAGCTATCCTGGCTGAAGAGGGGTGAAACCCCGAAACCGGTCCTAGGATGCTTGTTTCCAGTCCAGGGAGGACCTGGCTTGGCAGTTCGGGCTGGACTGTTCCCATGAGGCACAGGGTCAAGACTGATTTGCATATGGCTGGGTTCAAACTAGAATGGCATGGTGAGCAAAAAAACGATGGATTTAGGCCCAGATCTCTGTACTGGGGTGAATGTATGACATTGTTCTGCATTCTGTCCATCAATTGTTGTTTTTGCATTTGTCACCCCGAGTGGGACGGGTTTGCTCAGACGTGAGTCCCGTGCTCTCCATGCCACTGGAATCAAGCTATCCTGGCTGAAGAGGGGTGAAACCCCGAAACCGGTCCTAGGATGCTTGTTTCCAGTCCAGGGAGGACCTGGCTTGGCAGTTCGGGCTGGACTGTTCCCATGAGGCACAGGGTCAAAACTGATTTGCATATGGCTGGGTTCAAACTAGAATGGCATGGTGAGCAAAAAAACGATGGATTTAGGCCCAGATCTCTGTACTGGGGTGAATGTATGACATTGTTCTGCATTCTGTCCATCAATTGTTGTTTTTGCATTTGTCACCCCGAGTGGGACGGGTTTGCTCAGACGTGAGTCCCGTGCTTTCCATGCCACTGGAATCAAGCTATCCTGGCTGAAGAGGGGTGAAATGCCCGAAACCGGTCCTAGGATGCTTGTTTCCAGTCCAGGGAGGACCTGGCTTGGCAGTTCGGGCTGGACTGTTCCCATGAGGCACAGGGTCAAGACTGATTTGCATATGGCTGGGTTCAAAGTAGAATGGCATGGTGAGCAAAACAACGATGGATTTAGGCCCAGATCTCTGTACTGGGGTGAATGTATGACATTGTTCTGCATTCTGTCCATCAATTGTTGTTTTTGCACGCACACGTGAGGCACTTAGAGTTAAGTGTTCTGACCATTGCCGCCCGTGTTTTGTGTTTCTTGTCCAACAGTAATGCAGCACCGTCTGTCTCCCTTATGAGCCCATGACACAATTCGAGTAAGAATCGCGAGTGAGTCTTGAGTCGTTTCCTTTTCCCACCGTGTTCTGTTTTTAAATAATTTCCTTAGTGCACGCATGTCACAAATAGAGTTTTTTTCACGTGCGTCTTTGTCTGCTCTATAGAATCACACATCAAGTATACTCACAATTGCTGTGTAGCCGTAAGACACCCACGATTTCCACAATGATTTAGTGGGTTGATGCTAATTTCGCATAATATGGAACGAATGCTCGGTTCCAACAACCAATGGTAATTACATGGGGCGCATAACTCAGAATGAGGTGATTATATGCGCACAAATGAGAGTTCACACGGAAATGGGCACTGTTCATTCTAATTCTAAATAGATCATTTTCTGATTGCCCAGAACTGTATGTGCTTTTTTCAGGTCCATCTGTACACAGAGGACTCCTTGAACCCTTTTTACCACCTTCGCAAGTATATGTAGGTGGCACACATACGCTCCAGGGTTGGATGCACCTTAGTGCGTGTAGACCGCCCGGTGTGTCGATAGGTCCTTACGAAAACCTGTGATTACACTCAAAGGTTGAAACATGTAGACCGTCAATATTTGGATAATACTTTAGGTCAAATTAACCCTACATTAGTATTACACTTCACCACTTTTTTAATCGTGACCCTGCTGCTCCATATTAAATTTGTTAGGGAGTACAGTAGGATTACTTTGAACTTTATTTCACTCACTCACACACCTCACTTACACGTACTGATATAATAACAAACCTGCTCCGCTGTAATCAGGCGTGGAAGCACACCCGAGTGGTATTCGACTGCTCGGGTGGGCCCCGATGATGAAACATGTCACCAACCAGGTTGGTGAGTGAGGGGTTTCATAAAGAAGAAATAATTTCTCTTTTTACTTCTCTGAGAACTCTCTAACAGACAGAAGGTCTTTACCTTCTCTCATTTAAGGATACCCCCTTCTTTGTTTATTTTGTGTACCTCAGGGGACTGGGAGTACCCCTTACAACTTAGTTTTGAAATCCCTTTCTCTCTCTTTTGTTATATTGAAACTATTCATTGACCACCTCTGCCTTTGATAATATTCTTTTACAGAAACTGCAATAATCTCTCTGTCCCCTACCTTGACCTAGGGCACATTACAGCCTCTGATTAGGCGTCCGAAATAAGAATACTGTAGTAAATTACTTGTCTACTATTCTCCACTGTACTGCTCTGCTAGAATGTTCCATGACATCATAGAATGCCTGAGTGCCTCTCTGTGTTAGAGTGTCAGTTAGTCAACTCAGGCTGAGCTGTTAGGAGCCTGCTCCTGGTGGGGCTGTCCTTGTACCATCTATCTTCTACTATCCTGATCTCCTATACTGGAACCAAGCTACTAATAAAGAAGTATCCTACATGTACAGATGGACTCTGTATCTTCCTTCACAACAAATACCTCATGAAAGTCAGCAATGACAATGCATTTTTATCTGTAATAAGAGCAATTTATGTTGTGAGTTCCTGTTTGTGGAGTTTCTATTTTATGTTTTTTAATAACGCTTTCTGTTACACAGTGATTTCATGAGTGATTTAGGCACTGGTGGCACTCACCAATAGAAGAGCTAACGTAGAGCTCGGACAAAACAGCATGGCACTGCATGATACGATGGTATGCAGAGACCATACATGCATCATATGTGCTTTCCACATTAAAACATTGATTGTTTGGATGTTTCAAGTTCTTTCCCTATATCTTTCTTCTTTCCTCCAGGTTGATTGATGGATTTGTACTGTGGTAAGCATGACATAGATACCTAGCATCTACTGTATCATGACCAGGGATTGATTACAATAAGACTTTAGATACGCACCCTAATTCAGGGGTAGGGAACGTATTTTTGGTCCAAAGAAATGCTAGGGATCCAGTACTGGACCAACAGAGCGTTACACATGTAGACCTGAATAGTGAAACCATGATAGTTTACTACAACACACTCACTGAGTAGTGACACATGATTACCTTGCGCACACTATCGCATCTTAGTTTTTAACCTTACCGAAGGGTCTCTGAATAAAACTTGATCACCTTTAAGTAATTCTAAGATCACACTCTCCACTCTACACATTGTACTCCACATACCAGCATGTACTGTCTCGGCTGATACAAAAAAAGATCTCCAACAAAAAGCCCTCTCGTGTGGCCCGTGGGGTATTGCAGCGCCAGCCCCAAGAGAAGCAAAACACCCAATGATGAAGCATGACACCCACATATGTGTGTGTGAGGGCAATACTTCCAAATAAGGAAGATCCCCCATAACCATATATTCCAATCACACCTTTTAAAAAAAATGTTCTATACACTCTCCACATAGAAACAACGGCTGCGGCAATTAGAATGCTCAAAAAAATGAAATGTCCTGAAGCTGATCCACCAATAGCAATAGACCTGAGATTGGTGACTGCATTCCTTTACAGAAAATTGCAGTTATTGACAGTGGCAGCAGGCACAGGTTAGAGCGGTGAGGCGGAGCAGGTGCAGGGCTGGTGGGTGTGGGGGAAGTCAACAGACGACGTGGTAGGTAAAATAAATAAAACATAAAAAAACACTTACCTTTCACTCGTCGCATCCCCGAGTTGTCAATGCGGCGAGCACAAGCAAAGTGGTTTTATTATTTTTTTAATTTAATTTTACCTACTCCGTCATCTGTTGATTTCCCCCCACCCCACCGCTCTTACATGTGCCGACTGCCACTGGTTTTTAGGCAGAAACCTCTGGACGGTGCCGGTTTGTAATAGACTAAGAGGACACCATTGTGACAAAGGTCCTCATTTAGAACTTGGTTGATATTAGACATTTGCCAAATAAACTAGAGACGGTGGAACCAATTGATTTCACATGGTGGCACCTCAGCTGGATTTAGCATTAGAACATTTTAACTGATTGTCCATTCTCCACAAGGTATCTGGTTTAGAGTGTCAGAAAGTTATTTTTAGGTCGAGCATTCAAGACCTCATGTATCTACTTTAGTATATACTTATTATACACTTATTATTGTATGTACTTTGTGGTCTCTGGAGATCAGCCCTAGGACTGGTCTGCTTCCGCTTAGGGACTTTTTTTCTGTTGAGCTGCCGCTATTTAACTTTCTTGATAGAAAACGACCAGTAGAGGTGAGTAAAATACCAGAATCACTTTAGCGTTTTCTAGATTCCAGTCCATAGAAATTGTTTTCCACAAGCACCCGTAGCCAATAATATTTTTTTCAAATCTTGTATTTTCATTGATATGACCAACGAAGGGCCTTATTTTATATTAAAAACAGAGCTTTGGACTATACCATTTCCTGCTGAAAAGCAATATTTCTCTCCATGTGTTCCCATACCTGGCGTGTCACACAGTTTGGTGCTTACTTTCCCTCCATGTTAAAGTAGATGTTTAAGCACCCAGGCTAATGTGCTGCATAGCTAATTCATATCAAGTCTCAAAGGCGAGACCGATTGCATTGCAAATGCTTGTTTCAGTTTATGGCCCAATGCCAACCTTGGCAACCATGAACAGGAAAACAAACAATTGCCGCCGTGCACTAGGAGACGCCTAGCATATCTGAGATATCTGAACTGAAGAACACAGGGTCCCTCATAGATTCATTGTGAGCCAGGTACTGCACTGGGACCTGAGAGAAATGCCAGTTTAAACAGAGCATACATTAGACAAGAAATAGTCATTAATCCCTACACACACCCACACATACACAGACACGCACAAACACACACATTCACATATGCACTAGCTGCGGCCCATGCAGGTAAGAGCGGTGGGGCAGTGGGGCCGTGTGAGGGGTATTTCGACAGATGATAAACAGGGAAAATTAATTATTTAATTTTCCCACGTCATCATCCATCAAAATACCCCCCACATGGCCCCTCCGCTCTTACCTGCATGGGCCGTGGTTGGTAAGCACACACACACTCTCTCTCTCTCTCTCTCTCTCTCTGTCTCTCTCTCTCTCTGAAGTATGCTTTCGCTTCATACTTTTTTATTTTTACATCTTGTTTGGATTTTGAATCAGCAATTTTAATCCCAAAGCTTGCACAAGTAGTTTCTAATGGGCAGAAAGAATACGATGCCATTTTTGAAATTTAAAATGTAGCTTGATATATTTAGGAAGCAATTCTATAATCAAGTCTAAAACCAAAAATGTGCTAACCCGTGATGAAATTAGAAGAGGACAGACTCATTATCCAGCTTTTAACAATGCTTAGAAGAGTCCTCTTGAACTGATCATTTTAATATAATGGAATCTAGCTCACACAGTTAGTCAAAATAGCCTTTGATAACCAGATTGTAAAAATTAAGTAAATGAATTTAATTAAACCATAAAGTTGAGAGCCGGGCAGAAAAATGCTACAGATGTGACAATTCATTTAACTGTAAATGTAGGATATGTGTTTGCTAGATCTTCATGCAAACGGATTTACTAAGTCACATTTTGAACAAAGTAATTTACTTCAACACAAGTAAATGATCCTGTGTCTGAAATATTTCAATAAAATGTGCACAGATGTGCCGGAGTGTTCATTACTACAATTTGAGAAGCTGGTTTATTATTAATATAGGCACTATATTCAGATGTGTTCAAGACCAGAGACGACTTTCTTACATGTCATAAATCAGAAAAGCAAGGGTTTCAAAACCAGGCTGAACACAAAGTTATTCTGAATTTTTTTTCGAACTGAGACATTTTAATGACTGTAGTAAATTGCTTAAGGATTTTGGTATTTGTATACTGCACTGCTCTGCTAAACATGGGCTGGAAGTACAGTCGCAAACCCTGCAATTGTGGGCTTTTATTTATATGTAAAACATTATACATGATTTGGAAAATTCCTTCCAACTCATAAAAGAGCTTTTACAACCTTTCTGAATCAGAAATTGGGGGCGGGGGTGGCAGTCTTGAAGGGGCATCACCTTCTATTTAAGAATATGAGAGGTAAGTATCAATAGTTCTTCACCACAATTGCAGTAACAAATCATTAATGAGTTGCTGACCCATAAGTTGAAGTGGTGACTGAATCGCATTAAGGACACCCTCCTCTTTATGAACAGTGCCGGCAGCCTCAGGGAGAGTAGGCAGTGGTCCGGGTCACTGTTGCTTCCATACCCAAATGTTTCCCAAATGAGAAACCTTTTTTTAAGCTGCTCATCTTACTTAAAGGAAAGGTTTCCCATTTGGGAATTTAAACACAGGGATGGATGTCTACTGTTCCTTGCAGGCCACCTCATTTATGTTTTTAGCCAATCATAGGGGGTCACAAATAGATGTCGACCTAATTTACATTATTTTGACAGGCAGGTCGGTCTGAGACCCCCATAACTGGAGATTTTGTGATGTGACCTATTCGTACATAGGTTTTGTTGCAAATTCAAAGACTGATCGCAAAACATTGGTGCACAATTCATGACCACTTTTTGTGACCAGTCTTTTAATAGATCTGGCTCAATAGTCCTAGAAGAAAGTCACAAATGAAAGCCAAGGTTTGAAATTGAAAATTAGGAGTGTGCAAACCCACATAATTATTTGTGTGCAAATTCAGAAACTTTTCATGAACTTGTGCAAAATTAATTATATAAAATGTTTAAGACCATTTCTGTGCACACCTGCCTTCTGTAGCTACAGTTTAAGTGAAATTGTGTAATTGAAAATTTCACAAAAGTTTTCCAGTATCTTGTCTTTTTGACATGGGGAAAACATGGCGGCCGGTTGAAACTCGGTTGCGGAGGTTCCCGAGGGAGTGTGATGTAAACGAATCTCCCTGTAAAGTCTAAGTGGATTTTGGACAGATAAATAGAAGCGGTGGTCATATTTAATGTAAAGATTGCGGGAGAAAAAAAACCCCATAGATTAGCGCGTGAAGGTAAGGAGTTATCGGCAGCGGCAAAAAGAAGAAGCGGCGCCTACCTTGAGTCTGCCGTTGCCCTTACGTTCTCTCTTTGAGCGTGACCCCCGGGGGGAGGGTAGGTGATCCCGTGGAGCCCCTGAAGCTGTTTGTCCAGGACTCCTGCTGGTCCCGTGCTGCTCGGGAGCTCTGCAGGGGCCGGAGGGCGGTCGCACAGCGCTCCAGCCGAGACAGCACAGGCGCCGGGAGTGTGGGTTTCAGCAGAGCACAGGCCCCGTCGGAGTCAGAGTCGGAGCAAAAGGCTCTGATGGTGGCAGAGGCTGGGAGGTCTTTTTTTCATACAGCGCCACAGGTAGGGAAGCAATCTGTGGGGATAAAACTTGCTGGGGAGAGAAACGCTAATGGTGCTAATGGTGCTGTGGTGAGAAACACAAATGGTACTAATGCTGCTGTGGTGAGGAAGTCATTGGATTTTGGTGTTGCTGGATTAGACATTACGCCGTCTGAGAAACAGGGGAATACCGGGTTAAATAAACAAGCTAACAGTGATTTCATGGTGGCAGAGATGGGAGAACCAAGAGAAGCAAGAGAGAAAGTCACCCCGCCCACTGGCTACAATCTGAGAAGGTTGGAGGTTAGAAAAAATATAAAGTGTGCTTCAAGTGTTCAAAGTAAAGCCAGTAAGAAAACCACTGAATTAGAACCCGCCCTTCCTCTAGAAAATAACGGGTAGTGGGTGACACCGAAAAAGAGAGAACCGAGAGGGAGAAAGAGAGACCCGCTATCTAAGGTTAAAATTAACCCCTCATTCAGGACCTACTTTAAAGTAGCACCCAAGGTGGTGGAATAAAAAAAAAACACGCTGACTTTGGTAGATCAGAGAGCAGATGAAGCTATCTTGAGCCCTAATAGATTCCAGGTATTAGGTGAGTCTCCTGAAGGTGGGGGGCCTTTATTCTCAGTCCCCCGAGTAAAGCAAATAACAGTGCAGGTAGACATAGGAGCTCTCTTCCCCTCTGGTAAAATGAATATGCAGCTCTCCCAAACAGAGGCACTAAGTAGTAAAATCTCACCAGGAGCACAGACCAGCGTAGATGTGGAGCCCTCACGTGACATAGCTGGTACTCAACTGCAACATAATTTTCAAGAACAGACACAACCTCAGACACAACTGCAACCAGTTACAGACCTCATTCAAATACTAACTATGGAGTTGAAGAATAGATTTGAGACTTCTGAAATAAATCAAAAAGAGATTAGAGCATCCTGCGACAGTTTGGAGAAAAAACTGGATGATATTACAGCTAGGACGTGGCAGCTGGAATGCGCAGTAAGAGACTTAGAAGAGAAGTCTGAGGCAAATTCAAAGGAGATTACAATTTTAAAGGGGAATGAGGCTATGCTAAAGGAAAAGCTAGAATCAATAGAGGACACTCAGAGAAGAAACAATCTTCGTATTTTAAGAGTTCCGGAAGGGCCTGAAGGAGAAGATATCAAGGTTTTTGTGGCGCGATTAATCAAACAAGGTGTACACGTAGAATGCTCAGAAGAAGACTTGATTAAAGATATACAGAGAGCCTTTAGAGACCCCTTCAGATCAAATGCAAATCCCAGGAGAATAGTAGTCAATTTTCTTACCTATAAAATAAAGGAAGAAATACTTTAAAAAACTTTAAAGCAGAAAAGCTTCTCAGTATATGGGATTGTCTTTGATATCAGATCAGATCAGATGTCTCCCAAATAACTGCCAGTAAGCAATGGGAATTCGGTAAACTGATTGAGCCATTCAGGAAATGGGGGGCGACGGCGCAATTAAGATACCCTGCTAGTTTGAGGGTTATGCATAATAATAAAATGCAGACCTTTCGAAATGTAGAGGAAGCCAAAGCATTTCTCAAATCAATATCAGACTCTAATGCAAAATAGGAAGTAGCGAATGGTTTTAGCTCCAGCTTGATATCTTCCCTATAGTCTCTACCCCCTATTTTATATCTCTACAGACTTATGGGTATATGGTCTATAGCTTTGCCTTTTCTTTTCTTATCTCATTTGTGGCTACTAGTAGCATTGTCTATTTTGAGTAAATTTATTTTCTATCTTTTTTTCATGAACTGAGTAATGTTTATTTTATAGATCTCGAACCTCAGGAATTCTCCTCAGGCGTAGGCCATGAAGACAAAAGAAGAGGAGGGTTTTCCAAGGGAGGGAAAGGGGGGAGCACAGTCACAGGTGGGGGAGCAAAGGGAAAAAATACAAAATATTAGTTAACCTCTTTTAATGCCCTGGAACTCTGACCATAGGGGAGTGATGAGAGTGAGGGTTAGAAAATGAGTACCACTAGGGAGGTTCATATAGAGGTACTGTCTTGGAATGTCAATGGTCTTAGAGTGAAGCAGAGAGGGGAAAGAATTTTACAATATATAAAGGATGCCTCTGCTCAGATTATAATCCTACAAGAGACTCATTTAACAAACAAGGAAACTATGGAGATTTTTAAGTCCAGAAGGTGGATTCAGAAAGTAATATGTACAGACCACCAACTAACCATAAGGAGTGTGGTGATTCTTGCTAAAACTAACCCACAAATAGTCATTGAAGGTAGCAGAATTGATGAACTAGGCAGATGGGTAATAGCCAAAATTAGATGCTATAACCAGATTTATACAGTGGTCGGCTACTATGGACCAAATTTAGATGACCCCATCCCATTTAGTAATTTACTTCCAGAACTCTTAGACTTCCCTGACCCTATCATAATGGCGGGAGATTTCAACGTAGTGCTGGATGATAGGCTAGATCGTTCCACCAAGAGTAGAGCTACAACTCACAATAAAACACGCTCTCTAAGCATAAATTCAATTAAAAATTTAGGCTGGTGCTACATCTGGCGGGAAAGGAAGGGATCTTTGAAGAGTTTTACGTTTAACAACAAAAAATATAGGCATCAGTCGAGAATAGATTTCTTCTTGATCGATCAAGTTATAAAAGATCAGGTAAGGGATGTTAGCCATGTAGGATCTCATTTATCGGATCACTCAGCCGTAACCCTACTTTTGGCCCCATTAAACACAGTATGCTAAAAAAGATGGACTATCGATCGTACCATACTGGCGGATGAGGAGAGAATGAAAGAACTAGCGATATAATCCCAGCGTTTTTTTTAACCGAACCTAGATAGTGCCTCAATAGGCGTAGTATGGGACGCCTACAAAGCCTTTCTAAGAGGAAGGATAATGTCTATTCAGACCATTAAATATAAACAACAAAGGGCAGAAATAGCTTCCATTGAAGAGAAGATTAAAATACTAGAACAACAGATGCAGACCCAAGAAAGGATAGAGGAAGATGGGGTGGCTGCTATTGAAGCCTTGAAAGTGGAGTTAAAGGGTATCCTGGAAAGAAGAGTAGACTGGCCCATTTTAATTTTGGAGAAGGCTGCTGCAAGTTACTTGCCTGGAAGATAAAAAACGACCAAGTAAGGAACTTTATAAAAGAGTTAAAATCGAATGGTCCAGAACCTCTAGTTAGATCAAGTGAAGGAATTGAAGAGGCTCTAATTAGTCACTTTGGGGAAGTGTATTCTGAAAACCTAGTTACAAAGGGAGAGAAAGTGAAAGAGTGGCTGGGTCGAGAGGCTCCCCATAAGCTCTCTGAGCCTCAAAGGGAAGAATTAAATAGTCCAATTCTAGACTCTGAAATAAGGAATGCTATTAAAGCAGGGAAAATGAATAAAGCTGTAGGGCCAGATGGTATCCCGGCTGAGATATATAAAAAGTTGGAGAGCTTTTTAGTCCCGGTAATGGGTAGATTGTTCACGAAATTTTTGAGTGTGGTAAGGAGATCCCACAATCTTGGAATGACACCATCATTACTCTGATCCTCAAGCCAGATAAACCATCTAACTGTTGTGGTCCTACAGACCCGTCTCCTTACTAAACTCAGACTATAAAATCTTTACGAAAGTGTTTGCAGATAGGCTGAGTGGAGTTTTGGATGTGCTACTAAACAAGGATCAGAAGGGTTTTATGCATGGCAGGGGAATTAAAGATCTAACATACAACCTAATTGGCGCGGTGGACATAGCAATCACTTTTAAAATACCTTTACCAGCTATTACCGTGGATGCAACAAAAGCATTTGACCGGGTTAACTGGTCATTTTTGCAGGACATTTTACAACTCTCTAACTTAGGGGATAGTTTTTGCAGGGCAATAGCTCTCATATACAAGAATCCTACTGCCAGAGTTTTAGTGAATGGAAATATCTCCAGTAGTTTTAATATCTATAGGGGGACTAGGCAGGGATGTCCTCTATCTCCTCTGCTTTTTAACTTGTATATCGAGCCGCTGTCCGAAAAGATAAGATGTCATGAGGGCATACAGCCTTTTAGCTATCGGGATTGGGTGAAAAAAGTAGGTCTGTACGCAGATGACTTAGTAGTGTACACCTCAGACCATAATACAGCATTACCAGCAGTTTATGACCTGGCAGCACGGTTTGGGCAGCTCTCTGGGTATGAGATTAATGAAAACACAACAGTGGTAATGAAATGGAATATTAACTCACAACAAAAAATATGAGGTATCTAGGAATTCAAATTGTGCAGAAAGTAGAGCAAATCCCTGAAGTTAATTATCAAAAGGTGAATAAGGCGGTAGGGAAACTCTTACTTAGCTGGTCCCATCTCCCATTAACAATTTATGGCAGAGTAAATCTAGTGAAAATGGCAATTCTGCCTAAGTTTACCTTTTTGTTCCAAAATATCCCAATGGCTTTTAAAGAAATTTGGCTAAAAAAATCTCAATCAAAGATTACTAGATTTATTTGAATGTCGAAAGGGACCAGAATTGTCTGGAAAAAACTCAGACGGCAACATGATAAAGGAGGTCTACGATTACCAGATTTGTCTTATTATGCATGGGCTTTCTTATTAAAAGGAGGAAAATGTCTATTAAGTAAACCAGACAGCTCAGATACTGGAAGGATGTTTAAAGCTATGTTATCTGAGATACAAGGGGGGAGCATGAGTTCATACAAAAATATGGGGACCCACGATATTTTAAAAAGGTGCGATTAAAGACCCTGCAGAGCTTTGCAACAATTTGGTTCAACATCAGGAGAGAAGTCAACATAAGCTATTATAGTGAACTTGCCCCAGTTTGGGATTCTCCGGGGTCCCCAGAATGGTCAAAAGATAGTCTGGCATGTCCTCTGAAAGAGGCAGGGATAAAAACCTGGGGGCAGGTGATTTATGAAGGGGTGCTGTTCTCTTGGGAGGAGGCTCAGAAGATAGCTAAAACTCTCCAAATTTAAATACCTTCAAATGAAAAGTTGGAGCCTCACGGATGGGAAAGCTGTGGGAAAATCGAATGCGTTAGAAACCCTAATAATATCTGGTGGACCCAGTGGAAAAGAGGTGGCAAGATGGTATTGGAGTCTAGTGGAAGGCTCGGATGGGGACTTCAATCTGCCTACAACACTGTGGGAAAAGAAGTTGCCAGGAGACCAATCGACAAATTTATGGCAAGTATCTTGTAACATGCTATACTCCACAGTACGTGCTGCAAATTTAAGGAGGAACCACCTTTTTTGTCTCCACAGGGTCTACTGGACGCCATATAAGTTGGCAAAATTTGTGAAAGGTGTTACACCGAAATGTCCCAAATGTGGGGAGGAAAGAAGTAATGATGAACATGTGTTCTTGGAGTGCCCGGCACTACAAGCCTTTTGGAGGGATGTGAGTGATATACAGGCACATGCATCAAAGTGAAAAATTGCGATTCCTTATTTGCGATTTTTAAGAAATCGCAAAAAAAGACTCGCAAAACGCGATGCACCAAAATAATAGCGATAAAATAAAGAATCGCAAAAAATCGCTAATATAATAGCGATTCCGACAATTGCGAACTCGCTATTAGCGATTTCGCTATTAGCGAAATTGCAATTACCGAAGTCGCATTTTGATGCATCTTGATGACATCAGAACCAGGAAGTGAGCAGCTCCAGCCTCATTTTCAGTGCACAGTCTCAGGGAGAGGAGGGAGCTGGCTCTGGGAGCTGAACAGGAGTGGGACAGAGACATCAGAAACACCTTGAATCTCAACTAAATGGAAGCCTCACAAACAGCAGAGGAGAGCCAAACAGGCAGGAAGCGGAAAATAAAGTTTTCTGAAAAAGAAATTGACACCCTCATTGAGGGAGTAGTCCACAGCCATGATAAGCTTTTTGGAAAATTATCCTTAAAAGTGGCAGAGCAGGGGAAAAGAAAAATCTGGCTCCGGATCCAAAACAGGGTCAATGCCATTGGGGTGACACACCGCACCATCGAAGAACTGAAAAAACGATGGTACTACTTGAGCAGTCGAGCTAAGGTGCATATTGCTGACCACCTCAAGGAGGCAAAGAAGACAGGAGGGGGAACACCAACAGACACTGGGGACACTCCCATGGAGGACTTGGTTGAATCCACCATCCAGCCAGAAGCAGTTGTTGGTGTGACCCAGCTTGACACGTCAGGAGCAGCAAACACATCTGAAGGTAAGATGAATGCATGTTACCATTGTCCTAAAATTTAAAGGTGGAACATGACCTCAGTATAGCCCAAGTGCACACTTTGAACATCCACTACACAATGTATTCATAAAGGAAGGTGCATTATGGAAGATGTAGTCAGGTGAAGCCGTTACAATGACAAACACACAAATCTGAGATAAACAACTCTAAAGAGTGTAATATATTAGCAATTTAATAACAAAGCAAAGAATATATTACTGTGACATGACATCACAGACATTAATTAATGCAATTTTGCACTGTTTCACCTCACAGATGCACAACGTGTAGAAGCTGAGGATAGTGATTCCCAGGACATGCAGGACACCAGCGCAGGTGAACACATGGACACACCCGTGTTGCAAAAAAATCCGTCACGTGCCCCAAACTCACGCAGGGCAACTGACCCATCACTGGTCACCATGGATTCTGATGATGAGGCTGATGCAACACCAGGTGCCAGCCATGGCCAGCCCACTTCCATCCCAAAACCACAAACACAGGTCCACAGAAGCAATGTCAGAGTCCGGCATAGAAGAGGAAGAGCACTGAGAACACAGCAGGAGGAGCAACCAAATGATGGTCTTGAGGGACAGATGCTCCGTATGCAGCGCCTGCAGACAAAAAACACATGTGCAGTGCAATTACAAATTGGCAAGATGGCAAGCAACATTGCAGTACTGTCCGATAGTGTGCAGCAACTGACCAAGGTCATGCAGGAGGAACATGTATCCCAGAAAAGACACCATCGCGAACTAATGCAGCACCTCAAAATGTTTGCAAAATCTAACGATAGGCTGGCCACGACAACTGCACTGCAGGCACGTAGGTCTGTGACCATGCAAACAGAAATGTGCCATTGGAGCGGGGATGTGGCTAAAGCACTGGACCAGGTGACCAATGCAGTAGATTTGCTTAATGCTTCCACAATTGCGGCCAACATTTCCATGCCGGAACAGGGTAGTGAGGGTGCCTCAAGCCTAAGTAGTTTGGCAATGCCAGTCACCAATGCAGGAAGACGCAACACACGCAGCAGTACCCCCTTCGCTTCCAACATTAGGGATGACCATGCTGGCTCTGACAGGCGTCTGGGTGTTCATGGAAGAAAGCGCTAGACTGCCATGTAGAATTACATTCCACTATGGTGACGTAACCATTGTTGTGATCTGACCTTTTATTGACTTACAAGTAAATTTTCTATGGCAAACCAATTATGTCCATTACACTGGTCACATTAAAAGTGTGCTTCAACACTCATGTCATTCTTATTTAATTAAAGATTACTTTGATTGCAATATAAAGTTTCTGTGTCATCATTACTCACCTCAGAAATAATTTTGTGTGATGTCCTATCTTCTCCTGCGCCCTTCTGCTGCGCTTGCCCCTTGTGGTGCACGGTGGTGTGGCACTTGCTGGTTCCCATCCTCCGATTCACTGTCAGACACCTCGATTTCCATTCCTCCCTTTGTCGCAATATTGTGCAGCATGGCACATGCTGCTACTATCTTGCAGCATTGTTCAGGGTTGTACTGAAGTGCTCCACCGGTCTTATGGAGACATCTGAATCGGCTCTTGAGCAGCCCAAATGTGCGCTCTATGATGTTCCTTGTTGAAATATGTGCTGCATTGTACCTCTGTTGATTGGCAGATGTGGGATTGAGGTAAGGCGTCATGAGGTAATTATGCAAGGCGTATGCGCTGTCACCTACATGTAAGGAAGCAAAGGGTCTGTGGGAGTTTGACATTGACATAAGTACAATGACTGTGAGAAACAATTACACATATTTACCAAGCAGATGTCCCTCTCCAAATTCTCCCCTGACAAGACGGGTGTGTATGCCACTTTGCCTGAATATATAAGAATCATGTGCTCTACCGGTAAATTGCGCAACTATGTCAGTTATTATGTTTTTGGCATTGCAAACAACCTGAATATTGAGGGAATGGTAACATTTCCTATTTCTATATAAATATTCCTGTGCTGCAGGGGGACATATTGCCACGTGGGTGCAGTCAATACAACCCAAAACATGTGGTTAGCGAGCTATCTGGTAGAACTCCTGTTTAGTTTTCGCAAGGTCAAGCGCGGTGGTAGGGAAATTGATGTGTGACCCGATCACGGCCATCATGGCATCAAGGAATGCTTTGAATATTCTGGAAAGTGCGCTTTGTGACACACCTCCCGCTACAGCAATGACCCCCTGAAAACTGCCTGACGCCAGAAGGTGTAGGCAACATAGGACCTGCACATGCGTTGGGATAGCATTGGTCCTACGTGTCTGTCGTTGCAGAATGGGATCCAATTCATTGATTAGATCATGGATCATTGCTGCATTGAGCCTATACCTATCGTATATCTCATCCTCTTGCATGTCCTAGCAAAGTTATGCGGACTCTGAAAATGGGCTCATTTATTCGCCTCTGTCTGTGTGCAGCAGCCTGCAGCCTCATCCTCCTCGCCATCAGGTAAATCCCTGCCATTGTGAAATGTGTTAGCTCATTCTGGGTGTGTTTAAATAGGTTTTAGTTGATTTTTAGCTGTATCTGATTTGCACTCATAATTACCACCTGGTTGTGATCCTTCTTATTTAGCTCTCGCAAAATTGCGATTTTCTGGTAAATCGCAATTTGCGATTTTTCATGCATATAATTTGCGATTCTTTATTTGCGATTCGCTATTTGGGAGACGCAAATACCGAATCGCAATATGAATTGCAGAATGTTTAGCGATTCTTTATATTTGCGAAAACGTGTGTTTTCGCAAAGATACAGTTGATGCATTGCTACACCGTCTTTTGCGATCGCAAACGGCCAATTTCAGCGATTCGCACCGTTTGCGATCGCAAAAAGGTTTGATGCATGTGCCTGATAGTGTGTCTAATACTCGGAGTGCAGCTCCAGGTAAGCATACCTCTTGTATTCTTTGAGCTACCGGAGAACCATCACTCTCTCACTCAAAACTCTAAAAAACAAATTTTCTATTTAGTGTTGTTGGCTTGCAGGGAAATATGCAAAAAATGGATTAAGGCTATACCCGCAAACAAAACAGAATGGTTATCCTCAATAAAATATACAGTTACGTTAGACAGAGCTTTAACGTGTGGGCAAAATTAGTTCTGGCTCCCTTTTGAGAAGTGGGTAAATGTCGGTGTGAATATACAATAATAGTCCTATGATTAGGCCTTTATACCATCTTTGCTTGTACACCCCGGTGGTGGCTGACGAGAGGGTCTGGCCGTTGACAAGGCTACCTATGGTCGGAGTATGAGAAACAAGGCATAGAGTGTTCCAACTTAGGTCAAACAAACAAAAGGGCTCCGGATGGTACCATTTTCAGGGAGACTCCGGAGATCGATACTTATACCTTTTGTAGACCTGGGCTAATGAGGACAAAAAAAAAAAAGTTTCCAAGTATTATGAAATTTATAATCGTAATTTCTATTGCTTAATTCAATTTACACCCAGAGCCTCAGAAAGCAGGAAAGGCCATGTGTGATAAAAACAAATCAAACAGAGTCTCTAAATGAAAAGAAAGAGCACAAATTAAACAAGACTAGCCCACCCCCCAGTAGAAAGTTTAATTAGCGGTCCCTCTTTGAATCTGTCAGAGAATTTCCATTGATTCTGTTTATTGTTCCTTCACACCTGGGCAACTTTGGTTACATAGTTGTTTCCTCAAAAATAAATGGTTGTGCCACTATCTAGTACTGCTACCAGTGTCTAAGGCTCAGTAATACGGGGAAAATAATAGCATAAGGGTACCTTCAGTGTCTAAAAAGTCTCTCGTTGGAGTGTATCGAAGTTTTATTCCTATCATTTATATTCCTTTTCACATTCCCTTTATCAAGGGAAGAAACTCAATCCTTTTCAACTGGAAAATCATGTACATACCAAAGGCTAGCTCAACAGTGCATTCTAAGAGTGTATAATACAGAGAGTATATAACTAATGCCCACATGACAGGGCTTCCAAGAGCATTGGCATGGACACATGTTTATACATTTTGTCTCCCTAAAGGATTTCGGCAGTCACCTGTCATCAAACTAGGCATCAGTATATTTTTGGAGGAGCAGAGGAAATACAAACATTTATTTCAGCTAGTTTAGCATTGTGGCCTAAAAGTATTCACCTTACATTCTTTTTGATTTTTTACATTTTTGGAAGATCTTACCAGAGGCATCTTTTTCGTTGCTCAAGATCTGTATCCATTATGAGCTTCCTCTTTGGCTGTTGACTAGTTTGTGTTTATTCCTCATAAATGCAAATAGTTGCTGTTTCCACATTTTACAAGATACAAAACTGAGTTCTTTGGAGGCTCCACCTTTCTATCTATTCCTTCCTAAAATCATATTCTTCCTGGACTGCTGTACTGACAAAATATTGTGGAAAGAATATGTTGAGACACAAATATTGTTTCTACAATATTGTGATTTAAAACTATTGTAGCCCAAAATATTGCAGGCAAGATTATTAGGTTTTTAAAATATTTTTAATATAATTGTTAAACATATCATTCTGTGTTAGGTCATTCTAATTTATATCTTTTCTAGGTCTTTTTGTGTATATTTTGTTTTCATTTGTTGCATATGTTTTTAAATTGTTTGTGTTTTTGTATAATAATGATAAGAGGAGTGGTATTGTGGGTTCATGGGGAAGCAGGTGGGGAGTAATTCATTTTTTTTAAATGCTTTAAAGTGTAATTTGTTTAAAGATTTTCATGTATTCATTTCTATTTTTGTTTTTTTAAAGTTTTTATAATAAAATATTTTCTATTAAATTATGTGCCCCATTTATATTTAGGCAGGTGGCCCATTTATCCACCAGGTTGAGGGAGTACATTATTCCATCAACCTGATGGAGGTGCTGCCTGCTTAATTTAGAAATGGCCACCAATCTGGTGGTCATTTATAAAGCATTGGCAGGAACTACCATCATCTTGTCAATGCATTTTGCAGTTTGGTTCACGGGTTCGTCAACATGATCGAGCATTGCACCAAACTGTTTTTTTTTTCAAAAAGAAAACCCCAATGAAAGATTTTCTTTTTGAAAATGAAAAAGAAAGTGCTCCCTTGGTCTGGAGTTCACTCCCATGGCCAGGGGTGCATTTAGCAGTTTTCATGGCCAATTACTGCTAGGGTTTTCTTGGGGGTGATGGGAAGTGACCTCTAATTGAGTCAATCTAAACCAGGAGGGCAAAGTTAGAGGTCTGCCTCTGATGGCCCTTATTCCGCAGGTGCTTCAGAGGAGTTTAATCTTGATGGAGACAGAGTAGTCTCTGCCATGATTAAACCTATGGTCAGCCCACATTTAAATCGGGCAGGGGGACCACTATGTTGGAGGGGAGGGAACATCATCACAATAGAGCACCCTCTCAGCCAACATATAAATTCGGCACTATATATTTACATTTTTTTCCCCATAATCCTGCAGCAGGAATGCACTGAAGATGGAAACTGGGGGAAAGGAAAAAGTCTTTCCTTTTCCCTGGTGTCTCTCTTCCTGCCCAATCTCCTCCTGAGTAGAAGACATACCTCAATGGCCCTCCCTCGCCTAAGTGCTGGAAGCAATCGGCTTCCAGTATGTCCCCTGTGCCTCTTGATGATACTGGCATGCAGTGACTGCATTGACATAATAATATCAACAGGAGAGAGGTCGGGTGACAGTGAAAGTGCTTCTGCTGCCTTCCACCGTGAAGGCATGTTGGGGAACTCGCAGAGGAGTACCAGTGCTTCTCCCATGGGAGGATGCTAGGACATGCTGGAGACATCCTTACAACCCAAGCACCAGTGATTTGGACATTTCCATTAGGTGCTTTTCATCTTAAGTGTTAATTAATAAAATACATTTGTTTAACATTGATTTCTATGGTATTTAAGTCTTATCTTAGTTTCATTTTCTGCCATATTTTTTTCCAGCATCTTTGATTTTGTGGTCTTCCTTTATCATTTTGGGCTGTTCATCATGGTCTTGGTTTGGTGTTGCTAGCATCCAGTGAGGTAAGACTATTTAAAACTTATTTTCTAAGGGTTTAATCTTAGAAGGCAGATGTTTTGACTTAGTTAGTATAATATTTGTAATTGGATGATATTTGCTTGTATTGTTTTTTAGTGTGGTTTATGTTAGTTTGCAGTATTGCTGCAGGCCTTATTGTGAAATGTAATGACATGCTAGCATATATGGAATAACAAACTAGCAATTATAAGTAGGGCTTCTGGTTTTATGGTATTTATCTTTTGGACATTTCCATTTGCATTTATCCATATTTATTATTTGAATATTTAATGTACATTTATCCATATTTATTATGTGCTAAGTGTAAAAAAATGAACCTGCAATGGGTATATTTCCACATTTATTAAACTCTTCCATGCTCATGACGTCTCCCGGCCGTCATGAGTCACGATGGGCGTGTGCGGCCGACGGCCGGGAGACGTCATGACCATGCCCGCGATCGGAATGTCAGCACTGCGGGAGCGCTGCGGCGGAATTTGCTCCGCAGCGAAGAGGTTAACCGACAAATGTTTACTCATGATTGAGTGGCCAATGGCTTTACTCATTTACATTACAATACGGTTATTTGAAACCATTTTTATTGTAGAACAACTTAAACAGCTGTATCGCTAAAAGTATTTAAGCTTCATTAGAAAATATTTTAAAATATTTAACTCCCCCATCTGTCAACTGCACAGCTTTTGACCTAATACTTATTACACTGAGAGTAGGGAAAATCGTCTAAAAGTAAACCTAATTTCTGTACTTCTCCATATTTAGAAGTTTATACAGACTGGAAAATAGATGTTTTTCTGCCTGTATTCAACTGTAAAAATCAGTAAATATGTGAAACAGTGAACCTTTATTATAACTCACAAACAAATCATCATAGATTTTAAACATGCAATGTTTTCAACCATACTTGAAATCTATCCACACACTGCAATTCAAGGGTGCTACTATCACTTTAACTAGAGCATATGGAGGTTCCATAAAAAATCTACCCTAAGCTTAGAAAGTACAATTAAGCTCAAACGGACGGAGCTTTAGCTATTAAAATTTCCAGTGTTTGAAATGTTGTTTTTTGTGACTGTTATGTGTTCCCAGTTTTACTGTGTAGGAAATATGTCTTCATTATTTTTTTTTGTTTATGATATTGTTGTATTTTAGATATTTTTTCTCCAATATTTGTGCTATCAATCTTTGCATGTTTACGGTTTAAGTATAGGGCCATGATATTTATGTTTTTGTTATTTTTTGGCGATATTTGGCGATGTCAATGTTGGTTTCTCACTGTAGTGTCATACCACCCCTGAACTTCCCTTGGAGTGAATTCATGCAGGAATTCTATTCTTTAATGTGTGGATTCAAGCATTGAAGTTGTTTTTAATATTGGTGGTAATTACACCTGACTGTGCTGAATCATCTTGTTTACTGAAGATTTTTTTGTCTTGGCTGTTTTTCCCTACATAAGGGGAGTCGCAATTCAGGATTCTGAATGATCTCCTGGTTGGCTTTTGTTGTAACAGTGCAAATATTTCCTTTATTTTTCCATCCTTCCTCTGACTGAATGAATTAAAGATCAAGTAAATGGGATGGACATTATTTAATGATTTCATCTTGTGTGTTTTCTGGGATCTACAAGTGGTTTACTTGTCCTTACTGAGTTCTAGCACCTGGTTCAGTTGTTTAAGTCTGCTTCCCCTCTCACTGAAAAATACAACATAAAAGGTCACCGATTCTCTCACTTTGAGGCACTTTGTTCGGAACTTCATTTTGATCTCTGTTGGACCTGTCCCTGTTTGTAGTGTCTCACTCAGAGTTGTGCTTTCTGTTGCTGAACCTGTTTTTTGGCTTTAGAACTCTGTGCATTTTGCCACAGGTAACTAGTGATAAAGTGAATGTGCTCACTCCCTAAAACATGGTATAACTGGACTCCACCTAATTGGCATATATCTGATTGGTACATTTAATATACTTGTATAGAGTACTACGTGTAGCCGGGGCCTGTAAATTAAATGCTACTAATGAGCCTTCAGCACTCATTGTTTCACCCACTGCAGTAGCCTCTTAAAACATGTCTCAGACCTGCCACTGCAGTCTGTAGTGTAGTTTTACAACTGCCATTTTGACATGGCAAAATGAACCATTTGCCATGCCTAAACTTTCCTTTTTAATATATATATATAACTAATCCACCTCTAAGTTAGGTGCTCAAGGCACAATTGGCAGGGTGCAATGTATTTAAAAAGTAGGACATGCACTTAAGATTTACATGTTCTGGCATTGAAAAACTCCTAAAGTCATTTTGCACTGCTGTAAGGCCTAATTCTCCCCATGACTAACATTGGGTTACCCTATTACATTTAATAAGTGCTAACTCTAGATTGGGAACACATTGAGATAGGCTATATAGACTCAAATTAATTGTAATTTAAAGTCCTCTTTAATTGTAAATTTGGATTTTAAGCACAGTCCTTGAAATGCCACTTTTAGAAATGTCATATTTTCTTATCCTAACCATTTGGGCATTCTGCCAGTGCCCTTGGTCACATGACTGTGAACAGTTCTGCTGATGGTGTTTGTGTATTCCTTCTAGACAGTGACAAAGGGGTTTATGTGTGGACAGGTTGGGCCATCATGCCAGGATGGTTAGGGCAGAGATGTACCCAGCCCTACTTACTTTTGAAAGGGCTTTGCCTCCAGCACTCACAAGGGAACCTAACACTAGTCCTTTGTCACCCCAGACATATTGGAGCCTAGACAAGAGGAGTGACAACCTTTCCAGAAGCAAATGTAGGGGTAGTATAGGGAATCCCACTTTAAAGTCTGGCACCATGTATAAATAATGGAAATGCAGAGCCACTCTTCAGTACACTCCTGGACCTGTGTACATTGCAGGAGAAGTACTTCCTTGCTTTCCAGGTGCTTGAAGCTTGTCTTGCTCCTCAGAGGACTGCCCTGCTGCTACCAGAGGACTGTCTTGCTGCTTGAGGGCTGCCTTGCCCCCAAGAGAGCTGCTCAGCTGCTTGAGAACTGCACTGCTCTTTGAGAAGAAAGACTTAATCTGCTCCCTTCATCCCAGGGTACCTGAGTGACTACAAAGTTCAGTTGGCTGACCTCCTGTCTGAGGTGCAGGTACCGAGCTGGCTCCAGGGGCCTCTCTGCAACTGCCCAGCTGACCTGCTACAGGGAACCTGCCTGGTCCTGCAACAGAACCTCCCTCAGCCCTTTTTGTTTTTTTATAATTCTTTTTATTCAATCTATGCAATGTATTCAACATAGGTACAGTTCCACCAGATCACTGACAGAGAACACAGCGACAGAAAATCATACAAAATTACGAGGATGAGGAGTGGAAGCTACGGCGAAGGGGGACTATCACATTCAGGATCATCTGGTGGGGCACATACGTAGCCACGATATGCGTTCCAGGGAGACCAAATCTTAGACCACTTTCGGGGACAGCCCCTAGCCGCATAAACTGTCTTTTCTCTCAGCATACACCAGTCGAGGTCAGTTTCCAAATCTATGACCCTTGGGGCTTGTGCAGCCCCCCAGAGTTGAGCGATGTTTCTTTTAGCAATCATGCAGCCCAGTGTGACCCATTGTATAGCGTGTGAGTTTAGGTCAGTAGGTTCCCAGATATTAAGGAGGCATCTAGGGGCTTCCGGGTGTATAGTAAGCTCGAGTACCTGGCTCATAATGCTATGGATGCCTCGCCAGTAAGTCTGTATGGGGTCGCAGTGCCAGATTATATGAGTGAACGTGCCCGACTGGGTGCATCCCCTTCTGCAATAACCATCGGCTGAACTACCCATGTGTACCAATTGGGGCCCCGTGATGTAAACTTGATGTAGGATTTTCAGCTGCACAAGGCGGAGACGTGCCGAGATGGCGACAGTTTTGGGGGAGGAAACCGCGGTCTGCCAAGTCTCCTCGTCCAATTCTATACCGTCTTTTACCCATTTTTCTCGCAAAGGCACCAGTGGGTCGTCCATATTGATGATGAGTTTCCTGTATGTTAAGGAGATGGCTCTCTCGGGCAAATAGCCATCTAGCAGTCTATCCTCCAGCGGTGTATAATCAGGTGGGGGGGTGTCGTGGGGCAGTGCTGCTAGTAGTGCATGACGTATTTGCAAGTAGCGGAAACGCTCTGAGTCTGCCATAGTATATTGAAGCTGGAGGGAGTCAAAAGATTTAACCCTGTTTTTATCCCACATATCCCTGATATGTGAAATACCGATCAGGTCCCATTTATCAAAACCCTGCGAGTTGCCCAAGTCCCCAAGTTTCTGGGAGTCCCACAGGGGTGTGGAAAGGGTCAGTTTATTGGTCCAGCCCATTGTGGCGGTCGCAGTGTGCCAAATGTGGACGGAATGCTTAGTGGGACCAGTGAGGGGGTACCTATTCGGTTTGGAATAAAGGGCCCTTGCAAAGGAACCGTTGGGGAGGAGGTGCCTGTCCATACTGAAAGCGGGATCGTCAGGCCGCCCATAGGTGCAGTGGTTTATTGCTGTTAAGTGTGAGGCCCAATAGTATTTCCGAATGTCAGGCAATCCTATCCCCCTGTCGAACCAGTGGAGGGTGAGTTTTTTTAGAGCGATACGAGGCCTCCCATTCCATAGGAGGTCTCGTTGTAATCCCTCTATTTGTGGAAAATAGGAATTTGGTACTGGATCTGCCGAATTCTGGAGGACGTAGAGAAAGCGGGGTAGGGACATCATTTTGAAAAGGGCCGCTTTGCCTAATAAGGAAAGGGGGAGGGATTTCCAGTTTGCGATATCTTGCTTCAGTCGTTGTATCGGGGGAGCAAGGTTTCGGGTGAATCGGAGGGTTTTATCTAGTGAAATAAAGATACCCAGATATTTGAAACCATCTGAAACTATTGGTATGGGACAGTTCCGAGGTATTGGAGGGACCTCTCCACTCAAGACGTAGAGGAGTGATTTCTGCCAGTTGATGCCAAAGCCGGAGTACCTACCAAAGACGGAAAGGATATCGAATAATGTAATAAGGGATCTTTTGGGAGAAGCGAGGTACAACAGAATATCGTCCGCGTACAGGGATATTCGGTCTTCCCGGTCAGCCGACCACCGCAACCCGCGGATCATTACATCCCTGCGGATCCAGGCCGCGAGGGGTTCGAGGGCTAAGGCAAATAACAGAGGGGATAGGGGGCATCCTTGGCGAGTACCTCAAATGAGTTTAAAAGAATCAGATTTCCTGTTATTCACAACCACCTGAGCCATTGGGGAGCTGTACAGCAATCGTAGCCATTGAATAAAGCCAGGCCCAAATCCTAGTTTATTGAGCACTGCGAATAGATAGGGCCATTCAAGTGTATCGAAAGCCATCGTGGCGTCCAAGGAGACCACAATGGCATCCTCGCGCAGGGTCGGTGCCCTGCCCAATACCCCATGCAGTCTGCGAAGATTGAGTGCGGTATTTCGCCGGGGCATAAATCCCGATTGATCAGGATGCACTAGGCCGCTTATGACCCTGATCAATCTATTGGCGAGCACCTTAGCTAGTATTTTGGGCTCAGCATTTAATAATGAGATAGGCCTGTAGGAGGCACAGTCAGTTTTGGGTTTCCCTTCCTTATGGATCGCGACGATAGTCGCAATTCGCTGGTCTAGGGGAAGCGATCCCTGCTCGAGGCTGGCCTCAAACATTGATTTCAAATGCGTTGCTAATCTGTCAGGGCGTAGTTTGTAGAGTTCGATAGGGAGGCCATTAGGGCCCAAGGCCTTGCCAGGGTGGAGTGTTCTGATTGCAGCTGCGATCTCATCCGCTATAAGAGCGCTATCCATGAAAGCACGGTCACCATCAGATAGTACCGGTAAAGAAATGTCCCGTAAGAGTTCAGAGGAGTCTGCTTCGTTGTATGGCACCCTGGAGCAGTAGACTGCATGGAAGTGGGTTGCAAAGTGGTCAACTATTTCTTGGGGATCCACTATAACTGATCCTCCAGAATCCCTTAGTTCGGGAACTAGTCGGCTAGCACGCTCCTTTTTGTCAAGCCAGGCGATTAATTTCCCGGCTTTGTCACCCCAGTCGTAAATCCGTCCCAGTCTGCACTGTCCTAGTATCTTGGCACGGTCGGTGACAAGGGCCCGATATTCCTCCTGTCTGAGGTGAAGGGCATGGAGGGCTTCCGGCGTGGGGTCGGGATCAAGATCATTTTCCAGACAGTAGATGTCCTGTTCTATATCAGAGACCTCCGCTAACTTGTCTTTTTTGGATCCTGCTATTAAGGAGAGGGCTTCGCCCCGTATCACGGTTTTGAAGGCTTCCCACAGTGTCTGCGGGAAGTCTACCGAGCGTTCATTATCGCGAAAATAGTTGTCGATGGATTTAATGAGACTGGCCCGCATCTTAGAGCACTTGAGATGCCAGGGGTTAATTGGGGCGATGCGTCCCACCGGGGTGTCATCAAGGACAATGTGGACCCAGAGGGGAGAATGGTCAGAGATGCCCCTAGCCAAGTGTCGTATCTCATGTATGTCCGTCACCTGCGGGGCTGGGACGATGATATAATCTAGACGCAAGAGACTGTTATGAGCACCCGAGTGGAAAGTGTGTTGGATCTTGTCGGGGTGGTAGGCCCTCCAGCAATCCTCAAGTCCAATTGCTTCCAAAAAACTAGAGAAAGAGTGAGCGGCGGGCGGCAGCGTACGGGGGGGTATCTGTCTAGTGTACCTGACACCACTGAGTTGAAGTCTCCCCCAATCACTAGGTGTCCCTCTGGCAATGCCAGCAGCACAGCACTGAGATCTGAGAATGTAGTGGCCTCTAGCCCCGGGGGGACATAAACAGACATGAAGGTGATGGTTATTCCCTCCCATGTGCCCGTGACACCCACGTATCTACCTCGGTCATCTACATGTGTCGAAACGGGCAAAAAAGGGAATGATTTCTTTTGCATGATACCCACCCCTCTAGAGTTAGACGCGAATCCCGAATAAGTGTGCATGGAATAACCCCATCTGTGCATGGCTTTACATGTGTGGCCAATGAGGTGGGTTTCCTGGAATAGGACGACATCTGGTGAAAGCCTACAAATCTGTTGTAATACTATACTGCGTTTAATTTTGTCCCCCAACCCATTCACATTCCAGCTTAGGATTCTAATTTCCTTGCTACGTCGTACCCCCATCAGTGCATTTGTGGAGAGTGGCATTGATACCCAGTAGGAAAAGGAACTGTACCTTCGTCATAACAACAAGTTCAACTAATAAAGAACGAACGACCAAAAAAACCCCAGCCCAACAACCCCCCTCCCTGCTCCCCTGCCCTTTTAGCAGAGTGCCTGTCGCCCTAGAAAGTTCAAAGAAAGAAGGAAAGGAAGAGTAAACCAGTCCAGGGGGGTGAAGCTATGAGCCCCGTGCCCCTACCCTTAATCTACATCAATGTCACACCATGATCGCCCCATTATCATATCTCCTACAATAGATCCTTAGTCCCGTTTTTGGTTGAAGGCCATGGATCCCACCACCCGTCTCCATCCCCTCGCCCACCATTCCCACGATGCACCATGACCTGTTCCTGCCGAGGCTCTTCTCTTTAAGTCAGCTAATTTTCATCTGGACTGCCTGTTCTCCCTGCACCAGGGTTTTTAGCGTCTCGATACTCCATCCAGTCAGCTACATCCTCAGGACGATCAAAAAACCAAGCTCTCCCCTCCGCCTCAACCCGTAGGTGGGCCGGGAAAAGCATTGAATACTTTAGGCCCTTCTCTCTCAGGACACGTTTTATAGATAGAAATTGTCTTCGTTGTTTCTGCACTCTTTGCGTGAAGTCCGGGAAAAAGGAGACCGCTGCGTTTTCGTAACGGAGGGGGGCTCCAGCCCTGGAGTTTTGCAGAATCACATCTCGGTCTCGATAGTTGAGGACGCGGGCCAACATTGGCCGCGGGGGAGCGCCCGGTTTGAGTCGGCCGCCCGGGACCCTGTGGGCCCGCTCGATCACAAAGAATTTACTGAGTCCCTTGGGTCGCAGGTGCTTAAGGATAAGGTCCTCAATGAATGGATCAGGAGTCTGTCCCTCAGCTTTCTCCGGGATTCCTATGATGCGGAGGTTGTTGCGACAGAGACGGCCTTCATAGTCGTCCAGCTTGAGGGCTGCTACGTTCCGAGAGTCCTGCAGGTCATGGACTTCCCTCTGCAGCTGCGCCACGTCACTCACCAGACGAGCAGTCGTGGTTTCCACATGTTTTACCTTCTCCTTAAGTGTCCCCAGGTCGGCCCTGATAAGATTGACGTCAACAGCCACTGAGTCCAGAGAGGTTTTCAACCCCGTTATTGCCTCCATGACGTCCTTAAGGGAAAGTTCCTGCTCCTCCGGTCCGGGGCCACCCCGTTCGCCATCCTCCTGCTGGTGCCCTCGCTGCGGGTCCTTAGAGATCGTATACCTGTCTAGTTTGTTCGTCTGGACCGACTTCGCTGTCCTAGTGCCAGCTCCCTTGATGTGGTCCGCCATGGTGCCAAATGTCAATCAGTTCCAGGTTGGAAACGGGGGGGGGGGAGGGGAAAGCGGATAGAGAATGTGGCAAGCACTGCTCCTCAGTCGGTGTATCGGGCCTCAGTCCGGATTCCCCCACATCCACGGCCCACACGATCTAGGCGCCCCTCCCCAGGCGTCAAACGGCAACTCGCGCCAAGGTCTGGATCTGTACCTCAGAGGGCTCCCTATCTGAGCCGTCCCCTCCGAGTGGGCAGTCATCAGCACTGGCACACAGGAACCCGCAGCCACCCCGGGTATAACCACCATCCACTGCGGCGGCCGAGGGCACCCGGCGTCGACCACTCTTCGTTCGGCTCAGCGCGCCCTCCACATCCGGCAGCCTCCACGACCCACACAACGGATGCGAGAAGGTCTCCAGAACAGGCCACCAGCAGCAAGGGCGTGTATCTTGTCAGATCATCTCAGGTGGGCAAGGCCCCTGCTTGATAGCACTCTAGCTGTAGGACCGGGCTGCTCCCATTGTAAGTATGGTGCAAGTTAACATCTGGCAGGGTCGCGAACATTCCATCCGCCGTCTGGATCCGGGCGGGCAAGCCGTGTCGCAAATAGGCGGTCTGCACCGCGGTCCGCCGCGATACTCCACTATAACATCAGAACGCCATCCCGGGGGCCCGCGGGCCAGCCATCACCCCACAGACTTGCATCAGGACAGGAGGAAACCCTGGCCCTCCAGGGCGGCCCAGGACTTCAAGGCGACGTCCGCAGCCGCCGGGGCAGGGGCTCCCATGCCACCACACAGGCCACGACCCCGGCCATGGGAAAGGAGAAGCAGAGAGGGGCCCGCGGCAGTCACAGCCACCACCACAAGGATCAGCGCCCGGGGAAGAGCAGGTCGTGATCTATCGGAAGCCCCAACCGCCTCTCCGCAGGTCGCAGAGACACCAGGCCACCGCAGGCGGGCTCCGCCGACGATACAACGATTAGGATCCCCTGCGCTGTGGATGCCGGCTCAGGATGTTAGAGAGCTACGTTGGGCTACGGAGCTCGAGCTCTACGCGGCCATTATGGTCCCTACCTGGTCGCACCGCCACAGTATCACTTTCAATTGCGGTGTCGCCGCAAGGCCAGATGATGTATGCCTTAAGGCCGGGTCTTCCTGTGGGCGCCGCTACCCAGGGGCGCGTGAGTTCGGCCGCAGTGGAGGGAGCAAAGCAAGAAGCCTCACCACCGGAGCCGCGCCGCTGCCATTTTCAGCCCAGCGGCCCGCGAGCTCAATCCTCCGCGATTCCCTCGCCTCTCGCAGTGCACCTGCTGATATTTTCGGGCTCCTGGGCGCTGAAGCTCCCTGAGGGCTGGTGGCAGCGGAGAAGGTCACGGGGCGCCTCAAGCCGCGGCGTCCCCGTTGGGTGGGGAAGGAATGGCTGGATCCTCCTTCCAGCCGGTACAATCACCGCGAGCCCCGGCTGCAGAGTGACGAGTGGGCCACGAGTTCAAGAGGGCGCATCGCTCCCTTATTTCAGCCGATCCGAGTGCCGGAGCGGGCGGGATGGGCTTTGCTGCCGATCTGGTGGACGGCACTGCATTTAGGTGTTTCAGATTTGCTTACAGGATAGTCGAGGGCTAAAGCGGGTGACGGAGCTCACGGACTATGCAGCCATCTTCAGTCCATGCTTGGCCACGCCCCCTACTACTCTGTCCATCAGCCCTTTTGGCTTCTACTGAAGTTACTTCCTGATCCCCAAGACATGCCTCCCCAGGTCGTGGACCCTTGGCTGGCATACGTTGAGCTCTTCCTTGTAGAAAGGTGAAATCCAGAATTTTTTCAGAGGGACTAACCTGGTCCCCGCATCTGGCATGCACTCCATTGCAGTCAAACTGAACTTTGATATGCCCCTGGTCTCGCATGACCAGATGAATGTGAAAACTGCCTTGTGCTTTTAGGTGCTATATCTAACTAAATCTTCTAAAGTCCTTATATCCCCTTCTACTTATTGAATTTTTGTCATTCTTGTATAATTTTATTGATTAAACTTTACACTATATTTCCAAATTGGCTTGGGATTTTTTTTGTATTTTCACTTTATTACTGTGTATGTGCTGCATAAATACTTTACACTTTGCCACTAAGTTAAGCCTGACTTCTTTTGTGCAAAGCTATCAGAGGGTTAAGCACAAGATAATTTAATGAGCACAAGAATTGAGCTTTTTGCATAAGTGGGGCTTCCACCCCCTTCAACTAATACCCCATTTTCATACGGTTCACAACCAGTTTACCCATCCAAAAATATTAGTGTCTCTTTGCTAACCATATTCTCACCAATCCATGGTTAACTCGGCAATCTAGGCTATTGTGGGGATGAGAGTTTGAGCAAGGGCTCCATGTGGGGCATATGCATTAGCAGAGAGTAGGCATACTGAATGACCATCCTTTCATCTCTGTTTATTTTTCTGCCTCTTTCTACTTTCTACATGAAGGTTTATCCTCCTCTTTTTGCTCATTCTTTTTTCTAATATGGCCTACTTACAAGGTAATGTAGACAGATTACCACTCTCTGAAAATTCAAAGCCATTCCCTGACTGGACAACATGGCCTTCAAGTCTTTGGGGTCATCACCTGTATTGTAGGAGGCAACACCCTGACTACCACACTGTAAGAGGTCTCTCTGAGCAACATTCCACCATTCTCCCCAGGGGAAGAAAACTTAAACTTCATACCATGTTAGACTGCTTTGGTTCTTGTGAACATGTGTACAATATTTCCTTGGAGTGTTTGTGAACCTCCAATAGCCCTGTGACAGTCCTATATACAATCATGCTGACCATGGAAATACTGCTACATGATAAAATATAGGTAATCTGCATTGACCAATTGTTCATTGTTTTAACCAAGGGATCCAGAGCCTTAGTTTAAGGATGATTTGATAATTCCTCAAAGGCAAACGGCACATATTTAGGGAAATTGGCATGGACCACCCCTGGGAAAAGATTCAGGAGGTAGTAATTTGATTCTACCTATAAAGCCATTGATTAATTTCATCTATGGATCTTAGTAGCTCCTTGAAAGGCGCACGATTGTCATGGTTTTGCAGGTGTCTGGAGTGGACTGGCACAGTAGTAGCTGGGGACTTGGAAAGATGTACATTTCAAAATGGATTATGTTAATTTTTTATGAAATCCTTACCTTTAAATTAATATTAATTGTTTCATGAGTATGAGGATTTGAAATCTCTTAACAAAATTAAAACGTTTTTTGGCCTATTCTTTGTGGTATAGATTGTATTGTGCCAGATATTACTTTTGGCCTTCCTGGTCTCATCATGATCGCAAGATCTCCTTAGTGGATCTGATTTGCTAGATGTCAACTTCTTTCACCATTTGGCCTCCAATTGCCTCTGTGCCCAACTGAGTACCTTGCATTCGGCTGTGCACCATGGGAAAGTGTGTTTTTGGATCCTGAGTTTTACTTAAGGAACCTGCGCCTTTCAGATCCTGAGTATAGTGATCAGGGAGTAGACCTTAATTGCCTCAGTGAATTAACCCCTTCAGGGCAGCGCGGATTTCTGCGCTGTGCTGAAGGTTCTGTGCGCGGGCGGGGCCATGACGAAGCGGTTCCGTCATGTGCACAGCACAACCGACGCGCATGACGGAACCACTCCGTCATGCGCATCGAAGGGGTTAATTAAGTTAATTAACCACACTATCAAGCATGTGGTGGGTAACATTGTTTTTAAAAAATAAATATACTCAATAACATAATGTTTTATTGTTCAAATGACAAACAATTTACAAATATTGACATATTACAAAGAGTAAAACAAAAATATATCTCCAAATACCATATTCTGGATGCCACATATCCCTGGCATTAAGTATGTTGTTACCACCAAAATGGTCAATACAGCTCATTGGCCATTCTATCAAATAACATCTTGGTTGCAGAGATACTACTATAGCACTTATGAAGAAGAACAAAAGAGTCATGCTATTCACCATATTTCATAGTGTGCTCAGCATTAGAACAAATGTTTTCCCCTGACTCACTGTGGAAGTGCACCATACCAGATGTGCTCAGAGAAAGTTTACATATGACTATTAACAAGCATTTACCTATCTTGGCATGTGATACCTTCAAAGAAGAAAAAAGTAACTACATTTTGGACTCCTCTGCCCTGTTATGTGTATGTATTAGAGTTAAGACCACCTCACTGTGCGAGACAAACGTGCACTGAGGCGGTCTTAACTTTAATATACTGAGTGTCTGTGACTTATCAGGGTCCCAACCTTCATAATATTCTTTCCTTATCAGGAGTACCAAACCTCCGGTTGGTCTGAGATTCACCCAAACCTATGGCATATGTTGACTGTGGGGCTACCATTGGGGACAATACCGCTTACTACGTTTTGAAGACTCTCTGAGATGATTTAACTACAAGCCTTGAAAAAGTTGTTTCACAACGAAACACGTGTCGGCTGTTGTTTAACTGGATATTTGGAATAAATACATTGGAACCAACCTTCTGTGTTTATGTACTTTTTGCTGATGGCCGCTGAATTCACTTGAACTGACCCACTAGAGCAACGGACATTCATACTGTATTTTTTTTACCGATTTGTATGGTTTCCCCCTACACATGACACTATTGGGATGATATACTGCCCTTGCTTTCATTGAGCACGACTTTTCTACATATGATTGTAAAACTCTACTGAATTTGTGTATGTGCTGGCACCCTCTATTACCACTGTCATCCTGTTTGTCTGTATACAGAATAAATCATGGCAGTAATTTGCGCTATCTTGCAGTACTCTGAATTTATTAAGCCATGCACAGTGGTGTAGCAAGGGGGGGACGGTGGGGATGGTCTGCCCTGGGTGGCACATGTCTTGGGGGCGGCGGTACCCCCCTTCCATGCATTTTCCGCGAGGGAGTAATCGCTGGAATATCGCCTGCACCCCCCCAACCCCTGGCCACACTTTTACGGCTGCCGCAGAGTAGAAAAGGCAGGGACCGCCACTGGCGGGAACGTGGCTAGCTAGGCCACTGGCCAGGCAGATGACTGTCGACCGATTTTGTTCACAGGTGTGACATTCTTCGCTTACCACAGGCCATACACCAGTTGGCAAATTGCTTCTGTTGCACAACTTACCTATGGATAAGCAACATGAATAGCCGTAGTGCAGCTGTCGAGTTAGAGTGTCTTGCATGGCGCTCCACTGCTTTAGAGCTGCAGACCCCAGAACCTTATAGGAACGAGTTTATTTTTTTCATCTTGTGTTATTTCTGTTGTATTTAGAATGCATTCACTTGAGTAGACATACATGATATAAGAAAACTCTAGAAATACATTCCAGGATCAAACACACATATTCAAAGACAATAGTAAAAGAGAGGGCCGGAAGGGATTGATAATTTTTTTACACCTCATTTTACAGTTTACTGTGAGCCCAATTTCTGACATTCGCATAGATATTTGGAACAAGTAAGTAGTGAAAAATGTAAATTTTTTTTCGCTAGTCAGTCGGTGCAACTGTTGTTTTTGCACTTGTCAGGCTGTGCAATGTCACTGCAAAATTGCACTACTATTAATTAAATAGTGCAAACCATATTTCCCAATCTAAAAAGTTTCCTCGGATAATCTTACCGGACACTTGATGGTACAAGTCAATTTGACTTCATGTGGGAGAAGGAACAAAGGTGATGTTTGACTGAGAAGGTAAGAGCAGGACCTCTTGGTAGAACAGTGCAGAGCAGGCGTTGGGTAAATTGGATAATGCCCCATTTGGCAGTCCTCCATCATTCATCACTTGACATCTGTGAGAGGATGCTGCAGAGACAGTCAGAGTCAGAGAATGATTGCAAGACAAATGTTATTCTTCTAGATGAAAGGCCGCTTTGGGAATCTCAAGTCCATCATTACGCAATCACTCACACTAATGGGGAGGATGCCGGTCTTCCTGTCAAAGCAATGGTTCACTAATTCACCTTTCATTCTGACATGCACGTCCTCACTCATGCTAACTTGGTGTTGAAAGCTGCATTCCTCCATATTCATCAGCTGCATGCGTTGTTTTCCTGTTCATGAGAAAGCAGTAGAACAGACATCTAACTGATTTTTACAAAGTGTTTTATAACGGGAGAGAATGTGGCCTAACGCTAGGGCGGTCGACTTTGGACCTGGGGAAGCAAAATCTCGGCAGGGACACTCAAAGTTCTGTGATTCTGGGCAAATCACTTCGGGGCATATCATCAAGGCCAGGCGATAAAATTATCGCCGCTTTAGCGTCTGTTTTCGGACGGAAAGCGGATATAATTGTATCACCTTATCAGCAAGGTCACGCTATCACGTGATTCCTTGCCTTATCGCCCTTTTCCCCAACGCCCATCTTCGCATCTCTAATGAGATGCAAAGTGGGCGTTCCACATAAAGATAACGGGAGAAATATCGCTAAGCGACATTTCTCCTATTATCTACCCACACGCTAACCTGCAGAGCGACAAAAAAAGTAGTGATAACCTCGGTTATCGCTACTTTCCTTACGCCTGCTTTGCAACTGACTTAGCCATGATATCCTATGGAAGGTGGATATCATGGCTAAGTCTGCCTTGCCCTTTCAGCAAGCTTTCGCCAAACGTTGTGCGATTATCGCTGCATTTCCAGCCATAATCGCACAGTTGGCAGCTTGCGCGTTGAATTTTATCGCTTTGGAGATAAGCGTTGCTGATAGCACGCTATCTTCGCGATAAAATTCAGCGTTGGCAGCGATAATTATCCTTGCGCTAAGAGCGCTGAGCGATAATTATCGCCTGGCCTTGATGATCTGCCCCTTAATCCCCCCGTGTCTAACAAAAAATGAATGTGTCCTACTATAACCTAACTGGTGCTCATGTAAAGCGCTTTGATACCTTTGGGTCTAGTTCCCAAAACTCCACACAAAAAAGAAATGCATCTCAGCTGTTTCTGAGGGCTCAAAATAATAGATGTTACTTTTACCAAATGTAATTGGCACTCAAATTACTGATCTCTGAAGGATAAATGTGTGATTTGGCCATGTCGGTATTGGAACACATTTATTGCAGGTCTGTTTGTGTCCTATTCACAAAGGTTAGGTTATGGCCGAAAATACCTCAATTCACATAAGGTTGATAGGCAGGCTAGCATTCATTCAAGACTGCTGATTTCTCCATCAACAGACGGTGTTCCAATGCGTGGTTTGCCCTGCATGGTTTAGATGCTTGTGAATGCCCACAAGTGTGCATGTCTGTGGGCATTCCTAAACTCTGAGCTGACCTTCTTCCAACCTGGAAGTGGTTAGGGATTTACAGATACATGCATCAATGTAGGCTTTTGCAATTCCTTAATTGCGATTATTAAGGAATCGTAATTAAGGAAGTGCAAAAGCCTATGCATGTAGCAATTGCTATAAAATTAGTTATTCCCAAACATTATTTAATTACGACTCGCAAATTGCGAGTTGCAATTAAGGAATGCCTTCCCGTTCATTCCAATGGGCCTACAGGCCCATAGGAATGAATGGCAGATTGCATGCGCAATTTGCGAGTACCAATAGGTACTTGCAAATTGCACATGCAATTTCAAATTGCACATGCAATGCACCCCTGAAATTGCTATATGCACACATGTTGCTCACACAGATGCCCCAAGGGCATGTGTGTGTGTAACCTAGAACTTTGAAAAATGCACTTTAGTGCATTTTTCAAAGTTTTTGCAAATTACCATCAAGTTCAACTTGATGGTAATTTGCGCCCCCTAGTAGCAAAATCGCTATTCTAAAGTGGTTGTTGCATTGCATTTAAGGAATCGCAAATTGCGATTCCTTAAATGCAATCGCAATTTGAGAAATCACAATTATTTGCGAATTCTCAAATTGCGAGTGCCTTGAACCTTGATGCATGGCAAAAGCCCTTTTTGCGGGCGCACCGTTTGCGCTCGCAAAAATGGTTGATGCATGTGCCTGTTAGGGCCTGGTTTAAAGTCGGCGGACAGCTTTCTCCCTCACAAAAGTGAGAGCTATCCCATCCGCCATATTACAAGTGCCATGGGATATGATGCACTTGTAATACAGTGGATGGTATGTCCATCACGTTTGTGACAGAATAACCCATTGGCTGAAGTCTAAAATAAGCCCTTGGTCCAGTTAAGGTCTATAGTAACTTAATTTACAGGATGGGAAGATAAATGGATCAACATCAGATTTGATGGGTGGTGTAAGGGAAGAGCTTTCTCCACATGTGGAGGGTTATGCATGGGTTCTGAGCATAGGGCAAGCCCTGCACATTAGATGCAGGGTCTGGTGTGACACCAAGCCTTGATGGCAGCCTATGCTGTGTATGTGGTGCAGGTTGTCCGCTGGTGGAGGGGTGAGTGTAGACCCCTGCCACAGGCTAAGCCCTGTGTCAATCGTGGCTTAAGTATGGCTGAAAATGTCAATTTTTCTATTTATTATTTAGATTTGCAGGCAATTTTGTTACTATATATTTTCTTATAGGCTTTTTAGTAAGTATTCAATACAACATCAGCCAATAATACTGCTAAATGACCTATATGTTTCTCTACATTAGAAACACAGAACTGCTAGGCATATGATTATAAGCGGTTTCCCCATACTTGACCATATCATTATAATCTGTTTCTGAATATAAGAGTAGCTCTTTCTGTTGTGGCAAGTTTGGGCATCACATTCGTCCATTTCTACTTTCACATAGTTTCTGATTTTCCATTTCCACAGATTGAACCGTTTGGCTAATATGACTGTATGACTCTATGACGTTGTATTGGAATTATTTGGGTTTATGTTTTATGGGTCAACGTGTTGTGCTGCTTCTCTAATTTTCTGTTTGAGGGCGCACTGGTTGGCTGAGCTGTCAGAGCACTTTAGAATGTATTTTGTGGAGTTGGAGCTGAGGTGACAATGTGAGAAAGGCTTGGTTGAGAAGAGAATGCAGAGTTATTCGGGGTGCTGAGGAGAAGGAATGTCCCCACGGTGTCTCCAGTTATAGGATTTCCTTACTTCATATCCTGAAGGCATACCCTGGATATTTCTTCAAATGGCCTTGCTAAAAAAGCATTTCCCTTTGAACACCTGAAGCCGATTGATAGTCAGATGCCCTGTTTATGAGAAATCTTTATGTTCACATTTAGTAAAAGATGTAGCATAGGTGACACTGACAAAGGATTAGTCTGATAGAACAGAGTAAGGAAGAAGAACAATCATGCAAATGTCTGGTCTTGAATCCTTCAAGTAATTTCCTATCTAATGCGAAGTGGGTCGCACACCGCTCGTCATACTAGCAAATAGCCCCATAGGATTCTGGAGAATGTAGTGACAGCGGCGGGTACACCTATGCCACGAGTAAAAAGTTTAAAATGCCATCCCTGGACACGTGTTTCAAGGTAATTGCCTCTCGTCAGCAGGGAGCAGGTACGTATGCGGGGTGCTCTAGACTGCCAAAAATTATCAGGTATAGTACCTCTCACGGCGCTATTTGCTAGTATGACGAGCGGTGTGCGACCCACTTCGCATTTTGTATTTAAAGCTCCCTGAGCTATGGGTTGACGAGCCCGGATCCCGCACCCGCGCGCCGTGAGAGGTACTAGACCTGATAATTTTTGGCAGTCTACAGCACCCCGCATACGTACCTGCTCCCTGCTGACGAGAGGCAATTACCTCGAAACACGTGTCCAGGGATGGCATTTTAAACTTTTTACTCGTGGCATAGGTGTACCCGCCGCTGTCACTACATCCTCCAGAATCCTATGGGGCTATTTGCTAGTATGACGAGCGGTGTGCGACCCACTTCGCATTTTGTATTTAAAGCTCCCTGAGCTATGGGTTGACGAGCCCGGATCCTGCACCCGCGCGCCGTGAGAGGTACTAGACCTGATAATTTTTGGCAGTCTACAGCACCCCGCATACGTACCTGCTCCCTGCTGATGAGAGGCAATTACCTCGAAACACGTGTCCAGGGATGGCATTTTAAACTTTTTACTCGTGGCATAGGTGTACTCGCCGCTGTCACTACATCCTCCAGAATCCTATGGGGCTATTTGCTAGTATGACGAGCGGTGTGCGACCCACTTCGCATTTTGTATTTAAAGCTCCCTGAGCTATGGGTTGACGAGCCCGGATCACGCACCCGCGCGCCGTGAGAGGTACTAGACCTGATAATTTTTGGCAGTCTACAGCACCCCGCATACGTACCTGCTCCCTGCTGACGAGAGGCAATTACCTCGAAACACGTGTCCAGGGATGGCATTTTAAACTTTTTACTCGTGGCATAGGTGTACCCGCCGCTGTCACTACATCCTCCAGAATCCTATGGGGCTATTTGCTAGTATGACGAGCGGTGTGCGACCCACTTCGCATTTTGTATTTAAAGCTCCCTGAGCTATGGGTTGACGAGCCCGGATCCCGCACCCGCGCGCCGTGAGAGGTACTAGACCTGATAATTTTTGGCAGTCTACAGCACCCCGCATACGTACCTGCTCCCTGCTGACGAGAGGCAATTACCTCGAAACACGTGTCCAGGGATGGCATTTTAAACTTTTTACTCGTGGCATAGGTGTACCCGCCGCTGTCACTACATCCTCCAGAATCCTATGGGGCTATTTGCTAGTATGACGAGCGGTGTGCGACCCACTTCGCATTTAATTTCCTACCTAATTCCAAAATGAGAGTTGATTAGGGTCAATAGTTACATTGAAAATGCATCACACAAAAGGTTTTAAAAAAAGCCCTAAAGTGATATTCCATGTTCAGTACAAACATATTCCCCAGAAAATTATTTTCACTTGTGTATCTCCAGTCATGGTAGGGTGAAAGCAAATAGAGAATCCTTTGCAAAACAATGTCAAAATGATTAAGATTCCCAGTGGTGAGAATATAAGAATATAAAAATTCCTAATTATTGTGAAGGAAAGTTTCAATTCGATTAAGGACATGGAGGTGAGGATTAGGCAGTCTTTCTTCAATTTATTTTCTAAACTGCTATAAAAAAGCATATAACATAACTATGTTTCCAATGAGTTCTGAGAAAAACACATTAAACACAGTCCATCAATCAGATCGCAATTTTTCCCGTCTTTGTGCAAAAATAATTCTGCAGATTCTAATGTCATCAATATTTCTGTTTTTAGCTAATACCTGAAAAAAAGAAATTCTGTGAAAAGACCGTCCAATGCTCACTCCAAATACCAGCAATATAAATTACAATCACATTCATTAATCTCAAGACGCCTTATACCTACACCTATACCATACAGAGGCCTTCTACTCCAATAGGGCCAGGTCACAAAAGCAGTAGCATACCATCTTTGATGGGACAAACCTCACCTCTGTGTCCTTAATTGAATTCAAACTTTCCTTTAGTGTAGCTAGGAAATTGTATATTCTCTGTCAGGAATGGAGGCTCAGTTTATGCAAGTTTAAATCTTACTCACAACCAACGATGCAACCCCCATCACCTGTTTGAAGTACCATTTCTTAAAGGTTGATTCAGATGCCCATTTGGCCGCATTAAGAATGTTTTCCAAACGACGTCTCAAAGTAATACGTTTAGATGCCATGACCCCCCTTACCAAGTGGTCTTCAAAAATAGAAGTATTTACGCCTGCTCAGACAAGATCTACCCTACTGATCTACCAATCATGTTAAAGGCAATTGGCTTGTACAGTTTCTTAATTGCTACAAGACGGTTTCTAGTACCAGGAGTGCTCCACTCATCTGCCATTGACTGAAACTCCTTGATATATCAATCCAAACATAACTTTAGATTTTCTGGAAAAGCCGGCTAATGGACCACCCTGGTATGCAATTTGGTATTACAGTACACGGTAAAAATGACTCAGTCAGGGGAAAACATTGTGAATGATACATCCAAGGTTCTTATTTCTGAAACTCTTGTATGAAGTTAGACAGAAAAGAATGACCAACTTTCCTGATAACAGCTTCCTAGATAAGAACACGTTTTCTGGCCGATCATTCAAACAGCTTAAAGCAATGTTAACATACCAGAGACATGAATAGCTTTGTTTAGAAGGAACAGACAAATGCACTCCTTTGATAGTCTACATACTAAGGGGTGCTTCCATTCTAAAGCCCAGTGCTTGGCATATATCCGTATAAGATTGCAGATCTAAGGGTGTTGACTGTCCAATATGCCATTCCAACCACCACCAATTCTGACTGGAAGGTGAGAATGTGAATTACATCTGTCCCACTGGATCCAGATTCCGTCCCACACACCAACGCGTCTATCTACACAAGCCGAACAATGTCACTTGGTTGCAGAGTCTGCCCAGGCATACCTGATGAGTAAAGAAGCATGCTCAAAATGGCTTGGGATTTTCCTGCATCACCAGTTTTCCACCATGCTATCAGCCGTAGTGTGCCATCCAGGGCCAAAGAGTGTGATTTGCAATGAACAACTTGGAGAATTTGAGGATTCTAGGGAAGTAGGATTGGAGAATCCTAAGAAAGTTCCAGAAGAGCTGAAAACCATGCTTGCAACCTTCAGAGAAATGTCACAAAGAACACTGTTGCATTCTACTTCCCGACCTGAGCCATCAGTCAGGTTATCATCAAGAACAGGGGAAATGCATATCCTGCTATCTGACTCCAATCATGGAGGAACACATCCATGGCGTCTGCCAATGGATCCAGCCTCCAGCTGATGAATCACAAAAGTTGGGCATCCAGACGGGATGCACAGAGGTCCACTTGATAAGGACCCCAATCTGACATCAGTTTGAAGAACACTAGCTGGTCCAGCTTCCAGGCACTGAAATCCTTTAGATACCTGGAATTCCCATCCACTATGAAGTTTAATTTCCCTGGAAGATATTCCATCATGACAGATATTTTGTTGTGGAGACAAAATTGCATAAAGTCACTGGCCAAATCTGCCAGAGCTCGCCATCTCTTGCCCACCAGACGTTTTATATATTGGATTGCTAATATGCTGTCCATCTACAGAGGGAGATCACATGAGACTCTGCCTTTAGGCAGTTGATGTGTAACAGACTCTCCAGAAGTGACCACTGGTCGCCCGTGGTTACATCTCTGGATCGAGCTCCCTATCCCAGTCTTTTTTGCACATCTGAGTCTATTATGAGATCTGGCACAGAACCGCAGATGGCCCGGCTGTTCCACTCTTTCCAGATGGTCTAACCACCTCTGCAGTTCCACTTTGGCGTAACGTGGCAATCTGATCTCTGCCACTTAAGTCATCCCCTTAAATAAGTGAACTAGTTTAACCCATTGTTATGCTCAGTAATTGAGTGGTCTAGGAAATATTGCCTGAATTGGCAACCCTAAGAGTCCCACTACCCTGGCCAGATGTTTCAATGAGATCTTGTTCTGGCTCAGTGACTACATAGTTTCTTGCAATTGAGTGCAATCTTCTTCTGTGAGAGCTGCAAGGCCTGTTGTACCGAGTCTATAACAAAGCCCAAAAAGTCAATACTTTAGGAAGTTTGCAAATAGACTTCTGAGCATTGATAATAAACTCCTGCAAATGTGATTGAGTCAAGGCTAGGTAATGGCGCACCCAGTCTACATCATGTGCCATGAACAAAATGTCATCCAGATAGATGATCAAACTGAACCCCATGGAGTGAAATATTTCTCCTGCTGTTCATTGGTGAAGCATCATAACAGCAGTGCTATGAACTCGTACATTTGCTGGCACCATGGGGATTGCATAAATGTTTTATTGGGGGCAATAATTGGAATGGTAAAGTAAACGCCTTTTTGGTTCAACCTTGTCATCCAATTGTTTGTTAGCAGAATGTCCTTGAAGTGGTGCATTCCCTCCATCTTGAAGTGATGATAGACAAGGCACTTGTTGAACTCCCTTATGTTTATTACTGGCCGGAATCCTTGCCACTTTTTCTGGACCAGGAAGAAAGTGCTGAAAATTCCCCTGTGATGTAAGACAGAGTGATCATTTCTTTGTCTAACATGGATTTTGCCTCTTGACTAGGAAAACTCCTCTTAGAAGAAGCATGTGCCGGGTCTTTACCTCTGATTCTGAGCCCCTTATAACTTTATGTGGAAGCCAGTCACTGCCTGGAGCACCCAGGCATCCCTAGTCACCTCTCTTTATTTTGGGGAGTGTAAACAAGTGGGTTTCTGTTGCAGTAACCCCCAACTTTTGCCAGTCTACTGATGCACTTTTACTTGATGTTCTCTGGGTCCCTGCCAATCAGGTTTCCAGGGCCTGTGTTCTTTCCCCAGAACTAACCCAATTGGCATCTCTGGCCACAGGTCAGTCCCTGGTAAATGGCACCACAGTTACCCAGGGCACTGTGACCAGAGAAGACCTCTAAGGACTGCAGCACTTATTGTGCCACCCCTAGAGGCCTTGTAACTTTACACACACACACTGCCTTTGCAGGCTACGTGCTTTGGTGCAGAATAATGTGAAGAGTCAACATGGCACACATCCCTGTGTGTCATGCTTACAACCCACTGCCCTGTCATAGATCAGTCACTCCTCTAGCTGTATGCCCTATGCCAGTGGTGAGGGTACAGGTGCATGAGCCCTGTACCCCTACAGTGTGTAAGTTCAATCTTAGACATTGAAAGTGCAGGGCTGCCATCAAGTGGATATGGTGCTGGGAGCATGTCATTACGAACTCCACAGCACCATATTGGCTGCAATGAAAACTGAGAAGTTTGGTATCAAACTTCTCAGCACATTAAACACACACTGATGCCAGTGTGGGATTTAATGAACAATGCACACAGAGGGCATCTGAGAGATGCCCCCTGAAAAACAACCAGCCTCTGGTGGGTTCCGTGACTGGTACACACCAGCCTGCCACCACAAGACATGTTTATGGACCCCTAGGGTGGGAGGCTTTGCTCCCTAAGAACAGAAACAAAGCCTTTCCTGGGCGGAGGTGTTCCCACCTGCCCCAGGCCAGGAAGAGCCATCTGTGGCAGGGGAGCTTCAAATGCCTTGCTGCCTTTGTAATGTGCCCCCAGCCTCTCCTGCTATCAGGAGCAGGCCCCCTTCCTGTCTCCCCTCCTATTCAGTGAGAAGACAGGCAGGAAAAACTAGCCAGCCAAGAAGGTGTGCCCACCTCAGCCAACGCCACCCCTCAGGTGGGGGAGGCGAGGTCAAGCCCACTTTTCAGTGCCCACCATCTTGCAGATGGCAGGCCCTCCCAAATCAGGATTAGGAATTGTGCTCACTTCCCCACGTGGGGTGAGCACATCAAGGGTGTAGTCACCCTAAGGTCAGTAGCAAATTGGCTACTGACCTCAAGACCCCTAAAACGCCCCCTAAATACAGTATTTAGGGGGCAGCCCTGAACCAAGAAAGCAAATAAGAAGAAACTACAAGAAGAAGAAGAATAAGGACCGAACAGCCGGGCAGCAACTAACAAGAGGAAGACGCCCACTGACTTGGCCCCAGTCCTACCGGCCTGTCTCCCCCTCGAACCTGCTTCTGCGAGCTCCCGGTGTTTCCTGCAGCCAGCAACTATGAAAACCCCGGAGGACCTGCCTGCCTTCAAGCACAAAGACTTTGTCTCCTGTGAACACTGGATTTTTTCATCTGCAACCTCTGGCTCTGGCTGGAAACTGCAAATCCGCCCCACTCTGCACCCGCCGTCCAAGGCCTGAGCTCGAGGGGGCAAACACCACGAGGAGGTCTCCTGACTCAAGGCCTGGTGACCCCAGACCTGCCTCGGGCCTCCAGCTGACACCTGCAGCCTAAATCCAGAAGGTCCCCCAAACCGCGACCAGGAGCTGGTAAGAAGATCTCACCCCAAAAGGCACCCCTGAACCCGACGCCCCACGGCCTTGGGTGGCCAAACTGATGGTGCCGATCCAACCCCTAACTTCCCAACTTACCTCTCGAAGTGATGGTCACACCCAGAAGACCTTCGTCGCCAAGCTTGAAGTGCCTTTGCAAACCAGAGGTTCCCCATTGAAACCAACAGGGCACCCGATCTCGAAACAGCACCCTGCACCCGGCCGCCCCGGTGCTGCTGAGGGTGCACCATTGGTGCTACTTTGTTTCCCCATTTGCTCTGAGCTAAGTCCAGGAGCATTGCTCCCACAACCGAGTGGCCTGCTCGTCAGCAGTCACCAACCGGAGGCCTTCTATCCCTCATTGGATAACATTGGGCCTCAGCACTCTGCACCCGGCCGCCCAAGTGCCACTGCGGGTGTAACTATATTGAATCCTTGACCCGGGGGGACCCCTGAGTCTACCCCCAGAACCTCAACTCCCACTCCCAAAAACTTACTTAAAAACTGATAACACTATTTTCCTCCATAGGATAACATTGACTGTTTTTCTTGGAAACGTTTTTAAGTGTGGAGTTTGAAAACCTAAAGAAATTATTTAAAATTGCACTAACTAACAACAACGATTTTACTTACCTGTTTATAGGAAATGTCCCAGAGTAGTATCCAGGTATACTACTCTGAGTAAGAAAAGTAATCTCAAAAGTAGTTTACCTGTAATTTTACTGAAAAGCTAATTCAAGTCTATGTACTGTATCTACAAAGTATTGCATTTCTCTGAAACCATACTGTAAGTCAAAACAAAGTGCATATACAATTTCAATTCAAACTGTTTACTAACTGCATCACTACTGTAAAGTATGCATTGCTTACCTGTGCCAGGCCTGCTTGGTTCTAGAAAATAAAATAACTAAAAGAATATTTTCATACAAAAACAATTGGTCTGAAGTTCAGTCTTTGAGTGTGTGAATTCATTTGCTGACTGAGTATGTACAACAAATGCCTAACACTGTCCTCTAATACTGCCTTACTGCTCGACCACACCACCACAAATGGAGAGTAAGGTGCTATCTAACTTTACCTCTGCCTACCTTTGGGGATCCACTGGACTCTGTGCACACTATACCTCACTTTGGTATCGTATATACAGAGCCAGCTTCCTGCAGGTAGGAAATCTACCAACCTGCCACCCACCTTTGGAATGGAAGAAGGGGTACTACTCACCAAAACGCCCACCAGGAGCATTGAAGGCACCACAAAATCCTTCTCTTGCTGCCTATGCTAGCCCCCACTATAAATGTGTTGGCCAAAGGTTTCTTTCTTCATTGCTTGTTCTACCTTGTCGAGTGATCAAAAGGCCATCACAAACCTACTTACCTCCTTAATAAGTGTATCCCTCAAAAAGGACCTCATATGCTACTGTAACAGTTGCTATAGAAGCACATTTTCTCAACTAGGTGTCTATCCTAATGAGGAGAGAGTGAAATCTCTCGGTTGAAAGGGCACAGTTCACATTGTCCCCAAAAAATATGGCACACTGTGCCCAGTTTTACAGTATATCAGGGTCTATTATTTCCAGTGTCCTTCACCACTTCTGCTATATCAAGGATCTTTTTAGGGGACCAAGATATTGAGGAGCTTGTCCTGACCCGACCATCATGAACAATTTATGCCCCACTTCATCACCTGATGCACTGCACAAGTTCCATATTCTACAAAGAAAAGTATCTAGCTGACTGTTGAGCAGCAAACAAAGAGGAAGGGCTTTTCCCTAGAGACTGTTTTGTGGGTAAGTACGGCGATCTGATCGGTAGACAGTGTTTACTGTATTTAATGTATTTTACTCAGGACTCATATAGAATGTAGTCCTGTTGCACTATTGTATTGTTTTATGGCTGCTGATAATTACCTTAAATGACTAAATGCATAATCTGAGCCTCCTGTCCTAACATAGAATGTCAAAGAGACATACAGAATAAAAATATTGTTGGATTTCCAGCACAATCCAAATGTTTTCATCTTTATTGATGCAGGTGCTGGTGTATAAATATTACTCACATCCAGGAACTAAGATGTCATCCTAGATTAGGATTCAATGAGGTTCAAGTAAGTAAATGATGATTGCCATAGGTGTGTTCTGAAATATTTACAATGCAATTTGTAATTTTGTCTCACCGTTTTAAACACCTAACTGATATTTTAATTGAAAACTTGACTAATTAGTAGGGGATAACATTAATATTTGTCAAAAAGCTTTATTTCGATAAAATTATATCATAAAAGCATACAGACAAACAAAAAATGCACAATAAAAGTCAGGGCAGGATCCAATAGGAGCGAGAGGGTAATGCGGAGGATCAATCGGCATACTAGATGAAAGTGCATTGTTACATCCCTTTTCTAGTCCCCCTCGGCCTGAAACATAACATCTAAAATCGTATTAAATACATTCATAGAATTAAAAATGTAGTAAATTACATTTAAACACGAGGAAAGAATTATTTTCCCAAAGCATTTTGACACGAAAGTAAAAAAAGAACACTAAAAAATATTAAAACAAGGCAAGAAGAGATACATCACAACAAAGGACCCAGGAGTTTCAATCTAATCAGCCAGGACCAGGCATTAATATACAAAAAGTACTTCAAGTGTAGTGCATTGTAGATGTGCTGAGTGAAGACAAAATGTTACTCAGCATGAAATAAAAATTGCTCTATTAAAAATAATGTACAGGGACTCGTATCCCTTCAATTACTGATCTCTGATTGTACTAGACTGAATTTACAATTTGTAGATGGTATCTTTAATAAAAGCGATGATTTAACCTGTTGCTTAATTTTTTATGTATCTATTCAAAGTCTACAATAAATCTCTAAGAATGCTACATTCAATGACAGTTGCTGTGCCAATTTGAAGTTTGAGTGGAGACACTAAAATATGGCTCCATTTCAGATTATCATATACAGAAAAATCTTCTGGCATAAATAGAGTATCCTAAATATAGTTCACAAAAAATATCATCTTGAGTGCAGATTTTCTATTATTAACTTCTTTAATTTCACCGCCAGACTAGGAAAATGACCTGTAGGGGCCCTTCTTGAGCTCTATAGGGCTAAGTGCATCTCAAAGGCCGTCTATGGCAATGAAATCTTTCAGTGCCCATGAGGTGCTAGGTATGCCCTACATTTACGTTGCTTCATCATCTTAAGGTCAACTGTGATGGTAGAGCCGTACCTGCTGGGAACCACAAACTCATACGATCGCTTCCTCCTGACCAAGTTCCTGTTTGATCTCTTTCATCTTCTCCTCGGCCATCTCAGGGGTCAGAATAAAGGGCAATCTCTCCCGTCCTGCAGCTGCGATGGTATATCTCCACAGGACATGGTTCATTTCACAATGTTTGGCCAATTTTAAGATACACCCAGGAAATCCTTATTAATCCCCACTCTGAAACAGGACAATTTTAGACAAGTATGTTCCGCTTTTATATTTCTTCAGATGTTGATGGGTAACACCGTTTTCTATGTGTTAAACTTTTTAAAATCTGCCATGAGGCTTACTGTGAGTTGTGAATAATTCGCCTAGTTACTATCTCCAGCACTATGCACTTTACCCATCCAAATAGCCTGATTAATTATTAACTTGATGAAGTGTAAGGTTTTATCGTATCACTTATAGTGTTTTTAGCAGGTATTTAAGTTTGGCTCAGGTGACCTGGTAACTAGATACATTTAAGTGTATACAAAATAAATTGTCTATGAGATGTTTATACCGAGTATGTTCCCTTTTGGATTGTACATATTGTATTATATTTTATCCTGTATTTTACCTTGTGCTTTCATGGTTTTATCATATGAAACCAAATAAAGATATTTGCCTTGACTATTATTAACTCCAGTGGGACAATATATTTATAGATTAAATTTAAGGCACAATATGTCTGTGAGGTTATATTCCAACATCAATTTTCTAGTATCACATTCAAATATAGCCCAGAATCATACTCATAAAGTATGGTCTCAAATTTTGGTTCTGGGATAGGTTATTTAGCAATGTTTTGTGCTGCTTACTGTCACCCTTCCCTCATAATTGGAAAGAAAGAGATTACGCCTAGAGGCACGTGTTAAAATAAATATGTACATTTGTACTGACTGCTTCATAATTGGGCTGGGGTGGGGGCACTTGCCAGCACCACCAGACTGCTTAGAAGGGCACGTTTGGTTCCCTCCTTGAATACTCCAGTTTGAGCCAGTTCAGGGAGCCGTTGGCTTCCGCTCTGCCGCAAAACTGGACATAGGACCTGGGAGTATACTCCTCTGTGTCCAGCCCCTCCTCTGGGAGGGAACCCTGAATCGTTCCAAACCTTTCCCTAGGGTACTTAAGGGCTCACTTATGGGTGGCTCTTCAGATTCATTGTGGGACAAGATTCGAACCCGAAACCACTTCAACTTTAACTTTCTGGGCACCTTGGACTTCACCTGGGACCGAAACTGCATCAAAGAAGACTCCTGCTGCTCCTGATCTCGCTGCTCTACAAGTCTTCTTTGTTGTGTGTGCCTGTGCTTCATCCAGATTGCTCTTCAAGCCTGTGGTCATTAAAGATACCCGAATTAATCTCCCTTTGTAGGAGAGTAGGATCTGCACTTATGTTGCCCCCACTTTTTTTCTGATGTATACACTGGTTTCTGGCTATAATCTGCCTGGGTCCCTGCTAATCAGGGCCCCAGTCTCTCTGTTCTCTCTAAACGACTTGGTGTGCACATTAGATACACTAGTGATTGGATACTGTGGTACCTTATGAGCCCCTAGTATATGGTACCTTAGGTACCTAGGGCATAGGTACTTCACAGGCCTACCAGGGGCTGAAGCATGTATTATGCCACCCCTGGGAAGCAGACTCAATCTGACACCACAGGCCTGTTACTGCAGCCTGTGTGAGGTAGTGTTAGCACTCCTCACTGAGATATAGGTTTCTATATCTCACCATACACACACATGTAAACCTATCAGCCACCCCTATGGCAGGCCCTATCAATCCTGAGTGCAGGGTACATGGTTTACAATGTGAGGGGGTGCCTCTGCGTGAGCAGGGCCCCTCTGCAGCTACCAGAGTCTATTCTCTATGGCTGTTTGGGGATGCGGTTAAACCATATACTCTTAAGTGCATTAAATGCTAACTTTGGAATGAATGCATCAAAACATGTCGTGTTTGGTGTCAAACAACTTGGAAACATACCCCCACATCAGTCCATGATGTGGGAGCATGATCCCACCCTTCTAGAGGGGACGACATGCAAAACGATAGAAATCCTATAGAGCCCAGGCATCACAAAATGGATGCCACCAGCACAGACACTGGGCTGCCCTCCTGCTGCTGACTGAAACTCGCAGTGGAGGAAGCCCAACAAAAGTTATCCTGTCACAGGGAGGTGTCACCACCTTCCAGACAGGATTTAGTGTATTGGGGCTGGGTGGGTGCACTCCTAGAGTAATTTGAAGTCCTGCACTGGGGGAGCAGTAGGCTCCTCTGTGCATATGCCAGCTCAAACCGGTTCAGGGGCTACCTGCCCCTGCTCTGGCACGAAACTGGACAAAGGGAAGTGGGTGTAACCACCCCCTCCCCTGACCCTCCTAGAGGAGTGGTCATAGAGCTAGTCCCTCCCCTATCTTCACTATAAGATAGCAAACTTTGCCATTGCAAATCAGGTAACCCTGGACAACGCTCTACAAAGAAGGATCCTGACCCTTCGATGTTCCACTACCTTTGGAAGACAGAAGAATCTCCCTTGGAGTCAAGGAGTGACTCCCCTGCTTGGCAGGCACCAAAAACCTTCAACAACAGTTGCAAACTTTCCCGCTTCCGCTGGAGTTCGAAGTTCTTGCTGCCCCAGAAGTAGATTTCCTGACTTGTCTATGGCCATTGTGAGTCCCCAGCAGAGCTGTGGTGAGTGGGCCCCACGAGTGACGAGGAACAGCAATACCCGGGGACCGTGCACTATTGTTGAGTGCAATCCCTTCACGACGTTCTACAAATTTGTGCATTGGACTATCTGTGGTCCAAGCCTCCAGCAGGTTTTGCAGAGAAAATCAGAGGCCTACCCCATCCCGAGTGACCGTGGGTTCCTGTGAAGCATTTCCTGAAGAAGCATCTTCCCGATCACTTGCCTGGTGGCTAGTGGGTCCCACGAAGACTTTCCTATCAACTCAAAGGGCTTTCCTGGTTGCTTCAGACCTGCCCTCACTTACCCTTGCTGGGTGAGTCCCTCAGATCTTGCTGGTTTGCATCATCAACTTTCTTCAATTGACACAAGACTTGCAGTTGCCAAGGCTTGTTGGCTCCAATCTGGTTGCCAACACTGCCATCAGCTGCCGACGTTGTGGGACACTCTGAATCCAGCTGCTGGTCATTGTCAATACCTCCTGGACCTCGTGAGCAAAGAGTCAAAACACCATCGATGACCTGAAATCACCCGACATCTGTGGTCATCCATCTTCCTGGCCACCGGTCACTGGCACGTGACTTTGAACACTGTCCCTTCAATTTTCAGGTCTTCTCCATCTTGAATCCACCCTTGGATTCCACCGGACACTTCTTCAGTCGACGTAAGCAGCAAGTCTTCTTTGGTCTCCATAGAAAACAGCGACGCGACCCGACACCAAAAGACACCTATGCACCCGGCTTCCCTGGGTGAGGAAACTCGTGCACTCTGGTGCCCTAGTGTGTGTTGGCCCTCGAAGTACTTACCATGTAAGTAGCTTGCTTGTAGACTTCCTCGAAGCACCCTAGAACTTTAAAAATCAAACCGCGACTTGCACCATTGTAATCAATAGGGAACCCGTGGCTGTGTTCATACACGGCACGCGTCTCCCGTGGGCCTTTTACTTACCTGCTAACATTGCAGAAGTGAAGCCCCAGCGATTCCCCAGGCCCTAGGCCTTGTCATTTTGCAAGTCGACATTCTTATACCATTTTTTTAGTATATGGTCTGGTACGGCCCTAGGGCTCCAGCCATATTTGTGCTTAATTTATTGTGAAACGTTGACATTTGAATGTGTTCCTGACTTCTAATCTCATATAGAGACTAGTAGAGTGTGTCTAGAAATAAATACATATATATTTGATATATATACCTGTGTGGTGTCTTTTCATTTGGTAATTCAAGAGATTATAAGGTAAAACAAGCTGCCTTACATTCCTCTGAGACTTAGCCTGAAGGCTGCTCTCCACAGGTACCACTAGGATAGCTTTCTTTAAAAGGTTCTCTTAAACCTATCTACCATAAGAGTCGAATTGGACTGGTGCAAGGTGGCCACTATAACTAGTGACCAGCATATGCCAGGCCAACTTCTCACACCCTTGAAGTGAAGGAGCCACTTCCCTGCGTCTGCAGGCACCACAACAAATCTGACTGGTCTGTTGCTTCTGACGTCCTACAGACTTTGAAAGGCTCAGCAACACAAGTGGTGGTTCAGCAACTCCCTCGAGGCCTGCTCTGTCCTCTCAGTAAATTTGAGGCCAGTATACCTTGTCAGAATCACTGGAACAGAACCCTTGTGCACCGCACCGACTTGCGAAGGCTTGTTGGCTCAGATCTTTGGGCTACAAGAAGCCCCAGCTTCCAGCATCTCGTTCTGCCAATATCTTTGTCCTCACCGCATCCTCTGCACCGTGGGCCTGCATCTTTGGTGAGCTGCTCGAGGTCCTCTTGTGACTCCTCTGCCTTTGGCCTTTGGGTCCTCTTGAGGGTCTTCTTTAGCTTCAGTGGGCTCCCCTGCTTGCTCAGGGGCCTGCTCTGACTCTCCTGTATTGGGTGAGTCCTTTGCTGGTCCCAACGTTGTACCTTTTTCGTTTACCTTGTCTGTTGCTGCTGCCAGGCTTGTTGGTGCTCCCGCCAAACACCGCCCCCTGGCTTTTGACTTTCAATGTGGGACAGATCGTGAATGGCTCCTAAGCTTCCACAGCATTGCCTGGTCCTCACAGCTGCCGCGACAAGGTCTCCATCATCACTTCTGCATCTTCTGTCATCGGTGGTCATTGGTCTTCTGTGCCTCCTGGTCACTTCCGAGTGGCATAGAGTGGCATAGAGTCTGTCCCCTCTGCATGCAGGTACTCATCTTCAAGAATCCATAATTTGATTCCACCGGACTCTTTCACCTTCTTTGCCAGCGGCATCTTTCCTGAAGTCCTCCATTGTGGTCTACAGCAGTTTCCGACGTCACTTTGCACCTATGCACCAGGCTTCCCTGGTATAGGTATCCTGGGTCCTGGGTATCCACAGGTGAGGTGACTCTCCACCTTCTGTCTTCCACCGGGTTTCTTCAGTGTCCCCTGGGAGGGTACTTCTTCTTGAAAACTGCAACCGCAACTTTCCCATTGACTTGTATTGAGTACATAGCTGTGTTTCCAGTCTGTTCACAGCCCCCACAAGGGTTCTTGGGTACTTACCTCAGGTGGTTCATTGTGTCCCCAGCTCTTCTGAGTCTTCTGGTCCAAGTCCGACTTCAGTCGCAGTTCACATGCCACTCCTTTAGATTATGGTTTGGTCTCCCCCTGGAGACCACTGTGTATTTGTGGTTACTTACCTGCTTACATCTAAAGTATTGTTTATATTGTGATGATATCTCCGGGAAGGAGCCATACCAACGTGTTAGTGAGTGTTTATAATATATATATAACTGTTGTTATAACTACACTGTGTGGTTCTTTTTCATTTAACCTTCACTACATGATTAGATCTGGTGAAACAAGCTGCATAAGACTTCTTCTGGAATAAACCTGAAGGCTGCTCTCTACAGCTAGCACTTAGCTAACGTTCTATGGTTGTCTAAGACCACTAAAATCCCCGTAAGGGTCGCCTGGATTAGTGGAGGATGCTTCACTTAAATAAGTGTGCCCCATATACTAAGCCAGCCTCCTACATTGGTTTGCAGCGATTGGGATTTAAGCCTGCACTGTTTTTCTAGCTAATCTAGGTGTTGTTAGATGAAAAACCATCACTAGTGTTAGGCACATAAAAAATATTTTTTGTAACAGTAAGTTCTACTGAACTTTTAGATTGGTTCTTAAGGGGCGTAACATAACCCTTTCTTCAATATTTTGAAGTTTAGTTTTCACTAGGGTAGGTAGGTGCAACACCACACTACACCTAGTCACTATTTCTTTAGTTATGGAACCCAGTGGGTCCCAGACTTCTAGATACAGTGGTCTTAAGTTCCAGGAACTAAGGACCCTGTGTGCCTATAGAAACTGAAGAAAGGTAGCAACCCTAACACTAAGTAACTCTTAGAGCTGTTTCTGCAGGATGATCTCCAGAATCCTGATAGGTCAGAAGGGCAGGACAAAGTGGGTGGGGATGCTCCAGAAGATGGGTCAGGAGGAGTTGCCCCTAGTGATCTTAATTCTGAGTATGGCCAGAAGGAGTCTATTGACTACACACTGGTAAACTCTGATCCCCCAGGGAATAGTACTTATGGTACAGAGGGTGTACTTAGAGATCGGTCCCCCTTTATTCCTCGTGGGAGGGTACAGAGGATGCATCCTCTGTCAATTCCAATGCCTCTAACAATTCCATAGGGACCTCCATCTCTTGTATGAGGGAGGACTCCTTAGAGTGGGAATACCCCCTTTTCAGGGTTGGACTGGGTTTAAAAATCGGCCCGGTGCGCTAAAAAAAAAGTGGCCCACATTTTCATTGCCTTTCCTAAAAAAACACTGCCTCTGCGAAATTATATAAAAAAAGTGGATGGGGGGTAATAATAAATGCACTGATAAGTTTACACTGGTGAAACACACCTGAAAACAAGTGAGGCCACTTTTGCTCAGGCCCCCTTACCCCCGCTCAATATGCATATATTAATGGGCCAGCCCAGCGAGAGAAAGGAAATAACACCTCTGCCCTTTGCTAAACCGGAGGTAATGGACGCCCATCTGCCTCCTACTTCAAATCCTTTGCAGGCAGGTGTTCAACACTGTATTTTAATTTATGCTCTCTGGGCCAAGAAACTGAAAAGTAATTTGAAGACTTGAAACATCCAAGATTATGGCTGTAAGATGTGTACTCATGCATGACACATAACAATTTGCATGTGAAAGCATTGTAAAAATACCCAAGTCCATACCAAATGTTAACCCAAGATTCCTATTGAGACAAGTGACACAGAAGCCTAACTTAGATTCCAGTGACAACAGTGTTGCTTAGCATCATGGTCAAGTAGCATCAGCTCAGGAATTATCTGGACAATGGGATTCAAGACAGAAATGGAAGTGGGGAACAAAAGAATGGTAAGTTTTCACCTTTTTTCTTTGATTTCACCAACTCATGCTTGGAGGTTTCCCTGCCACAGTTGCCTTGATGGAAAGACACATCGTAATCGTCTTAGAGGTATCCTTGGTGAGACTCCCTCCTAAATCCGCTTCTGCCTATGATGCCATTGACGGGGGAGAAAGAATATAGCAGATTCGGCATGACTCCAATGGTACCCAACAACATCTAAATACTGTGAGTGGACCGCCAAGTCAAAGGGTGGGAAAATCGCCAGAAAAGCGATGGCATGACCAGAACCGCCGACCTCTAAATCAGGTCCAGATTGTCAACTGAGCTCTATAATAGCGTTATAAAAATGATCAATATATGCATTGAAATCCGACACAATTACAAACCCTCAAAAGGTGTGAGAGGCTTTTATCAACATCTTCTCAAAGCATAGTATAGTTTTGAAACAAGGCACAGTTTATTATCCAATATGTCATTTAAAACTTTGATATTACAAGTTTCTCTAAGCGTAAAAAGAGTTAATCTTGAAATGCTGATATATTTATTAAGGAAATTGCGGAAAAGCATGCGCCTCTTGATTGCCATTTTTATTCTTGGTCTAGTTTTCCTCACTAGGAGGAGATTGTAAAAGACCGGTGCAAGCGTGACCGCACAGCCATTAATGGGGTCATCAGAGGTATATTAAATCTTTGAAGCTGCTTTTAACATTTGCATATTTTGCACTATTTTCCTCCTGAATTTTAAAGTTTTTATGGTGATCTTGTTTGGGGTGATTTGAGTAAATAAGGTGATTGCCTCTTAGAGTGAGCCAACCCTTGACCTCCATTTTTGTTCTCTGTCTAGTCCTCCTCAGTAGCAGAAGACTATAAAAGAATGAATGAATGAATGAAATTATATTTATATAGCGCGTAGCTACCCGGAGGCCTCCTAGCGCTTGTGGACAGCGGAGAGCAAAGAAAGGAAGAGGGTTACTTAAAAGCTGAGAGAAAGAGGTGGGTCTTGAGGTGTTTGCGGAAGAGTGAAATGTTGGGTTCGCCATGGAGCGTGAGTGGGAGGGTGTTCCAGAGGTTGGAGGCATTTAGAATGAAGGACCGTCCGCCCCATCTCGCTCTCCGGACTTTTGGGGGCGCGGTTAGGAAAGTGTCACTGGACCGGAGAGTCCTGGTCGGTTGATAAGGCACAACCAAAGATTGTAAGATTTGGGGGCCATGTTTCCAGAAGGCTTTGTGTGCTAGGCACATGGCTTTGAACTGGATCCTGGCGCGGATGGGCAGCCAGTGTAAGGACATCAAAGCAGGCTTAGCTGACTGTCTTCGGGGGATCTGTGCCAGGTGACGCGCAGCACAGTTTTGAATCACCTGTAGTTTGTTTAAGGTAGATTGAGGAGCGCCTAGGTAGAGTGCGTTCCCGTAGTCTAGACGGGATAAAATCAAGGCTTGGACCATGATTCTCCTGGCTTGGAAGGGGAGTAGGGGCAAAATTTTCCTGATCAGACGTAGAAGACCGAAGCATATGGGCGAAAGCTTCGTGGTCTGATAATTAAAGCAGAGGGAATTATCGAGCCAGATGCCGAGACTTTTAATTTGGTGCTTTGGGGATGGCAAAGGTCCCATGCATGGTGGCCAGATGAAGGAAGAGGAAGGCGAAGGGGACTTTCCTAGGAACATGAGTTCAGATTTTTCCCCATTTAATTTGAGGTGCGAGTGGTGCATCCAATGGGCGACTGCCTCTAAACAGAGGCCTAGGGTGTCAGATGAACCCTCAGGGTGGTTGAGTGCCACCACTAGTTGGGTGTCGTCAGCGTAGGTGATTATTTTAATGCCGAAGGGAAGCACTATCTCGGCTAGTGGGGCCATGTAGGAATTAAAGAGGGTGGGACTTAGTGAGGATCCCTGTGGGACCCCACAGTTAAGATGCCATTGCTTGGACGTGGCTGTCCCCTCAAATACCTGATAAAAGCGGTCCTCTAAGAAGGAGTGAAACCAGGTAAGTGCTGTTTTTCCAATCCCCAAGTTGGTCAGCCGATCAAGAAGAATGTTATGGTTGACAGTGTCGAAGGCGGCACTGAGGTCAAGTAGAATAATGGCTGCTGATCCGCCCTGATCTAGGAGTTTCCGGGCTTCTTCCATAACAGCAAGCAGCGCAGTCTCAGTGCCTAGCTGGGGACGGAAGCCAGTTTGGGAGACGTGTAATAGGTTATTGGATTCGAGGTAATTGACTAGAGTAAAATTGATATGGCGTTCAATCAATTTACTCAGCCAAGGAAGAAGGGAGATGGGCCGATAATTGGCCAGGTTAGAGCGGTCCAGATTAGGTTTTTTATAAGCGCTCTGACCTGGGCGCATTTCCAAGCCCGGGGAACTCTACCAGAGGTGATGGAAGAGTTAAGTATGTCCATGATTACCGGGCCTACCATGTGCTGAACCAGGGATAGTTGTTGGGGGGGGGCAGGGTCGGTAGGAGAGCCAGAAGTAACCCTGGTACAGAGAGTCTCCAGAGCTTTTGCGTCAAGCAGAGGGAAGTTCTCTAAGGCCTTCGTCAATTTGGTGCTAGAACTGGAGTCTGAAGGATCGGGCACATAAGGCGATAACGACTGACGATTTAGTTGGATTTTTTGATTAAAATATTCGGCCAGCTTGTTACAGTGGTGGGAAGGGTCCTCGGTTTTGGGAGGTTCTGTGGGAAGGGCCGAGAGGGATTTGGCAATTCTGAAGATTTCTTTGGGGGTTGAAACGGCGGCATTGATCTTGTCCTCGTAGAAGCGTATTTGGGTAGATTTGATCTCAGCTTTATAGGACTTTAATGCTTCTTTGTATTCGTATTTCCTATCTTCCTCGTAGTTTTGTCTCCATCTTCTCTCTAGACGTCTGCATGATTGTTTGATTTTCCTCAGGCTAGGAGTGTACCAGGGTGCCGATTTCTCCCTGAATTTTTTGTGGGCTGGTACCTTGGGCAGGAGCGAGTCTAGCAAGTTACAGATCCATGAGTTGAAGTTATTGTTCGCCAACTCAGGATTAGGGTCGTGGATGGGTCTGCTAATGGCTAGTTTTATGGACCAGGTAGTGGCCGAGAGCTTCGCCCATTTTCTCTCGAAAGTGATTGTCGGTTGCTGGACGGGAATAGAGGTCGCAGTCTCCCAGGCCATGGGAACTAGAAAGTGGTCAGTCCAAGGGAGTGGGATAGGAGTGGCCACTGAAAGGTTATGTGCGTTACTAAAAACGGGGTCAAGGAGGTGGCTTTTATCATGGGTTGGACAGAGACTCTTTTGAGTAATTTGTAGGGCAGAGAGGCAGGTAGATAGCTCAATTGCGGCAGGGTTAGAGGAGTCATCTAAATGGATATTTAGGTCACCGAGCACAGTGAAATTTGAGAGATTTACAGCTCGTTCTGCCACAAATGATGGAAGGGACGGAAGGAATTGGCCAATGGGACCAGGAGGTCGGTAAATCAAAAGACCAGAGAAGGTACAGGTGGGGGAGAATTCCAGGGCGAACTGCATACTTTCGCAGTCGGGTGGGCCTTCTGTGGAAGATGAACGGCAGCTTATATGCATTTTATAAATTATGGCTAATCCTCCGCCTTTGGTAATTTTACGGTCAGTTCTGCATATGAGATAATCAGGGGGAAGAGTCTGGACGATATCTGGTGCAGAGTTGTTGTGTAGCCAGGTTTCCGTTAAGAATAAAACGTCTGGTTGACGGTCTTCTAGTAGAAGGTGGAGTTCCGTGGAATGTCTGGGCAGGGAGCGACAATTTAGCAAGAGCAGCATTAGAGGTGGTGTGGACATATGGGGTTCATTGAGGTTGGATAGCAGTGAAAAATAGCAGGAAGGGCAGAAGGACTTTTTGGCAGGATTAATGGAGTGTGCGCACTTGGCAGGGATGGAGCCCCTTAGGGTTTTAAGAAAATGGCCGCTGTAACGAATGGTGGTATTAAAACCGCCAGGGGTTCTGGCCCCAGGTTCCAGCCAGTCGTGGACGGGCGCAGACAGGCTTGCCATTTGCGTGCCGCTGGCGCGCCACCGGCGCGCCCGCTGCGCGCGCCCGCTGCGCGACTGGGAATGCATCAGGTTAAGTACAGAGTCAGCGCGAGTGCGAGAGCGCTGATTGGCTGACTGTTAACCCGGAAATGACCAGCCTTGGAGGTGCCTCCGACCAGCCCTCCGCTCAACGGCACAAGCAAAGACCAATGCAAGCGCAAAAGTGCAGCCATTAACGGGGACATCAGAGGGATTTTGAATCTTTGAAACAGTTTTTGACATTTGCGTATTTTCCAGTATTTTCCTGCTGAATTTTTAAATTTGTATTGTGATCTTGTTTGGTGTTATTTGAGAAAGTGAGGTGATTGCTTGTTAGAGCATGTCACATCTTGGCCGCCGTCCATTTTTGTTCTCTGTCTAGTCCTCCTCACTAGGAGGAAACTATAAAAGACCGATGCAAGTGCAGCCTCATCGACGGCACGTCCACGCACTTACTACGCACAGTGCCAGCCAAGCTGACAGCAGGCCCGCAGATATCAATGAATGCTCGCAGGCCAGCATTCAAAACTCTAAAAAACAGCTGATTAAAACTGGTAAATTGAGTACTAACTCCTGCGTAATATTCTTTGGGGGGAGGATGTCCATTCTGACTTACCTGGCCATAATTTGGCCCCATTAACGATATTGAATTGTGGGCTTCTGAACGTAATATCATTAGTAAAGCATGCAACAAAAATCTGCCTGCTATTAAACACTGGCAATTTGTATGCACGGAAACATGGACGTCGCCCGATTCAACTGTCAACTTGTTATGGCCTGTCTGTCAGGCTATACGTTTTTTCATAAATCTTGTGTGGATAGTAAAGGATATGGGGTGGGAGTTTTTTTTCTGAGTTCTTTTTATTGTTTGCAAAAATCAACAGTACAGATTTCACAGCTATTGTAAACATAGCATCACAGTGATCGTTAACATGGAACACATAGGTTAATTTCAATAAGTAACACTTCTCTTGGTTAGAGTTCTTCTGCATATTAAGGTTCTGATTCGTCTGAGGAGAGCTGCGACGGTAGTCTGGGTGGTATACATATATCCCCCCTGTATTCATGCCATTTACCCCATATTTGCATCCACTTTCTCGGGCACCCTCTTGATACATATACTGTTTTCTCCCTGAACATGCACTAGTCCATATTGCTCTTCCATTCCGCCAATGTCGGCACAGCTTGTGCCCCCCATTTTCTTGCTATGTTTCTCTTAGCGACTATCAGACCCAACGTCACCCATGTTCTTTCTTTCCTCCTCAAATCTGTTGGTTCCCATATGTTTAACAGATATTGTTTGGCCTCAGATGTTATTCTCTCTCCCATTACCTCACCCATGCAAAAGACAACCTCACTCCAGTACCTACCAATGTATGGGCATCCCCAAATTATATGGAAGAACTTGCCCTCTCAGCCACATAGTCTTCTACAGCTAGGGTAATCTCAATATCCCATCTTGACCAGAGCTGGCCCGAGACGTATATTCTATGCAATATTTTCAACTGCACTAAATTTTAGTTTAGAGGATATTGCCACCTCCTTTGGGGATGCCAGTGCTTCATGCCAGTCCTCCTCTTCCAGCCCCGCCAAGTCTCTCTCTCATTTTTCTTGGCGCTGTGGAAGAGGATCAGGTGAATGATTGATCAGTTTGGAGTAAGTCAGGGATATTGCTTTTCTCAACATATATCTGTCCAGAAGTCTGTCTTCGAGTGGGGAGGCATCAAGAGGGGTCTCTCCCCTAGGGATAATTGTCTGCAAAGCATGTCGTACCTGCAGATACCGGAATCTCTCGGTTTCTGCCAGTTCATGTTTCCACTGGAGAGTCGCGAAGGGTACTACCTCCCTTTTTTCCCAAAGACCTCCTACCCGAGAGATCCCAACAGTATCCCATTTGTCAAAACCCTTCATTCTCCAGAGAGAACCCAACTGTTCCGTATCCCACTGGGGGTGGTTAGTGTTATAGCCTTTGCCAATCCCATACTCTTGTGAACCGATAGCCACACCTGAACAGAAAGCTTTGTGGGGCCTGTTAGATGGAATTTCGTTGGCCTGGAATACAATGCCTGTGTGTGATTGCTGCCGGGCAAGAGCCATCTATCCATAGCATATCCCGGGTCATTCTGGGGTCGGTATATGCAATGATTGATGGCCGCTAGTTGTGCCGCCCAGTAGTATTTTACAATATTTTGCAGCCTGATTCCCCCATCGTTCCAGCCTTTTACTAACTTTGGGAATTAAATTTGTGGTGGACTATTTCCCCAAAGCAACGTTCTCTGTACAATTTCCACCATTCTGAAGTATGATGCGGGGACGGGGTCAGATGAGTTCTCAAGGACATACAAGAAGCGAGGCAACAACATCATTTTAAAGAGTGCCGCTCTGCCTTCTAGTGACAATGGTAGAGACTTCCAGTGCTCCACGTTCTCTCTCAGCTGCTGTAGCGGCGGCAACAAGTTAGACGTGTAATACTATTTGGGATCTTTGGTAATTAACAATCCTTGATATTTAAGTCCTTCTGTAGCTATCGTGACCTTGCAGTCTTTAGGCAGGGCAGGCGGGCTTCCCTTTAACACAAATATGAGTGATTTTGACCAATTAATAGTGTATCCGGAGTAGATATAAAAATTAGTAAAGATGTTAAGAACTCTATGAAGGGATCTCTCTGAAGATGGGGAATAATTTTAAAGGATCAGGAGAATTTCCTCCTGCTCAGTTTGGATGAAGTTGTGGGTCCTGAACTTTTGGGCTTTTCTTTAAAAGATGGAGTAGGCTGCCGGGGCCATCAAGCTCTTATTTACACCCCCTAATTGAACTGTTTAGTAACATGGAGCTGACCCACTCTAATTTCATCATACTTGGTGACTTTAATCTATGGTTGGATAAAGTCCTGTCTCCCGCTTTTTAGGAATATTCTAGGGTTATGCAACATTCTTGTAATGCAACAGTTAGTTTACACCCGACACATGAGGGTGGTCACACTCGGGACCTCATTTTTGCTACAGTTGGGCTAGCCACTGCAGGATATATTCTACCTCTTCGTTGTGCTGACCATGCCCTGGTATCCTTTTTACTTCAGGGTAGAGAGCTTTGCTCTTGTAAAGCGTCCCAGACCAGTTCATGTTGTGGCAGAGAATGGGACAAACTTAGAAGGCCCAGTAGGGATAAGCATATTTTCAAGCTATCTCCTGTAACTGATCCAGATCACTCTGTTGAGGACAATTACACTGCCATGGAGAATCAATTTGTAAAATGTGGGTTTAGTTATTCTAATGAAGGAAATTAAATCCTGCTTGAAACCCTCTGCACCTTGATATAACGCCTTGCTTAGGCTACTAAAACAACTGTCTAAGAAGGCTGAATGTAGATGGTACATGGCATATATGAGGAAGAGAATACAAAGGTTCTTTAGGATGCCTCACCTGAATACAAGAAAGGAATTACAAGGGCCAAAGCCACTTTTTTGCCAATGCTATTCTGGCTGCTCTGAACAAACTTAAAAGAAGTTGTTCCTATTACAAGAGAACTATCCAATCCGGCATGCTTAAGCTAAGCTATAGTGCCCTAGCAAGTTCTCTGTGACGACTTTGCAGTATTTTTGGAGGAAAAGATTAATGAAATTATAGATGGTATCAGCTCCTTGATTTTGAGACAGTCTCCCTTAGAAGGTCTGGCAGGTACCTTCAGTTCTTTGCCAACACCAGGTAATATGTCTAGGACATGTCCATGCAAATTCAATAATTTCCAACCTCTCTCTGAGGAGTGTCTTCATGCTTTGGCCATAGTCAATTCATCTGGTTCACCTTTGTACCCCTTGCCACATACAATCTGGAAAGAACAGGCAGAAGAATTATTTCCCCTTCTCTGGCAAGTCTGTGGTCAGTCCTTGCAATCAGAAAATCTAAATCCTTCTGTGTGAAAAAAGCTATTTTAACCTCTATTCTGAAAAAGCCTTCTCTGGGCCCGGCCATTTTGAGTAATTACAGACCAATATCTCTTCTGCTTTATCCAGTTAAAATGTTGAATGTTATGTGAGCAAGTCATTAGCTCAATATTTCGAAACTTATAATTGTCTGGAGGAGAATCAATTTCAATTCCGGCCCAGCCATGGGACCGAATTAGCTCTGATCACAAAGATGGATGAGCTGAGATTGCGAGTCAATGAGGGGCAATCAGCAGTTCCGATCCTATTGGATCTTTCGGCCGCACTCAATACTGTCTGTCATACTACACTTCTGGCTGGGTTGGCGAAGTTTGGGGTGGGCGGAACTGGTTGGACTGATTCCACTCATACTTATCAGACAGATGTCAGGCAATTGCTCTTCCCCCATTTTGTTCTGAGTTTAGGGCGATCAAACAGGGTATGCCGCAGGGCTTATCCATCAGCCAGATTCTGCTTAGTATATATATGGCCCCCTTGATCACACTTATTCAAAATTATAATGGGAATTTGGTTAATTATGCCAATGACACCCAAATTATTATTTCGCTGGCAAGTAACCTGCAGCTCTCCTCCTTTCATGATTGTATAAAGAACATTATCCAGTGGCTTAACTTTAATTCTCTGAAGTTCTAACTGGGTTAAGACTGCGTTTCTATGCTGCTCAGCTAATAAAGCTCCGGTCATACTCCCCGTCAATTTTTGGCCAGTGCCATCTGACTGGACTATTTTCCCTGCTGATTCAATCCGGAATTCGAGAGTCTTCTTTGAGAATAAACTTAGCATGGAGAAGCACGTGAATAAAATCACAGGTGTGTGTTTCTTGCTTCTGAGAGCCCTGCAAAGAATACTGCAGGTGCTGCCCTCTTCTGCTAGAGCCCTGGTGCCATCCTTAGTTGCTTGGATTGCTGTAAAGCTCTTCTGTTAGATGCACCTGAAAATATGTTAAGTTATCTGTCAAGAGTTCAGATCGCGGTTGCCAAACTTGCCTTAAACAGACCCAGAAGAGCTTCTTCTTCCCTAGCAATAAAGAATCTCCACTGGCTACCCATAAAACAAAGAATTCTGTTTAAATCACTTTGTATTGTTTTCAAAACCCTTCAGGGATTGGGTTTGGTTCCCATGCAAAAGAGGCTAAGAAGATACAACCCTAGGAGATCTCTCCACTCTTCTTCAGCCAACCTGGTGTGTGTGACTTAGTTGAGGAAAGCCAGTCTAGGAGGCCAGACCTTCACAGTGGTGCAGCTAAGCTTTGGAATCAACTACCAGCTTTGCTGAGGTCCTTAAACGATCTGTTGCAATTTAGGAAGGCTCTTAAGACCTCGTTTTTTCCTAAGTAACTTGAGTTTTAGTCTAAACAATGATTATGTGACCTATTAACTTCCATGTTCTTCGGCTATGTCAAACGTCTTGCTCTCAGGTCTCTCTGTTTTAGTGGCTGGCACCAGGATACCAGTCAGTGACAGAGCACTCTATAAATCCTACCAATAAATAAAATAAATACATCACATCTCTCCTCTAGAGGTTTTCAATTGAAATTGAGAAAGATCACTAAACCCCTCTCTAAAATCTATTTACCTTTTTGCCAGATGTCTCTGAATATACAGTGTAATTCTGACTTAAACCCTCTCTCAAAATATTTCATATGCTTGAGTGTTCAACAATGTTAAACTTTGATATAAGAACTAGTAATTGGGAGACTAAACATATATTGCATACACTCTTTAATTTACTAAATCTCGATATTTCTTTGACAAAGATTCCACCTTTCTCTGTTTGTTATGTTTATCAAGCCACTTACATGGGAAATAGACCTGAATGAGAAATTAAAGGAAATAGCAAAGAAATTGCGAATAAGGTCTATAACAGCAACATAAAAAAAAAACTGAATTCCATCATTGAATACAGGTAACATGAAATTCCAATGAGTATTCATTTGAGAATTATTTCTTTAAATGTTTTGTTATACTATCATTATGTAACTTGTATCATTTTGCATGCCCTTATTTTTTTTTATAGTTCATTTTCTAAAGCGTCACACGCTCAGAATTATCTATGTTTTTAAGCAGTTTAGCATTTATTGTTCACACATGTTTTAGTTTGTTTTGTCTTCCTGGGAGCTTCAAGGGAGTGCCAAATCCAACTACAGCTGGACTGGCTGGCCTCCAGTTTGGTTTTCAGTTGTTGATTTTTTTGTATATTTTCCTTCCTTTGGCGTAGCTGCCCCCCCACCTACCTGCTTAATTTACCCGTGAGCTGAGGGTGATATAAGATGATTATTTCCATGGAGGGGCAGTGTTTGTGGGCACGAAAGGCATGCCACTGGTGCACCAAAAGCAGGCTAAAAGCAAGCTTGTCTGCAACTGCCTGTGCCCTGACAGCACTGTACACCAGACACACTGCAAGTTTTCATTCATATTCTACGGTAATACCCATATAAGCCTTCCACATGATGTTCTACTTTTTTAAATGCTAGATCAATTTACCTCCCTCCTTACATCTATCTAATTAGTCATTACTACCCTAACTACGCCACAACTATTAGCACTACTTCCTCCCAAAACCGCACAGAAAACTTGTCCTACTTATTTTTAGTAAACATCCTTACCTTGCACAAACATAGTTTATAGATTTTTGATTTTATATCTAATTATGACCCGAGAAATGATTTTGCTACAGAATCTTGGATGCATGAAGCCTCAGCTTAAACATTTTCATTCACCACGCCACTTGAAATCAATCACTAAATCAATTGACACCCCTTTTGTCATAAAAAGAGGTAGTGGCTTTGGGGCCCTTCATAAAAACATCCTTAAGTTTTCCAATTTTTACCTTAGTATATTGCCACTGGCAGAAATATTTGGTCTTACCATCTCAATATTAGTAAATTGTTCTATTCATTGCATTCCAGTGTATCATTCTCCTGGTCCAACTTTTCATTTAGGAAACTTACTGGGTAATTGTATTCCCCTATTCCCCATTACCATCATCCCACTTCATGCTACCTAGTTCATCGTCATCATCATCAATCAACTTTATACGGTTTGACAAACCATAAAAGTCAGACATAAAAATACATATAAGAAGGCAACATGATTAAAATTAAAAATCATAAATCACATAGTGCCCAATAAGAACAAGTCATCTGGGATTCAAAGTCCTTAGTCAGATGAATTAAAAAAATAGACATAAAAAGTTTCCGGTATCTTGACTACAATGCTCATATAATGTTAAAAAAGTTTGCAATCATACAAGTTATTATAAATTACAAATGTTTGTCGATTGCGATATAAAACATGTAAAGTGCACAATGCCACCTGAACCTGTAAGAATTACTGTCCTTTAAAAAGAAAATACAGTCTATGTGGGCTAGACAATGTTATAACATCAAATACAGTACTAAATATCAAACCAATAATTTCCTTACTAAAATCCTTAGTCGCACTGCTGCAGAAATACATTTGTAAATCGTTTCACATATATATTATGTTTGAAGAAGCTGGAGGTAAAATAACGCTGGCCTGTATTACCTAATCTTCAACACTCTCAATAACGGTATAATACATTTTCTCCGCGGGCTATCATATAAAGGGCAGAAATAGAGAAAGTGTAGCATATTCTGGGATAAGTTGGAATCGCAAGGGCAGGGGTCCAGGTGAGCATCATAATATGCTTTGTTCAGATGAGACACCAGTAAATGAGCAATGCAAAATCTAAATCTAATAAGATAAAATCTTTTGGAGTGATCAACAAAAGGGGAGCAAAAGATATGGCTCAATTCTTTTGGTAGTAACCAAGGGGAGGAAATCAGCTATACGTATTTTTCTAAGTTCCATACGTTCCCTATGCTCCTTTAGGATGTTTAAAAAATCTTTCTTTGAATGGGACTTTGTGATGGAGGTAATAAGTTCGGCGTTAGTAAAGCAGTCCCACATCGCAATGATATCCAGCTGACTTTCAACGTAGCTAAGCCAGGGTACTTTATGAGCATAATCACAACTTAAACAATCCTACCCAATGCTACCTAGTTCTTTTAGTTGATCTGCCTAATTTCTCTGAGTCAGGTTCACTTCTTGATTCCTGAAAATCTTTTGGCTTAACAAACAAATTGTGAAGGCTATCACTCATTATGCAGGCCACATTTTAGACCTAATTTATACCAGCTGCACCCATGCCTTAGTTGCGTTCTCCTTCTGCTTCACTCTAGTCTGATCAATTTACTATCCAATTCCTTCTTTTGGTGGTAAAGGCAGTGTGGGGTAAAGGCATTGCTTTGTCATAGGTGTGTGGTAAAGGCATGCATTGTAAACTCATGCGTGGTTAAGTTTTACAACCATTCCCCAGTCAACATTACGCTGGTTGATTTCCATCTACTTATCAGTGGTGGCTAGCATGGATCTGGGGTGTTGGGGCGAGGGGGTAAGGAGGTAGAATTATTCAAGAACAGAAAAAATCACTTACCCCCATGCCACTCTTGTCCCATGTCTTCTCTCCTCCACCGAACAGGAAGTAGCCAGGCTCCCCTGAGCCAATCACAACTCTGAAATGCAGCATTGTGATTGGCTCCCCTAAACAAATCACAACGCTGCGATGCAGCACTGTGTTTGGTCTAAGCACCATGGTTTGGTGCTCAGACGGGAACTGGGGGCCTGGGCATGTTCTCCATGCAAGCTGTAATGCAGTCTTCATGGAGAACATGCTTCAGTGCTCATGACTGTTTGGCTGAACCGAGTGGGCTGGTCAAAGCATCATGTGCACTGTAGTGTGTTCACCACTCCTCCCCTGCTCTGTCAGCAGAGCAGCCCGCCCTCATGCTGCCACAGCAGAGAAGAGTAAAATGATAATAACAGTGCGTTATCATTTTATTTGTACTTTCTTTTACTGCTGCACAGCAGCAGTGGTGCGATGCTCCACCACCTTAGCGGAGGAGCTGCTACTGCTCCTTACTTTGTTAAATTATAACCTTGTAACCTTGGCCATTAATAAACATAAATACACATCTGGCTACTTCAGCCACCCAAAGTATTTACCACACTCTGTAAACTTAAATATAAACTGTTAATTGAAGAATTGATGTCCACACTTTGTAAAAACATTAACATCCTACACTTCCCCCAATTGAGACCCATGCTACTCTCATTGAAGTGACTTAAGTAACCTCATTGCTGGGGCAATTGTTTTTTCTAGTCCACCAAAACAAAAAATGCACAACTCTGTGCTCCTACTAGAACCCTATAGACCAAATTTGTTGGCACCATTTACAGGCAACCTAGTTCAAAACATTGAATGAAAAGCCTAAATCAAACAAGTCCAAACAGACTTCAGACTTTAAACTTCAAGGTAAGAGTAATGCAAATGTTATTAGTAAAAAGAGAACAATAAATACGTTTAGCACACACATACTTACCGGCTCTTTTCCTCTGGCTGTCCTTCTCTCTCTCTTTCTCTCTTGCTCTCTCTGTCTCTGTTCCTTTCTGTCCCGCACTGATTCACCCTCTTAACAGAGTATGTGTGTGTTTGTTTGTGTGTGTGTGTGTGTGCTTGTGTGTGTGTGTGTGTGTGTGTGCCTGCATGCCTGTGTGTGTGTGTGTTTGTTTGTGAGAGAGACAGAGAAAAACAGAGGTGTAGAGAAAGAGTCAGACCATTTATACATGAAAATAAACTTACCAAACAGCTAGGTTTAGATTTAGACAGGTGTCAAAGTAAGAGATCTCTGGCACGATTTCATTAGAAGACCGTAGGCTACCATTATGCATTATTCCTTTAATGCAAACTCCACACAGCCACTTTGAAGTATTACATCACAAACAAAATTGTTCTAGAACAGAATACATCTCAACCACAATAATCATGTCCACAGAAAAATCTTCCTATTTTAAATGCAGCTCCACTCAGATAAGTATATCCAATTTTGTATCTGTAATATCTTTATATTAATGTCTTTCTTTTAGTTATTGTGTACAGGTTTCCAATCTACAGCAACCGTCCTCTTATTTATGGCCATAGTGTCTTTGATTTCCAATTATTAATTGTAAAAGCTTGGCATCAGGTTATTTTAATGCTGGGCAAAGCTTGCACGGTCCTTCAAACAGTTATTCTGGTTTCGTTTAGTGATTTAACCAAATATATATATATATATATATATATATATATATATATATATATATATATATATATATATATATATATATCGTGAGCAAGGCAGCTGAGACTGCTGAAACGCGTAGATGTTTTGTAGTTTGAAATAAAAAGAACCGAGTGACCTAACCCATCTGGAGTGCTGGACGATTATTTCCTGGAAAAGAGGAGAATCTTATTTTTGAATATATATATATATATATTCAGTGAAAAAACCATAGGTCTCACACACGTTATAGTTAGCGGACATTTCACTCATAAAAAACCATTGAAATTCCCCCGTTATAGTTAGTTAAGCTAACTATAACTCGCGCACCCGCAATCCACTGCTGATGACGTAACATATTACATCACTCATGACATGGTCAGTGACATCACTCATGACATCACTGATGACATCTCAAATGACATCACTGATGACATCATCCTGTGAATGTGTGTTTTTCTGAAAATTAAATATGTTTTATATATGTATATCTCAAGGTCGATGGAAAAATAAATGGGTATATAAGTGTCTAAAAGGATGATTTGTTTTTGAAAATTTGATTGTGTAACTGACTGATTAAGTGTATCTTAGTGAATACATGGCTTAGTGAGTAATGTTTAAATATGTAATTATCTGTATCAGTCTTTCACTTTTCACTTTGTGTATAAGTGTCTGCTTGGGTTGGTGAGTAGCTACATGGGTGTTTATATTGGATTTTAGGTTGTTTTTTGAGTATCAGTCTGAGTGTCTGCATGGTTCGGTGGGGGGTATTACGTAGTGCATAGGTGCATGTATGATTGACTCTCTGGTTGTATGTGTTGAAGACAGCATGTGTGCATGACTGTATGGTTGGATGAGTGTGTGTATGGGTGTGTTAGTGAGTGAATGACTGTCTCAATAGTGTCTTTATGAGTTACTAAATATGTTTTAAAGAAGTATATTTGACTATTGGTGTATATAAGTGAGTATGTGTGAGAGTGAGAGATTGAAACAGTTCCTGTATGAATAATTATGTGTTTTTATTAGTGATTATTTAAAAGAGTAAGTATGTGTAAGTTTCTGTAGAAGTACGTGATGAGGTGTGTGTATAACTGAATATGCAAGTAAATGGATGTTTGACTCTTTATTAGCATGAGTGACTATGTGTGTGAGTAACTCTATGGATGAGTGACAATGTGTAACAGGATGTATAGGTGTATGAGTACATATGATGAGTGAGTACATGTATGAGTGACTGTACAGGACTGTTGGTGAATGAGTGGATGTGTATGTGGATCTTAGAATTACTGAAGAGGTTGTTGTAACTGGTATTGGTATGTCCATTTTTTTGAAAATTTCAGTCTCTATTTTTGAATGTTTGTATCAAAGGTTATATTAGGGTGAGAGGAGGTCTACCACTCTGTCACAAGGATGATGTCATCAGTGATGTCATTTGAGATGTCATCAGTGATGTCATGAGTGATGTCACTGACCATGTCATGAGTGATGTAATATGTTACGTCATCAGCAGTGGATTGCGGGTGCGCTAGTTATAGTTAGCTTAACTAACTATAACGGGGGAATTTCAATGGTTTTTTATGAGTGAAATGTCCGCTAACTATAACGTGTGTGAAACCTATGGTTTTTTCACTGAATTTGCAAGGTTTTTTAAATGCTAAATCCTAACTATAACGTGTGTGAAACCTATGGTTTTTTCAGTGAATTTGCAAGGTTTTTTAAATGCTAATTCCTAACTATAACGTGTGTGAAACCCATGGTTTTTTCAGTGAATTTGTATGGTTTTTTAAATGCTAATTCTTACCTATAACATGTGTGATTCCCATGGTTTTTTCATTGATTTTTTATGTTTTTTTTTTACAAATTCTTATATTAAACGTGTTTTTTTTATTTTTTTATTTGCAAGTGTTTTTTTTTTTTTTTTTTTACTTTATATTCTCTTAAAACACTATGCTTAATTTAAAAAAATTCTGCAATATATTAATTTTTCTCATTTTTTTTTTCCAAGCAGGTAAGATATATTAGTATAACATAGAGATTCTTTTTTTCCTTTTTTTTTTTTTTTTTTAAGTGCGCGTACGGTAAGCTTACGGTAAGCGTACGGTTTGCATAATGTTCGTAATATTTCTACTCTTTTTGCGTATGGTTACGCAATTTACGCAGCCGTGCGTACTGCGTATGGGGCGCGTAAGCGTGTACGCTACACGCGCACGTTACGCGGAAGTGTTGGGGAGTGCCTGTTATGCGCATGCGCGCGAGCGCGTGTCTTTTTTACGCGCATGCGTACTTTTACCGTAAGCGCACCGTAAGCGCTACGTAAGCGTAACGTAAGCGTAACGTACGCGCACGGTGGGTCATGTGATCATGAAACAAAACTTTTGAATGGTTCAAAGTAGTTTCAGTTCTAGAACTCTTCTACACCACACCCATTCCCCTCATTTCTGCTTGTGATCCCTTAGGAGAAGGAGCTGAGTTGTCTTTGGGATACGATGGCAGACCAGCACTCTTCTGCTGAGAGTGAGGCTAGCAGCACCACCATCAGGCAGAGAAAGAGGAAACAGAAGAGCTCTTTTATATGGGAGTATTTTACTTTTCCTGAGGGCGAGAAAAAAGTCAATGCTGCTTTGGTGACTTGTAAGCTGTGCCAGCGTGTACTTTCAAGAGGTAATCCTAACAAGAAGTATTCCTTCGGGAATCACACTATGTTACGACACCTTGAGGATGTACACCCTAGGACACATGCACGACATACTAGAGGTAACCCTTCAGTAAGTCGAGCAAGCACATCCACAGCAGCTCAGCCGAGTCCATCTTCGGAAGCTCAGCTGAGCCCTTCATCTGTGGGGGCAGATTCACCTTTTTCTGGTCCTGTGGAAACGAACCATCGGTTTGCGAGGGTTACAATGCGGTGTTCATTTTGCCATGGTCTAATTGTTCATAGGGAGACCAGTCTTCCCCTCATTAACAACAAAATAGACCAGCACATTTGTCCTACCAGCTAATGTTCCCATTCTCCCTTTCCTCTGTCCCTGCATGAACACAACGGCTCTTTTAAGAGCCAACCTTACCTCTCAACTTTTTTTTATTTTTTCTTAAAAACTTTTTTTTTTTTTTTTACCGTACGCGTACGGTAAGCGTATTTTTTTTTAAAAAAAAAAACACTAAAAAACAATTACCACATTTCAAGATCCTTGAGGGATTAATAACTAAATACTGAAAATCTGTTTGAGGAGAAGTGGAAGAAAGGGACCATCTAATTTCTGACTTACCTGACCCACCCAACAATTTAATTTTTAATTAAAATTTAAATTGAAATTACTTGTAAAAATGGTTGGTTTTTTTCGAAAATTTTCTGTCACAATCTGAAAAAAAAGAAAAAAGTATTAATATTTAATAAATCATTATATAACACAGTACACGTATTTACATATTTTCCCAAAACACTTTTTTGCCTTTTTTTTGCTGTTTTCAGAATATATTGCATTTCACTATAAATCGTGAAAGCAATTGCATTCATCACTTAACAGCGGGCAAAAAAAAATAACAATCTCAAAGATTGTTTTAAAAAAGCCCAGAATCTCTTCTCACTTAAACATAACATTATAGAAATGCAAAATATTCAAAAAAAATGTCATCTAATAACAATAACTATTTATTTAAAATACCGTCTGACAATTTTGTTACAGAAGCATAATCACAAAAATAATATATCTCAAATAACTCCACAATACATCTGGTTACCTTTCCTTTAGGCCAAATGGTAATTTTAAAATTCTTTTTTGATTAAATTTCCAATGGTAATCCAATAAAATTCCAAAATTTAAATTGGACATATGTTACCGATTCTCTCTAAAGTTTTGGTTTCCGAAAGATTAATTAGGAATTAAATAAGTCCACAATACAATTGATTACCTTTCCTTTAGGCCAAATGGTATTTTTAAAAATCTTTTTTGATGAAATTTCCAATGGTAATCCAATAAAATTCCAAAATTTAAATTGTACAGATGTTACCGATTTTCTCAAAAATTTTTGGTTTCCGAAAGATTAATTAGGAATTAAATAAGTCCACAATACAATTGGTTACCTTTCCTTTAGGCCAAATGGTAATTTGAAAAATCTTTTTATTTGTAAATTCCAATGGTAATCCAATAAAATGGTAAAATTGTTTTGTACAGATCTTGCCAAGTCTCTCTAAAATTTAGGTTTCAGGAAGATTAGATAGGAATTTGCTAAATCAAAAGGCAAACGTTGCTTGAAAATCAATTGGGAATCATTACACAGTGTCCAGCCTTTTTCACATTTAAGATAAACTGTGTAATGTCCAGAAGTTACAGTAGGTCCTTCATGGAAAATTATTGCAACTGTTACAAAAGTTTTTCCTGAAATTGATAATTGCTGTCCTATAAACTTCTTTATTAAAGTATCCAATTTTGAACCATCAGCTTTACATCGTTGCATCATTAAAATTACATACTGTCCGTATTCCTTTAAAATTAACGTTGAAAACATGTCAGATTTACACTCACCGCATTCCATGCTATGATTAGCATCTTTAACTAATTTAGCACAAGTGACTGTTTTACTGTCTGGCAATGTTAAATAAATAAACCTTTCAGAATCAACATTAGAGCCACATGTATTGAAACAGTTTTCACAACTATGTTCCCATTTATAAGAGACACCAAACATATTTTCAATTGGCACCCCTTCTTCTTCCAGTACCTGAAGAAAATACATCAAGAATTCCTGTGCGTCTTGCTGTACATTTTGAGAAAACTGTGTTCGTCCTGAACATACATCTAAAAGTTTTCTAATTTCAGTAGCACTTTCTATTTGAGTTTTATCATTACTCAGCTTTTGAAAAAGGAGACTCAACTCAGAACAGAATCTTTTTCTCTGATTTACTATTATCTGCTCTTGCAAACTTTCCAGATAAAATGCAACATTCAGCACGACATTAGCGTAGCAGTTGACACCAGAGCTATTTTCAAAATGACAACCTACAACCTCTTCAACATTTTCCTTTTTCTTTTTGCTTGCAATTTCTTCACTCCTCTTTTTTTTCCTCCTCTCTACATCCTCATTACAGATATTCTCAATTCTCCTTTTTCGAGAAACTACACGTTTCTCCAACACAGGATACTGACCTAAATGAAGAGCATAGGTTCTTCTTAATCTATTATACTCCTTTACACAGTTTGTATCAGCACTAACTTTTGAATCTTCAAAGTCTATCATGAATAAACCAGATAATGTTTTCACTCGTGACAAAGCTACATAAGCCATACCTTCTTTGAACACAGTTGAACCAATGTTTACAAATGCACAATCTACAGTCAATCCTTGAGACTTGTGAATAGTTACAGCATATGCTAGAGAAAAGGGAAACTGTTTCCTTTGTACATATAAGTCTTTCACAAGCATGAAACGAACCGTACAACGACAAATGTCTATAACTTCTTCTATCTGATCAAATTTTATTTTTAAACATTCAATTCCATCTTTTTTCTGATAATTAATAAAACCCACAACTCTTCCCATAGCTCCATTTACTAAGCCTTTTTCAACATCCAAATTTCTCCTTAAAAATACTCTACAGTTCATGCAAACATATAGATTTTTTTCAAATCCAGCAGTTTTGGAAATGTTCTTCTCTAGTGAATCCAATTTATTTTTCAGTTTGCCTGTTAATGTGATAGTAATTCTTCCATCCTGAATTTTGTCAACTGCTTCCAATTTTCTAATCTCTTCCTTTTCCAATTTCAAAAGCTCCTCATTGAATATTGAGCATTCACGTAGAGTTGGCATTAAGCAGATGACACTTTTCTTTTCTTTGCAATGTTCTTGTATATCTTCTCTGCAACTATTTCTTCCTTTGGAAATAAATTATGTAGCAACCGACTCTGTAATGCTTTTGTGACAGCTTCAGTGAGTAGTCCAATTCTGATATCTTTCAGAATACTTCCATATTCTTCATCGTTTGCTTGCCTCATATTAGTAGTAAGTTCCTTGTACTCAAAGAAGGACCAAATATTTGCATTACCAATGCTTCCCAATGACTTCTTTGTGTCTTCATGTGTCACAGTATTAAACACTGGTTGTCCTTTAACTGGAGTAAGCTGTAGAAGATCCCCAAAAACTATGACATGTTTTCCACCAAATAACATGTCATAGTCTGTCCTTAGAATTTGCTGCATTCTTAAATGCACAAAGGCAAGCATTAAGTTTGATACCATGCTCACCTCATCAATAATGAGAACTTGCATCTTCTTCAATACTCTTTAAACTTCCAAGCATGCTTCTCCAGTTAGCTTGTGGTATTGTATTTTGTTCTCATGCTCCACTGGTAACATTAGCAAACGATGTAAGGTGATTCCTTTTATGTTATATGCTGCTAACCCAGTTGGAGCAGTAACCACACAAGACAAAGTTGAATCCGTTTTTTGCTGTAGGTAGCTTCTGATGACTTTTATTAAGAAACTTTTTCCAGTTCCAGCTTGTCCGCTTACATACATCCTGATTGGATGAAATGATGTGCATGAGCACTCTTTTTTTTCATGTAGTAATCCGTGATCAATTTTGTTTCTGATCTCTTCATAAATTTGTTGCTGCTCTTCATTCAGTTGTCTTTCCAAATTTGGTAAGTCTATAAATTCTTCTTGAGCTTGATTCATAGCCGTTTCCACTTCATTCATGGCTATTGCAGCTTCATTTTCAACGATTGGTTGTCCTAGGGGATCTTGACTGAGTGTTCCTGAACTTTGGCTGTCTTGAGAACTGTCTCTAGCTACTTCAGCTGCAATTGTAGTTTCCTGTTCAATTTCTTCATTTAACATTTGCACCTAATTTGTGAAAGTACTGCATTCTATGCTGTCTTTGCAAGCATTAAAGGAATCTTCATAGCTTTGAAATTCTCCCAGTAGTTCATCCACTGTACGCCATGGTTTAAACAGCTGTAAAAGAGCCAAGTAGTAAAATTCCTTTTTGTCAATAGTGTCGCAACTCAGCTTCCTGTGATTTATCAAACTTCCTTTTGTTTGCTTCACCAAACATCCTTCCTCACCAATGACTTTATATTTTCCATTGTTGATGTCTTCTGTGGCTTTCCGTGAATAAATGTAGTTCTGCAGCACTTCATAAAGACACATGTTCTCTAGATGAACACTTCTCTTGGGATAATATGTGTCCAACATGTTTGATTTCAAAATATCTGTACTTTCTGGGTCATTCTCGGCCAAATATTCAATTTCTCCAACAGATTTCAGTACCCGATTTCTCATTGCTGCAAGGCCTAAACTTGCCCAAATTATTCTTCTTGATTTCGAGTAGAGACTTGCAGAAGATAACCTATCTGAACATTCGTAGGATCCAATTTCTCGATGCGATAACATCTTTAAACTGAAACTGTACAGCTTCTTACTGACAGTCTTCTCGTGAGAAATCTCTTCCCACATTTCTTTCAATTCAGTTTTTTCTGATTTAGTAATGTAAGACGTTACATATCGAGCAACAGCAATGGAATTGTCAGCTACATACTGTATATCCATGTTAGCATTCCACATGGATAAAATGATTGGGTTGTAGTCATATATATTTTTTGATTCTTCTTTTCTTTTAAGGTTGTAGGTATTCATAGGTGATTTTCTTGTAATAGTATGTCTCACAGATGACATAAAACTGTTTACTCTTCCATTTGAAAGAACAGGTCTAGGAAATCCAAATCGACATTTAGTGTAGTATTTATCTTTGCTCTTGTATTTCCGTCAACAGTATTTTCCACACCGATGACTTTGGAAACGTAAAACTTGCTCCTTTAACTTTTTCTCTTCTGTGCTTTTTGGTATAGCACATGTTGCATATTCTTCAATGAAAGATAACACTGCTTCATAAGTATCTGTTCCAAACTTTGGGGCATCCTTGATCCACAACAGCATATGAATATGAGGAGCACCTCTTGCCTGGTACTCTTTTCTCCAAAAGAAATCCACTACTTCTCCAAGAGGTGGATTTTTTTTATTGCAGATGAAGGACATCATAGCCTCAAATCTATGATTGAAATATCTGCAAACATTAACCGGATCCAATGAGCACAGTTCTCCTGCTGTCTTGTATTCGATGTTTTTAATGTTTGAATTTGCCTCTCGTAGAAAATCCAGTAAATCATCCCAAGCGTACTCAGCACAGCTTAGGGTAAGGAACCATGTTGGTGTTCCTAAATTCCGTAACATGCATTTTAATTCACCATGGCGTCGGTACCAATATTCATTTGTCCCACGCTGACAAGCCATCAGATTGATCAGTTGTGTTTCCAAATGATCATCTCGGTGCTGCACTTTCTCCATAAAATCCTTAGCAGACACATTTTGTAAATGTACTCCACTTTTTAAAATGTGATTTACTGCATATGATAATGCAGACAAGTCGCTTTCAAATAAAAGATGGAACAAATAAGGAATACTTTGTCGAAATCTGGGATCTTCTGCATATAGTCTTGTAGTTCGATACTCAGAAGCTGGAATCTGTTCTGGACGTTCATCGTATCGTCCTCCTTTTCCTGTAGGAAACAGCTGGGGAAAACATCGAGCTTCCAAGCTCTCCTCCCATACACTCACGGGAGTTCCTTTGGCTTTCTTAATCTGAAACAGATCAATATTGTCTCCCATAACTTCTTTTGAATGAAGAGGATGTATGCTAAAATGTTCATAAATTTCTTCTTCCTTTGACCTGTCCACTTTTTCAATTTGTCCAGTTGGTGTTTCTGTGTCTTCTTGTAAATCTTCTTCTTCTTCTATATAAATTGATTCATACCATTTGTTATTCCTTTTCAAATACAAATTTGCTCTTTGTACTTTCCGTACATCTACCAGCTCCTGCCAAATCTTCTTATTCTTTGTAGGTACACCATTAACCAGAATAACTAATGGTTCAGTTTCCAAAGTATCTGCATCAATAGTTTCCATATTTTTTTTCAAATCCAAGGGCAAATACACCACTCTACCTTTTAAACCTCTCAGTAAATCTGAAGGAGGTAATTTACCAGTTTTGGGCTCCATACGTACTATGGTCTGGAACGGATGAACACATTGAATAAGTATAGACTCATATGTATTTAATTCAGAAAGTTCGGCAGGAATAGCATCCAATTCTAAATTATTATGTACAGCTCTGGTCGGCATTCTATTTTCCTCTAACTTGTTGTAACAGTATTTACAAATACGCTGATCTTCACCCAATTCAAAACAATTTTCAAGAAATATATATGTGGCAAAATCCTTCCACTGGTAATTATCTTCATTTTCACTTTTTCTGTAGAGATCAACATTCCTGGTTTGTTTTCTATAATGAGTTCTGCGGCAACAAATACAAGTAATATTTGGTCTTTCATTAGAGATTATTGCAAATTTTGTTATGTGATCATTAAATGCCTTACTTACAGAGGGTTCTACATTCTCTTCCACTTCTTCCTCATTTACTGTGTCCTTTTCTGCACTTTCTTGTTCTGGACCAAAGTAACAAAACTGAATTTCATCAGTAACCTTCTCTACATCTGATACCGATCCACGGAACAGAGCCCTATTCAATTCATCTAACTTTATTGCTGGACTTTTAGCAAAATACAACCGTCTCACAAACTTTCTCATTTCAGTATGATGAACAGCCAGCATCCTAAAATGATGAAAAACACTTTTACACACTTTTCTAGATAGACAAGCCAGAGAATGTCCCTGCAAACCAGTATTCTCTCTCACTCTGCATGGATCTAGACTTTGAAGCACCTTAATCTTCTGTTTAACACTTTTTTTTACTATATTCTCTTAGAAACTCACAAAATGTATCAATAGATTCCTGACGCACAGTGCAAATACTACTACAATTCCAAGTGTACACTGGGGCTTTAGGACGTCTCCCCATAGCCTCATCCGCCATCACTTGTACCTCATCTCTTGGAACCATTTTCTCCTTCTCCATTATACAACCATTTTTCACTTCATAAGCACGACCTCGGGTGTCAACTGCATGCAGCAAACTATTACTTTGAAAATAACTCTCTTCATTAAAAAAAGGTTCACTACTTGAACTATGCATCCATTCTCCTAAAAACACTTTACAAAAGTTTGTTCTTTTCACTAGTCTTTTCCTTTTGCTTTGTGATTTCAGTACATAGACCATTTTATCTAATGTACGCATCCTGTTCAAAATTAAAATGAATAGTTTCCTTTTTAATTCTAAAGCCTTTGCTGCAATGGCTTTAATTTCTTTTTTTCTCTTATAAAATTTAGCTTTTTTCTTATATTTCTTCACATCCTTTATCAAATTGGACATAACTCTTCTCTGAAACATTTTTCTATGAATCTCTTTAAACGCTGTTTTTCTTTTTAAGTAAATCTTTATTGTTTCTGAAGGTACATTTGCATTAACTAAATGCTCAATTTTTTCCTGTTGTTTTCTATTTAAAACATTCTTTCCAGTACAGACATTTTGTACATTTTTCCTTTTTTTGAAGATATTGCTTAAAAAATCTTTTGTCTGCTTACCAGAAGACTTTCTCTTTTTCCCAACATGAGCATCTCCAACTAACTTAGGTCCTCCAGTTGTCTTCAAATATAGTTTTTTTGTGGTTTTTCCTTAGTCTGGATTTTGTAGGCATCTTAAATTTTGTTCACTGCTCTTCAGCAATACCTGAAAAAAACTAAAAAAAAATTCCTTTATTTTATTTAAATATATTACTACATTTTTTATGATCTTTTCAAATCTTAAAATACTATGTACCCCTTTCCTACAAGTGAAAATCACAATAACACCATCACAAATTAAATATCTAAAAACAATTCCTGTGTGCACACAGAGTCATGGTTTGAAATTAGGCAGAAAACGAAATTTCTTTGCCAATTGGAAAGCACACTTCCTACTGTTTTTTTGGCAAGTGATAAGTACTTTTACAGTCTGACACATTTTGAATCCACTTTTCAGATTCTGAAAAAAGCACATGTCCAAACAGCTTTTTGAGACCAGCAACATGTGTAACCTGGGTGACTGACTACACTCCAGCAAGGGCAACCAGCCTTAGTGATGCTGAATGTATTTGCATTACTGACTGCAACCTCAAACCCCACTCGGTTGTGAATACTATGCATGATTCCACAGGATAAGCAGCTGGGTGTGTGCTAAGAGTCTGCTTCTGCAGAAAAAATAGCTCCCCCTTTCCTACTAATGCAACTGTAAAATTACCAGAGTAATACGCAATAAATCTCTGTCTATAATTCCTCTTTGCACACAGAGTCATGGTTTGATATTAGTCAGAAAACGAAATTTCTTTGCCAATTGGAAAGCACACTTACTACTGTTTTTTTGGGAAGTGATAAGTACTTTTACAGTCTGACACATTTTGAATCCACTTTTCAGATTCTGAAAAAAGCACATGTCCAAACAGCTTTTTGAGACCAGCAACATGTGTAACCTGGGTGACTGACTACACTCCAGAAAGGGCAACCAGCCTTAGTGATGCTGAATGTATTTGCATTACTGACTGCAACCTCAAACCCCACTCGGTTGTGAATACTATGCATGATTCCAGAGGATAAGCAGCTGGGTGTGTGCTAAGAGTCTGCTTCTGCAGAAAAAAATAGCTCCCCCTTTCCATCTAATGCAAATGTAAAATTACCAGAGTAATACGCAATAAATCTCTGCCTATAATTCCTCTTTGCACACAGAGTCATGGTTTGAAATTAGGCAGAAAACGAAATTTCTTTGCCAATTTGAAAGCACACTTACTACTCTTTTTTTTGGCAAGTGATAAGAACTTTTACAGTCTGACACATTTTGAATCCACTTTTCAGATTCTGAAAAAAGCACATGTCCAAACAGCTTTTTGAGACCAGCAACATGTGTAACCTGGGTGACTGACTACACTCCAGCAAGGGCAACCAGCCTTAGTGATACTGAATGTATTTGCATTACTGACTGCAACCTCAAACCCCACTCGGTTGTGAATACTATGCATGATTCCAGAGGATAAGCAGCTGGGTGTGTGCTAAGAGTCTGCTTCTGCAGAAAAAATAGCTCCCCCTTTCCATCTAATGCAACTGTAAAATTACCAGAGTAATACGCAATAAATCTCTGCCTATAATTCCTCTTTGCACACAGAGTCATGGTTTGAAATTAGGCAGAAAACGAAATTTCTTTGCCAATTGGAAAGCACACTTACTACTCTTTTTTTGGCAAGTGATAAGTACTTTTACAGTCTAACACATTTTGAATCCACTTTTCAGATTCTGAAAAAAGCACATGTCCAAACAGCTTTTTGAGACCAGCAACATGTGTAACCTGGGTGACTGACTACACTCCAGCAAGGGCAACCAGCCTTAGTGATGCTGAATGTATTTGCATTACTGACTGCAACCTCAAACCCCACTCGGTTGTGAATACTATGCATGATTCCACAGGATAAGCAGCTGGGTGTGTGCTAAGAGTCTGCTTCTGCAGAAAAAATAGCTCCCCCTTTCCTACTAATGCAACTGTAAAATTACCAGAGTAATACGCAATAAATCTCTGTCTATAATTCCTCTTTGCACACAGAGTCATGGTTTGATATTAGTCAGAAAACGAAATTTCTTTGCCAATTTGAAAGCACACTTACTACTCTTTTTTTGGCAAGTGATATGTACTTTTACAGTCTGACACATTTTAAATCCACTTTTCAGATTCTGAAAAAAGCACATGCCCAAACAGCTTTTTGAGACCAGCAACATGTGTAACCTGGGTGACTGACTACACTCCAGCAAGGGCAACCAGCCTTAGTGATGCTGAATGTATTTGCATTACTGACTGCAACCTCAAACCCCACTCGGTTGTGAATACTATGCATGATTCCACAGGATAAGCAGCTGGGTGTGTGCTAAGAGTCTGCTTCTGCAGAAAAAATAGCTCCCCCTTTCCTACTAATGCAACTGTAAAATTACCAGAGTAATACGCAATAAATCTCTGTCTATAATTCCTCTTTGCACACAGAGTCATGGTTTGATATTAGTCAGAAAACGAAATTTCTTTGCCAATTTGAAAGCACACTTACTACTGTTTTTTTGGCAAGTGATATGTACTTTTACAGTCTGACACATTTTGAATCCACTTTTCATATTCTGAAAAAAGCACATGTCCAAACAGCTTTTTGAGACCAGCAACATGTGTAACCTGGGTGACTGACTACACTCCAGCAAGGGCAACCAGCCTTAGTGATGCTGAATGTATTTGCATTACTGACTGCAACCTCAAACCCCACTCGGTTGTGAATACTATGCATGATTCCACAGGATAAGCAGCTGGGTGTGTGCTAAGAGTCTGCTTCTGCAGAAAAAATAGCTCCCCCTTTCCTACTAATGCAACTGTAAAATTACCAGAGTAATACGCAATAAATCTCAGTCTATAATTCCTCTTTGCACACAGAGTCATGGTTTGATATTAGTCAGAAAACGAAATTTCTTGGGAGGCGGGGCCAGCGTCGAGGAACATGGCGGCAGGCTGAGCGCCGGTCGCAGCGGCTCCGGGGGACTATCGAGGTCGGAAAAATACCGATTATGACGCGGGACGTTAGACGGCTCTAGAAGACACTCCAATGCGGTAAGAAGTGGATGGAGTTGGTACGCTGACGAAGAGGGTTCTATCTTTCAAATTTCGTCCTTATTTCCCTGTTTTTGAGGTACGGCAGATGGCGCTAGGACCCGCTCGGGCTCCCATGTGTGGGAAGGGAGTGCTGCAAGCAGGAAACTCGGCCACATACCTGAGGAGCTGGTGGTCCCGATCTCGTTTGGCCCTTGTTTTATTCCAGCTCCGTGGCCCAGTGTGCGAGAGAGTTCCCAGTCTCCTATGGGGTAATGTGGCGCAGGCACAGGTACAGGTGGTAAGCTGGTGTGACGAGGGGAAAGTGTGCGATTTTATGGAAAAGGGCAGAAGTGTTTCTACCCCTCCTAACCCCACGGATGGTCATTATCACGAGCTAAACCAGGAAGGTGTTATGAGGCAGAGGCTGGACGCGGGGGTAACAGAGAAACCTCCTCCATCAGGCAAATCCCGTTCTATTTCGCTTTCTACACAAGCTATTGCACCGGCAGTAAAAGTGCCAAGCCGGAAACTAGGGCAGCAATTTGTTACATCGTCCTTTCCTCCTGGGAGACAAAGGAACAGATATCAACTCCGCTCACAGGAGCTGAACGAGGGTGGTGAGCTGGATCCTGTTGAAAGAGATCGGCCCACGCCATTGACCCCTTGCAAGGGGGGTAAAAAAGTAGGAAATATCAAAAAAGCAAAAGTGCCTAAACCTGCGCAATTACCTTTCAAGAAAAATTCACCCTCACTTAAAACCTACTTTAGAATAATGGAGCAGGCTGTTGGTCATGATAAACAGGCAGAGTGTGATCTTACTCCACATGGAAGACAGAGTGCGGAGATTTCCGCAATCCCCCTTGAAAATCAATTTGCTCCTTTGGCAGAACTGTCCGACACAGGGAGTGAGATACTACCGGTACAGTCTGAGGAGACGGTGGGGCCTGTTAAAGGTCCAAGCCCACAGGCTGCTCCTACAACGGTCATGCCGCAGGAAAACCAAAGCAAGGACCCGGGCCTGGGCCTGGGCCCAACTCGCAAACAGGGTCAGAGCCAGGGGAGCTTAAGGGAACCAGAGAGCTTAGAGATAGACAGATTGGGTTCCCTTTTTCAGTCTTTAAGGGGGGACCTGATGACTAAATTTGAGATCTCGGAGGGCAATCAAAAGGCGATCCACGATAGGTTCGATCTATTGGAATCTAAACTAGATGATGTTATTGCCCGGACTAGTAAATTGGAACTGGAAGTGGAAGCCGTAACCAAATCTGTCCAGGGAAACTCTAATGACTTAGAAACTCTGAAACTACAGAATAAATCCCTGGCTTCAGACTTGGAGAGGCTAGAAACCCAAGCCCGAAGAAACAACTTGAGAATTTTGAAAATTCCCGAGGGAGCGGAGCTGGAGGACATCAAGGGTTTTGTTTGTAACCTGTTAAGAGATGGGGTTTTAAAAGACCGTCCTGACATTGACTTGGAGGCTGAAATCCAACGAGTACATAGAGACCCCTTTAAGTTACACGCAGATAGAAAAGCACCCAGAAAAATTTTGGTAAACTTTCAGTCTTTCAATATCAAAGAACTAATCCTGGGGAGAAGTCTCTCTAAAGCAGACCTTCACTATCGGGCAACCCCATATCTTATCAGATCGGATATAGGAGGAAGAACAGCTCAGAGGCAGTGGGAGTTGGGCACCAGAATGCCAGAATTAAGATCGTTTGGAGCCCAAGTGCAAATGAAATTCCCAGCTCTTTTAAAGATTATGTGGAACAATAAAATGTATAACTGTACTCAGGTTTCAGAAGTAGAAGATCTCTTAACTCTAATGAGACAGAAGTGATGTGGATTAAAGAAGGTGTAAAATATCTGCGGTAACATAGGTCACTCTGGACATATAGGGGGAAAGAAGGGAATAGCAAAGGACAAAAAAAAAAAAAAAGACTTATTTTCTTAACCTACTTTGTCACGTAGCACCCTTGTACTTACGCACTTACGCACTTATTCTTTCACTATATATACATATACATATACATATATGTATAGATATATTTACTTTATTTCTTTGTAGCAATTGGAGTAATGATAAAATTCCCGTGTCACATGCAGACCCAAAGGTAGTTCCCCCAGAGCGCTACAGACGGTTTTTCACCGTCAGGTATGTTGGGGGGGTTCCTCAGGGGGGGGATGAGGGTGGGGTGTCGGGTGGTGGGTGAAAAAGCAAAAAAAATAGTCTTCATATATGGGTACCACATGCTTAGGATGAGAGTAAACGTGAAGTATAGTCATGGGGTGTCATGGGTAGATCTATAAGTATTAAAACCCTCTCATGGAATTTGAACGGAATTGGCGACAAGAGGAAACAGACTAGGGTCTGTGATTTTTTAAGAAACTCTGGCGCCGACCTTATGTTTATACAAGAAACACACCTTGAGTTGAATGTTTGTAAGCTAGTTTTTGAAAAATTGGGGTGGGTGCAGGTGATAGTGTGCTCCAGACAGAAGGGGGTGACCAGGGGGGTTGCGATTATTGTTAGGGTAAATAGGGGGATAAGACTGATAAAGTTTGAGTCTGACCAGACCAGTAGATGGATTGTGGCAGCCCTCACTATTCACGGCATCCAGTACACATGTGCAGTATATTACGGCCCAAACGATGATGACCCCGGTCCTCTATTGAAACTGGCAGCAGGTCTATTAGCACCCCCGGGTCCTGTGATTTTGGGGGGGGATTTTAATCTTATTTTTGATTCTACTCTGGATAGGACTTCAAAGGTTAAATATCATGCCCCTTCCAAATCACGTTCTGCCCTGAGAGCTATGATGAAAGACTTTAATTTACTGGATGTTTGGAGAGCCAAGTTCGGCTCTACCAGGGGGTTTACATTTTACAGCAAAAAATATAAAAATGATTCGAGAATCGATTACTTCCTGGTAGATCAACATTTGCTAGCAGACATAATCTCCCTTTCCCATATCCCAGTAGGGATATCCGACCATGCGGTAGTTGAAATGGTCTTTTCACTAAGTTCTAGACCCCCTGTCATTAGGTGGACACTGGAGAGGACGCTACTTTTAGAGGATAAAGTGAAGGTAGAAATGAGGAAATTAACAACTGAATTTCTAAATATTAACATTGGCTCCTCTACCATTCAGATGGTGTGGGAATCTTATAAGGCTTTTTTACGTGGCATGTTGAGTTCCCTGATGGCCCACAATAGAAAGATTCTTAAAAATAAAAAACAGGATGAGTTGAAAGCGATTACTGAAAAGGATTTGGAACTACAAATAGCCACTGTTTCAGATAGAGAGAAGATTCCAAAATTAGAAAAGGAGCTTTTAGATCTACAACTATCTCTTAAGGCTAGCGAAGAAAAGATCACTCGGAAAAAATGGGAAACTAGTAAGCTAAAGAATTTTGAATATGGGGAGAAATGTGGGGCCCTTCTTGCCTGGAAATCCAGAGAGGAAAGATCTAGGAACAATATTAAAGTTTTAACTCAGAGAGAGACAGGTATATCAATTTTGGAGGATGGGGATATCAGGGAGGAAGCGAGAGGATTCATGCAAGGCCTATATAAGGAAGATACGAGTGTCGAGCTAGAGAATGTCCAATCCTGGTTAAGCCAGAAAAATTTACCCCAAATCTCAGAAATTGATAAGAACTATCTAGAGAGTGAGATTAGGGAAGGGGAAGTAATAGCTCAACTCAAGAGAACAAAGAGGGGGAAAGCGGCGGGCCCAGACGGGTTACCAAGTGAAGTATATATAGACTGTTCAGAGCAATTGGTACCTGTCCTTACCTTACTTTTTAACCACTTATTGATTTCTGGCCAGAGCATCCCCCCCACTTGGGCGGAAGCGACGATCACCCTGATTATAAAACCTAATAAGGATCCGAAAAAAATTGAGTCCTACAGGCCCATTTCTCTCTTAAATTCTGATTTGAAACTTTATTCGGGGATCTTAGCAACTAGGCTTGCCAAAATTATAAAATCTATCATACATCAGGATCAAAGAGGGTTCATCCCAGGGAGGCAGCTGAATGAGTTAACCTTCCAGGCGATCGGTGCCATCGATTATGCAGAAGACAGAGGGCTTCCATTATCCCTAATTGCAATAGACGCAGCCAAGGCCTTTGACCAAGTAAACTGGAATTATCTGTGGGCCACCATGGCTGGGTTTGGGTTCCCTTCAATTTTTTATAGAGGGAATTAAATCACTTTATCAGGGTCCCAGAGCAAAAGTATTGGTCAACAACGGCTTGTCTGATTGGTTTCAGATATCCCGTGGTACGAGACAGGGTTGCCCCCTGTCCCCTCTTTTGTTTGACATTTATTTTGAGCCTTTTGTTTGTGGTATAAGGGCTGATAATGTAATTCAACCTTTTAAGATAGCAGATTTAGAGCTAAAGGTTGCTCTTTATGCGGACGACCTTCTTTTATATACCTCTAATCATGAGGAAGCTATACCCAGGTTGTTTTATTTAGCGGAAGAATTTGGAAGGCTCTCGGGATACCAAATAAATAGAGAAAAGACCGAAATAATGGGATGGAATAATATTACACCTATACAAAATGTAAAACATAGAATGAGATATTTGGGAATTAATTTAACCCAAGAATTGAAAAATATTTCGAAAGTGAGCTGGCAGACTGTAGTAAAAGAAATAACAAAAACATTAACACAATGGGGTAATCTGCCACTTAACATTTACGGACGTGTTAACCTTATTAAAATGTCCATTCTCCCCAAATTAACTTTTTTGTACAATTCCATCCCCTTATCATTTCCACAAAAAGAGATTAAGTACCTTCAAGGTAAGATCGGTTCCTTTATCTGGGCTTGTAAATCTCCCAGGATAGCCTGGAAAAAGCTAAGAAGAGGGTTAAGGATCGGGGGCTTAGGTTTACCTGACTTATTCACATATTGTCATGCCTTTCACTTTAAAAATTTTAGACTACTGACCAACAAATTGGATTCAACCTCACAGGGCCGCCTATTCCAGGCTTTGCTTCATGATCTACCACAGGGACAGGATTTTTTTTTGTTTAAATTTGGTGACCAGAAATTTTACAAGAAAGTCCGTTTGAAGATCCTGCAGGCTGCCCTTAGGAACTGGGTATTTGTCCGGAGGGCTCTGGGAATCCCATATTACCATGCTAATGCTCCAGTCTGGGACTCCCCGGGCACCCCGGAGTGCCTTCAGGACCAGTTGTCCCAACCTTTAAAAACAGCCGGAGTGAGGAGATGGGGAGATCTTTGGGGCAACTTGGGCCTTTTGGAATGGGATTTCTTAGCTTCACTCACAAATGGATCTCTGACAAGATTTAAGTTTTACCAACTCTCCGCATGGTGGTCAAGACAGACGGTACAGCGACCGAGTGACCTCGAGATACTTGAATCTGTCTCCAGGGGAGGAGGGTGGAAACGTGAGGTTTCATTTTGGTATAAGGCTTTACTGGGGGCAACTGAAATGTTAAACAGTGAGTTGGCTAGTCTCTGGGGTAATCCGATATCAGATAGTCCTGAAGTGATAAGTAAGATCCGGATGGACTCTTTTTCTCTGTCTCAGAGTTTAATAAAACCAGCTAGTCTAAGGAGAAATCATTTGTTCACGGTCTATCGGGTGTATTGGACCCCCGCTAGATTGTCCAGGGTCACACGTGTGAGTTATTGCTGCCCGCGTTGCAAACTCTTGTTAGCCGATGACATACATATATTTTTAGAATGTCCAAAGATTCTCGAATATTGGCAAGAGATTTTTGACTTCCTGCAGAAGGTTTTAACAACTTCCATTATATGTTCTCCAAGGGTAGTCTTTTTTGGCTTACCTCCTGGTTATAACGTGAACAATTATTCCACACAATTTATATTCTATGTGATAGTTATAGCCAGGAGAGAGATTTGCAAAGAATGGAAGTCAACTGTCCCTCCCAGGTTTACTGACTGCTTACGAACTATTATAGAAGTTAGCAAGATGGATATGGCGTGCCATAACGAGAATTCAGATAACGTGTGGTCGGCATTGGTGGCCTGGTTGTCGACATAACGGTCCGATGATTACGCCAGAGGTTTGTTATGATCCGGTCCTCCCCAGCCTGAGATATTCTATCGTAGGACAGGGGAGTGGGACAAGGAAACAGCCTACCTCTGGGCGACCTTTAATGCCACACATTGAGTCCAGGGCGGTTCCAACAGACAATGCGAAAGGCATATGGGGTTTCCATCATGAGTATAGATTGGCGGCATATATGAGGACAAAAAAAAACAAAAAAAAACAAAATTTCTTTGCCAATTTGAAAGCACACTTACTACTCTTTTTTTTGGCAAGTGATAAGAACTTTTACAGTCTGACACATTTTGAATCCACTTTTCAGATTCTGAAAAAAGCACATGTCCAAACAGCTTTTTGAGACCAGCAACATGTGTAACCTGGGTGACTGACTACACTCCAGCAAGGGCAACCAGCCTTAGTGATACTGAATGTATTTGCATTACTGACTGCAACCTCAAACCCCACTCGGTTGTGAATACTATGCATGATTCCAGAGGATAAGCAGCTGGGTGTGTGCTAAGAGTCTGCTTCTGCAGAAAAAATAGCTCCCCCTTTCCATCTAATGCAACTGTAAAATTACCAGAGTAATACGCAATAAATCTCTGCCTATAATTCCTCTTTGCACACAGAGTCATGGTTTGAAATTAGGCAGAAAACGAAATTTCTTTGCCAATTGGAAAGCACACTTACTACTCTTTTTTTGGCAAGTGATAAGTACTTTTACAGTCTAACACATTTTGAATCCACTTTTCAGATTCTGAAAAAAGCACATGTCCAAACAGCTTTTTGAGACCAGCAACATGTGTAACCTGGGTGACTGACTACACTCCAGCAAGGGCAACCAGCCTTAGTGATGCTGAATGTATTTGCATTACTGACTGCAACCTCAAACCCCACTCGGTTGTGAATACTATGCATGATTCCACAGGATAAGCAGCTGGGTGTGTGCTAAGAGTCTGCTTCTGCAGAAAAAATAGCTCCCCCTTTCCTACTAATGCAACTGTAAAATTACCAGAGTAATACGCAATAAATCTCTGTCTATAATTCCTCTTTGCACACAGAGTCATGGTTTGATATTAGTCAGAAAACGAAATTTCTTTGCCAATTTGAAAGCACACTTACTACTCTTTTTTTGGCAAGTGATATGTACTTTTACAGTCTGACACATTTTAAATCCACTTTTCAGATTCTGAAAAAAGCACATGCCCAAACAGCTTTTTGAGACCAGCAACATGTGTAACCTGGGTGACTGACTACACTCCAGCAAGGGCAACCAGCCTTAGTGATGCTGAATGTATTTGCATTACTGACTGCAACCTCAAACCCCACTCGGTTGTGAATACTATGCATGATTCCACAGGATAAGCAGCTGGGTGTGTGCTAAGAGTCTGCTTCTGCAGAAAAAATAGCTCCCCCTTTCCTACTAATGCAACTGTAAAATTACCAGAGTAATACGCAATAAATCTCTGTCTATAATTCCTCTTTGCACACAGAGTCATGGTTTGATATTAGTCAGAAAACGAAATTTCTTTGCCAATTTGAAAGCACACTTACTACTGTTTTTTTGGCAAGTGATATGTACTTTTACAGTCTGACACATTTTGAATCCACTTTTCATATTCTGAAAAAAGCACATGTCCAAACAGCTTTTTGAGACCAGCAACATGTGTAACCTGGGTGACTGACTACACTCCAGCAAGGGCAACCAGCCTTAGTGATGCTGAATGTATTTGCATTACTGACTGCAACCTCAAACCCCACTCGGTTGTGAATACTATGCATGATTCCACAGGATAAGCAGCTGGGTGTGTGCTAAGAGTCTGCTTCTGCAGAAAAAATAGCTCCCCCTTTCCTACTAATGCAACTGTAAAATTACCAGAGTAATACGCAATAAATCTCAGTCTATAATTCCTCTTTGCACACAGAGTCATGGTTTGATATTAGTCAGAAAACGAAATTTCTTGGGAGGCGGGGCCAGCGTCGAGGAACATGGCGGCAGGCTGAGCGCCGGTCGCAGCGGCTCCGGGGGACTATCGAGGTCGGAAAAATACCGATTATGACGCGGGACGTTAGACGGCTCTAGAAGACACTCCAATGCGGTAAGAAGTGGATGGAGTTGGTACGCTGACGAAGAGGGTTCTATCTTTCAAATTTCGTCCTTATTTCCCTGTTTTTGAGGTACGGCAGATGGCGCTAGGACCCGCTCGGGCTCCCATGTGTGGGAAGGGAGTGCTGCAAGCAGGAAACTCGGCCACATACCTGAGGAGCTGGTGGTCCCGATCTCGTTTGGCCCTTGTTTTATTCCAGCTCCGTGGCCCAGTGTGCGAGAGAGTTCCCAGTCTCCTATGGGGTAATGTGGCGCAGGCACAGGTACAGGTGGTAAGCTGGTGTGACGAGGGGAAAGTGTGCGATTTTATGGAAAAGGGCAGAAGTGTTTCTACCCCTCCTAACCCCACGGATGGTCATTATCACGAGCTAAACCAGGAAGGTGTTATGAGGCAGAGGCTGGACGCGGGGGTAACAGAGAAACCTCCTCCATCAGGCAAATCCCGTTCTATTTCGCTTTCTACACAAGCTATTGCACCGGCAGTAAAAGTGCCAAGCCGGAAACTAGGGCAGCAATTTGTTACATCGTCCTTTCCTCCTGGGAGACAAAGGAACAGATATCAACTCCGCTCACAGGAGCTGAACGAGGGTGGTGAGCTGGATCCTGTTGAAAGAGATCGGCCCACGCCATTGACCCCTTGCAAGGGGGGTAAAAAAGTAGGAAATATCAAAAAAGCAAAAGTGCCTAAACCTGCGCAATTACCTTTCAAGAAAAATTCACCCTCACTTAAAACCTACTTTAGAATAATGGAGCAGGCTGTTGGTCATGATAAACAGGCAGAGTGTGATCTTACTCCACATGGAAGACAGAGTGCGGAGATTTCCGCAATCCCCCTTGAAAATCAATTTGCTCCTTTGGCAGAACTGTCCGACACAGGGAGTGAGATACTACCGGTACAGTCTGAGGAGACGGTGGGGCCTGTTAAAGGTCCAAGCCCACAGGCTGCTCCTACAACGGTCATGCCGCAGGAAAACCAAAGCAAGGACCCGGGCCTGGGCCTGGGCCCAACTCGCAAACAGGGTCAGAGCCAGGGGAGCTTAAGGGAACCAGAGAGCTTAGAGATAGACAGATTGGGTTCCCTTTTTCAGTCTTTAAGGGGGGACCTGATGACTAAATTTGAGATCTCGGAGGGCAATCAAAAGGCGATCCACGATAGGTTCGATCTATTGGAATCTAAACTAGATGATGTTATTGCCCGGACTAGTAAATTGGAACTGGAAGTGGAAGCCGTAACCAAATCTGTCCAGGGAAACTCTAATGACTTAGAAACTCTGAAACTACAGAATAAATCCCTGGCTTCAGACTTGGAGAGGCTAGAAACCCAAGCCCGAAGAAACAACTTGAGAATTTTGAAAATTCCCGAGGGAGCGGAGCTGGAGGACATCAAGGGTTTTGTTTGTAACCTGTTAAGAGATGGGGTTTTAAAAGACCGTCCTGACATTGACTTGGAGGCTGAAATCCAACGAGTACATAGAGACCCCTTTAAGTTACACGCAGATAGAAAAGCACCCAGAAAAATTTTGGTAAACTTTCAGTCTTTCAATATCAAAGAACTAATCCTGGGGAGAAGTCTCTCTAAAGCAGACCTTCACTATCGGGCAACCCCATATCTTATCAGATCGGATATAGGAGGAAGAACAGCTCAGAGGCAGTGGGAGTTGGGCACCAGAATGCCAGAATTAAGATCGTTTGGAGCCCAAGTGCAAATGAAATTCCCAGCTCTTTTAAAGATTATGTGGAACAATAAAATGTATAACTGTACTCAGGTTTCAGAAGTAGAAGATCTCTTAACTCTAATGAGACAGAAGTGATGTGGATTAAAGAAGGTGTAAAATATCTGCGGTAACATAGGTCACTCTGGACATATAGGGGGAAAGAAGGGAATAGCAAAGGACAAAAAAAAAAAAAAAGACTTATTTTCTTAACCTACTTTGTCACGTAGCACCCTTGTACTTACGCACTTACGCACTTATTCTTTCACTATATATACATATACATATACATATATGTATAGATATATTTACTTTATTTCTTTGTAGCAATTGGAGTAATGATAAAATTCCCGTGTCACATGCAGACCCAAAGGTAGTTCCCCCAGAGCGCTACAGACGGTTTTTCACCGTCAGGTATGTTGGGGGGGTTCCTCAGGGGGGGGATGAGGGTGGGGTGTCGGGTGGTGGGTGAAAAAGCAAAAAAAATAGTCTTCATATATGGGTACCACATGCTTAGGATGAGAGTAAACGTGAAGTATAGTCATGGGGTGTCATGGGTAGATCTATAAGTATTAAAACCCTCTCATGGAATTTGAACGGAATTGGCGACAAGAGGAAACAGACTAGGGTCTGTGATTTTTTAAGAAACTCTGGCGCCGACCTTATGTTTATACAAGAAACACACCTTGAGTTGAATGTTTGTAAGCTAGTTTTTGAAAAATTGGGGTGGGTGCAGGTGATAGTGTGCTCCAGACAGAAGGGGGTGACCAGGGGGGTTGCGATTATTGTTAGGGTAAATAGGGGGATAAGACTGATAAAGTTTGAGTCTGACCAGACCAGTAGATGGATTGTGGCAGCCCTCACTATTCACGGCATCCAGTACACATGTGCAGTATATTACGGCCCAAACGATGATGACCCCGGTCCTCTATTGAAACTGGCAGCAGGTCTATTAGCACCCCCGGGTCCTGTGATTTTGGGGGGGGATTTTAATCTTATTTTTGATTCTACTCTGGATAGGACTTCAAAGGTTAAATATCATGCCCCTTCCAAATCACGTTCTGCCCTGAGAGCTATGATGAAAGACTTTAATTTACTGGATGTTTGGAGAGCCAAGTTCGGCTCTACCAGGGGGTTTACATTTTACAGCAAAAAATATAAAAATGATTCGAGAATCGATTACTTCCTGGTAGATCAACATTTGCTAGCAGACATAATCTCCCTTTCCCATATCCCAGTAGGGATATCCGACCATGCGGTAGTTGAAATGGTCTTTTCACTAAGTTCTAGACCCCCTGTCATTAGGTGGACACTGGAGAGGACGCTACTTTTAGAGGATAAAGTGAAGGTAGAAATGAGGAAATTAACAACTGAATTTCTAAATATTAACATTGGCTCCTCTACCATTCAGATGGTGTGGGAATCTTATAAGGCTTTTTTACGTGGCATGTTGAGTTCCCTGATGGCCCACAATAGAAAGATTCTTAAAAATAAAAAACAGGATGAGTTGAAAGCGATTACTGAAAAGGATTTGGAACTACAAATAGCCACTGTTTCAGATAGAGAGAAGATTCCAAAATTAGAAAAGGAGCTTTTAGATCTACAACTATCTCTTAAGGCTAGCGAAGAAAAGATCACTCGGAAAAAATGGGAAACTAGTAAGCTAAAGAATTTTGAATATGGGGAGAAATGTGGGGCCCTTCTTGCCTGGAAATCCAGAGAGGAAAGATCTAGGAACAATATTAAAGTTTTAACTCAGAGAGAGACAGGTATATCAATTTTGGAGGATGGGGATATCAGGGAGGAAGCGAGAGGATTCATGCAAGGCCTATATAAGGAAGATACGAGTGTCGAGCTAGAGAATGTCCAATCCTGGTTAAGCCAGAAAAATTTACCCCAAATCTCAGAAATTGATAAGAACTATCTAGAGAGTGAGATTAGGGAAGGGGAAGTAATAGCTCAACTCAAGAGAACAAAGAGGGGGAAAGCGGCGGGCCCAGACGGGTTACCAAGTGAAGTATATATAGACTGTTCAGAGCAATTGGTACCTGTCCTTACCTTACTTTTTAACCACTTATTGATTTCTGGCCAGAGCATCCCCCCCACTTGGGCGGAAGCGACGATCACCCTGATTATAAAACCTAATAAGGATCCGAAAAAAATTGAGTCCTACAGGCCCATTTCTCTCTTAAATTCTGATTTGAAACTTTATTCGGGGATCTTAGCAACTAGGCTTGCCAAAATTATAAAATCTATCATACATCAGGATCAAAGAGGGTTCATCCCAGGGAGGCAGCTGAATGAGTTAACCTTCCAGGCGATCGGTGCCATCGATTATGCAGAAGACAGAGGGCTTCCATTATCCCTAATTGCAATAGACGCAGCCAAGGCCTTTGACCAAGTAAACTGGAATTATCTGTGGGCCACCATGGCTGGGTTTGGGTTCCCTTCAATTTTTTATAGAGGGAATTAAATCACTTTATCAGGGTCCCAGAGCAAAAGTATTGGTCAACAACGGCTTGTCTGATTGGTTTCAGATATCCCGTGGTACGAGACAGGGTTGCCCCCTGTCCCCTCTTTTGTTTGACATTTATTTTGAGCCTTTTGTTTGTGGTATAAGGGCTGATAATGTAATTCAACCTTTTAAGATAGCAGATTTAGAGCTAAAGGTTGCTCTTTATGCGGACGACCTTCTTTTATATACCTCTAATCATGAGGAAGCTATACCCAGGTTGTTTTATTTAGCGGAAGAATTTGGAAGGCTCTCGGGATACCAAATAAATAGAGAAAAGACCGAAATAATGGGATGGAATAATATTACACCTATACAAAATGTAAAACATAGAATGAGATATTTGGGAATTAATTTAACCCAAGAATTGAAAAATATTTCGAAAGTGAGCTGGCAGACTGTAGTAAAAGAAATAACAAAAACATTAACACAATGGGGTAATCTGCCACTTAACATTTACGGACGTGTTAACCTTATTAAAATGTCCATTCTCCCCAAATTAACTTTTTTGTACAATTCCATCCCCTTATCATTTCCACAAAAAGAGATTAAGTACCTTCAAGGTAAGATCGGTTCCTTTATCTGGGCTTGTAAATCTCCCAGGATAGCCTGGAAAAAGCTAAGAAGAGGGTTAAGGATCGGGGGCTTAGGTTTACCTGACTTATTCACATATTGTCATGCCTTTCACTTTAAAAATTTTAGACTACTGACCAACAAATTGGATTCAACCTCACAGGGCCGCCTATTCCAGGCTTTGCTTCATGATCTACCACAGGGACAGGATTTTTTTTTGTTTAAATTTGGTGACCAGAAATTTTACAAGAAAGTCCGTTTGAAGATCCTGCAGGCTGCCCTTAGGAACTGGGTATTTGTCCGGAGGGCTCTGGGAATCCCATATTACCATGCTAATGCTCCAGTCTGGGACTCCCCGGGCACCCCGGAGTGCCTTCAGGACCAGTTGTCCCAACCTTTAAAAACAGCCGGAGTGAGGAGATGGGGAGATCTTTGGGGCAACTTGGGCCTTTTGGAATGGGATTTCTTAGCTTCACTCACAAATGGATCTCTGACAAGATTTAAGTTTTACCAACTCTCCGCATGGTGGTCAAGACAGACGGTACAGCGACCGAGTGACCTCGAGATACTTGAATCTGTCTCCAGGGGAGGAGGGTGGAAACGTGAGGTTTCATTTTGGTATAAGGCTTTACTGGGGGCAACTGAAATGTTAAACAGTGAGTTGGCTAGTCTCTGGGGTAATCCGATATCAGATAGTCCTGAAGTGATAAGTAAGATCCGGATGGACTCTTTTTCTCTGTCTCAGAGTTTAATAAAACCAGCTAGTCTAAGGAGAAATCATTTGTTCACGGTCTATCGGGTGTATTGGACCCCCGCTAGATTGTCCAGGGTCACACGTGTGAGTTATTGCTGCCCGCGTTGCAAACTCTTGTTAGCCGATGACATACATATATTTTTAGAATGTCCAAAGATTCTCGAATATTGGCAAGAGATTTTTGACTTCCTGCAGAAGGTTTTAACAACTTCCATTATATGTTCTCCAAGGGTAGTCTTTTTTGGCTTACCTCCTGGTTATAACGTGAACAATTATTCCACACAATTTATATTCTATGTGATAGTTATAGCCAGGAGAGAGATTTGCAAAGAATGGAAGTCAACTGTCCCTCCCAGGTTTACTGACTGCTTACGAACTATTATAGAAGTTAGCAAGATGGATATGGCGTGCCATAACGAGAATTCAGATAACGTGTGGTCGGCATTGGTGGCCTGGTTGTCGACATAACGGTCCGATGATTACGCCAGAGGTTTGTTATGATCCGGTCCTCCCCAGCCTGAGATATTCTATCGTAGGACAGGGGAGTGGGACAAGGAAACAGCCTACCTCTGGGCGACCTTTAATGCCACACATTGAGTCCAGGGCGGTTCCAACAGACAATGCGAAAGGCATATGGGGTTTCCATCATGAGTATAGATTGGCGGCATATATGAGGACAAAAAAAAACAAAAAAAAACAAAATTTCTTTGCCAATTTGAAAGCACACTTACTACTCTTTTTTTGGCAAGTGATATGTACTTTTACAGTCTGACACATTTTAAATCCACTTTTCAGATTCTGAAAAAAGCACATGTCCAAACAGCTTTTTGAGACCAGCAACATGTGTAACCTGGGTGACTGACTACACTCCAGCAAGGGCAACCAGCCATAGTGATGCTGAATGTATTTGCATTACTGACTGCAACCTCAAACCCCACTCGGTTGTGAATACTATGCATGATTCCACAGGATAAGCAGCTGGGTGTGTGCTAAGAGTCTGCTTCTGCAGAAAAAATAGCTCCCCCTTTCCTACTAATGCAACTGTAAAATTACCAGAGTAATACGCAATAAATCTCTGTCTATAATTCCTCTTTGCACACAGAGTCATGGTTTGATATTAGTCAGAAAACGAAATTTCTTTGCCAATTTGAAAGCACACTTACTACTGTTTTTTTGGCAAGTGATATGTACTTTTACAGTCTGACACATTTTGAATCCACTTTTCATATTCTGAAAAAAGCACATGTCCAAACAGCTTTTTGAGACCAGCAACATGTGTAACCTGGGTGACTGACTACACTCCAGCAAGGGCAACCAGCCTTAGTGATGCTGAATGTATTTGCATTACTGACTGCAACCTCAAACCCCACTCGGTTGTGAATACTATGCATGATTCCACAGGATAAGCAGCTGGGTGTGTGCTAAGAGTCTGCTTCTGCAGAAAAAATATCTCCCCCTTTCCATCTAATGCAAATGTAAAATTACCAGAGTAATACGCAATAAATCTCTGTCTATAATTCCTCTTTGCACACAGAGTCATGGTTTGATATTAGTCAGAAAACAAAATTTCTTTGCCAATTTGAAAGCACACTTACTACTCTTTTTTTGGCAAGTGATATGTACTTTTACAGTCTGACACATTTTGAATCCACTTTTCAGATTCTGAAAAAAGCACATGTCCAAACAGCTTTTTGAGACCAGAAACATGTGTAACCTGGGTGACTGACTACACTCCAGCAAGGGCAACCAGCCTTAGTGATGCTGAATGTATTTGCATTACTGACTGCAACCTCAAACCCCACTCGGTTGTGAATACTATGCATGATTCCACAGGATAAGCAGCTGGGTGTGTGCTAAGAGTCTGCTTCTGCAGAAAAAATAGCTCCCCCTTTCCTACTAATGCAACTGTAAAATTACCAGAGTAATACGCAATAAATCTCTGTCTATAATTCCTCTTTGCACACAGAGTCATGGTTTGATATTAGTCAGAAAACGAAATTTCTTTGCCAATTTGAAAGCACACTTACTACTCTTTTTTTGGCAAGTGATAAGTACTTTTACAGTCTGACACATTTTGAATCCACTTTTCAGATTCTGAAAAAAGCACATGTCCAAACAGCTTTTTGAGACCAGAAATATGTGTAACCTGGGTGACTGACTACACTCCAGCAAGGGCAACCAGCCTTAGTGATGCTGAATGTATTTGCATTACTGACTGCAACCTCAAACCCTAAAAGTATTCCTCATTTATAACAATACACCTTATTTTATGGTGAAAACATAGTCCATATTATTTTACATGTTCCTTACATTTAAATTTCTCCCAAAACACAAAACGATAAACACAACTTCAACAAAAGGAATTCCAATTCTATTATTCATTTCTTAATTTACCATATACATCCCCTCTCAAACTCATAACTCACCTTTAAAATTAGTTAGTTGTGAAAGAAATGTGGTACTCAAACAGCAGATTATCAGAGCCAGGATCTCTGTTCTGTACACCTCTCTCCTCTCAGCAGAACCAGATAATGGCAATGTTTCCCTCTCTTTTTCCACACATATACATGTTAATTTCAAATCTCAGTGCTTCCCCCTTTTTTTCAAATGTAATCACACATTTCTATTGGTTGAAAACCAACCCTTTTCCAAAAGTACCCTTCCCCCAACTTGACTTCAGCCTAGTACCCTTCCCCCAACTTGACTTCTGCCTGCTACCATAGCAACAGCTCTTGAAACACTGCTGTGTAGAGTTAGGTCAGAAGTTCACCACACAATGTTTCATTTCCAAAGAGCAAGAGTGCTTGACTTTTCAAACCTAACAGCAAATCCATAGTACTGTTCTTTGGTAACACATTTTTCTGTACCAATACAAAACATGCTTCTATATATTGACACATACAGCCTAGTTTTTACTGTAGAATGGTATGAAACAGCCAATGAGTTCTTTTTATTTTAAAAAAATATGTATGCCTCCATTTCCAAACTGTCTTTCATTTCTTTTTCCCATTCTACTGAAATACACCTCCTGAGTGCATCCCGATCTCCTTGGAAGATCTTCACAGTGTGGATTGTAGGGCACAGCTATGTCTTCTGGAGTGAAAAGTATGCAGAGAAAACAGGTATGGTGAGAGACCTTGCTTTGCCAAATGTAGACATTAAATGTATTGGTCAGAGAGGGTTAAAGTGGCACCAATTGATGCCATTGGTGAAATCCTTCATGCAAATCCAACACCCTGACCTCATAATAGTGCACTGTGGTGGCAATGACCTAGGTACTTTGACTGGGGTAGGTCTGGAAATGCTTATGAAGGAGACCTTTGCACAACTGTTTTCACTTTTCCCTAAAACTGCCTTTGCGTATTCTAACATATGCCAAAGGCAAAAATGGAACTGGTCAAATCATTTTTGTCCGCAGATTGACAAAGCAAGAAAGCACGTCAACAAATCTGTTTCTGCTTTCCTCCGAGACTATGGTATGGGTCCCATTTACCACAACAACTTGCGTTACGACATGCAAGACATTTATAGAGGAGATGGTGTACACTTCAATGATGAAGGGAACAGAGTCTTCCTCTTGAACCTTAGACTCTGCATCGGTACTTACTTGTAGGTACCACTAAAAAATCAAATCACTTCATAAACACAACGGCTCTTTTTAGAGCCCCCTAATATCTAAACACTTAAATCTGAATTTTATTTCTTTTTTTATTTTTTTTTTCTACCGTACGCGTACGGTAAGCTCACCGTAAGCTTACCGTACGCGTACCCCGCGATTTTTTTTTAAAATTAATAAATGTTTTTTTTGTACTTTTCTGTCCTTCTTTGACCCCCTTTCAAATGTTAGGGGGTCTGTAACTCTCTTCCTTGCCCCCTTTTCAAGTTATCTCCCTTTTTTTTCTGTGTGAAACACACGAAATGGCGGCCAACACTTCCTGATTTCGTCCGATTCGAATGTTTACAGTCATGTGACAACCAATCAGATTTGAGCTCGCGCACGGCACCGTACGCGTACAGTAAGCTTACGGTAAGCGCACGGTAAGCGCACCGTAAGCTGCCACAGATATATATATTGATTTAAATGCTATTTTCTCAGGAACTACTGAACAGATTTACACCACACCTACAAAAGGCACTTCCTTGACCTGCGGACTTCCACTCTGCCAAATTACAAGTAATTCTGTTCAGCCGTTCGGGCTGTAGCTGTGTCTAAAGGTCCTATGGAAAAATGCATGGGGAAAACGCGTTTTGGGACCCCCCTTTTTTCTCAGCCCCCGCTTGACGAATCCCCCCGAGACTTTCAGGGTAGGAGCGGAGCGTAGCGCCCCATTAGTTTTGAAAATTTCGTGAGGATTCGTCGACCGGCGCCAAAGTTATTCCAAATAGAATGTTGCGGATTTCCTATGGAAACAGGGTCCTAACTATAACTACCTACTGGCGACCGCCAGTAGGTTATATATATATATATATATATATATATATATATATATATATATATATATATATATACACCTTCGGCTACTGTTTAGCTTAAAAGAACCAGTACTTTATGTCTGATGATGAAACTGATGGCCCTGAGGCCCCTAATCCTAATATTAATAAAGAATTACTTTGAAAAAATACAACAGGAGGTGTGCACTTGTGTGCGCAAAACCTCGCAACAAGTCATGTCTAATAAGAGTCCCTAATCTCTGATGAGGATTATGACTTGGAAACCGCCGCAGGGGGAAAGTCTGATTACAGTAAGAAAGGGGGAACATAGCAGCGGCCTGTGCAGGTAAGAGCGGTCGAGTGGTGGGGCTAGGTTGTGCGGGGAAACAACATATGACCACAAGTGAAAATGAAGTAAATAATTGATTTTCCCTTGTCGTCTGTTGAAATATCCCCAAACCGGGGCCCTATACAACCTCCCCACCTCTCTTACCTGCACGGACTGCTGCTGGAGGCAAAAGACTAAAAAAGTCAATGATATTGAAGGGGCAGCTTCCATGAGCATATTGGGAGGTCCAAAAACCTCAATTCATATGAGAGAACTAATCACCTCAACACATAATGGAGGTGTAAGCACTTCAAACAGATCAGGAGGTCAAAGCACCTCAAACGTCTTGGGTGTCCTATGCGGCACAACTTATAAAGGTGTCCAGAGCGGCACACATATCTATAGTGCTCAGAGTACAGTAGAAGATACTGCCATGGAGGTTCATGGGAATCAGAGTGAAGAATTACACAATGAATACATTCTATGCCAATGCAGGGCTGAAGGTTGTCCTAGGCAAGATCATCCCAAAATTAGCACACATTGTGAATAAAGAACCCTCTGAACACCCCAAAGGCCTCCCGTTCACAGAGAATATGATGAAAACAAATTGGAAAATATGTGGCTATGTTCATGGCTTTGGACAAAGCACAGACAAAGTACTCAAGTGGCCTACTTCAGACAAATAGGTTTCGGTAGAGGTTACCGCCACAGTCCTTCTACCCCCAAAGAGAACAAACCACTCATACCAGATGCTTCGGATCCCGTGGACAAGGATCCAATTTTCAGAGTAAGTACGAACACTTCACATATTTGTTTTTCCCCAGTAAAAGTGGGGGGTTGGCTCAAGTTATTTTCCCAAGCTTGGAAATTAATTACACAAGACCCTTAGGTCTTGGAAACCATTCAGGGCTTCAAATTAGATTTCGCAAAGGTCCCGGTCCAATGCTCTCGCCCAAGAGAATCAAAGCTTACCTTAAAGCAACAGAAGGTGGTAGAAAAAATGGTGGTCTCTATAATACAAAAAGGTGCAATCATAGCTGATCCTTGGAAATGGCAAGTTTTTGTAAGTACACTGTTCCTGGTGGAGACCAGTTATAAATCTCAGAGTCCTGAACAGACTTCTAGTCTATAGACATGACAAGGTGGAGGGATTCCATCTCTTGAGAGACATTCTACTAGAAAAAGACTGGCTCATGAAGTTGGATCAGAAGGGTGTCTAATTCACCATTCCAATAGACATGAAGTTTCAAGGTTATCCCCAGTTCACATGGAATCACAGTCTTTTTCAGTTTCAGGCACTTCCCTTCGGCCTATCCTTAGCTCCTTCGAGTTTCACTAAAGTACTGAGAGTGGCTGCATCCTTTCTGAGAGAGGGAGATACGGTTAATTTTTTATCTAGATTATATCTTAATAATGTCACAATATCATTCTCAGATTTTAAAAGATCTAGAATTGCTGCTAAAGCTTTTAGAGAGTTTGGGTTTCATAATAAACAAGGAGAAGTCTATTCTGGTTCCTTCCAGGTCCCTAGAATTATTGGGTTTTATGATAGACACAATAAGGACCCTTCTTTTGTTGCCAGGGAAGAAAATTACCAGACAGGGCTCAATAAACTTGAAAAGCTATGGCTAGCCAATCCTTCTGGAAAGGTGAAAGACTGGAGGACATCCTTAGTGGTGCTAATTGGTTAAACTCTAATATGTTCACAAAACAGTACTGTAAACCTATCAACCACATGTCGGATTTGGTTTTACAGGACTACCAACATGCATAATGGTAGCCTCCGGTCTTGTATTGAATTAGCGATTCTCCTTATTAAATGCCAAGAGAATCTGGATTTCATTAAAGACATGGAAGCTAACATTATCCCACCCTCCCATCCCTGGATTTGGATAACAACATAAATAATAATAAAAAAAATAATAAAAAAAACTACAACACTTAAGGAGGTTAATAAAATGTAAAATTTTAATAATTTGTGTTTGTTATATACTTGCATTTGTTTATGTTCTATTTATTTAGAATGTCTTAGACCTATAGAGGATGGTCTAAAATTCCTCTTCATTTAAGATAATTTCCAGAAGTTCGAATCTATGTGTCTTCATCACCTGGAAACCTGTATGAACTGAGTACCTGTTTCCTTTTTCTGCAACTCAAGTTCTTTGTTTAAGAAGTTACTTCATTTCCTGTTGTGGCATATCAGTTTTGGACTTTTCATAATACATGATGGAGAATTTTGGACTGCAATTCAAAGAGGCAGAATGTACTGTGGGCATGCCTATTATGGTCTAGCTGTATTATGTTCTCGAATTTTTTTTGTGTGTTGTAATACTTCAAAGTGGCTGTGTGGAGTTTGCATTGAAGGAATAATGCATAATATTAGCCTCTGTGTCTTTTATGAAATCCAGATTCTCTTTGCATTTAATTAGGAGAATCGCTTTTCTCAACCAAAGATAGTACATCTGCATCCATAATGTATTCTTATGATTAGGTGCACATTTACTGCTTTTGAGAAGTCACAAACGCGTCCAGCAGTACGCCTAGAACCTGCTGTCCAGGCATACCACCAATTCCCATAACACATTCCTCAGGCTCCCATTTTTCTGTTTCCTAATGTGGTATCGTATCTAGAGAACAAATATACACTGGTAAAATTCAACCTGATTTTCATCTACACTTTTGATTTATTTTCAAGGGGGGAAAATATATTTCCTAATGGAGAAACACTTCTCACCTCTTTCCTCCAGGTTTGGAAGTCATCTGCTCCAATTCATGAACTGGAAAGGGAGTTACTTCAGCCCCTCTGCTGGAGTAAAACTTCTACCATTTCAGTGTGGGAAATGTTTCTACTCACTCACCACCCTTTGCTTGGAGTTTGCTACCATTTTTTTCTATGAACTCTTGGCAGAGAATTACACAGTTATAAAACCATTTAAGTTTATGAGGAGTCTATCTGTGGATTCGCGACAGGCGCGAATGAAGCCATTTTCGTCTGAAAATGCCTTTGTGAATTAGACCCATTGTCTTGAAGATCAGGAAGCCCATCTCTAATCCTGGCCTTAACCTATCTATTTGGCTTGTAACAGCTCTCTTTTTGTGGAACGTAATGTACTAACTTACATTTGAATCTGCTTCCTGTTGTCTTGCTTCAAAGGGTTTTTTGTATAAGATTATTCTCTCCCTAAAACGTATCATCTTGTTAGCTTGCACATCAATCTAACATTTTAAAGTGAAATGTGTAATTCTATGCAGCTATTTAATGCAAAGAAGGCATTAGAAATCTACACTGTAACAGTCAGAGAAGTACACTTTAAACATTAGAGTGCATTATTAGATAGCAACGAACATGGCTTACCAGAATCCCTCAGGTCATTACTGCTATTTATTCATTTTCTTTCATCTAAATGAAATAGATAAGTGTACATTTTCATTCCCTTGGAACTAACAGTATAAACCAAATGTGATAAAATAATAGTCAATAATTGTCTTTATTTTAACATTTTGAAGATTCAATACATTATCCTATGGCAGTGATGGATGCAAAGCCTTCATTTTTACTCTTTTACATGCATCGTGTATAATGATGGCAGAATAGAAATAGTTTTGTTCTGTGTTTTTTGAGACTTGAAATGTATAGTATAACGACCTGGATCCCAACCCTTTTAGACAAATGGCGAGCAAGCTTCTTCTCTCTCCGCTCTGGTCCCTTCTTCCCTGTCCCTATCTGTGCTTCCTGTGACCTTTTACGTGAACAGAGGGTGGGGGGCAGCCTAAAAAGGAAACAAAAAATTGTACCTCAACTAATACATCCAACATGAGCTGCCCTGTAACATCATGCGACACAAAGTGCATGTTTTATGTTTTATGTTAATTTGTATTTGTTTTGTATGGCTTTCGTATATGACAAAATCTCAATAAAATTCTATTGAAATTTAAAAAAAAAAAACAGAAATGTAATAAGGAAATTATCACACTGGAGTGCACAAATACACACATGCTCATGCACACACACCTGCATGCCTACACACACCCGCATGCCCCCCCACACACAGTAGCTTAGCAAAGATGCCTTGGGCCCTAATGCAAATAAATGAAAATGGCAACTTTCACTGCTGTTGAGGTCATAAAATATAGCAATTATCAGTGTTCTATGGGCCCTCCAGGGCTTTGGGTCCTGGTGATCTTCTCCCTCCGCACCAATGGTACCTATGCCCTTGCACGTGTGCACACACTCATACAAACACACACACACACACAAACACGCACACACGCACACACACACACACACACACACACACACTTAATAATTCTTGTGTCAGTGGCTTAAGAGGGGTACCAAGGTCTCCAGTTCAAACTAGGTAATGACAACATGCCAGACTGCTGTCTAGATCAAACCAGCTATAATTAAATAGCGGTCCCTTCAAACCCTCTTGATTCCACTGAGCCATCTGCACAGGGGCAAAGCTATCAGTGGTGCAGTAGGTGTAGTGGCAGAGGGGCTCAAAGCAGGGCTTATTTGAGCTGGTGGTTTCCGGTGCTCAGCATCGGCACTCATTTGTGAACACCAGCAATGGTGACAGTCTGCCACATGGTGGTGCTGTCTCTATAATTTGGAAATGAGCAGAACAACAGTTGTTTATTAATTCAAAATACATTAAAAGCGACTAATACCTGCGGTCTAAGCCATTGCTATTGCTTTGGGGGCCTGGAATAGTCTGCATTGTTACACTTGCAAGAATTCTGTGGTTAGTAGCTGTGTGGGTACTATCGCTGGTAGGGGTAATGGGTGGCTCAAGCTGCAGCGGCCTCGTAATGAGGGCCCTGGCACTTATGTAAATATAAATTAAGCACTGTCTAAAAGCATTGTGTGCTGTCTTGGGTTTGTTGGAACTCCTACACTGCATTGGCTGCATTTCGATAAAAGGCTTTCCACACACATTTCTTTCTTTGTCCTTGCCTTTATGTTTACTATCAAAGCTTGGGAGAGGAACAAAAGAACAGAGATTTTGGGGAGAAAAAAAGAGATAGAGGAGAAAGCAAACAAAAGACTGGAGAATAACAGTAAGGAGAAGGGGGGGGGGTGGGTTAGTGATAAAAGGAAGCATGGAAAGGAAAAGGAAGAGAAGGAGAGAGGAGGTAAGCGAAGGTAGAGTAGGAGATATGAGAGAAAATAGGGATTAAGGAAGGTGAGAAAAAGGACAATATAGAAAGAGGAAAAATTATAAGAGAAAGAAGAGCCGAGAGATACAGAAGAGAATAGAATAAGGGTGATTTGTGTCAAGTAACAAGAAACCGAGATAGAGGAAGGAGAAGGAGAAGTGGGGAGATACAAGTGGGAATGGGGTGAGAATGAAAGGAGCAAAGTCGCAAGATACATAGGAGGTGAGAGCAGGAATGAGAAGAGACATACGAGGAAGCATGTAGAGGTGAGGGGAGAATATAGGAGAGTAGGAGAGAGTGACAGGATAAGGGAACAGGCTAATGGCATGCTTCTAAAAGGCAAACGTACACTTTTGTGAAAGTTTACTATTTTTTGGGTATTCACAATCTACAAGTTTAAGTTTACTAATAGAAATTTTACAACTGTGGAGAATGTGTAGTTGGGGTGGAAAACTCCACACATAAAAATGTAGGATGGGCCTATCTGTGTATGTACATTGTTTTCGTCATGAGTGCAGAGTCTCCACAGCCGTGAAGTTACTATTAGTAAATTTAAGCTTGCAGTTTGTGAATACCCAAACAAATAGTAAACTTACACAAAAGAAAGTTCAACTTTATGAATCAGGTCCCTAATAAGACAATGGAGTTGCAAGAGGAAAATGAAAGAAGGGAAAATGTGAATGTACACATCAGTGAAGAGTGAAAGGGCGAGAGGTATCTGTAGAGATATAAAGGCAGTTCTTGAAATGGAAAAATAAAAGTGCAGGTACTCTGTAGCAGAGTACCTGCTTGTTTCTGAGAAGTGCCGGTACTCTCCAATTGAAAGTATTGCATTTCTCTTGAGAAGTGCAGGTTCTCTCCTCCTTAAAATAAAAAAGTGCCGGTACTCCGTACTGAAGAGCACCAGCCAATTTAAAGCACTGTATAAAAGGGGTGGGAAGAGTGAAAGGTAGTGTGACAGCGAGGAAAAGGAAGAGAGCGAAGGACTGGTATATTTAGATAATGATTCAGAAACACTGGTAAGTAAAGAGGTAGAAGAGAGCAGGAGAATAGCTATACTTAATGCAGGAGGTGCAGGTGCATCAGAGACCTGAGGTGTTTGGGGCCAACAGCATCGCAATTTGCCTTCGAATTTTTTTTACTCCATAAGCACAGGCATAGGGGTGCATTTTCTAATTTGCTTTAGGGCCTATTTTATGCCACTGCTGCTGTACTAAAGAAATCAACGCCTTTGTCTTGTGCGCATATGTTGTACTATGTAAAGGTATCTCCACTGTGCGATGTGTCCTGATCCTATTGTGCAAAATCAATTTACTGGCACTTACAAGGTTGATCTCTGATGATGTTGCTTATCCAGAATGTTTTCAACAGCCCTCTTGTGCTGGAATATCAGGTGTAATTCCTCCCAGCATGCCCCATAATACCCCAAAACATTGCACCAGTCACCCCAAAAGCTTCAGCACATTGCCCCCCTAAATCCAAGCTACCACAATATTCAGAGCAGTATTTGCAAGTCCTGCTTCATCTCTGCAGCCTACTTTTTCTTCTGCGTTTGCAAAACACTCCTGCTAATGCACAACACCACACAGTATTATTGCAAATGCAGTTATTTCATTGTGTACGTTTGCAATTTAACTTCTTAATGCTGCACACGCATTGTCTCTTGCACATATACTATAATTGATCTTTGAAAAATCATTTCACCACTCATATTTGTAGTCAGTTCACTTGAAAGAATACATTTCTTTTGTGAATTTTCACCCTGCACTTTCTGGCCCAATTAGTAAGACTCTGCAGTGTTATATATAGGACGCCTATTTTTGGTGATTACAGGCATGCTACGGTCACTTTGCTTGAAACATCAATTAAAGATGGGGGGTTAAAATGGCCTTCTATCTCCCTGTTCAAAGCCAGAAGAAGGTAAAAACGTGGACACTGTGACAGCTATGCCCTGTGTGCGCTGAACATAGCGCCTAGCCACAGGGACCTTGCTTTGTGCACAGTAATGACAAGCCATGGAATGTATTGTAGTCTGTGCGCAGTAGGGACTGGCCTCTGCCAGAGGCTAGGGCTTTGCAGTCTGTTCTTACAGCACAGCAATCAAATTATACAGTGCATACAGAGAATACAGTGCACACTCAATGCAATGTGCAAAATATATTCAGTGACTGGGCAATTTCACGTTAAAAGTATCACGTACAGTGTGTATAGGTTCTGTACAGAGCACACAGACCATGATTAAAGTATATAATTGCAAAGTATTTTAAATTCCCTGAAATAAGTCTATACTATGAACGTTAAGGTTCTCATTGTCAACTCACATAACTGTCCTATATTCTTAATTAATCATCATTAAACTAAGGGGGCAGGGTGTCAAGAACAACTCAAAAATAAAATTTCCATTTCCCCTCAAAATCCTATCATTCAACCACATAAAATTTTACTCATGCAAAAACAATATGTGCTGCTGTGCATTACAAATGACACCTACATGCATATGTATAAAAAAATGTGTAATCCTATTTATTTTTCATATCAATTCATACAGCCATAATCCTCCTAAAAATTAATTCTCTCCATCATCAATACTAATCAAAGTAGTAGTAAAATTCTTTATTGTATTAATCATTTGATTACAATAAAAAAGTGAGCATTTAGGTGATGACATGATTTTAATAATTAAAACTTCCTATAAAAGGTCAAACACAATACTAATCAAAAAATCATTACCAAATGATAATAATCACCAAATCACACTATTTTGATCACTTTATACATTACCATTCTTCGTATGGATATAATTGAGATAAAACTATCAAGACCTGTTGGACTTGGTCCTTTTCTCAGGGTATCCCAGAACTTTTTGTCTTCCTAATAGTTTTTTTTCTGACATGGTGTTGGTGGTTTTAAGACTCTGGGCACTTTAGCACTGCTGTCCAGTGTAAAGTGCGTGTGCTCTCTGTGGTAAACATGGTAAGATTGGTCTACACCTGTTTGACATATTTTTTTACCTGTCAGTCCCTTGTAAAGTGGTATCTCAGATACCCGGGGTCGATAAATTCAATGCTACTGGTGGGCTTGCAGCGCTGATTGCGCAACCCACCAAAGTAGCCTTTCAAACCTGTCTCAGGCCTCTGCCATTGCAGGACCTATGCATGTAGTGTTACTGCCGCTGTGACGTGACACCTTAAGTGTGTGCCATGTATGTGACCCCCCTTGTACTGCATGTCAGTCACCCCTAAGGTAGGCCCTTGCTAGCCATATGGGCAGGGTGCATTGTATGTAAAAGGTGGGACATGTACCTTAAGTGTGTGACATGTCTTGGTAGTGACAAACGGCCATTTTGGTTTCTCACTGCTGTGAGGCGGGTACTTGGGCCTCCCACACAAGTGAGGCACCATTTTTACCGGGAGACCTGGGGGAACGCTGGGTGGTGGTAAATTTGTGTGAGCCCGGTGATGCCACACCTTTCCCACCCCCTAAATGTGTGAAAAAAGTGTTTTTTTCTGCTAAAAGTGAGGTTTGCAGGGGATTCTGAGTAAGGAAACGTTGGGGGATCCACGCAAGCCATACTTCCCTGGAAGCCGCCGGGTGTATAGTTTTCAGAAATGCGTGGGTTTGGTAGGTTTCCCTAGATAGCCGCCGAGCACCGGGTCAAAAACCAAAGTGACCCCCCTTGCAAAACCAGGTGGTTTTGCGATAGGCCATTTTGATGTCGCCTCACTACGTTTTGGGCCCTTGCCTGCCGCGGGTACTTGGGCCTCCCACACAAGTGAGGCACCATTTTTACCGGGAGACCTGGGGGAACGCTGGGTGGTGGTAAATTTGTGTGAGCCCGGTGATGCCACAACTTTCCCACCCCAAAATGTGTGAAAAAAGTAATTTTTCAGCTAAAATTGAGGTTTGCAGGGGATTCTGGGTAAGGAAACGTTGGGGGATCCACGCAAGCCATACCTCCCTGGAAGCCGCCGGGAATCTAGTTTTCCGAAATGTGTGGGTTTGGTAGGTTTCCCTGGATGGCCGCCGAGCACCGGGTCAAAAACCAAAGTGACCCCCCTTGCAAAACCAGGTGGTTTTGCGATAGGCCATTTTGATGTCGCCTCACTACGTTTTGGGCCCTTGCCTGCCGCGGGTACTTGGGCCTCCCACACAAGTGAGGCACCATTTTTACCGGGAGACCTGGGGGAACGCTGGGTGGTGGTAAATTTGTGTGAGCCCGGTGATGCCACAACTTTCCCACCCCAAAATGTGTGGAAAAAAGTGATTCTTTCTGCTAAAATTGAGGTTTGCAGGGGATTCTGGGTAAGGAAACGTTGGGGGATCCACGCAAGCCATACCTCCCTGGAAGCCGCCGGGTGTCTAGTTTTCAGAAATGTGTGGGTTTTGGTAGGTTTCCCTAGATGGCCGCCGAGCACCGGGCCAAAAACCAAAGTGACCCACCAGGCAAAACCAGGTGGTTTTGCGATAGGCCATTTTGATGTCCCCACGGATAGCCCTGATATATTGGCCATACATATTTCCTCTACTAGGGGCCTCAACGTTTATATATTTAACACCTACCTTAGGGGTGTTCCAGGTGGAAAATGCCCTCCCCCCATCTTTGTATTGGACCAAACTCTACGAATTTTGCCTAGAACTGGCCACAGGATAGTGGCAGGTGACTTTAATGCCTGTTTCGAACCGCTTGGCTTCGATGATGGGCTTCTTTCAGAGGCTGAGGATTCCGTGTGGGGCATTCCCCAATTAGAATTAAACCCCATAGGCAAATGGTCACAAATAGCCCTGTTCCTAAAAGGGCTCTGTTTGGAAATGGGGTTGCGTGCTGTCAATGGAAGAACACCATCGGATAGGGTTGGCAAGTTCACCTTTGATAACGGAAGAAGTAGGAGCAGAATCGACTACATTTTAGTTAATTGTGAGCTATGGGCAGATGTCATTGACATGGTTGTGACGGACAGGCTAGAGAGTGATCACAATCCCCTGATGCTGACCCTTTCCGATAGCAGTTTTTCAGGAGGTGCTATGGATGATGTATGCTCCTTTCAGGTCCAAGTCACCATGTCAAACGATTTGAGAAGGGTCCGTTGGCCTAAGATTGCCCCTGATCCTACTGCTAGGGCTGCTATTAGGGTACTGGTTAATGATGCTCTGTCTAAGTTGTCTAATTGTGACTCAAAGGAAGAGATTATTAACTGCACCCCAGACATACATTGTGAATTATTTACTGCTCTTAAAATCTTTTTCACTAAAAATGTCCCAGCCACTGTTAAACCCATTAGCCAGCGGGAAAACACGTGGTTTGATGCAGGGTGCAGAAAGTCACGTAAAGCCCTAATTCAAGCAATCAAATTAAGGGAGCCGATATTGCTCAGGAGCTGTAGAGCCGCATATAAATCCGCCCAAAGGGCAGCTAAGTTAAACTGGGATGAATCTCGCTGGCGTGAGTTATTTGAGGCTTGTGTGGGCAGAAACATGTGCCATTTTTGGCACCTTTTGAAATGGGGCAGTAACCCGCAGGCTATGACCCCGGCCAACCATGTTGTACCCGACCAGTGGGTTAGTTACTTTGAAAATCAGTTTAAGTCCACTAATACCTCACTTAATGCCTCGCTGCATCTCAGTGATGCAGGTGTGTTAGAGTTTACCTGTAGTGAGGTGACTCTAATACTAAAATCCCTCCCCAACGGTAAGGCCCCAGGTCCCGACTGCATACCTGCTGATCTATTTAAACAGGACTTGGATCTATGGGTCCCCTATCTAAAGAACCTAGCTAATGCCCTGGCCTGTGGTGCGTCGGCACCGGATTCTTGGTTCGGGGCTGAAATTTTGCCAATTTATAAGAAGGGCGATCGTTCAGTCCCCGCCAATTATCGCCCAATTAGCTTAATAGATGCGGCCCAAAAAATTACTGCGCGGTTGTTGTTGGGCCGCATCACTAGTTGGATCACTGATAATAATGTCCTGACGCCCCTTCAGGCCGGGTTTCGGTCACATGTTGGAACCTTAGACCAAGCCCTTAGGTTTACACTTTTATATTGGAAGGAAGTCTATTTAGGGGGGGGTATGCTCTTTGCAGCATTTGTCGACCTAAGGTCCGCATTCGACTTGGTGCCTAGACCAAAACTGTGGGAGGCTCTTCGGGAGATGGGCATGCCTGCCGAATATCTGAGGCTTTTAGTTAAATTGCACACTAACACATATGCACAGGTTAGATGGGGTAAGCCTGGGGAAGTGACTACGAGATTCAAAGTGTCTAAAGGGGTCAGGCAAGGGTGTGTCCTGGCCCCTACACTGTTCTCCTTGTTCATCAATGGAGTAACTAGATACTTTTCTGACTGCCCGACTGATGCCCCCTCGTTGGCAGGAATGAAAGCGCCCCTGCTCATGTTCGCGGACGATACGCTCCTCATTTCTAAAACCCGACAGGGGCTTCAATTGGCCTTCTCTAGGTTTGAGTTATTCTGCCGCGAACATGACCTCGAGGTCAACGTGGGGAAAACCAAATTTATGGTTCTTCGTGGCCCACGCCCCGTTAAAGCTAGGGTTGAAATGGGTGGTGCAAGGCTGGAACAGACCTCTACATTTACATATTTGGGGGTCACCTTTAGTGATAACCTAAGTTGGGGGCCCCAGATAGAATTGCTTAGGTTAAAGCACTCCCAACTTGGTGGTGCCTTATTAAAGGAACATATGCATTCCTGCACTAAACCCATTGCACCTGTGATACAAATTTATGGTTCTAAAATCCTCCCTGCAGTCATGTATGGCGCCGAGCTATGGGGGTTTAGTAATCTTGACTCCTTGAGGGTGGCCCAAAACAACTTCTTGAGATCATTGATAGGGCTACCCCCCTCCACCCCACGTATCCCCTTGTTATTCGATCTGGGCTGCCAACCCATAGAGGATATGATCCGGTATAGGCCCCTGGCGTTTTGGCGACGCCTATGGACTACCCCGGAGCTATCCATTTATGCTAAAGCGCTGCATGAGGTAAAGGATATGAGAGGCTCCCATAGAATTCGTTGGCTCACAGAAATCAAACTTATTCTGTCAGAAATGGGCATGGGTGACTTGTGGTCCAAACCTGTGTCGGCTGTGTTTCCCCCTAAAAAAATATATAGGGATGCCTACTGGCTTTGGGCTTCACAAAAACGATTTACTCCTTCTACTGGTGGTTCCCTGACCTCAATGTATTTGTCTATTAAGGATCAATCATCTTTAGAAGTATATTGGGACGTAATAACCAAAAAGCTGGATCGGAAATTATACCACCAATTCAGAATTGGTACCCTTCCTTTAGGTTCCTTTACTTCTAGCTGGTCCTTAAATGGCACTGATAAATGCCCATTCTGTAAAAATTTGGTCGAAACAGAAGATCATTTTTTATTTGTATGCCCGGCATATTACCAACCTAGGCGAGCCTGGCTGCGACCTGTGTGTCGTGAACTAGGTGTCAGATCAGCCCAGGCCGCTAGAAGGATCCTAAAGACTGATACTTCCTCTCTTGTGGTCATCGGTCTAGCCAAATATATTAGTTGGGCGTGGCTTATACGGAAAAGGTGAAATTTTACCACAGGTTATACATACTATAGCGTAGTATTACCCCCAACAGTAGAATGAATTTCAAGTCAAAGTCTATGTATGTTTAATACTTTTTTATTGATCTTAACCTGTTATTTATTAAATAGTTTTTAGTCTCAATTGTTATAAATAATACATTAACTTTTTAATTGTATTTGATGAATTTTAAATGTCTTTTAAGATGAAATACTCGAAATAAAGACTGCTTTGATTGATTGATTGATGTCGCCTCACTACGTTTTGGTCCCTTGCCTGCCGCGGGTACTTGGGCCTCCCACACAAGTGAGGCACCATTTTTACCGGGAGACCTGGGGGAATGCTGGGTGGTGGTAAATTTGTGTGAGCCCGGTGATGCCACAACTTTCCCACCCCAAAATATGTGAAAAAAGTGATTTTTTCAGCTAAAATTGAGGTTTGCAGGGGATTCTGGGTAAGGAAACGTTGGGGGATCCACGCAAGCCATACCTCCCTGGAAGCCGCCGGGTGTCTAGTTTTCAGAAATGCATGGGTTTGGTAGGTTTCCCTAGATGGCCCCCGAGCACCAGGTCAAAAACCAAAGTGACCCCCGTTGCAAAACCAGGTGGTTTTGCGATAGGCCATTTTGATGTCACCTCACTACGTTTTGGGCCCTTGCCTGCCGCGGGTACTTGGGCCTCCCACACAAGTGAGGCACCATTTTTACCGGGAGACCTGGGGGAATGCTGGGTGGTGGTAAATTTGTGTGAGCCCGGTGATGCCACAACTTTCCCACCCCAAAATAAGTGAAAAAAAGTGTTTTTTTCAGCTAAAATTGAGGTTTGCAGGGGATTCTGGGTAAGGAAACGTTGGGGGATCCACGCAAGCCATACCTCCCTGGAACCCGACGGGTGTCTAGTTTTCAGAAATGTGTGGGTTTGGTAGGTTTCCCTAGATGGGCGCCGAGCACCGGGTCAAAAACCAAAGTGACCCCCCTTGCAAAACCAGATTAACTATTGTTCCTACAGCGTGAGAATTTTGGAGTAAAATTGCAAAGAAAATGTGGCAGACATTTTGAGGTTTGCATGACATTGGGGATAAAAAAATTTTTGGGAATTCACAAGAGAGACATCACCATGAACTCCCATGGGTTTTCAACAATATCTACAGTTGGTGGGTTATTCTTACATGGAAAGTGTACCTTGGCAGAGAAACTAAAGACAAACATTGCTGCACAACCATCTATTCCTCAAACACACACACATACTGGTTGGATTTGGCACGAGGGCGAGTCATGGTTCAGTGTATTAAATTTTATTAACTAGAGATTTCACAAAAATGAAATGCACTGTCAATAATTAAATTCACAAAAAACCAAACCAATGACTCGCAGCTCGTGAGCTGTAAAGCCACGTCAAGGCACCAACCACTTTACAGGCCATTCACACACCTTTCATACGTGATACAAACAAGACCATTCGCACCACCAGGTACAAAAGCAACACAGTACAAAATTCACCAAAAAGGGACAAGGTACACCCTGCTTCAGAAAGGCAAATATTACTGCACAGCCATCTAATCCGCAAGCACACACACATACTGGTTGGATTTGGCACGAGGGTGAGTGATGGTTCAGTAGATACAATTGTATTAGCAAGTGATTTCACAAAACATGAAATGCACTGGTAATAATTGAAAGGGCGAGAAACCGAACCATTGACTCACAGCTCGTGAGCTGTAAAACCACGACAAGGCACCAACCTCTTTACAGGCCATTCATACACCTTTCAAACGTGTGAGACATACAAAACCATTCACACCGCCAGCCGCGGGCCCATCACATAACAAAACTCACACCAGCACACAGCGCCATTCAAGGGCCCATCACTTTCACATGCCCACAATCCAGACACAGCAACTACACATGCTGATGGATTGCGTGGAGTGGCACTCAGCTAGCAGTGTGTGTAGTGACCAGCAGAAAGTCACTACTCACACACAGCCAGCCGAGCTCCAGTCCACACACACTGCTAGCATAGCGCCAGTCCACACACACCGCTAGCAGAGCGCCAGTCCACGCACACCGCTAGCCAAGCGCCAGTCCAGGCACACCGCCAGCCAAGCACCAGTCCAGGCACACCGTCAGCCAATCGCCAGTCCAGGCACACTGGCAGCCAATCGCCAATCCACGCACACTGCCAGCCAAGCTCCAGTCCACTGACACCTCCAGCCAAGCACCAGTCCGCACACACCACCAGTCCACGCACACCGCCAGCCAAGTACCAGTCCACGCACACCGCCAGCCAAGCACCATTCCACGCACACCGCCTGCCAAGCTCCAGTCCACGCACACCACCAGCCAAGCTCCAGTCCACGGACACCACCAGACAAGCACCAGTCCGCACACACCACCAGTCCACGCACACCACCAGCCAAGTACCAGTCCACGCACACCGCCAGCCAAGCACCATTCCACGCACACCGCCAGCCAAGCTCCAGTCCACGCACACCACCAGCCACGCACCAGTCCACGCACACCGCCCGTCCATGCACACCGCCAGTCCACGCTCACAACCAGCCAAGCACCATTCCACGCACACCACCAACCAAGTGCCAGTCCACACACACCAATAGCCAAGCGCAAGCCTACACACACTGCCATCACATTTAGGATTTTTTTAGAAAAAAATAAAAACACAAACAAATCGCTAATAGATACAAATCTTCTAACAGAAAATCAGCAACTAAATACATTGCACTAACACCAACCTTGAAACAGAATCAAATTATCCAAATACAGACCAGGCAGTTCACTTTACCACTCATGAATGCTCCCAATAATTATTTCGCGTGTGGTACGCTCTAAAACAAGCAGGAAGACACAGTGCAGGATGAGAAGGACAGTCGGGGCAGTACATATGACTCTCCTTCCGCGTACCTCTTCGCCAACAGACTCTACATCTCCTACTGGGAAAATCTTTTGAGGGTGTGGGAGGAATGTGATCTGGAAAGTGGCGATCTTTCAATCTAGCAACATCCTCCACCACTCCAACTCTAGGAACACTTGCCTGTTCCACTACAACAAGGCTGCCTATTACAGACTCCTGAAACTTAGCAAAAGTCATCTTTGACTCAGGGCAAGAATCCTGGAACACAACAAAAGCATTAAACATTGCCAAGTGGAAAAGATGGATAGCCAACTTCTTGTACCAAATGTAAGCCTTACGAAGAGCAGTGTAAGGTTCCAACCTCTGATCTACTCTGTCAACACCACCCATGTGCCTATTATAGTCTAAAATGCACACAGGTTTGCGCGCTTCAGCGACCTGACCCCAAACAGTCACAGGTGCAGTGCTTTCATCATGGATGGTAGTCAGCATGTAGACATCTCTCCTGTCTGAAAACTTCACAGCAAGAAGCTCCTGGCAACGCAACGCACTGCACTGTCCCCGCACAAGCTTTTGACAAACAAGTTCTTTCGGGAAACCTTTACGGTTAGAGAGGATTGTGCCACAAGAAAAAGTGTCCACTTTGGCCAATTCCCTGAACAACCACACACCAGTGTAGAAGTTATCTACATATAAATGGTGGCCTTTGTTGAAAAATCCTCTACCAAGTTCCCAAACAAGTTTCTCAGTCACTCCAAAAGTGGACGGACAACCAGGGAGGTTAATCCTAGATTCCTTACCGGTGTACACCCTGAAATTAGACACATATCCAGTCCTACTGTCACACAGCATATACAGCTTTATTCCATAGCGTGCCCTCTTACTAGGAATGTATTGCCTAAAAACCAAGCGGCCCTTGAACAACACCAAAGACTCATCCACTGCAATTTCTTTCCCAGGGGCATAAATCTCAGAAAATCGATCAACAAAGTGATCTTAAAAAGACGGTCACAATCAGGGTGATCTCGTGGCAACGCTAAGCCATTATCAACAAAATGCATCATCCGAAGCAGAAACAAATACCTGTCACGACCCATGACTGCCGGAAAAATAGACGTTGCCATCAAGGGACTGCTAGATCAATATGAAGACATTGATGGCTTCCTTAGCAAGCCCATCAAAAAAGTTAAACCCAAGAACTTCTTCATCTCTTCAACATTTGTGGGAGTCCACCGGGTAGCTCTAGAGTAGGGCCTAAGTCTGGCACTGTTGTCCCTCAAAAACTGTTCGGCATACAAATTATTCTGCTCAACAATCTCTGCCAAAACACATCGTCCATAAACAACTGAAAAAAATTTACTGGCAAAAAGTTTTCAGTATTCACTCTAGACCCTGGAACACCAGTAAACTCTGGCAATGCCGGCTGCACCATGCCAGGGGCAACCCAGAGGTCATCACTTTCAAAGGGAAGCCTTGCAGCCCCAGCCTGCAGCCCAGATGCCTCTTGCCGCACTACACCAACGGGAAGCCTTGCAGCCCCAGGCTGCAGCCCAGATGCCTCTTGCCGCACTATCGGCACATCAGTCTCCTCCTCTAACACAGGCACTTCATCCGCACTAAGAGTATCTTCATCATCCGATGACGCCATACGGAGAGACAACTCACTGCCAGAATCGTCCCCTGCCTCCTCTCCCTCAGATGCAGAGTCAGTCTCTGAACCAAGGTCAGAGGAAGACTCAAACAGCAAACCAACAACCTGCTGAGCAGTAATCCTGCGGCTAGCCATTATACTTACTAAGATAGAAGACTGCACAAACAAGTCAACAACAACCAACAATGTGCTAACCAAGTAAGTAAAGAAATGTGTACCTTTATCACAAAGATCAATGTACTCAAAAACTATACAATCCAATTACAAGAGACAGCTGCACTCACCAGAACCAACTCTGCAGTGACACAGCAAAAACCAACGATATCAAACTAGAAAGAAGAAAAAAAACAAATTACTCACAAGACAACAAAATACACATCGAGCACCAATGCAAAAAGTTTTTGACACTCAAAAAACAAACATACTGCTATTATTACACCATTTGCAAAAATAATTCATGCAGAGAAATCAAACACATTGACATTGTTCAAAAAAGAGTCTCTTACCAAACAACACAAACAGCAGAACCACCAGTAACAACACGGCAAACTGAAAAGAGCAAAAGCCTTCACCTAGAACAAAAAAGTAAAAAAAAAAACATTACTATTGCAATTCACAAAAAATATAACAATAAACATTATAACATGCTATGTTACTACCCAAATGGTCAATCGGGTTATGTGCCAGGTGGGGCAGAAAACAGCAGGAAAAAAAAAGGCTACTCTGTCCCGGGGCGGGTGGGCCAAATACATATTATAAAAATTGCCCCCTGGAAGCGACCCTTGCCAAAGGGGTCACTTCCATTTTTATTTACACTAATTCCCTGGTGTCTAGTGGGCTTTTCTGCCCCCCCCCCCTGGGGCCAGAAACGGACCGAAAGTCGACCAATCTGCCCCCAGGGGGGGCAGAAAAGTCTTCCAGAAAATTATGCCCCCAAGGAAGCGACCCTTGCCCAAGGGGTCGCTTCCCAAATGAATAAAATGACATCCCTGGTGTCTAGTGGGCTTTTCTGCCCCCCCCTGGGGGCAGAAACGGACCGAAAGTGGACCGATCTGCCCCCAGGGGGGGGCAGAAAAGTCTGATTATAAATGTTTCCCCCTGGAAAGCGACCCTTGCCCAAGGGGTCGCTTCCCATATCAATAAAATGACATCCCTGGTGTCTAGTGGGCTTTTCTGCCCCCCCGGGGCAGAAACGGACCGAAAGTGGACCGATCTGCCCCCAGGGGGGGCAGAAAAGTCTGTGCTATAATTATTCCCCCTGGGAAGGGACCCTTGCCCAAGGGGTCGCTTCCCATATCAATAAAACAACATCCCTGGTGTCTAGTGGGCTTTTCTGCCCCCCCTGGGGGCACAAACGGACCGAAAGTGGACCGATCTGCCCCCAGGGGGGGCAGAAAAGTCTGTGCTATAATTATTCCCCCTGGGAAGCGACCCTTGCCCAAGGGGTCGCTTCCCAAATGATGAACTGGACATCCCTGGTGCCTAGTGGGGCATCCCTGCTCCACGATCGCGACGCTGTGCGCGATCGTGGGACAGGAATGCCCAGCATTGAGACATCGGGGAAGAGGAAATACTCTTTCCTCTCCACCGATGCCTCAAGGCCTATGAATTCCGCCCCCCCGCCACACAGCAGCAAAACACTCACCCTCCCCGTTGGACGCGCTGGAAGAAATGAATTCCAGCGCGTCCAACGCTTCCTGATGACGCCGGCGCGCGCTGTGCGCGCTGACTTCATCAGGAAGCGTGGGGGGGCTCGGGGGTGGCAGCGGAAACTCTTCCGCTGCCATCCCCCTCTGTGGGGGCACGATCGATGCCCCAGGGGGGGAGCGCCAGCGCTTCCCCCAGGGGCTGTGCTCATGCTGGAGCGGTTCCGTCATGAGCACCGCCCAACCGATGCTCATGACGGAACCGCTCCGTCATGAGCATCGAAGGGGTTAAGCCTAATGTGTTTTATGCCTACTGTGATGCCTATGACATAATGTGTTTATGCTTAGGATGTTTATGCATAAAATGCTGATGCCTAATGCCAATGTGATAATGCTGAGTACAGTATTTTGGCAGTAGTTCCTGGTTGTGATATTATTACTACTTGTGCTTGTGATTGTGATGGTTCTGACAGTGGCCTGATTGGCCCTGTCTTGTGTATAATCCCCTGTGAATATTGCCTAGTGCCAGTTGGCACAGAGTATATATGTTATTTTGATTCTAATGTGTTTTAGATAATACAAAGGCTATTTTTTATATAACCTTTTGTGGGGTTTCTTTTGTGGTGTGCCTAGTGTGTTGCTGCGGTGTGTGTGTGTTGCGCAAACACTTTACACATTGCCCCTGGGATAAGCCTGACTGCTCGTGCCAAGCTACCAAGGGGGTGAGCAGGGGTTATCCTCAGCATGTAACTCCCTTGCCCTGACTAGAGTGGTGGTTTTTGCCTGGCTTAGGCGGATGCCCTAACCAACCAGAAATCCCATTTCTAACAAGACCCAGCTGTTAAGACTTTTTTTCATGGAAAGAGAATTGGACTCTTTTTTAGCAAAATTGCTTATTGCTTTTTCCCTTTTTTTTATTTTATTTCATGGAACATTTATTGTTTGTTCCCTATTTTTACTGGTTTAGGATGTATTCCTTTAATTATTCAACTCATGTTGGATGCTCTATTTTCTCTGTACTGTAGAGCAATAAGAAAAATGGGCAATCAGAGGATTAGAATAGTGATTTATTATGGAAAACGGTGCAAATTTTCAATATCATTATTAAGGTGTTATGACCTTTATTTAAGTGATAGATAAGTGTGTGATTAGTTAAAATAATATTGGGTATTTTGCACTGTTTATTTATATAAAATAATTATTATAATTAAGTTTGAATAGCAATCTACATTTTAGATTTTTGAATTATTTTTGTATACAGTTTGGTATTTTATATTTGCATTATTAATATTTATATTATATGTTAATATTTTATAACTGTTCTTTGGTATGAATTGTACCAAACTTCCACTGTATTATTTTTTTATCTTCTTTGGCTTCTTGGGACATGGTGCTGTTTCACCATGGATTATGATATTCAGGTTGGAAACAGAGGCCCTGATTGGTGAGGCAGCTAACTAACATCAATATGCTCAAAACAGTCAATTAGTGGATGCAGCGTTTGTTTCAGGTTGTTGGGAGTTGGGGGTGTTATTTAGCATATCATAATGTATATTGACTTCTGTTACAGGGATGTATGATAAAAGCTATTAGCTTTTTAAATTTGAGATGGAAATTCCAGTCTAGTTTAATATTCTATGTTCTGGTGTTTTTTGAAGGAATTTTCATTTTATCTGTTTAAAGAGTTAGTAGGACCCTATATTACAGTATGTGGATACATTTTTAATATGGTTAAAAGTGTTGCCTTTCAACATTATTTTTGGTGGGTTGCAATTTTTACTGTGTTATTTTATATTGTTAGCATTTCACTTTAAGTTGCATTTTGTTTGTTAGATAACAGTGCATAAATTAATCAGATATGCGTGTTATGACATTGATCATGTATTGGTTATGTTTTACTGAATACTGGCAGGCATGACTTATAAGTGCCATCCTTCATCCATGATTTAGATTATGTCACTGTCAGTAAATTGTAATTGGTCACATATTTATTTAATTGTTATTGTGGTTGTCATATAGTATTAAGATGTGTTTTTATGTGTGATTATTAAGTGTTAGGGTATGTCTAAATATTCACATTTTTTAGGTGCTGCAGGTGTTGACAATTTATCTTGTTAGGTTTGTTGTGGCAGGAAGTTAACCTGTTGCTTGTCCTGGAATGTTTGCATAATATTTTTAGGCATCATCCCTGTTGGCTCTGGTGACTTCTTTTGGGTCCTGAAAATTATTTCTGACTTCCGTTTTAGTAATATTATCGAGATGTTTATGTTCCCTAATACTTTCAACTATTTCACTTTCAGCAGTAGCCCTGGTATATTATGCATTTAAGTAGTATCTGGTGCATTTTCAGTGTGTTTTTTCACTGGTGGTGCTCTCCTTATAATAAGTATATCTTCTATGGAGTCATCCTACAGATGCACGTTAGCTTTGCAACTATGCGTTTATGCGGCAGTAGTCCTAATATGGCACCAAACCCTAGCGTTTTTCATATTATATGGGGTCCCTGATGTTTGCTCACTACTGTGATGTGGACATATTGGGCCCGATTCACAAAAGTAATCTGAGACAAAATCCTAACTTTACAACTTTCCATATTCACAAAAGGCATTCAGGAGTAGTGAAGTTAGGATTTTGTCTTAAGTTTGCAACTTTTATGGTTGTTGCAGTGGCGATAGGGGCTGCTCCTTGTGTGGAAGGCAGCTTTAAGCCCCTTAACGTGGTTTAACGCTGCCCTGTACATAAGGCACCATTTCATGCTATGGTTAGCGTGAAAGGGGCGTGCAGTGGGTGTTGTGGTGGGCATTCCACAGAAACACCCATTGTATTTGATGCTGCCCCCCATTAACAAGGGTGGCGTACATAGGAGGCAGCGCTAACATTTTAAGACCAGGAAAATCCTGGTCTTAAGTTGGCGAAACGAGGAGAAATGCATTTGTTCTCCTTGTTTTTGCTTTTTGCATGTGTGCTGCCTTGTGCAGCACACATGGAAAAAGCAAAATGCCATGGTTTGCTTATGTACAGGAAGGTGTCCCTTCCTGTACACACCAAACATTTAAAAAAATGCCATTTTGTAACTTTCATGTGTGCTGCATGAAGCAGCACACATGAAAGTTACAACATGGCGTTTTCGGATTGTTTATGTGCAGGAAGGGACACCTTCCTACACCTAACCAATCCTCCCCTGCACACAGACAACCTTGCACTCTGGTGCAAGTGTGCCTGCATTGGCGCTAAGTTGTTAAACTTAGCGCCATCGCAGGGGGAAACGCAAGGCTGCACCACATTCTTGTAAATATGGTGCAGCCTTGCGTTTCAGTAGTGGTGGAGCATGTCGTTAAGCCAAGGAGGCTAACGACACGCTCCACCACTTCCTTGTACGTATCCCCATTAAGGTCATGTGTTACTATGCAGAGGAAGCAATCCTCCACTGTACCCCTTTCTGCACTCTCACAGCTTATTCACGTGGAAAACTCCAGAAAGTATGCAGGGGTTTCCATATGAACAGCTGAAATTTTATGTTCTAAAATTCCCAAAATTCTTATTTCGTGAATCAATTTTGGAACTTAGAAATGGAAATTCAACGTATGAATATGTAAGTGAAATGTTCTGTAAATGAGACCCAAGTTACAGTGTCAATGTGTGGGAGGGACACAGTTGTGATTTCTACAAGATGAGCTGAATGTTAGTCGATGGAATGAGTAGGCACTGGAAATATAATAGGGTGTTTCAGACATGAGTTAAGGACGGTCACACCTCTCCTTTACAAATCCTAATGAAGAAATGTTAAAGAAATGTTTGCCTCACTGCATTGAATATCCACTATTTCTTTCAGTTTTTTTCCCCTGTTGTGTGTATGTACTCGACGTTGCTTTAAACAGATTTCCAGAAATCCTGACATGTCAGTAACCCTGGGTGGAGCTGACATAGTACAACTACACGGAGTTCCACGGAGTTATGAAAAAACTCAGTGGAACTCTGCTCCACTCTGCCACCCGCCTCCACAGAAGCAGGGCCCAGGGCCTGGGCTCTGGCGGGCCTCGGGGTGCAGGAGCCCACGTCCTGCGGCCATCTGAGGTCCGTGTGCCCAGGATAGGGGTCCCTCATGCCTGGGCAGGCTCCCAGATCCCCCCGGCCTGGCTGGGTTGAGAATCAAGGACCGGACCCGGGCCTGGGCTTCGGGCAGGGCCTGGGGTGTGGGAGCCCCTGTCCTGTGGCCTGCACGTCCGCGCCTTGGGTCCCCTTTGTCACAAGGTGAGCACGGATTACCAGAAAAGGTGGTACCCTTCCCCCGGATTACTAGGGACAGGGTATGCTGGAACACCTCATGGGCTTGGGGCTCTCAGCCGACGACCAGATGGGCTAGGGCTGGGCAAAAACCTCTCCCCCTGTCCGGGGCTCCGTCTTCTGGCCCACCACGTGGCAAAGTGCCCAGGATGGGCTCCATCAGGCCAAGGCGGTCCTCCCTTGGGCCTGAGAGCTCTGGCTGGGCACTCCGTACAATGGGCTCTGCCTTCTGCTCTGCCATGGGCCTGAGGCCTGTCGTGCATTATCCAGCTCGGCTTGGGATCAGGAGCACCATCGGGGGTCCCTGAGGTCCCTGGGGAGGGCGGCCTCCCCACCCTGGGCTCTGTCCTTGGGCCTGCCAAATGGATGCCCAGGATGGGGTCCTGCTGGCCCGTGGAGGCCCCACCCTGCACCTCTGGGCACGGGAGCCCCAGCTGGGTCCAGGGGCTGTGCCAGGCCCCTGGGAGGGTGCTCCTGCCCTGTGCTCCATCTCCTGTCTGCCGCTCCAACAGGGGCCCAAGACGGGGTTCCATAGTGCCCAAGGAGCCTCCCCCTGCTTGGCTGGATTCAGGACCTTCAGCCGGGGCCCCTGAGGGCCCTGGGGAGGGCGGCCTCCCCACCCTGTGTTCCGTCCTTGGGCCTGCCACTTGGCAGGGTGCCCAATATGGGGTCCTGTGGGCCCAGGAAGGCTTCTCCTGCTTGGCTGGATTCAGGACCTTCGGCCGGGGCCCCTGAGGACCCTGGGGAGGGCGGCTTCCCCACCCTTCGCTCCGTCATCCGGCCTGCCACATGCAGTGTGCCCATGGAGGCTTCCCCTGCACTTCTGGGCCATTGGAGCCCTGGCTGGGTCCAGGAAACCGCCAAAAGGCCCCGGGTTGGGTGCTCTAGCCCTGAGCTCTGTCCCCCTGCCTGTTGCTCTGCCAAAGACTCGAGACGGGGTTCTGTCATGGCCAGGAAGCTTCTCCCTGCTTGGCTGGGTTCAGGAGCTCCGGCCCCTGAGGACCTCAGTCTCTGTTCTCAGGCCTGCCTTATGGCAGGGTGCCCAGGACTGGGTCCTGTGGGCCCCGGGAGGCTTCCCCTGCGCCTCTTGGTCTGGAACCCCCAGGATTTGGTCTAGGGGCCCAACAGGCCCCAGGTAGGGTGCTCTAGCCCTGGGCCCCGTCCCCCGGCCTGCAGGGTTTCCTCTTGCCTGGGGAGCCTCCCACTGCTTGGCTGGGTTAGGGAGCTTTGGCCGGGGCCCCTGAGAGCCCTGGGGAGGGTAGCCTCACCACCCCGGGTTCTGTCCTCGGGCCTGCCACATGGCAGGGTGCCCGGTACAGGGTCCTGTGGGCCTGGAGAGGCTTCACCTGCGCCTCTGGGCCCAGGAGCCCTGGCTGGGTTCAGGGGCATAGCTGGGCCCCAGGTCGGGTGCTCCAGCCCTGGGCCCTGCTCGCTGGCCTACCGCTCTGCCATAGGCCCAAACGGGTTTTATTGTGCCCGGGGAGCCTCCCCCTGCTTGGGTGGGTTCAGGACTTCCGGCCAAGGGTGACCTCCCCACCCCGGGCTCTGTCCTCAGGCCTGCTGCATGACAGGGTGCCCTGGATTGCTTCCCCTGCGCCTCTGGTCCCAGGAGCACCGATGGGGTCCAGGGGCCACACCGGGCCCCAGGTTGGGTGCTCTCACCCTGGGTCCTTTCCTCCGGCCAGGCACCAGGGATGGGGGTCTGTCGGTCCCTTGCAGACCTCCCCCGCTTTGCCTGCTTGTCAAGGTGTCCATGGGCCGTCGGCCCCCCTCGCAACCCCATGGCTGAGGCCCAGCTGGGGCCCTGGGCCTACGGCTCCCCATGCCCCAGCACCTGCTTGCCCTTTCATTAGGAAACAGAGCGACCTTTGAGTCCGGCCATCTGGTTTCCCCTTTCCCCTCGGCCATCTGTTCGCACCTATTCCTCCTGTCCATCTGTCATGCGCAATGCTTTCCAATGGAGCGACCAGATGGCCGGGCTTTCCTGGAAGTCCTGATGAGGGCTCATTTGCTTCCCTGATCCCAGCGAGGGCTCCAGGAGGGTGGGCACGTTCGCGCCATGGGTCCCCTCTGTCACTCGGTGCGCACGGATTACGAGAATGGAGGGTATTTTTCCTCTGGATTACTAGGGAGAGGGTCAGTCCGACCTTCGTGAGGTCTGGTGATTCCAAGACACGGGAGGGAGGACCCGGGCCCTCCTGCTGGGGCCCTCAGGAGCCCGGTTCTGTGCCTGCCTCCCAGCTCTTCCCAATTAAACTTTCCTCTGAGCCTGCCTGGCCCGGGAGCGGGCAGGGATGTGAAGCCGCATCCCCCTCGCAAGCCGACCTGCCAGGGGAAGGCCCCGAACGTACTCCGATCGATTGGGCACATTGGTCTGTTTAGGGATGGTCTGCTTGGCCAGCCTCAACTATTGTTTCACGCAAAGAGCTTCCACCCCGCATGGACCGTCCAACTTGAGGGCCTGCCGCCTGGCCCCTCGCCTTACCCAGCAGAGTGAAGGCTGAGCGGCCTCTTCATCTCGCGTCCCCCACTGGTCCGACCGGAGCGGAAGGGGTCAGGCGTGCCAGACCCTGGACACCGCTGCCCGGCAGGTCCGTAGGCCCCGTGTGCCACGCTGTCACCCCTCTCCGCCCAGCACATATCCGCAGCAGCTCGGAATGACCAATCCGAGGGGTGCCGCTGCTACCAGGCTCTGGCACCCCTGCGTCTCGCTCAAGCTGCGCCTCTTCCAGGGAGATGGCTGGGCCCACCGGTGCCCGTGCGACCACACCTCTCCATCCCTCCAGCGAGCCCTTGGGCTCAGGCAGTCAGGCTCCTTCCCCTAGCAGGCTCCCCAGAGGCAGGGGTGTGCGAAGGTTGTCGGTCGGGGAGACGGGCATGTGGCTGCCAAACCCCACCCTGTCAGCAGGTGCGGCTACCTGGTTGATCCTGCCAGTAGCATATGCTTGTCTCAAAGATTAAGCCATGCACATGTAAGTACACACAGCCGATACAGTGAAACTGCAAATGGCTCATTAAATCAGTCATGGTTCCTTTGATCGCTCCATTTGTTACTTGGATAACTGTGGTAATTCGAAAGCTAATACATGCCGACGAGCGCTAACCTTCCAGCATGTGTGCATTTATCAGACCAAGACCAATCCAGGCTCGACCGGCGGCTTTGGTGACTGCTGGATTGGGGTGTGCAATTATTTCCCATGACCCATAAGCTTGCTTTGATTAAGTCCCTGCCCTTTGTACACACCGCCCGTCGCTACTACCGATTGGATGGTTTATTAAGGTCCTCGGATCAGCCCGCTGGGGTCGGCAACGGCCCTGGCGGAGTGCCGCGAAGATGATCAAACTTGACTATCTAGAGGAAGTAAAAGTCGTAACAAGATTTCCGTAGGTGAACCTGCAGAAGAATCATTAATGACGGAGCGGCCTGAGCGACCGACGGTGCCAGCCCGAAGCCCTCGGCCGCCTCCTGCAAGCACACCATAGGCACAGCTTAGGCGTGCCCCAGCTGGCGGAGCAGTCTGTGGCTACATGGGGTGCGTGGGTGGATGAGGACCAGGACTTCGGCAGGCCTCTTCCAATGGGGAGGACCCGACTGACATGTGAGGGACTGGGGACAGGGGCAGCCCATGTCTTTTCCAGGGAGGGGTACAGCAGTAGGCCCTGCCAAGTCAAAACCCACGCTCACCCGGCATGACCCCTGCGGCGGGGACAAACCAAATGACAGTGCCTCCCTGGGCTTATACCACTTGCCCCTCAAAAGTCCCTGCAGCTGCCTGGCCCTTCCTGCGCACGAGACCCTGCCCGACTGTGCTTCAGGCAACCAAGGAGCGGCCCTTCTCATGCAGCAGGGTGGCCTGGAGGAGAAGGAGCCGAGGGCCAGTGAGGGGACACCGGCTCCTCTCTTTGGGAGGCGTGCGGCATGGGGACCCACCTGGCAGTAGCAGCTCCTGGAGGGAGTGCTGCTGGGCAGTGAGGCAGGAGAGGGGCAGGGTTGGGGTAGTAAACTCCGGCACACGGCTAAATGGAGGTAAGTACATAAATAAATAAATAAAACGAATTACATTGCGCACGCTGCATCGCCAAATGATTTATCTATTTACTTATGTACTTACCTCCGTCTAGCCGTATGCTTGAGTTTACTACTCCCCACCCTACCCCTTCCCCACCCCACCTCACTGCCCCGCAGCACTCTCACCAGGAGCCACTACTGCCACTTGGCTCTTCCCTTCCTGCGCCTCTGACTTGGGCATGAGTTGGGTGTGCTACTCACTCAGTGCGCCCCGACCTTGTTGTGCCACCGGGTGGAGAGGTCCACGTTTGGAACCAGGAGTCTGTGGCGATGTCGGTTAACCACCCGACCCGTCTTGAAACACGGACCAAGGAGTCTAACATGTGCGCTAGTCGGAGTGCTGAGTAAAACCCTGTGGTGCAATGAAGGTGAGGGCCGGTGTGTGCCGGCTGAGGTAGGATCCCACCAGGCATCCAGCGGCATGTACACCATCGGCCTGTCTCACCCACTCCGTCGGGGAGGTAGAGCATGAGCGTGCGTGATAGGACCCGAAAGATGGTCAACTATGCCTGGGCAGGGCGAAGCCAGAGGAAACTCTGGTGGAGGTCCATAGCGGTCCTGACGTGCAAATCGGTTGTCTGACCTAGGTATAGTGGCAAAAGACTAATCTAACCATCTAGTAGCTGGTTCCCTCCAAAGATTTCCTCAGGATAGCTGAACTCGGAGCCCCCAGTTTTATCTGGTAAAGTGAATGATTAGAGGTCTTGGGTCGAAAAGATCTCAACCAGTTCTCAAACTTAAAATGGGTAAGAAGCCCGGCTCCACGCCAGGAGGTGTCAGAAAAGTTGCCACAGGGATAACTGGGTTGTGGTGGCCAAGCGTTTATAGCGACGTTGGTTTCTGATCCTGCGATGTTGGCTCTTCCTATCATTGTGAAGCAGAATCCACCAAGTGTTGGATTGTTCACATACTAATAGGGAACGTGAGCTGGGTTTAGACCATCGTGAGACAGGTTAGTTTTACCCCACTGATGATGTGTTGTTGCAATAGTGATCCTGCCCAGTACGAGAGAACTGCAGGCTCAGACATTTGGTGTATGTGCTTGGCTGAGGAGCCAATGGAGTGAAGCTATCATCTGTGGGATTATGACTGAATGCCTCTAAGTCAGAATCCCCCCTAAACTGTAATGATACAGCAGTGCCATGGAGCCTCGGTAGTCCTGGGACAGCTGGCTTCCCTCGGGGGGCCGGTGCGTAGAGCAGTTAGCTTGAGGACCAGAGAGCAGATGGAAGGGGGCCTCCTCCATTGCCCTTAGTGCATGCATGTTCGTGGGGCACTCTGTGCTAAATCATTCATAGGCAACCTGATTCTGGGTCAGAGTTTCGTAAGTAGCAGAGCAGCTACCTCACTGTGAGCTATTGAAAGTCATCCTCTGAGCCAAGCTTTTGTCTCTGCATGTGTGGGCGCCCGGGGACACCCTCCTCTGCAACAACCGGGATGTGGGCCGGCTGGGGACCGCCCTTCCTACTGCTCCCATGCAAGGCAAGCAGTGAGGCGAGCAGCCCCGGGGAAGGAGCCTCCTCAGCAGCGGCCTCGGAGCACATCGCCAACCTCGTCATCTTCGGACTGCAAGGGCGACTGGGTGTGGCTGTCTCATGCCATCTAGGCGCTGGGTCATCTTGGTCCATTTGGTCACCTGGCTGCGTGACCAGATGGCCCTGCGGGCTGGACAACCAGATAGCCCTGTGTGCCGGGGGACCGGAAGGCCCTGCGGGCCTGGTGACTAGATGGCCCTGCGGGCTGGGTGATCAGATGGCCAACTTTTGTCCTTCGCCAGGGTTCTGTAAGTCCCCACTATGTCGGCGCTTAATGGTCGAGGGAAATGGGCTCCCGGGGCAGGCTGGTGGGGAGAGGATGTGGCCCTCCTTGGTTCCTGCTCCCTTGGCTCCGGGAAGGTGGAAGGCACACCCACACGAGTCAACACCCTGATGCCCAAGGGTCTGGGTTTGGGGGGTGACAATTAGTAGGCAGGCCAGGGCGGCTACAGAGCGGGGACGACTGCCTAGCTCCCCGCTGTCTCTGAGGCAAGGAGCGGCAGGAGGCCAGCCCTGCATGAAAGGGGGGCCAAGCCCGATCTGGGATGGCAGAGACTTGCGGATGTCCTGCGCCGCCCAGGGGGGTCCACCGGGGCTCGGGGAGGCTCTCCCCAGCCTGGCTGGGTTCAGTAGCAGGCACCGGGCCCGGGACTTGAGCTCTGTCTGGCGGGCCCTGGGGTGCGGGAGCCCCCCGTTCCTGCAAGCCAGCCAAGGGTCTGAGATGCTGGAGACGGGGGTCCATCGGGGCCCGGGGAGGCTCTTCCTTGCCTGGCTGGGTTTGGAAGCAGGTATCGGGCCCAGGGCTTGAGCTCCATCTGGCAGGCCCTGGGGTGCAGGAGCCCCCCAGTCCTGCAAACCAGCTGAGGGTCTGGGTGCTGGGGACAAGGGGGTCCACCAGGGCCCTGGGAGGCTCTCCTCGGCCTGGCTTGGTTTTGGAAGTGGGGACCAGGCCCGGGGCTTGAGCTTCGTCTGACAGGCTATGGGGTGCGGGAGCCCCCTGGTCCTGCAAGCCAGCCGAGGGTCAGGGTGCTGGGGACAGGGGTTCCATCGGGGCCCGGGGAGGCTCTCCCCAGCCTGGCTAGGGTTCGGAAGCTTGTACCAGGCCTGGGGCTTGAGCTCCGTCTGAAGAGCCCCTGGGTGCGGGAGCTTCCCCATCCTGCAAGCCGGCAGTTCCCCATGCTGCAAGCCAGCCGAGCATCCAAGTGCTGGGCACAGGGGGCCCAGGGGCCTGGGGAGACTATCCCCTGCCTGGCTAGGGCTCAGAAGCTGGGACCAGGCTCGGAGCTTGAGCTCCCTCCGGTGGGCCCCGGGGTGTGAGAGCCCACCCATCCTGCAAGCCAGTCGAGGGTCTGGGGATGAGGGGTCCCATCGGGGCACGGGGAGGCTCTCACGGCCTGGCTAGGGTTCGGAAGCTGGGACTGAGACTGGGGCTTGAACTCCACTGCGGAGCAGGAGTTTCGCCCTCTACTCCGTGTTCTCAGTGGAGCATGGAGTAGGCAAATCTTCGCACCTTCTGCTGGCGGAGCGGAGTTCTCTGCCCGCCCCTACATTTCAGTTGTATTTTAAGTCTATTAATTAATTGTGCCTTGAAATTGTACGAAATCCTATCTGGAGGACAAATGCTGATTATGTGTATGGACAAGTACCTGTTGTTTCTAGTCATTATGATGGATATCCAAATGATGTCTTATCATGTGTTTATTGAATATGTGCCACTTATAGTAATTTATGTCATAGCTTTGGCTTCTAAGGCAGGGAGAAAATATTATCTTAGCCTAAACCGATTAAAACCGGGCCTACCAGCCATGGGGCACACAGAGAGCCCTGATGGGACATAAATGTATTAACATCAGGCCCATCACTCAAGGGGCTCACAGCAGGCCCTGAGGGTCCAAAATGTCCCTGGGGGACAAAGACATACCTCTGGACTGCACGCACAAAGCTGAGCACCTGGCTACGAGCCCCGACCGACCGCAGGACATTTTAACCTGTCTCCACTCCTACACACAGAGGGAGATTTTCATGGTGGCGACTCAAGACTTATCGGTCATAACCTTTGAAAGCATGCAGGTTGGGATTTATCAGGACCACTCCCCACTTACCCTTCAGTGACGGAAAGCTTTGCGGTTGGTAACAACATTTCTGAGGGAGTAAGGTATCGGCTATAGATGGGGACATCCCTTTTGTCTGATCTTCGTCTGGAACCAGGAAACCCACATGGTATGTATGCTGGAGGAGGCACAGTCGATACTGGGTTTTGTCCCAGATGGGAAATTTGATGGTGCGTACTGTGGACCCCTGGCACAGTCTGGGAACAACTCAAGACACCACTGCCGAAACCCTCAACTTCTGAACGCCTCATGGAAAGGGAAGCTCTCCAACTCCAGCTTCAACAAACTCAAGAGATTTTGGAAGCCATGGGCTCATAACTTGATGTTTGAGCAGGGACAACTTGGTGTGTACCTGTCCCACCATTGTGGAGGATAGAAGGCCCCTTCTGTGAGGGTCTTGTGTGGTGGGGCCCCATTCTCTTCTCTATTCCTGAGACGCAGCGATGGCTGATCGTCTGGCAGATAGACTGTCCTTAATTGGTGACACCTCTACCCAGACCTGGTATCCTCTTTACATTTTAGATGTACATGTTAATGTTAAATCTTTATGGGTTTTCTCCTTTCTCTCAACACAATTGATGACCCCGAAAGCATGTTTTGGGAGCTTATTTGGGAGGCAGATTCCTGGCACTGCATGCCCCCAGCTGTTGCCATCAGGTGCCCGTTTTCGAAGGGAGAGCTCCTTTAACTCCTCTTGGCCTGCTGTGCCATACATTGAAAGGCAGCGACACAGGTTACCTGGTGATTCATATGCTGCCTTTCCCAGGCGTTAAGTTTGCGATCCTAACCAGGTAGCTTTCTGTTCTTCTCCACTCAACAGCCCCCTCTTCTTCTGTACACCAGGCTTTTTTTTCTGTCCACCCATGTCTTTAGCCCTGGTGAAGGGTGGACCCCCATCGTTAACCAGTTGTGCGCCCAGAACACACACTTATGAGACCCATTACAACACTAAACCTCAACGTCGGGGCGCTAATGTACCGTCGAAGTGACTGGCACAGCTTGCATTTCTCAGAGAGTCTGGTTGTGAGATTTGCCTACTACAAGAAACACACCTTCTCCGCTCTGACTGTAAACACCTTTAGTCCCGGTGGTTTGACTGCCAGTATTTCACTTGTATGGCTGGGAAAAGGGCAGGGGTAGCTATCTGCTGGCAACACATTTTCAGGGAAAGATTCTCTCTACTCATGCTGACATTCAGTGCTGGCTGTTGTCCCTGCGGTTGGGTTGGAGAATCACACCTGCACAATTGCCTCGGTATACGCTCCTAATGACTTACAAGAGATGTTTATCAGAAATGCACTGGGTGCAATCTTGATGTTCCAGATGAGGATATAATAGTAGGGGGGCATTAATATTGTGCGGGACCCCCAAATGGACAGGTCTGTAGTGATGGCTGGGAGGACTGGGGCACTCTCGGAAGCCACGCAGCTATGGTTGGATGAGGAAGGTCTGGTAGACACATAGCGGTTGCAAAATCCCTCCACAAAGAGATTCACCTTTCACTCTGCAATATAACAAATGAATGCTCAAATATATATGTTTTTTTTCTTCCCCATGTATGACCCAGGCCATTGTGGCGGTAGAGATCGGAGTGGCAGCATTGTCAGACCACTCTCCCATCACCCTCTCTCTGGGACTTCAACGGGACCCTCCCTCTCATAAGGTATGACGGCTGAACCATAGTTTACTCACACATGACCCCAATGTGATAGCAACACAGAAATCCATGCAGAACTACCTGGATTTTAACGATGATTTCTGCACACCGATCGCACTGCTGTGGAACACATTAAAGGCAGTACTTACGGTACAGTTCATCACTATTGCAGCTAAGCTCAATGGGGACAGGAAGGGCAAGAGAGTGCCATTAGAGGATACAGTCAGGGAGCTGGAGGGAGTTCACCTGCGCAGGGGGTCCATCCAAGCGAGGTGCCAGCTCCCCACAGCACGCAAGCAGTTGAGGGCATTGGACATGGAGAGGGCAAAATACAATTTCCTGCGTACCAGGCAGAAGCACTATGAAGAGGGAGACAAGGCAGGCAAACTACTGGCACACAGAATGTGAGCTCAGATGGCCCAATGCAGAGTTCAGGAGCTTGTAGGCCCTCAAGGGGAGGGGTTGAGATCTGATGAGCAGATAGCAGGTGAATTTGAACGCTTTTATTCTGCACTTTACTCAGCAGAGACACTTGATGACATGGCATCAGTAGAATATGTCACACAGTCTCCAGTGACCCCGCTCACCGAGTCTGATGCAGTCAATCTGGACATGGGCATTAGCTCTGAGGAGGTGCTCCATGCTATCCACAGGCTCCCCCTTGGTAGGGCACCTGGAGAAGACGCCTTTCCCTCTGACTTTTACAAAACATTTGCTCATGCACTTGCCCTCTTGCTCACCCACCTCTACAATTTATTTAGCACTACTGGTTATCTTGATCCGTCCATGCAGACTGCAGCAATTGTGGTCCTGCCAAAGCCAGGAAAGGACCCAAAGAGATGTGCGTCATACCGACCCATCTCTCTGTTAAACCTAGATCTGAAAATCTTTACTAGCACACTGGTGTCCTGCTGGCAACCGACATGCAGGGCCCCATATACCCGGACCAATCTGGTTTCATTCCCCAAGAGGGGTTGCAGTGATGGTATTTGGAGGCTATGCCACCTTCTGGACAGGGCACAATGGTCCCAGTCACCAGCCCTGCTCCTGTCAATATATGCAGAAAAGGCCTTTGATAGGGTGCATGGACCCTACCTGCAGGCCGTGCTCACTTGATTCAGGCTGGGGGGAGATTTCGGAAACGATACACTGTAATTACACTTTCTCATTGGCAAAGGTCCATGTGAATGAAACCTCATCAAGCCCCTTTCAGGTCTTACGTGGAACACGACAGGGATGCCTCCTGTCTCCCTTGCTCTTTGCACTCTGTATGGAGCCATTTGCGGAGCAGATTTATTAACATGCCAACATCACTGGGATCCGCATGGGAGAAAGGGAACATAAAAACTCACTTACGCAGATGATGTGTTGCTGATTCTAACTCAGCGATTCCTGTCCTACCTCCACTGCTGTAGGCCAAGGCCAAGTTATGGCGTTGTCTGGCTTCAAAACTAACCTTCAGAAGGTGCAGGATCTCAGCCTGATGATTCACAGGTAGGACAGGGTGTGATTGACAACTCTGTTTTCTTTCACCTGGATGACCGACGGGGTGACGTACTTGGGATTACGGATTTATTCTACACCTGAGCGCACATCTCAGGAAAAAATACGGATTCCTGCTCGTCCAGGCGAAAACAGAACTTGTGGCTTGGAAGAAGTGCACCTTGTCCTGGTTGGGCAGGCTGGCAGCGGTGAAGATGACCCCACTCCCTCGGATTGTATGTGTCATGCAGTCATTACCACTGCAGCCGAACTAAGCTGCAGCACCACATTGGTGACTTAATGTGGGCAGGCAAAAGACCCCACATGGCCTAGCAACAGACATATTTAAAACAGAAGGACAGAGGGTTGGGAGTTCCCCATTTGGTAAGGTACTATCAAGCAGCGCAATTGTGCTATATGGTAGAATGCTAAAGAACAAGATCGACTGTGTAGTGGCTGGGATCCATATTTGGAAAGTCCCCTGGCTACAGAAGAAATACCATCCCGCCGGGGTGTATATGACACCTGTAAAAAGAGCCACGATAGTGGTGTGGGATAGAGTGCACGTTGCATGTCTCCTTTCCACGCTGACATCTTCCTTGACCCCATTCATTGTGCACCATGAGTTTCCCCCGGCACTGAAGAGATAGGGATATATTAAATGGCAGAAAGCCAACTATAAGTGTCTGGAGGACCTTTTTGATGTAGCTGGGGTGGTGGGATTAGCCCAGCTTTCTAATGGATATGCCATACTCCAGTGTGGAAATTTAGTTTGTATCTGAACATTATATGCGCCATCTTGTCTTTCCCCAAGCACCACACGCAGAAAACGCGCGACGGCCATTTTAGGCACCATGGTCTCATTGCCGATCGCCAGCGCGTCCCTCAGGCGCTGCAAACATCCCCTGCACGCCGGCCACCCCTGCTCTCTCATACATGGGCCATAAACCCTCTCCTTCTGCGCGACCCTGCCATGGAACCACATCCCGCGCCTGACCAACACCTCCTTTCATCCCATACATGGTCATACATCCTTTTGATAACCCCCTTCCTCTGCGCCCGATTGTCCGAACCGATCCCAGGCCATCACCTAGCCCTGCGGATGCAGTTTATTGCCCCTACTGTAAGGGAAACACCTCACATCAAAGGGATTACAGTAGATCAAGGCCCCCACCCCCTGAGACCCAACCAGTCGCACACACCCCCGGGAATTGGCGGAATGTCCAGCTGTGTGATAGCCATCTCCTACTGTGGGTGGGGTGGGGACTTCCACTGTAGTTATGTGTGGGAGCGGATCCGAGCCGGGGATTCCGAGGATGTTCTTTCATGTATCAAAGCAATCTCAAGAATGTGCCATGTACAATAAACTGGTAATAAAGCAATAAACCTGTGTATAAGAGGCCAGGCCTCAGAGATGTGGTTAGAGCACCTCGAGACGATACCTTGCTGTCCGATCTGATGTGTTCTGCTCCGACGGAATAAAACTTTGTTTCCTGCCTTCCAGTCTCCGGCGCCTGCCTCTTTTGTTGGTTAATCATCGAATGGTATAAGAGGCGATTACCGCCGGGCAATACTTGAAAGGTTATTGACTGAAACTGCCGCTACCATTTAACAATTGGCGTCCCAAACGTGGGGCCCATCAGCGACACGTGGATCCAATGGGAGAGGTCCCGACGACAGAGTGAACGACTGCAACGATCGGGAAGAGCTCCTGCCCAATAGACCCTCGTCTGGCAGCCGATCATCCGAACTTCATTGGTTCCGAGCAGACCTCTCTCTAGTGATCTACGGTCCTGACTGGGAACCATCAGGAGTGCCGCGGCAAATACAGAGAGTAGAGGACGATCGGGCGCTGGAGGCGGAAGACGAGAAACTGTCCATGCGGTCCGGGTAAGGTCGTGTAACACGACAAATTGCGAAACGATTGATTGATTGATTGATTGATTGAAAATACTAGTATTGCTTATTTGATTGTTCTTTTTGAGATATTCGCTGCCTACAAGAGTAGAAATACTCTCTCTCCCTTTGCAGATAGTGAAGGGTAGGTAACGCGGACTTTTGTCCCCCTTTGTAACCTGTCGTGCCTATTATTCTCCCCACTGATTGATTGTCCGAACATTGATTGTTTTTGACGAATAGTGCTTTTTGAGATATTCTCTGTTTGCAAATAACGTAGAATAGAAATATTCTGTCTAGTCTTTGCAGATAGTGAAGGATAGGTAACGCAGACTTTTGTCCCCCGTTGTAACCCGTCGTGCCTATCTCTTTCTCACCATTGATTGATTGATTGTCCGAACACTGGTTGTTCGATATTGGTTCTTTGGAGGTATTCTCTGCTTACAAATAACGTGGAATAGAGATATTCTGTCTAGTCTTTGCAAGCAGTGAAAAGATAGGTAGTGCAGACTTTTGTCCCCGTTGTAACCCGTCATGCCTATCTTCTCCCCACTGAGTAGTAGTTGGTTCTGCCCGGACCGCTTATTAGAGATGAACCATCCGGCTCCACTGGAAGGCACCCCTAATAAGGACATGTTTACTAAATATGGACTAGTCGCTGTAGCTTATAGCAAACTATGGCATAAAAATCGCTACAGAAAAACAAAAGGGATCGAGCAAAACCAGTAGGCCACTGGTGGGATCCTTTTGACCCTGCAAAAATAAGAAACACAAGGAAATAGCCCTTCGCGAAAAATAAAATATATGAAACTAGGGGAAGGAGCCAAGCTCACGGTCGAGATGGCCACGAGGTAGCTCGGCTCCGTCGCTCTCGCTGCCTAAGCATGTCTGCCCTACCACCCACCCCGCCCAATAAAACAACAAAACCCTACACAAATGGAAGTCTGCTGATACCCACCATCGGCGTCGCCGAACTGGGCTAGATCGCGCACAATTGGGCTATGTCTTTTTCTGGTTATGCAGTAACATCTTTGTGCTCGTTGCCAGATTACAAATATGTACAACACTCCAACAAAGTAGTATGATTAAAACGCTTTACTTGTAGGTATATGCAACACTCCAACAGGGTAAACATGTTAAAACACTCTTTTTAAACAACTATTTACATGGCAGCCTACTGCAACATCCATCCCAAAGCATTCACCGTCCACGTGACACAGTCCCCGCCCCTCCTTCCTCAGAGTAGCAACATTGGGCTGCTTTGGTCTGTCTTCAGTAGCGGACTGTTGTGCGAATAGGCTGGAGGCAACACGGCGCGCCGAGATCCGGACGGCACCGAGGTGGTGTGCAACAAGTTGTTGTGCTGGTCTGGCCATCATACAATGCTGCGCCGAAAGACGGCGTGGGGTGCCCTGGGGGGAGGCGACGCGAACGGGCCTCCCCCGCCTCCCCAGGTGGAGGCTCCTCAGTTGCAGTGGGGCACCCCTTAGCGTTTCACTCACCGACCAGTTGCAGTAAGGGCACCCCTTAGCGTTTCACTCGCCGACCAGCTGGGAGAGCACCCCTTAGCGTTTCACTCGCCGACCAGCTGGGAGAGCACCCCTTAGCGTTTCCCTCGCCGGCCAGCTGCAGCAGGGCAGCCATTAACGTTTCACCTGCCGGATGACCACCCAGGCGGAGGTTCCTTTCTGCACCAAGTTTCCATTAGCGTTCCACCCAAAAAGTGGGCCCCCGCAGTTGGTTGGTTGGGGGACCCACTCCGGTGGCTGTGGTGGAGAACTGCTGCTGCCAAATGGACTCTCAAAATGGCGGCCAGCTCTTCGGATTCGGGCCTGGTCCACTAAGATGGCTCTGGGCTACCTTGGAACTCGGAAGCTTGCCTGCTCGGGCATGGGCCCCACCCTTGAAGACGTCCTCTCAGCTTTACAGGTTCTACGGGAGTCATTGGCCCTCGACTCCCGCGGACTTCCGGTGGGGGCAACCGCCACTATTGCTCGATCATTCCACATTAACTTGTCTTTGCCCCGGGCGGCAGCCACCTTGTCCCCATTTGGTGCCGTGAGAGAGACTGATTCAGGGCGTCGGCAGAGAGACACGCCCGCTGTCCCGCTCTCCGAAAGGACCACGGCGTTGCTGCGAGATGGTGGTGCCCTCATGCTGACGCCAGCTTCTGTTTGAATTACAAGGAGACACTGTAGACTACCAACTCGAATCAGTTCCGGTGGAACCTCAGCATGACCCGGTAGGAAAAGACTTTGCTTTCCCCACCTTCAAGTCACGGTTCATGCTGTCTGTTCTTTCTGTTGGCGTTAATGAAAATTTTTTAACTGCCTAAAGGGATTCTGGTCCGGCCGCTAGTTAGTGGAAACATTTAGACTGTACCCTGGACCCACCTGACCTCACCCCAAAATGGCGCCGATGTGGGAGGGACCTACAACTCCTTATGGCGTTCCAGTTACTTGGCATTGATGTTAAGAGATATGTATACGGTCTTTTTGCACATGGCGGGTGGGGGACGGGGAGGGTACTGACTGGGCATGCGAACAACCTTATTGATGCTGGTCTTCTCATTATTGATTATTTTTATTTTCACGTTAAGGTTGTGTTGCTCATGATACTCGACGCCTCTTGCACCGTGGCCGGCCTATACGGTTGTAGGCCCGTACTTGTATACTGACATTTTCACAATAAAGGGTTTTCGAAGGAGTTATGGAATCAGTGTCATAACAATCGCCTAGGTTGGTAAGGTTTTGAATAATGGCTGTCATTCCCAAACAATAGAAAACAGATAATGCAGACCCTTTGCGTGGATTTTGGATTGATGAAAATTTGTATCCATCACACCTGTCTTTTTCCAGAGTTGTTAGAAAATGGTTGGCTGTAGCTGAAGGTATCTGCCGAATGTAAGGTATGGTATTTTGTCCCATAATATACGACTAATTGAGAAACAAATGCATGAAGAGGGAACTCGAATTTAGGGACAAATAAAATGAAGCATTTTTGTATAGTAGAAAGAAAGGATATAGTACACAGAAAAAAAATGCGAAAAGGATAGTCTAGATCTGTGGTATTATACGTTCCTGCAGCTAGTCTGGTACGTGGTAAGTAGAACTTTTTCGTGTTTATGCGCGCTGATGTGCTTTGAATGCTGCCCCCCCCCCTTCTTTTCCTCTCTGTAGGTTACACCGGAGTTCCGACTGAAGAATGGAGTGGACGTGGACCGCACCGTGCTCCATGTAGGGAAAGACATAGACAAGCGCTGTGAGATGGTGCGTGGAGTGCAGACCATCACTGGGAACATGAAAAACTGTATGGTATGACTGTGCGTATGTGCCCTGATTGTACGGTATGAATGTGTATGTATTGCATATGCCTGGATCGCTGGAGAGAACGTCTTTGTATGACTGAAATGCTTGTCTATCGATCAAGGGGATGGGAAAATAAGCCCGAATATGGTAACTCCTCGTTTGAAGAAACGACTCTCCCTCTCCCGGAAGCTAGTAAATTGGAGGGTGACTTACACCAAAAACTTGAAGGGTCATTTCAGTACGACGAACCCGACTCCAACTGATAACCCAAATGTACCACCAGTGAGTCGATTCAAGTGCTGACTAAATAAGAGAAGTTAAGAATACCCCAGTTCGGGGTTCATCCAAAGCCCCCCCCCTCAGCCCAGAAGTTAGGGATACTGGCATGTTTTAGATTCACCACTTCTTCTTCCATCCACTTAGAAAATAAGAGTTGTACCATTGAACGTCCGAACGATACCCCTCCTCTGCCTCAGTTTGGATCACCGCCTGCCCTGGGGTTGGAAGGCTCCACCGTGAGTATAAACACAACTGGACTAATGTCCGACCGGGAAAAGAGGAGTAAGTATTTTTTTTAAATGAGGCCTCCAACAAAATTGCCCAGAAAGGGAGGGGAGTAAAAAGTCCGAGCCCACCCCCAAAATGAATTTTCGGAAAATACTGAAAATACGCAGCACGCATAGAAAAAGGACAGGAAAGGTCCCCTTACCCAAAATAGCTCTGTGTCTTCGTCTTAGGTTTCTGTGCTTGATGTATGTACTGTTACACCCTATCCGGTATTTGTGTGTACGTGAACGTAGAATTTATGCTTTCCCCAGCTTGTGTTTTTGTACGTAAAACTGACCCGTGCTGCTCTATGTTGTGTGTACACCAAGTAGCCTATTATCGTACACGTCTCTCTCTCTCTCTCTCTCTCTCGTTTTATGTCGTACGTGTACCAAATAGCCTACTTGATGCGCACCTCTCTCTCTCTCTCTCTCTCTCTCTCTCTCTCTCTCTCTCTCTCTCACACTCTCTCTCTCTCTCTCTCTCTCTCTCTCTCTCTCTCTCTCTCTCTCTCTCTCTCTCTCTCTCTCTCCCTCGCTGAAGGCTCCCTTGCCCTCTTTTTGAATAGATAACGACACTGTACCTCATCAGTATATGTATAATTGGCCTAAACACAACAGTGTTCGAACAAATTGACAGAAGCAAAACGACCGTATTTTGCCACACTACTACCTCTCCTTTCTGTAAAATGATGGAACTTAATTGGCTGAGAAAGAAAGGACAGGTAAGACGACTGATGTCTCCCAATCTGGCCCTTATAACGGGAACTAAATGTCAGTGGTTTTTGTTGTTTTAGGGCTCTAACGACTCCACCTCCATCGCTCAGAATCGCCCCGCCCATTTCACAGAAATAGAGCGTCTAAGCACCCCATCCTTCCAGAATAGTCCCAGTTCTGTACTAGCCATCCCTGTATATTTTAAGCAATACAGCTGATGACCTTGTTTTTAAAGATACATCGCCTAAAACTGATAAAGGTTAACTATTGTCTCCAGCAAGAAAAAGGTTTAGCTCGTGTTCCTCCCCGAAACAGATATTTGTGAGCCCATGACAGTAGCACCTCACACTTTTTCATAAACTTAGCAGTCCCTGGAGAAAAATATGAATCAACAGGGCTTGTGTTAGAAAGACGAGTCTCTACCGGAGAAGCCGATTCGACTTTTGATAGACCAGGAAATTGATAGATGTCAGACTTCTTGCCACGTTTATAAGGTACAGGAATCAACACCTAGCAGACCTGATGATGGAAATTTGCAGGAACACTCACAAACCTGCACCACAGCAACGATTAATGAGTTAGTAGCATACACCGACATAAGAGTTAATAGACATCCACCATAGAGTGGCCGATAAACGTTTCCCCGACTACTTGGGGTTGGGAGAGAGAATGAAGTGTGTAAACGTCTTCCCTACCAGTTCTCTAAGATTTTGTTTCTTGTACTCATCCAAAGATAACATGCGGTCATCGGAGGAGAGGGGTCGGACGTGACGCACAGCCTGGCTGCGGATCATGGAACATCTATGGCCTCGACCAAGGGGGAGCCACGGAGCAAAAAGATGCGGGACGAGGCACCATTCTCAGCATGGAAAGCGATAGAAAGAAGGGCTATACCGAAGCCCCCCTGCTCACTGATCAGCTCGTGCCTGAAGTCCCAGCCTGTCGAGCCCGATTGATGGGCTCAGTGCTAAAAGATTCTGCTCTCCTTGGTCCGCTTTTTGATCCGATCCCACTCCACCCCCTCTTCCCTTGGCCTCCCAAAGCACGCCCCTATTCCCCCCCCCCCCCTTTTTCATATGGGATTTTGAACTTGACTTGACAAAAGAAGAACGAAATGCGGGTACCCCGTCTCAAGGTACCTATGATAAGATAAGTTAGGGAACAGGACAAAACAGGACTGTGATCCGAGAGCAAAGAATGGTCACACCCTGCAACGTGAAAACCTGGATTTGAGCTGGACCTTAGCTCCACCGCCGGTGCTCAACAGTGCCAACGAAAGAAGAAGAACCATGAGAGCTTACCAGTGATGGCTTGCTATAATAGGACACTGGAAAGAAAAACTCCTTTTTGGACATTGCCACCCACCCCCCTCTGACTGTAACTCATGTTGAGTTGAATTCCTCTCCCAACCACTTTCGTATTGACTATCTTCCAATCGAGTTTTCAAGATATTACATCGGTCACTCCCAACTGTACACTGATAGTTAAGAAACATTAACTTTGTATAATGACAATTGTATAACATCAGCCGTGCACATGACTATGCTGTCTAGTTTGATCCACACGAAGTCTAGGCCTTAAGTAATGTACGTAATATTCCTTGTTTTGCCAGAACATTTTTACGGTATCATGTTTGTGTTCAAGCGAGCTTCCCTCCTCCTATCTCCGGGTCTGACATATGACGCAGCTGATGTAATTTTGTATGCGCTACCTCCTCGCCTATCACATCAACTACATGTAATTATGTACAATTGTGTCAGATTATTCCTGTCTGCCCTAAGACTCTGAACTTTGAAGCAGAACGAATGAAAGCCCTGTACGAAGTAGAAGTACGTGGTATTATGGGGATAGATCCGAACTAAACAAGCTGGCGAGATATGTTAAAAGGGAGGACTGTGGAAATTTAGTTCGTATCTGAACATTATCTGCGCCATCTTGTCTCTCCCCAAGCACCACACGCAGAAAACGCGCGACGGCCATTTTAGGCACCATGGTCACATTACCGATCGCCAGCGCGTCCCTCAGGCGCTGCAAACATCCCCGCGCGCCGGCCACCCCCGCTCTCTCATACATGGGCCATAAACCCTCTCCTTCTGCGCGACCCTGCCATGGAACCACATCCCGCGCCTGACCAACACCTCCTTTCATCCCATACAGGGTCATACATCCTTTTGATAACCCCCTTCCTCTGCGCCCGATTGTCCGAACCGATCCCAGGCCATCACCTAGCCCTGCGGATGCAGTTTATTGCCCCTACTGTAAGGGAAACACTTCACATCAAAGGGATTACAGTAGATCAAGGCCCCCACCCCCTGAGACCCGACCAGTCGCACACACCCCCGGGAATTGGCGGAATGTCCAGCTGTGTGATAGCCATCTCCTACTGTGGGTGGGGTGGGGACTTCCACTGTAGTTATGTGTGGGAGCGGATCCGAGCCGGGGATTCCGAGGATGTTCTTTCATGTATCAAAGTAATCTCAAGAATGTGCCATGTACAATAAACCGGTAATAAAGCAATAAACCTGTGTATAAGAGGCCAGGCCTCAGAGATGTGGTTAGAGCACCTCGAGACGATACCTTGCTGTCCGATCTGATGTGTTCTGCTCCGACGGAATAAAACTTTGTTTCCTGCCTTCCAGTCTCCGGCGCCTGCCTCTTTTGTTGGTTAATCATCGAATGGTATAAGAGGCGATTACCGCCGGGCAATACTTGAAAGGTTATCGACTGAAACTGCCACTACCATTTAACACCAGGATGCTTACTGGCAATATATTTCCCTCTGACACTCGGTCAAGCAAACTCCAGATATGCCCGGACGCTAGTCGCACCTTCATGAACTTTGAAAAATGGTTCATCACTCGCTACTCTGACAAATGCTTACTTTCAGATATATACTTCTTCTTCACCACAGCCCTCCACAAGACAAAAACTCCAGCGCAGCGTAGGTGAGAGTTTGAATGTGAGCGCAAATTCTCTCTCAAATAATGGTAGGAAATTGTCCACAGAGCATGGGCCTCCTCATCCAGCACAGCAGGAAAGGAGATGTTCCTCAACATTGCTCATTATTGGATTAAAACCCAGTACGAGCAGCCTGTTGGAAGACCGGGAGAGACCCATGGTGCTGGCGTGGCTGCAGACAGGCAGGCACCCTGGCACAGTTGCTGTGGAACTGCCCGATATCAGCACTTCTGGATGACCGTCCTGTCCAACATTTATGCCATCTATGAGACAGAGTTACCTAGATTTCCAAGCAATATATTACTGGGCCTGCCTAATGTGCTAACTTACCCCCTCAGATCGTGCCGTGGAAGAGCCATCACCTTGGTTCTGGGTGTGGCAAAACAGACTTTCTTATTCCATTGGGGCAGTGATTTAACCCTGACCCGACTGGATTGGCTATACAAAATATGGGAACTCGCGGGTATGGAGAATCTTACAGCTGGTGTTACACACACACTACCACGCTTTGACAAAACATGGGGCTCTACTAAAAAATTCTTAGCTGCAAAATTTGATGAACTAGCCTGTTCTACATACTTACAAGTAGTCTGCCTCACTGAGACACTACAAATGGTAGAATATCTGGAAACTGGGCATCTGTGGCACCACTGCTGGTTTAACGCAAATCCCATTGGTGACTTTCATTTCAGGCTGTCGAGTGCTTTTCGTCCCAATCTTTTCTTTACAACTATCATTCCCTTTTTTTGTTTTTCATTCTCACAATGGTTGTTATTTCCCAACGGCCTATGGATGTATCTGGTGGATGTTGTTCTAACAGTGGAAACTCAATAAAAAGATGTGAATCATAAAATAGAGCTTGCCATCCATGGATCAGGCGGCGGCCCACAGGGGGGAGCCCAAAGCAGGTTCTGTTGGTGCCGAGAAACAATGAAAATTGATCCCCTTTCACCCTTCAACCACAGAGAACACCACTGCCTTCTCACTTCTGTCTGGCCATGGGCCCATAGCAGACGTCAAGAGTTACCTCTTGCCTACCCTAAGTCTCACCGACCCCTCTACCCACCTCCACCTAAAAATAAGTAGGACAGCATGGCTCAGTCACTGACACCTACCCTAGGTGACAGTGACTTCTCCACCCACCACTGCCCAAAAACCAGTTTGGCCCATGAGTGTCCCAGTCACTCTCACCCCTCTTGCACCACCCAAAAGTAAGATGGGCCCACAGCTGGCACAGTCAATCTCACTCACCCCATCAATTGTTGCCCATGGGCCCATAATAGACTTCAGTCACCTATTGCTCACCCAAAGCCCTACTGCTACCTCCACCCAAATATATGTAAGATAACACAGCTGGCCTAGTCACAACCACCCACAAAAAGTGCCAGCACCTCCTCCATCCACCCCCACCCAAATGAAGCTTGGATTGATGTCTGTCACTCTCACCCCCTTGCACCATCCAAAAGATGGTCCCCCACAGCAGGCACAGTAACTCTCATCAACCCCTTAACCTGCCCATTTCAGACCCCAGCCACCTTATAACAATCTGCAGCTCCACTGGCCCCTACACCCATCTCCACCCAAAAGTAAGTTGGGCACCATGGCTGACAGTCACTCCTACCCATCCAAGTACCAGTGTTCCTCTCCACCACTCATAAGTATGTTTGTACCACCACCCTAGTAGCTTGTGATGGGCTCACACTCACCCTTGATCCAGCCGACTAGAACCAGTGCCCCTTCTACCCAAACCACCTAAAAACAGGTTAATCCTGCTGCCCACAGTGGTCCCTGTGGTGGACCTCACTCATCCCTTCTTGACCCAGCACTCCTCACCAGTGTTTATGTGGTGGGTGCTAGGGCAAGCATATTGGTGCGGGGCAGTTTTTTAGGATGGAATGATGGGGTAAAGGCTGGTATTTTGGGTTCGGGATGGTGGTAGGGCAGGGTCAGTGCTATGGTGGAAGCAGGCAGAGTAGGAGTGTAATATTTAGGGAAGAGGTCGTACTGTGGGGCTATGTTTGACAGGTAGGGTGATGGGGCAAGGTTGCAAGGGTCAGTGCTTTGGTGTGAAGGGATGGCAGCAGTGTTTTGGGGGCCAGGCAATGTTTTGGTGGAAAGGGCTGTGGTTTAAGGATAGAGTGGCAGATTAGGGGGCGGTGTTCTGGGGTATGGCTGCAGGGAAATGGACTAGACTGTTCTAATATCATTTTCTTCTTTTGTGCAGCCTAGTAGTGAATAATCTGCCAGTTCTGGAGCTGTTGAGTGGTCTGATAATTAGAATATGCTACATCACTCTTCGGGGTTAGAAGGATTCATTGCCTGACGCCTTTGTCTCCTCAATTAAAACCCCACTGGTGCAGCTCATTTTACATATGTTACATAGGAGGTTATTGTTTTTAAATCCTTCATAAATGCCTATATGCCAATATTCCAATATGTGCCTGCTGCTATACTGACAACAGCTCTGGTCAGCCTGGAGTTCTGTGCACTTTTGAGGAGATGGTGCGTGTGCTAATACCTATAACATAGTGTTCTGGATTCAGATTTTTGATGTGCCACTTTCAATAGGCGGAAGTAATCTGGGCGCCCCACACACTTTGCAGCCTGTATCTCCTATACATGCCTTGCAAAAGTGAAAATGTGACCCCTATCACAGGAATAGTCCAACATCAACTTGTGCTTTTGTGCTGAAGTTTGGCATTTCCTGTTTGTGTCAAATGATTTAAATTTTTTGTTTGTGAGGGAGCTGAGATTGCTTCTATAACATTTTACCAGTGTTTTCTTTGTATTTTTTATTTAATTGGACCAATTGCAATTTTAAGTCTATGCCTTCATTTTTCATCCTTTTGCTACCTTAAATAGTTTGCGTCAACTGCATGCCTTTTTAAGCTCCTTCCTTTTAAACTGCTTTCCAATAACTTGATTACAAAAGGATTCTTTTTTTCTCGTCTCAGTTGATTGTTCTGTTTTTAACCTGCACTTGTGAATCAATGTTGCATTGTACTTGGGTTGCAGTGTTTATTTTCGTAATCTGTTGCAGGTACTTTGGAGCAGATTTTGCTCCTAAGTCAGATTTTCCTTACATTTTTACATTAACTTTTTCCAAATCGCATTGAAGTTGCTGTAGAGCAGACTTTGTATTTTAAATCATCCTTCCCTTAAACATTGTTTCCCCCTGACTACAAAGGACCATTTTGCCTTTGCCACTTTGTTTCAAAAGATTTTAGGTTTCCCTTTCTTTGCAGCTGACTGATCCAGTTCCCCCAACCCCTCCCTTCAGGGTTCATTCAAACTCATTTGAAATTAATAAATGCTTTCCATTGTGGTTTGGTTTCACATGCTTTTGTTTTTTTTATTCCTTGTGTGGGGGGGTTGGGAGCACTTTAGAAACTATTTTGGTGCTTTCTGAAATACCATTTGTCATGCATTTTTATTTATTTCTCAAGTGGAGTATGCAAAGTAACACTTAATATATTTGCAGACTAGTCCACTTGTCTGCAAAGAACTTTAGTCTTACTGAATTTATCTCTACTTGTGAAACAATGCTTCAAAGGGTTTCAGATGTTATTTTATGTGTTTTTAAACTGCATTTGTGTAACTCCATTTGAAAAGAATCAGTGCCTGATTCACAACCAGCCTCCACACTCATGGCAGAGGGCCTGCAGTCTGAAGAACCAGAACCTTTTGGACCTGGCGGCGCAGGGTACACCTTAATCTCCTGGGTTCTCCTGCTTAGCTACACAGAGACACAGGGACACTCTGTCGGCATAAAAGATCAGATTTATTTAGCTGCAGCTAGTACAGTTGTCCCAGAAGTACACGAGGTAGGTTCTCAGGAGACTGCCACTTAACTCCGTGGCGTTCAACCTTTTATAGCATATATGTTAAATATACATTAACCAAATACACACATATACAGAGTACATAAGAAAGAGCCAATAAGGAAAGTTGGAAAACAGGGCAGAACCAATAGGAAAAGTTTAAAAACAAGTGTCAGATGACTCGAAGAAGCCTTTCCTTCAACTGTGTTTGTCACCCCTCCTTCAAACTAATTCATTAACGGATCTACAACTAACTTGCAGGTGACGAGATACGTTTGTGTGTATTGGAGGACAGTTGTGAAACGAGAGAATGCTAGCAGAGGACAGCGAAGGCCAGATGATAAGATAAAGTCAAAGGAGAATAGTGTGAACCAACAGATAGTTGAGACGGGGATTAGAAAAACCAGACAGGGATTAGTGTACTCGGCCAAACCTAACACCAGCTTTGCAAATAGAGGCAGAAGGTTAATTTTGACACGAAGCTTGCAGAAAAAGCAGAAAAAGACTTCGACCGTCGTGCTGCCTGAGTGAGGGCAACACAAGATGGCGGCGGAGCACAAAATGGCGGGTCGATACGATCACAATTGAAAATCGAAGTTCCTCAGACCCTCCTTTTGCCAGAACTCAGGCAAGATACTCAGGCTCATATTAATCTGAGTCAATGTCGATGGCCATAAGGTCATCGAGCTGTTGCTGTAGCATCATTCTGATATTCTCTGTTCTTTGTGGCTTGGTTTTAGGGATGCACATAGTAGCACAAAGGTCACAGATGGCGGGGCCACAGTGCATACAAAGGCAACAAGAGAATATGATGGCTAAAACTACTCCAAGGAACGTCAATATTTTCCAACCCCATTTAGACAGTAGTCCCCAAAACCACTCCAATAATGACCAATCTCCTTCATCTTGATGAATCGACTCAGAGATCATGTGTAACTTAGAGATAGCTTGGTATACTGTTGGAGCGTCATTTGGCATGAAAATACAGCAACTTGATCCGATCAATTTGCATACTCCACCACGGTCTGCAAGAACAAAGAGTAAGGCAACTCGGTTTTGTAAAGTCATGAGACGATCTGCCTGTAGTTCTGCCGTGATATTACTTAAGGCTCCTACAGTGATGTCTATGGTGGTTTCTACGACACGAACCAATTGCCTTATATTTCTGCTGTTGGCCATTGGACCCCAAAAAGGAAGAAATCCTTTGAGGAGATCTCCTCACTCTTGTCCTGCTGTGTCTTTGGAATTAATAATCCCTCTGCCGTATCTATTTCGATGATGATTTGCAGAAGCGGTGTATGTAGGGGGAAGAAGGAAAGCTATATAGCAAGTACCGGAGAAACCTGTTGGCAACCACGTTTAAGCCCTATTATAACAAATGAAATATGTGCCTTGAGACGGCACTAGAGGAGGCAAGTTTTGAGAGGAGTAGACATACGCGTGGGAACAGCTGTTCCTTTGTATAGTGTCAGCAGACTGACCATTTATCTGTAAACAAAAATTGCCCTGATGTGGTATAGTCCAAATCGGTGAAGACTTTCCTTTTTTAACTTTATCACTTAGGCTAGTGACATATTGGGTGACGTTCCAGTTAGTGTACGCTTTTCTTTCGTCAATGGAGATCTTACTATTTTCCATGATTTGAGCCATAGCTACCATTCCCTTTATCAATGAACTATGACTAAAATCCGGATCACTAATACGTGAACTAACGGATCGTCTGAATTTGCTTTGATAGGCATTGGAGAAGATAACAAAATAAGCCCAAGCAGAACCTTCATAGGAGAACAAAAGGACTAAATATGGCATTCCTTTTTCTACAGTATGTGGCATGAGTCCACACACCCAACAGTAAGTTGTATTGATCACTAATTGATGTTGATGTAACAACTGGACGAAGGAATTGTTGTAATATTCAGTTCTTCTAATGACTTCATGTTGAGGAAGGGTATGAAATAGATGTGGAGAGACAGTAGAAGAAGACGAAGAGGTAGAAGGAGAGACAACTTTTTGCTGCAGAGAAATGACAATCCAATTTATACACACCAAAAGAATACACAATATTATAATAATACATAAAGCAATACCACAACGACTATACATTGATTTACACTGATTCATTTTATCTTTACTTTCTCTTTTGCCTAATGTAGTTTCCATCTTTCTAATGGATGCTCACGGCAATCTTCCTCAATCACTTAATCACGATTGTCTGCCATCCTATGACACTGCAAGTCCTGCAGGCCTATTGCCACGACTCAGGTCGCAACTAAGAATCCTACCGTGACCTTGCAACCGGGACAGAATACTACATAGGAGAGAGAAATCTTAAGAGTTCTTTGGTCTGGGTCTCAAATTTTAATGTTCTTTTCCAGGTGTGGTTTGTTCTTGGAACAATGTTCGTGGATTGGTCGTATTCAAGCGACGATGTGATGGTATTGCTTCCTGAAGAATGTTGTCGTCCTCTTTCTCAGACAATGTTCCATTCAGGTGTGCATCGCTGAAAGGTACGAATCGTAGAACTTTTTCACTTTCTGAGTCACCAACACCCCTACGAACCCACTGATCGAAGGGTAGAGGCAAAGGAACCTTCTTACAATGCACACCGTGAATCCAATTTTTCTTTCCTTCGACTTTGACTGCTGTTCTCATGGTTAAAAGTACCAACCGAGGCTCCTTCCACCTGGGCTCCAAATTTTTCGTCCTTTGGAAATTCTTGGTGCAGACCCAATCACCTGGTCGGATGGAATGACCTGGGTCTGTGGAAACCTCCGGCAAAACACTCTGAACCTGTTGATGGAAACACGCAATTTAGTCATAAGGTCATGCAAGTAGTCAATTAACATTGGATATGGCAAGTCTGAGTATTTCTTAGGGCGAGGGACTCCCCATACGTTAGCCGGGCGTCCAAAAACCACTTCGTAAGGGCTAAGTCCCAAACAAGAGTGTACTGCAGTTCTGGTGGATAGAAGAGCTAATGGCAAAGCATCGGGCCAATTGAGTCCTGTACTAGCCTGAACTTTCGCTAGTTTTAACTTTAAGGTTCCGTTGTAGCATTATACTAAACCCGCTGACTGTGGATGATTTGCGGCATTAAACTTTTGCTTGATACCAAGACCTGCACAAACTTTTTGCATGACTTGGCCCACAAATTCGCTCCCATTGTCACTCCAGACAATGCGCGGCAAACCAAACCTAGGGAAAAATTCTTTTAGTAGAACTTTAGCTGTGGATATGGCTGTGTTGTCTTTTAGAGGGTGTGCCTCTATCCATTTTGAAAAGGTGCATACTACCACCAGAACATATTTGAGGTTGTTACATCGCTCCATATGAATATAATCGATCTGCAACACCTCAAATGGATATGTTGGAGGAGCAAAGTGACCCGCTGGAGTTGGGGTTCCCTTTCCCGGATTGTACATCAAACAAACAATACAATGCTTCACTACATTGTCTGTACACTTCGGGATTTCTTTATTGTGCCACACTGGAGCTAGAAGTTTGCATATACCTTTTGCACTTAGGTGAGCTGGACCATGCGCCATAGTGACTACTGGAAGTACATAGGCATCTGGTAACAGCCAACGTTAGTGTTCAGATAATTCCACCCAACAACCCATCTCATCCAACTTTCCTGTACTTTCCTTCCACTTGCTCAACTCCTTCTCTGAAGCCTCCTTCTGAATCGCTCTTACACTTTCCACTGTATCCTCATACATTCCTCTCTCTCTAACCCAATTCGCAGGACCCGCCACATACATTCGACTTGTAGCGTCTCTCGCTGTCTTTTTCGCTACTTCATCTGCAAATGCATTTCCTCGACCAACATCATCTGTAATCTTTTTGTGCGCACTACACTTCACAATTGCCATTTGGGCAGGCAAAGAAAGTGACTCAAGAAGATCTGTAACTAATTGGCCATGTTGTATTTTAGTGCCATGAGAAGTAAGGAAACCCCTTTCCTTCCAAAGACGCCCAAAATTAAACGCTACACCAAAGGCATACTGACTGTCGGTATACACGTTTACTCTCTTTCCTTTTGACAACACACATGCTCTCGTTAAAGCTATCAATTCTGCTGCTTGAGCTGAATTGTGTCTGATACGTGCGGTTTCCACAACTGTATGTAAAGTAGGCTGAAACTGTATCTCCATTCGGAAGCTTGAAACAAGAACCATCCACCCATAAGATTCCATCCGGATTCTCTAGCGGCGTGTCTTTCAGATCAATTCTTCCTTTTGTCTCTTCCTCGGTATGGAGGAAACAATCATGTGGTTCTTGGTCATCTTTGTCCACTGGAAGAGGCAACAAAGTAGCTGGATTTAAAGTATTACATCGTTTGATGTGCACGTGACTAGCCAAAAGTGTCAACTCATATCCAGACAAACGAGCACTCGTAAGATGCTGCGTTTTTGTTTGGTTCAGTAAGGTATCCACTGCATGCGGCACCATAACAATAAGTGTGTTATCTAACACTATTCCAGCAGACTGCCGAATAGAAATCGCTGCTGCTGCTGCTGCTGTTGCTTTGAGACAACTAGGCAATGCTTTAGCTACTGGGTCTAACCTAGCCGAAAAATATGCACATGGTCGCTGTTTGTCTCCAAATCGCTGCGTTAAAACTGACAACGCACACCCTTCTTTTTCATAAACGTAGAGCGTGAAGGGCTTACTGTAATCGGGAGTACCCAATACAGGAGCGGAGCATAGAGCAGTACGTAAGTCAGTAAAACTCCGCTGACATTCGTCAGTCCATGGAAGGGGCTGAGGCATATCTTTCAAAGTGAGTGCCAACAAGGGCTTGGCCAACAGAGAGAAGTTAGGGATCCACTGCCTACAATAAGAAGTAATACCCAGAAAGGCACGTACCTCCCTTTGTGTGGACGGCACAGACATTTGCGCAATTGCCTGAATTCATTCTAGGGTTAATCGTCGTCCCTCCTTTGATAGGAGATGACCCAAGTAAGTAACCTCTCTACGAACGTATTGTAATTTTGAAGGTGAAACCTTATGATTCAGATCAAACAGATGGCGTAACAATGCAACATTAACATCTTTACAAATATCTTCTGAATCAGCAGCAATCAACAAGTCATCCATATATTGGATAAGAGCAGCACCAGACGGCAAATGAAAAGCATCAAGATGACATTTTAAGGCTTGACTGTAAATAGAGGGACTTTCACAATAACCCTGAGGTGCGCGCTTAAACCGGAAGCTTCGGCCTCCAAGAGAGAAGCCAAAAATATCCCTACTCTCTTCAGCAATTGGAATACTAAAGAAGGCATTCTTTAGATCAATGACAGAAAACCAAGTCGCTGTGGAAGGTATCATCGTCAACAAAGCAGTGATATCTGGTACTACGGGAAATTGTGGCACAACAATTTTGTTTACCTCCCGGAGATCAATCACGAAACGATATACAGGAGGCTGAGTAGGATCAGTGCGTTTAAGAACAGGAAGAATAGGACTGTTGCATATGTTACCTCTCGTTTCCTCAACCACACCCTTTTGAATCAAATCATGAATGATTTCGAAAAGCGCTTTTTCACCTTCAGTAGAAACTCTATACTTCGGAATACGTGGTAATTCAACATTAGGCTTAAGAGTGACAACATAAGGTGGAATCTCAAGACAACCCACATCGTTCGGACCCATGGCTAGAAGAGAAAGCAATTCAGGTGGAAACTGATCTTTGGACAAATACATTGGAGAAATCAGTTTCTGCCCTAGAGTAAGATATACACCAAAAGGAGAACAATATATCGTAGCATGCATTCTTTTCAATAAGTCTAGACCCACCAGATTCTCAACGCAACCATTCGTCAAGAGAAGTGGAGCTTCCAAATCATAAGGGCCAATTGAAATAGGCAAAGGGCAAGAAACCGGATTACGAACAGGGGCGCCAGAAAATCCTACAGAAACATTCGTCAAGCCAGACAAAGGTGCCCCAGGGAGTTTAGAATGAATGATAGAACTTCTCATCGCACCAGTATCTAGGAGAAATGGCTCTGAAACACCCATTGTAGTGACATTAACTTAGGGACCATTCTGATCTACTGGAATCGACACAACTCCCTTACTTTGTCCATGGCTGTCCTAGTTAGTGTGAAGATTTTCATTCTCGCTTTCAACATAACAACCCTCATTATAATATTGCGTAGACCTAACATTTTGCTGATCAAAATAGTTCACAGAATTAAGAGGAGAAAGGGAACGTTGTTCTTGAGTTGACATACCTCGACCTCTACCTCTGTTTGCTGACTGGAGGCCAGCACGACCTCGTGGAGCAGATGATGCTCCATTGCGCTGCAACAAAACCGGACAACTACTTTTAAAATGACCTTCTTCTCTACAATAGGCACATTGATTAGGTCCCAACAAAGGTCGCAGAATATATGGCTCAGGTTTTTGATACAACCTCTGAAATTGTGGAGGCGATTGAAACTGAGGCTGAACATAGCGAGGAGGATAAGCTTGCTGCAAAAGAACCTTTGTTTTTAGTTCTTTCGTCTTTTTCTCTTGCTTTTCTTTTTCTTCTTTATCTCTGTTTTCATAATATTGTGCAGTAGCCAATATCTGGGCAGAAGAAGAAACAGCCCATGAACTTTCAGAATCTTTCAATTTGTGCGACAACTCGGGAAGCAAATTAAATACAAATTTGTAAACAAATAATCGCTGACCACCCTCTGTAGCCATATCTTGACCACTGTGATCAATAAATGTCTCCTCGAAACGAGTGAAGAAATCAGAGACACTCTCGTCTTTCTTCTGTTTGCATGCTGCTAATTTATCCCAGTTAACTCTTAATGCAGGCATCATCGGTTTCATTAAAGTAATAATCCTACCAGAGAGTTCCAAAATCAAAGCGTCAGGCTTTGCACCACCCACTTGATCTCTATCTGTAGCAGTTATAATATCTCAATTAGCACCTAATTCCTGTGCGTGATTCTCTTTACGAATCTTAGCCCATATTGTCTGAGGAACTACATTTCCCATCAACATGTCAATATCAGCTAGATTCATGATGCAAGCATCAACTGTCTGTGATAATTCTTTGTAATAACCTGCAGGATTCTTACGAGGATCCGGTAGAGTCTGTTTAAGAGCCAAAACTTCAGATCATTTCCAGGGGACATGTACCCATATACGTTGAAAGTGAGCAGGAATAACCGGATTATTACCTACTGCTGCAACCTCTTCCTTCCAAACTGGAGGAACCTCTCTCATGGGATAGTTTTTCAGTGTCAATCTAACTGACGGATCGGAATGAAGGAAAGCCTGAGAGGACAATAAGGATCTATAAGAAATAAGTGTCCTTACAGCTTTCTCAATCTTAGAACCCACAACAAGTCCTTTATCAAAATCAGCCTGAACATCTAACAGATCTTGTGGGATCGGACTCGAGTTCACATCTTCCCATTCTTTAATGAGAGTATCGCACATTGCATTAAAAACATATCTTTGCGTAGGCGCATTGCATTGTGAGAAAGTAGGCATAATGTCAGGTACACTATACTGAGGACCCTTCTTGATCCATTTACGTGCGAGAGAGTCCAACCTTTCTCGTTCTTCAAAATCTGGGAACTGACTGCGAGATTGTCTTCGAGTAAAAGCCGGAGACACATTTAAGGCTTCAAAGAAAGGAGATAGAATACCGGTGACGGTGTCCGTGAGTCGCTTACGCACAGACGGAGAATTAGACATCAGAACAGGGGACAAGGTATTAGGCGAACTAGGGGAAGGAGAACCGATAATTGCAGGAGGAGCAGAAGGCAAAGGAGATCGAAGATCGGAAGATGAGGGCAAAGAAGTTGAAGTTAAAGTCAAGACTGGTAGAGGAGGTAATAATGGAGGAGGCAAATGCGGAAGAGCCGGAACAAGCGGAGGTACTACTGGCAGTTGAACAGGCTGTAACAACTGGGGTGCATTAGTACCTTGTACATAGGGCGGAGGCAACCTCAATAAATGGGACATTAGGGGATCTTCTTCTAAATCTTTCTTGTTATCGGAAGGGGAAACAGGCAACACCGGATAGCATTTATCTATCGCCATACAATGCTGTCTTTCTGAAATTTCCATTGCATTATTAATTTCATCATCTTTGAATTGTTGGGCAGCCTGTATAATTGTCCTACCCTGTGCTTTCCTATCTCGTTTTGCTTGCTTAACTTCTCTCTGTTTGGCTTCCTTACGCCAAAGGCGGAAAGAGTCAAACATTGCCGGCCAGGCTTTTCTTTTGAATAGAACTGCTTCCAAATTAGCACATCAGAATCGAAACTACAATTTTTTTGCCATTTGAAAACACCATCTTTCTTCGTGTATCGGGTCCATGCCTCGTTAAAGGCAATGGGGCCAACACCATGTTTTGAATAGAGCTCATATGTGGGAGTTCCAACCGAAGGAATCGGACAAGAGTCCTCAAGTCGGGAATCCCTATTACAACCTAAGCAACAAAGTTTTCCAAACTTAGTCAGACCAGGCATCTCGTGATTTTACCTGACTGTTCACAAACTTCAAGGGAGTAAAACTCAGTTTACGCAGCACAAATGCACTTACCCTCGGCTTCGGGTATTGCAATAGTCGAATCTAAGGACCAGAAATACTAAGAAACAAAGGACAAAAATTGTGGCCGCGACCCACGAAAATACTTAACTAAGGACGTCTTCTTACACCAACAGAGGCCCGTCTATCGTCTCGCTTTACCATACATCATCAAAGGAAGGGCCAAGGCAGGGCGGCAGTCAGGGCAGCAGTCGTTAGTAGCCGTCAGGAAGGAGTAACCGCACTGAAAAAGACCTTCGGACCACTTTCGACATACAGGGGTCGCTTGATGTGGCTCGCGATTCCTCCAGAATTTTCTTGCGGGGTTCCTCACGACCTTCTGGCCGAACCGGTACCACTGAAGCCGCCCCATCTTGGGCGCCAGTTGAAGAACCAGAACCTTTTGGACCTGGCGGCGCAGGGTACGCCTTAATCTCCTGGGTTCTCCTGCTTAGCTACACAGAGACACGGGGACACTCTGTCGGCGTAAAAGATCAGATTTATTTAGCTGCAGCTAGTACAGTTGTCCCAGAAGTACACGAGGTAGGTTCTCAGGAGACTGCCACTTCACTCCGTGGCGTACAACCTTTTATAGTATATATGTTAAATATACATTAACCAAATACACACCCGGAGTACATAAGAAAGAGCCAATAAGGAAAGTTGGAAAACAGGGCAGAACCAATAGGAAAAGTTTAAAAACAAGTGTCAGATGACTCGAAGAAGCCTTTCCTTCAACTGTGTTTGTCACCCCTCCTTCAAACTAATTCATTAACGGATCTACAACTAACTTGCAGGTGGCCAGATACGTTTGTGTGTATTGGAGGACAGTTGTGAAACAAGAGAATGCTAGCAGAGGACAGCGAAGGCCAGATGATAAGATAAAGTCAAAGGACAATAGTGTGAACCAACAGATAGTTGAGACGGGGATTAGAAAAACCAGACAAGGATTAGTGTACTCGGCCAAACCTAACACCAGCTTGGCAAATAGAGGCAGAAGGTTAATTTTGACACGAAGCTTGCAGAAAAAGCAGAAAAAGACTTCGACCGTCGTGCTGCCTGAGTGAGGGCAACACAAGATGGCGGCAGAGCACAAAATGGCGGGTCGATACGATCACAATCGAAAATTGAAGTTCCTCAAGTCATGGGGGAGTCTCCACACTTAAGGGAAACCTCTGCAATTAGAACCCTCATTGTGAGATTCCTCCTGAGTGCCACAACACCCCCACGACTGTGTGAATTCCACCATGAGTGTGACGGCCCTTTTTGAATCAAGCCCTCATTTTTGCCATCAAAATTTCCTTGGTAGGAGTTACATTTTTGTTTTGCTGAAAATACATTAAGGAACAATTTGCTGTTCCTCAATATTGTATTTCCTATCAATGTTTTATTTTTATTTACCTGATTGCATGAATTGTTTGCTCCCGTGGTTCACGTGGTAACACTGAATATATTGGAAGGCCAGTCCCATAACTACACTGATGCCCACCAGATGACTCAAATTTGCTTGGAGGGATCAAACAAGTGTGCCATCTCACTGGTAAGAACATTTGTCTTCCGGTATGTATTTAAAGTTCATGTGTGCAACGTCTCTTCAAAGGGTTGCAGAGTTTCCTTTATTTGGAAATTACAGTTCTGTTTTTACACTGTGTTTGCACAACTCAATCTGAGGACTTTCACTTTCTATTGTGGTTTTGTTTCAGAGCATTTTCGTGTTTTTCCTTTAATTGCAAGTGCTTTAGAACAGACTTTTATGCATTTTTAAATCGCAGGTTCTTTACCTTTTTACATTATTTTATTTCAACAATTGCATTGACTTTTTCATCCTTGGGAGTACATGAACTAGCACCAAATATATTTGCAGGCTAGTACAGTGACTGAATCACACCCTCCATGCACAGACATATGAAACTTGCTGAGAGGGATTACTCAAGTGTGTCACTTCAATGCAAAATTCTTTGGACTTGCTATAGAGCAATGAGCCACTACACCAAGAGTACATGGAGAAGTTAATGCAGCACGTGAATACGGTGAAGAATCAATCACATTTCATTACCCAAATAGCAGCAGATCTGGCCATAGAGTACAGTGGCATGATGCATGCTGATGGTGGAGAGATGTTTTGCTCTTTGTTTACTGTGGCAGTGGATCATGTTCTAAAGTACACAGCAAATAAGCACGTGTGATCCCAAAGACACTTGAAGAGTTGCACTGATCCACTCTATGCCGCAATTCGCCTGTCAGATGACTTTGAACTCACTTTTTTCTCAAAATATAGAGCTTCCAGTGCTTCAAACCAGTAAATAATAAGTGAGTAAGTCAATGTCTGCAAAGCACTGAACATTCCATTGAGCTAAAGTGACAAAAATATTTTGAGCTGATTCCTCCATGATCAAGTATGAAATTATAGAGCAATCCTAGGAAGGCAACAGCTTTAAGAACATTATCTCCCAGAGAGACATATAGGAGCTTCGGATGACCTGATGCAGCATTTTCAGGATCAGCAGATCAGTGTCACATTTGATGAGAAACCCGATGTTGAAGGTGATGTGGACTAAATGTTTTATTTGCAGTGGTCTTATCACAGGATGGCTGGCAAATCCACATCCATCTAACACACACAGTGGTCCTCTCATTACAGCTGGACTGTCACACAAACAGTTTTGAAAGGTCGACATGGATTACAACATTGCATTTCAGAACGTTATTTCGGTTAATACAGATAAAGCTGCTTACGTGTGCAAGGCATCCAACTTTCTGTTGAGGAATTTATAAATCAACTCACTACACATCACCTGCTTAGCACACATCATGAACCTTATTAAGGAGTTGTTCTGGAAGCCTTTTGTGAAGGTGAATTCTTTCTTACTGTAATTCTTGCAAATATTCTACATGGCTGGTAGCATAAAATTAAGGTACCTGTAACACCCTGTAGCGACCTATGGAAGGAAACAGCGAATGACAGCTGACCCTTGCAGTACACACTGGAATTCTCATTTGCTTCTGCCCAGTACCACTGCAAGCACATTGATGCCTATTATGGGATTGTTGAGTCTGAGATGCAACTCAGCAAGTCTCCCCTTGATTCCCTTGAAAATCTGCAGAGGATTCTGAACACCAACAACATTTTGTCTGACAAATGTCAAAATATTTTAAGTGTGATGGACCTCTTAGAAACCCAGGCGCCAGTGACTATGAAGGGCTATGATTATCTGGAGGACCGCCACATGAACCTCACAAACAATTCAGGATCACTCTGGAGCCACTATGACCATTCCATAAGGCTGGTGCAGGGACTAAATTTGCTATGGATCACTGACAGAATATCGGAAACAACAATATTGAGATAAACAAATATTGTGTCAAAAATATTGATTACAAAAAATCGTTTCCCTATAGTTATAATGGAAATACAAAAATATTGGAAAAACATATATTGTTTCATACTAATATCATTAAAAAACATACACAAATAATGATTTTTAAAATAAATATAATAGTTTAAAAAATAAATCTTACATATTTTAATATATAACATTGATTTAATATAAATTAAATGCATTTAAATAATATTTCATACTATATATAAATATATACTTATATAACACACACATATGTTTATTTGTGTGCATATTTATATATACATATGCAAGATGTAAAACTATATATTCACTGACAAAACCACAGGTTTCAGGGACGTTATAGTTAGGAATTAGCATTTAAAACACCTTAGATACTCACTGAAAAAACCACAGGTTTCAGGGACGTTATAGTTAGGCTGACAAAACCAGAGACTTTCAGCTGTTATAGTTAGCTGACTTAACTATAAGTCGCGCCCGCAATGCACTGCTGATGACATCACATATTAAATCACTCCTGATATGGTCAGTGATATTAAGTGGATGATGGCATCAGTGATGTCATTTGAGATGTTATCAGTGATGTCACAGATCATGTCATCAGTGATGTAATATGTGACGTCATCAGCAGTGCGCGAGTTATAGTTTAAATATCTGTTTGGCTTAAAGACTTTCCATAAAAATAGTTTCAAACACAATATGCTATTAGCTCTTTACACTTTAATATTAAATGTAGTACGTTTTACGAGTGCTGACGTATACCCCAGGGGTCGCACGACACCTACGTGACTCCATGTGACATGGAAAGAAAGCTTGTTATTGGTTAAAAAGCCTTTCGTTCTCTTCCAGAGGGGATCCAACATCTGTTCTTTTCCTCCTATTTTAGGTGTGTCTGCATGTGTAGGCAGCTTTTTTGTAGGCTCTACTAAATTTTTTTTATATTTTTGGTGTTTTGAACTGCAAATCTTTCAACATGGCATCTTCACATCCTGAAGAAGTGCAGCTTGAAGAGGTAGAAGATATGGAAGAGCCCGTGAAGAAGAGTAAAGAAAGCATTGTTTGTGCCTTTTTCGCCTTGCCTGAGGGTGAAAAAAAAGTAAATGCAAGAAAAAACACCTGCACCATCAGCCACAAAGTCCGCTGCAGAGGTTCAGAAAATAAATATTCTTGTGGCAAATCATCGATGCATAAACATCTGGAGACAATACACCCTGTTTGTCTCATGTGTGAAGTGATGGCTCTGGAGAAGAGGGAGCAAGCTGCAGCAGATGATGGAAGTCAACCTCGGCTGTAGCTGTTTTTACAACTCCCCAACCCTGAAACTTCGATGAACTCGCAGATGCAGGAATACACTACACTACAATTCTCTGTGTCGGTGAACTTTCCATTGATGCCATCATTAATTTGTTAAAAACATTTAAGTGTTATTTTTTTGCTTTTAAGATTGTGTTTCTTTGTTTTTTAGAAGCACTATTGTTAAACTTCTCAAGTTTATTTTCAATTTAAAAAGTCAAAAACAGCCAAAAAAATAAAGAAATGATATAAAATAAAAGAAAAGCGTAATTTTTTTTTAAAAAAAAGGTTCTTACAGAACCACCTATACTGGTTAAAAATAGAAAAATTGTATGTAGTGAAACTGATTACTTGCAAAAATATGTGTGTGATGAATGTAAGATTAGTGCATGGGTGATTGAATGAGTGCATAGGAAGTACGTCAGTAAATACATGAGTGTAAGGATACTGCTTGAGTAAATAGTTGAGTACAGGGGTAGTGCCTGGGTGATTGCTTGAGTGCAAGGGTGGTATGTTCATCGTTGGATAAGTGCAAGGTATGCCAGGGTGATTGGATGAGTGGATAGGTAGTGCCTGGGTTATTGGATGAGTGCATGGGTAGCACCTTCGTGAAAGAATGAGTGCAAGGATAATAGCTGAGTGCCTAGATAAGTGCATGGGTAGTGCTTGAGAGAATGGATAAGTGCATGGTATAGTGCCTGAGTAAAAGGATGACTGCAAGACTAATGCCTGGGTAATTGGATGAGTGCACGGGCAGTGCCTAAGATAATTGATGAGTGCATGGGTAGTGCCTGAGTGGATGGTTAAGTGCAAGAGGAGTGCCTGAGTGATTGCATGAGCGCATGAGTAGTGCCTGGGTGATTGCATGAGTGCAGGGGTAGTACCTGGGTGATTGGATGAGTGTATAGGTAGTGCCTATGGATTTCATGACTGCGTGGGTAATACCTGATTGATTAGATGTGTCTATAAGTAGTGCCTCCTTGATTGCATGGGTGAATGGGTAGTGCCTAAATTAATGGATGAGTGCATGTGTAGTGCCTGAGTGATTGTATGAGTGCATGGGTAGTGCCTGGGTGATTGCATAAGTGCAGGTGTATTGCCTGGGTGATTGGATGACTGCATGTGGAATACTAGAGTGACTTTGTGAGTGCAAGGGTAATGCCTGGGCGCTTAGATGAGTGCATGGGTGCTGCATGAGCGAAAGGATTAGTTCAAGGGGAGTGCCTGTGTCACTGGATGAGTGCATGGGTAGTGCCTGAAAGAATGGATGAGTGCATGGGTAGTGCCTGACTTAATGGTTGAGTAGACAAATAGTGCCTGAGTGATTGCATGAGTGCAGAGGTACTGCCTGGGTTATTGCATGAGTGCGTGGGTAGTGCTTGACTGAAAGGATAAGTGCAAGGACAATGCCTGGGTTATTTCATTAGTGCATGAGTTGTGCCTGAGAGAACGGATAAGTGCATGGGTAGTGCCTGCATGAAAGGATGAGTGCAAGGGTATTGCCTGGGTCATTGGATGAGTGCATGGGTAGTGCCTAAGAGCAAATTTGAGTGTATGTGTAGTGTCTTAGTAAATGGTTGAGTGCAAGAATAGTGCTTGAGTGATTGCATGAGTGCATGGGTAGTGCCTGGGTGATTATATCAGTGTAGGGGTACTGACTGGGTGATTGGATGAGTGCATGTATTGTACCTCAGTGTCTTCATGAATGCAAGGGTAATTCCTGGGTGCTTAGATGAGTGCATGGTTAGTGTGTGAGTAAAAGGATCAGTGCAAGGATAGTGCCTGAATCCTTGAATGAGTGCATTGGTAGTGCCTGAGAGAATGGATGAGTGCATGGGTAATGCCTGTGTGAATGGTTGAGTGCAAGAATACTGTCTGAGTGATGGTATGAGTGCATGGGTAGTGCCTGGGTGATTGCATGAGTTCAGGGGTACTACCTAGCTGATTAGATGAGTGCATGGGCAGTGCATGAGTAAATGGATGAGTGCATGGCTAGTGGCTAGATGAATAGGTGAGTGCATAGATAGTAATGAATGAGTGTACAGGTAGTACCTATGTGATTGCATGAGTGCATTCATAGTGTCTGTCTCATTCAATAAATGGATGGGTAGTCCCTGGGTAATTCTATTAGTGCATGCCTTTTCTATGTATGCATCTGAGAAGTCCTTTGATAGGAAGTTCAATACACACCTGTCCTGTATAATGAAGAGTAAAAAACTTGCAATTAAAGTCCTTTTATTGGTCTATGTACTTTTCTAAAAAGTAAGTATCATACTACTCCTCAGAAATATGAGGCTACTATTCAAATAGTGTAAAGGATGAACATTATTTATATTAGAAATAAATAACTTATCATTAAATATTAAACATTTTTCCAGGTTATCATGCATATTATATTATGTATTCTTACCTTTCAAGTAATTTAGATACATTACTCAGTATAACTATTTTAGAGTAGTATTATCATAAACAGCATTACAACTGTTTTCAATCTTCAATAGTAGCTATTATACAGAAGAAAAAGAAAACTGTTATTTGATGAGAACATATTACAGAAATTATAATATTATATTTTTTAGAACACAACATAAATTTAGAATTACATAACATTTTCAGTTCCCTCGTTTTTGCTGTTCTCAGATTCCACTTAACTTCACTATACGCAGTGATTTCAATGTAGTATCAACATTGAAAAGCGGGGAAAAACACAATCAAATTGAGTGTAGAAAAAAAAAATCAGCATAGAACATCATTATCAATATGTGTAGCTATGTGTTTTATTATCTACCTTTTGTTAGTTACTTTTTTACCTACATTAACTCTATTTTGATCTCAAATACATTTGCCAAAATGTAGACTCTCATTTACATCTGGTACAACATAGACAACCAATATAGAAATGATTTGCTTTTAAACACAATTTTTTAAATGTAATATCAATTAGCACAAATAATAATCCAAACACTAAATAAAAATACGAATAGTTTGCAGTTCTGTCTACTTTCTGTTTACATTTTCCCAATAGGCTGAATGATGTACTCAAAACTTTGGCTGCAGAAACAACAAATATGAAGTTGGTAATTCATAAGGCAATCTAGGTTTGAATTCCAAGTGGGCATCACTGCAAAGTGTCCATCCTTTGTTACACTTAAAATAAACAGTATAGTGTCCAGATGTTGCAGTAAGTCCTGACAACATATCTGATCCACAATGTGAGCATCCCATATCCTGATTTGCTTTTTATATCAATTTATTAAAAGGCACTGATTCGCAGTCTTGTGTTGTCAAGTATAGGAATCGTTCAGTTTGAGTTTCAGTGGCAGAAGTAAATGAACACTCTTCACACTTATGGTTCCACTTGTAACTTGGTCCAAATCAGTTTTCAATGTGTATTCCATCATGTTCTAATACTCCAAGCATAAGCATTAGAAAGTCTTGGGCATCTTGTTGTATGTTGTATGTTGATAGTTAATGTCGATGAATCAGTACATATATTGAAAAGATGCTGAATGCCAGAAGCAGTATGCATTTTACTTCTGTAATTTATCAACCGTTGAAATACATGATGTTATAAAGAACAGAGAGCCGGATGTACGACTCGTATTTGCATGCGCAAATGGGCTTGCGAACCCATTCGCACATGCAAAAACATCATGGGCCATGTACAAAGCCTATTTAGCGAGTCACAGTTTATTTGCGACTCGCTAAATAGGTTTTGTGACTCGCTATTTGGAAGGGGCGTTCCCTTCCAAATAGCGAGTCTCAAAACCATATACCAATTTTTTGCGACCGCAATTGCGGTTGCAAAACACTTGCAATTACCACCTACTTCAAGTAGGTGGTAAGGCATTCGCAAATGGGAAGTGCTCCCCAGGGGGCCCCTTCCGCTTTGCAAATGCATGCAAAAATATTTTTAAGGGCAGGCAGTAGTCCCAGGGACCACTCCCTGCCCTTAAAAAATTAAACAAAAACGTTTCATTTTTTTTTTTATATGCATCCCGTTTTCCTTTAAGGAAAACGGGCTGCATTTAAAAAAAAGAACGTCTTTATTTCAAAGCAGTCCAGACATGGTGATCTGCTGAGCCCAGCAGGCCACCATCCCTGGGAGTGCCTGTCATTCCCAATCGGCTTGCAAATTGCGAGAGGCTCATTAATATTAATTTAATGAGCCTCGCAATTTGCCCGCCCATTCGGAATCACAAACAGTGTTAAACAGACTGTTGTACATTTGTTTTTGCGCCTCGCAATTTGCGATTCTCAATTAGTCGCAAATTGCGAGGCTCAAAATAAAATGGTCGTACATCTGGCCCAGAATCCTTTTTTCGCGATTTCCCATGATTTCATGATGAAGATGTAGTAAATTAAACACATCATTCAGGGGCATATGTAGCAAAAAAGCAATTTGCGATTCTCAAAATGCGATTTCTTTTGTGAATCGCATTTTGGGAATCCCAAATTGCGATGTAAATAAAAACTAGCAAACATTCTGCGATTTCTTAAAATTCTCAGAATATACTGCAAATCCCGTTTAAGCGATTCCTTATTTGCGAAATTCGCAAATAAAAAATCGCAAATCTAGGGAATCTGCAATTCAGGTGCAGCTTGATGACATCACACCCAGGAAGTGGGAGTGACATGCTGCACCTCATTGCCTGAGGCAGAGTTAGAGGCTGTGAGGAGAGGCAGGGGAGTGAGCACAGCATTTCCAAACAGCTAAAATGGATTCACAAGACAAAGAGAAGGACAAGGAGGGAGCAGTGAGAAAGAGAAAGCACAAGTTCAGCGAGAGGGAGCAGGAGGTGCTGATTGAGGAGATGGTGTGCAGCCATGAACTACTATTTGGCAAAAAGGCACTCCGTGTACCTGAGTCCAGAAAGGGGAAGATCTGGCTGGCTAATCAAGAGAAGGTAAATGCTGTCGGTGTGACCCAGCGCACAGTCGAGGAGCTAAGGAAGAGATGGTACGACATGCGCCAAAGGTCAAAGGAGAAGATTGCAGCCAGGCTGGCAGAGCCCAAGAAGACCGGGGTGGATCATCAACTGCAACCGACTCAACACCACATGAGGAGTTGGTGGAATCCACCCTCCTGCCCGAGAGCATCAGTGGTGTGGCTGACATAGACAGCTCCGACCCTGCAACCACCAGCCAATGTAAGATGCATGCCAAATGCAGACGCACACATCACCATCCCATTCACACAGTCAGGAATGCACCAAACACAAACTACTTATGGCACTCCGGATCACTTTTTCCAGCACACACAGCAATGCATCATGGGAGACGTAGTCAGATGCATAACAGTGGGGCAATGAGACACAGCAATGTTGAAGCAGTATGTTAAATCCTGTAAAGGGAAAAAACGATAGATAGCAGTTAGCCAATACAAATTGAGAAAACTTTATTGAGTGAGAAATGCAGACAATGTCTCAAAATCAAAGTTTCCCTTTCCATCCACAGCACAACCTAGGACACAGGATGACTGCACAGGAGATTAGAAGGTGGAACATATACATGAGCAGGCAGGGCAGGGGGACCCCAACGATACCACAGAGACCACACCTGTCCCACGGTGAAAGCGCACCATTGTGGCACCACTGCTACCTTTGGATGTTGACACACAGTCCACAGGGGAGGATGATGCTCAGGCAGAGTCAGGGCAGCGTGTGACACAGGTGCCAGAACAGCACACACTGCAACATAGGTAGCAAGGAGCAGTGAGACGCAGGCCAAGGGTAAGCACCAGTTTTGCCACAGATGAAGAGGCCATGGTGTTTGCTGGACTGGAGGGCAGCATGCTGCAGATACAGCACCTGCAACAAAAATCAATGCGTTCCATCAACCGGCAGCTGTTCACAGTCAACAAAAGCCTATGTTACATGGGGGAGGGCATCATGGACATGGCAGGTGCTATCCGCGAATTGCGTGCCACATTAAAGCGGGATCAGGCAGCCAGGCGTAGGGTGAGCCAACATGCCGACTGCCGTCTGAACAGCTACACCAAGGCGGTGAACCGCCTGTGCACTGCCACTAGCCAGCTGACACGTCGCACCGTCAGCATGCAAGTGGAGATGCCCCACTGCTGTCAGGATGTGGCGAAAGGCCTGGTGCAGGTCACCACTGCTGTGGAACAACTGCAGACAGCAAACACAGGTGGTACAGCACTCCTGGGCTCAGGGGAGAGTGAGGAGGTCTCCAGCAGGAGCAGCATCCCCCCACCAGTGCCCGATCCAAGACGGCGCAGTGGGAGACAGGGTGCCACATCTATGGACTCAAGGGAGGGCAGTCAGCACCGAGAGCGGGCAGCAGCAGTCCGTCCCAGGAAGAGATGAACTGGCAACACTGAGTCACGCAAATGGGTGAGGCAACCCATTCCAACAGGACTCCAGACTTGCATCCAAAACTGCACTGTGGGCCTAACATGTGCTATGTATTGTGACCCTCATGGAGTCTGTCAGGCTGTGTGACGCAATATTATCCTGCAGCTAAGGGTTTGAATAGAAACAGACCTGCTAGAAAATATATTTTGCATAATGTCATTATTACTCACCTAGAAGTAGTTTCGGGTGATCTCATCCTGCCTCTGTCGTCCAGCAGCTGCCCCAACTACAACTGCTGGTCTGCCAGGGGTACCTGGGCCCTCATCGACAGAAGTATCAGTATCAGTCAGTTCTATTGGGATGCCTTTTTTCATAGCTATGTTATGGAGCATTGCACAGGTAGCCACAATCTTGCAGCAGGTCTCAGGGCTGTATTGGAGTGCTCCTCCGCTTTTATGCAGGCAGCGGAACCAGCTCTTCAGGATCCCAAATGTCTGCTCTATTACACATCGCGTAGATTTGTGAGCATGGTGGTATCTCCTCTCCCTTGCATTGGCTGGATTAAGGTATGGTGTCAGGATGAAGTCCCGCACTGCATATGCACTGTCACCTGCAGGAATGAAAACAAGAGGTGAGTCAATGTCCCCCACCCCAATGATATACTGTATGTTGGGATGTTTGACATGCATTTACCTAGCAGGTAGCCCTCACAAAACTCGCCAGCATTGAGACGTCTGTATATCCCACTATGTCTAAACATGATAGAGTCGTGAGTACTGCCTGGGTATTTAGCCACAATGTCATTGATGATATGTTTGGCATTGCAGATGACATGTATGTTTAGGAAATGATATGATTTACGGTTTCTAAATACATATTCATTGCTTGAAGGGGGTGTGAGGGCCACATGGGTCCCATCTATGCAGCCAATTACGTGGGGGAATTGTGCAGCCTGGTAGAAGTCCAGTTCTGCTTGCTGTAATACTTGTTGTGTGCCGGGGAATTGTATGTGATGTTGTAGCCTCTGTACGATTGCATCTAGGAACGCATGGAAGAAATGTGACAGGCAACTCTGGGAGACCCCACCTGACACTGCTATCACCCCTTGAAAACTCCCTGAGGCCAGTAGGTGCAGTGAGCACAGGACCTGCACATGGGTTGGAATTGTTTTGGTCCTGTGTGTTGGGTGTTCCAGATAAGGTTTCAGCTCCGCTATCAGGTCTATAATGGTCTTTGAGTCCAGACTGTACTTCTCATGAATCTCCTTCTCAGTCTACTGGAACAGAGTGATGCGCACTCTGAAGATCCGTTCCTGTCGCCTCCTCCTCTATGCTACTGCCCGAATTCGCAGCCTCCTGGCTATCACATATAGCGCTGCCATTGTGGAAGTCCCTGTTGTATTGTGGGATTGTTTATATAGCTTGCACCTGGTTACCACCTGCATTGACTTGGTGGAAAAATTGATGTGTAAATTTCCGATTTTTTGGAAATTGCAATTTGCGATTTTTTCATACATTGCTTTGTGAATTCTCAAACTGCGATTTCTCTATTTGCAATTTTTGCAGGCTGTGTATCGCAGACTGTGAATTCACAGAGAAATTCGCAGACCTCAGGCCTCACAAAATAGATGCAAAGATGTGTCATACATCATGTTTGTCTATTTGATGATCGCAAACACTGTTTTTTTGCGATTCTCAGTGTTTGTGATCGCAAAATACTTTCATACATATGCCCCTCAGAATCACATTAGCATAACAGTTGATATCTGAACTATTTTCTAACTGGTATCCTACAATATCATCAACACTTTCTATTTTTTTTTCTTCATACTTTCAAATTTTTCTTCAGTTGCTTTCCTTTTTTGAACCTCTGTTGCATCTGTGACATATTTTCATTTTGGACACACTGTACGTATCTCATACATAGGATATTCATCAAAATCAGGAGCATAAAGTCTTCTTAAACGATTGTACTCTCTCCACAATTTGCATCCGCACTAACCTTTTTCTTATCAAAATCTATCAAATACAACCCAGACAATGTTCTTACTCAAGACAATGCAATGAATGTTGTTCCCTTTTTGAACACTGTACTTCCAATATTTACAAAAGCTCTGTCTGTACTTAAAGCTTGAGATTTATGAATAGTTACTGCATATGGTAAAGACAGAGGAAACTGTTGTCTGCGAGCATACAAATCTTTTACATGCAAAAAACGTACAACACAACACCCAATCTGTCTTACCTCATTAATCTGATTAAATGTTATCACCAAAAATACTATTCCATCTTCATTCTGAAAAGTTACAAAATCGACAACTTTTCCTATTGCTCCATTTAATAAACCCTCTTCTACATTCAATTACACCACAAAATTACATGACAGTTTATATATTCATGTAAAGTCTTTTCTAAGCCTGCGGTTTTATATACAAACTTTTCCAAAGAATGCAATTTAGCCTGTAGTTTCTCTGTAAGAATGGTCACTCCCTGGTGTTCAATTTTATCAATAGCTTAAATTTCCACAAATTGTTGTTTTTCAAGTTTCAGAAGTTGTTGATTAAATGTAGAACACTCTTGCAGTGTAGGAATTATGCAAACTATAGACTTATTTTCTCCAAGCATATTGTACATTACTTCAGCTGCTGTGTTTCCAGTTGTAAACAAGTTCCTTAGTAGCAGGCTTTCTAAAGATTGTTTATCATGTTCCGTCAAGACACCAACTCTTATGTCTTGAAGAATATGTCCCTAATCTTCATCATTTGCTTTTCGCATATTCTTAACAAGTTCTTTATATTCAAAATGTAACCAAATGTTCACATTTCCAATACTTCCCAAAGATTTGCTTGTGTCTTCATGGACAAGTGTTTTAAAAATAGGTTGTCCTTTCACATGAGTATGTTGTAGTAGATCTCCGAATACAATTAAATGTTTTCCTCCAAGCAGAACATCATAATTTTTTTTTAAATTTGTTGCATTCTTCAATGTACAAAGGCAACATTAAGTTTGAGACCATGCTCACCTCGTCAATGATTAAAAGTTTCATTTTCATCAGTACTGTTGAGATTTCATAACAAGCTTCTCTAGATAGTTTCTGATATTCCAATGTATTATCATGTTCAATAGGTAGCACAAGTAATCAATGTAAAGTAATCCAATTAATGTTGTGTGCTGCTAATCCAGTTGGGGCTGTTACCACACAAGATAAATGTGATTCTCTAGTTTTGTGTAGATAACTGGTCACCACTTTAATTAAGAACATTTTTCCTGTTCCAGCTTGACCCCTGATGTACAATAGAATAGTTTAAAATGATTAACATTGGCATTCTTTTTTTGTGTGCAGCAAACCATGTTGTATCTGACGTTTGACTTGTAGATATATTTCTTTTTGTTCGATATTTAGTTGTTCTTCTAACTTTTCCAACTGAATATTATCCTGTTGTGCTTGATGCATTGCAGTTTCTACCTCATTCATGGCTATTGCTGCTTCATTTTCAATAATTGGTTGTCCCAGTGGATCTTGACTCAGTGGACCAGAATGTTTTATTCCGCTTTAAGTGTCCGAATATAGGTGAAACCTGTCCTTATATAGGCACATTCGCATTGCCCTTATATAGGCATAAGATCCCAGTCCTTATTTAGGCATTAGCCATGCTATCCAAATACAGGCATGGTCACCTACATCCGTCCACCCCAAGGTCACACTGAGTTCTTAGAAACCAGACCCTTAAGCTCTTGGGAGTTTCCATAGCCCAGGATTATTGATTTCTCCAAGAACTCATTTATTATGCATGAACCACTATTCCTTAACCTTTCATTCATGACGTCTTCCTCTGCCCAACTTTACGTCAGTGCTAACATTCCAAGGCACCTACCAGGTATAAATATACCTTCCCTTGACCAAGCAAGTAAGAGGAGACCTCGACTTTAGAGGAGCCCGTGTTCCGGCCTGACGCACTGACAAGAGACGCTGTCATCCCTGCTCGCAGAGAATCCAGCTTCCAGTGTTCTGACTCCCTACGCCGGGTGTTAGAGTTTGAGACCCGGAAAGAGATTCCCACCTCTCTCATTCTAAAGGTATGGAGATGACTAGAACCTAGAGGGACTCTTGGCATACCAGACTTGGCATACTATATTAAACTATAGAATAACATCCTATGGAATACAGTACCTACTTCTGACATAGTACTACACTTACGTTAGGTACACTGGGGTAGAGCTAGTTAGAGAAGCATCTTATGAGTACTCGCATTTTTAGCCTATGTTATTTATGTATATGAATATATGTGTCATAGCTAAAAGATAATGCTAGCGCAGTATTATTTCTTTCTACTGCTTACGCTGTATATAATATATCTTGCATACTGTCTTGTGATTATAACGGCTCATATCGCTTACACAAGAAACAAGACTGTTCAATAAATCCTTTTATTGAAATGCCCGTCTATTCTTTCTGTGTAAACTCTGAAGAAACTAAGCATGCACGATTAGCTGAGTGAAACTGTTATCTGTTGTTTCCACGATTCTGAGAGTGTTCCGATTCTAAAGGGAAACAATGTCATGTTTATGCCGTTGCCAGAAACTACTCCCTTCTTGTTTACAAGGAGTTTCTAGTGGCCTCTGTGTTAGCTGGTACAAATTAATTAAGTTTAATATACTCAATAGGGGCATACTGACCTCAGTCCTTTGCCAAATCTATAGGGTATATTATTCCAATGCGCAAAGCCTATTAGGGAAATAGGAACTACACAAGAAGAACTTTGACTGCCTTGGGAACTTTCTCTACCTATTTCAGCTGCAATAGTACTTTCTTGGTCAATCACCTCATTTAAAATTTGTAGATAAGTTTGTAAAATTGTGCACTGAATGCTAGCTTCACTTGCATTAAAAGAATCTTAATAGCATTCAAAATCGCTAAGTAATTCTGTTTCACTGCGCAAAGGCTTGAACAGTTGCAAAAGTGCTAAATAGAAAAATCCCCTCTTATCTGGACTTCTCTGTGGTTAGTAAGATTTCCTTTGGCATGTTTTACCAAACATCCATCATATCCAATCACTGCATATTTTTCTTCATTTATATTTTCTGTAAAATTTCTCTTAAAGCTGTAATGTTTCAGTACTTCATAGAGACATAGATTTTCGAGATGTGGACTCTTTTTTGGATATTATGTATCCAACTTATTAGTTTTAACAAAATCTATACATTCTGGTTCATTTTTTGCTAACTATTCGATTTCTTGTAAAGATATCAATACACTATTTCGAGTGGAAGCAAGACCTAGACTTACCCAAATGATTCTTCTTGACTTTGAATATTAACTGGCAGAGCTCAAGCAATCCAAAAATTCCTAGGATCCAATCTCTCATTGAGAAAGCATTTTCAAGCTAAAGCTGTACAATTTCTTGCTAAGACTCTTCTCTGCTGAAATTTCTTCGCACATTTCTTTTATCTCTGTCTTTTCAGATTTGGGTATATATGATGTAACATAGTGAACAACAGCAATTGAATCATCTGCAATATATTGAATATCATGTTTGCATTCCACATTTTCAAAATAACTGGATTGTACTCATTAATGTACTTTGAAGCTTCTGTTCTTTTTAAGTTGTATGTATTCTTTGGCACATTCCTAGTTTTTGTATGCCTTACTGCTAACAAAAAGATATTTACTCTTCCTTTAGAAATGATAGGACGTGGGAATTCAAAACAAAATTTTGCATAAAATTTCCATTTACACTTGTATTTTCATTGGTAGTATTTCCCACATTGATGACTTTGAAACCATACAACTTGTTGTCGCAAGCTCTTTTCTCCTCCATCTTTTGGAATGGCACATGTAACATGCTGTTCAATGAAAGACAAAACAGTTTCATCATATCAGTTCCAAATTTTGGTGTAGTCTTTATCCATAAAAGCATGTGTATATGAGGAGCACCTCTGGCTTGGTACTCTTTTCACCAAAAGAAATCAGTAACTTCTCCAAGAGGGAGAATATTTTTATTGCAGATAAATGACATCATACTTTGAAATCTGTGGTTAAAATACCTGCAGTCATTTACAGGATACAAGAAACAGAGATCTCCAGCTGTCTTCAAGTCAATGTTTTTAACATTTGAATTTGCTTCTCGTAAAAATTCAAGTAAATCTTCCCACACATATTCAGCAGAGCTAAGTGTTACAAACCATGTAGGAGTACCTAAGTTTCTTAACATACATTTAAGTTCACCATGAGGACAAAACCAATATTCATTGGTACCACGTTGACATGCCATCAAATTAACTGAGATTCTGAAATTTTCATCTCTTTGTTGAACTTTGTCCATGAATTCTTTTGCAAAAACATGTTGAAGATTAACTCCTGTTTTTGATATGTGGTTCACTGCATATGAAAGTGCAGCCAAATCACTTTCAAACAGAAGATTAAATATATTTGGAATGCACTGTTGAAATCTTGGATCTTCAGAGTACAATCTTGTTAAGCTGTATTCTGAAGCTGGAATCCATACAGCTCACTCATCAAATCGTCCACCTTCTCCAGTGGGGAATAGCTGCGGAAAACAATGAGCTCTAAACTTTTTTTCGCATACACTCATGAGAGTTCCTTTTGCTTCCTTCATTTGAAATAATTCAATACTGTTTCCTATTATTTCTTTCAAATGTTGAGGATGTATAGTATAATGTTCAAAAATGTCTTCAGTCCTGGACCTGTCCACTTTTACTATTTGGCTATTTGACATTAGTGATTCATCTTCTAAGCATATTACTTCTTCATCACCATTACATTCCTGTAAAAAATATTATTCTGTACCAGGCACAAGGAAGCCTTGTGAAGATCAGTAACATCTACAAACTCTTGCCAGATTTTTCGACTCTTTGTTGGTACACCATTTACTGAAATAACTATTGGCTCATTTTCCTCCCTGTCTACAGTAAGGGTGGGCGGTAAATTCCGTTCCGGTCGCAGAATTTGTGAAATTTTGGTAATTCTGCGTTCCGCGCGGAATTGCTGAAAATTCTGCGATCCGTGGTGTCGCGGAATTCGTGGGCATGGTGAGTAGAGGTAATACACAAAACAGTGGCATCTTCTTGGATAAATAAATATGCTGGACAGGATTCCTTCAGGCACGATGCTCCTGTCATAAAAATTAAACCTCAACAGGAAGCACCTACAGATATAAAGCAGGTGCCCGAGTTAAAGCTCAAATTCGGTAATGCATTAATCAGCCCAAAAAAATTGTGCGCTCGGTCGAGGCTGGGCAGGTGTCCTTTCTCCCCATATCTACAGTCAAAAATTAGCTGTGATGCTTGATGGAGGTCTTTGCATCCATGACTTTCTCGAGCGCAATCCCCGTGTAGTTCCTGTGACCAGGAGGTTCTCTCTCCTCATCTGCTGCTCTGATCGGTCTCTGACTTTTATAAACAAGAGGCATGTGAATTCGCATAGAAGCCCCACCCCACACACACTAGCAGTATGCAACATCTTCCCGCCCTTTACCCACTATGATGGACAGCTCTCTCAAGGGACCCTGGCACCTTTCGGAATGGCGGCAAAGTTGCAGACACACATGGTCACTGGAGACAACTCTTATGACCCTTTACCCAGCTGTAGTGTAGGAAAGGCACTATACATTTACCTAACGAGGTAGCACTTACTGATTAGCCAGTAGTACCCCAGTTGAGTAGAGGTATTGCACAAAACGGTGGCATCTTCTTGGATAATAATTTGCTGGGCAGGATTCATTCTGGCACGATGCTCCTGTAACAAACATTAAACCTCAACAGGACGCACTTCCAGATATAAAGCAGGTGCCCGAGTTGAAGCTCAAATTCGGTAATGCATTAACCAGCCCAAAACAATTGTGCGCTCGGTGGAGGATGGGCAGGTGTGCTTTCTCCCCATATCTACCGTCAAAAATTAGCTGTGATGCTTGATGGAGGTCTTTGCATCAATTAATTTCTCAAGCGCAATCCCCATGTAGTTCCTGTGACCGGGAGGTTCTCTCTCTTCATCTGCTGCTCTGATCGGTGTCTCACCTTTTATAAACTAACCCTGGGCGTAGTGGGGCTATGTGGAGCAGCGCGTAGTGTGGCAAGATCTACACACACTTGTGCGATCCACGTAGCCCCACTACGCGCCACCCGCCTCCCGCCCACCCTCATTTTAAAATAATTTAAAGAATGTAAAAAGTAAATAAATTACCTTACCTTCAGTGCGGCATCCCGGGGCTCCCTCTTCCTGCTTGCCGGCAACTTCTTCACACAAATGCGCATGCGCGGACGACCGCGCATGTACATTTGTGTGAAGAAGTTGCCGGCAAGAAGGAAGAGGGAGCCCCGGGACGCCGCACTGCAGGTAAGGTAATTTATTTACTTTTTACATTCTTTAAATTATTTTAAAATGAGTGCGGGTGGGCGGCGGGTGGCGGGCAGCTCTGCTTCGCAGCGGCGTGTGCGTAGCGCTGCCTGCTATGCCTACTTTGTAAACGGCGAAGCAGGCAGCGCTACGTGCACTCCGTGGGCGAAGCGAAGCACGTCGCCCAGCCTTATTATAAACAGGAGGCATGTGAACTCGCATAGAAACCCAGCCCCACACACACTAGCGGTATGCAACGTCTTCCCACCCTTAACCCGCTATGATGGACAGCTCACTCAAGAGACCTGGCACCTTTCGGCGTGGTGGCGAAGTTATTGACACATATGGTTACTGGAGACAACAATTCTTCTGGCTGCAAAAGCAATTCCGCGAGCTCGCGGTATTCTGCGTGCTCACAGATATTTTTTGCCATTTCGTGGAACTTTGCATAGCGCGACTACGCAAATTCCACCCACCCCTAGTCAACACCAACAGTTTGAATATGTTTCTTAAAATCTAAAGGTAAGCATGCAACTCTTCCTTTCAGACCTCTTTTTAAATCTATTGGTGGCAGCTTACCTGTTTTAAGCTCCATGTGAACTAGGGCCTGAAATGTGTGTTCAGATTAAATAAGAGTAGACTCATATGCATTCAAATCTGCCATTTCCTGGGCAATAGGTATCAACTCTAAGTTGTTATTTTCTGCTCTAGCTGGCATTTTGTTCTCTTCTAATTTGTTGTAACAGTATTTACAAATAATTTGATTAGTAGCCAACTCAAACTGACCTTCTACCAACAAATAAGCACTAAATTGGTGCCACTTATCATTGTTTTCCTTTCCACTTTTTTAAATATAAATCAACATTCCTAGTTTGACTTCGATAGTGAGCTCGTTGACAGCAAATACAAACATAGTTTAGTGTTTCAGTCGAAACGGTCTTAAACTTTGTAATTTCTTCTGCAATCAATACTAATCTCTTTCACGTGTTCTTCAATACCTACACTCTTGTGAACCAAAAAACGAAACTGTATATCAAAATAAACTTTTTGCACATCTGATACGGAACCGTGCCAAAGAGCTGTGTTCATTCATTTCACTTATACATAATGCAGGAGTTTTTACATAGTAGAGTACCGCTAACATTCTTAAATTATGAAAAGTACTTTGACACACTTTTCTTGAAAGACAAGCCAGAGAATGACCCTGCACATTAGGATATATTTTCTTATTTTACACTGATCTAGTCCTGGTGACATCTTAATCTTCTGTTTACCACTTTTGTTGCATATTTTCATAAAAAATGTGCAATATGTCAATAGATTCCTTTAGAATATTGCAAATACTGCTACATTCCCACTAGCTTGTGTATGCCTCCTTTAAACTTCTTCACCTATTACTTCTTCAACATTCTTAATAATCATTTTTTCTGGGACAACCATCTTTCATCTCATAGCATCGACCACTAGTACCAACTGCATGTACTAATGTATTCCCTTGAAAATAGATTTCCTCATTAAAGAAAGGCTTAGTACTGGAAGTGTGCTTCCATGTCCAGTAAAAAATTTACAAAATGTACTTCCATTAATAAGTCTTTTTCTTTTGCTTTACTCTTTCATAAACACCGTTGTTTTATCCAATGTTCTTATTCTCTTCAATATTCATATAAATAATTTTCGTTTCAATTCAAAATCAGAATCTACGGCACTTTCAATGTGTTTCTTCTTGTTATACACTGCCGATCTTCTTTTAAACTTTGTACAATCTTTTAATACATTTTGAATTACTCTACTTCTAAGCATTCTTATATGTATCTCTTTAAATAGTTTTTGCCATAGTTTTTGCCTTCTTATAATAAGAGTTGTTTTTCCAAAAACTAGTTTTTTTACCATTACAATTCTTCTTTTCCTTCTGGTTTGTTGCGAAACATTTCTTTTTCAGTTCGTTATTATTGACTTTCTTTAATCTCTTTACAACTGTTTTAATAAACTTTTTAGGGCTCTTACCAGAAGAGATTTAATCCTGAGTAACATTTTGCGCTTTTTCTGATTCACTCTTTTTAATTTTCTTTAAATTTTAGTGTTTTCTTTGTTCTCTTCTCTTTTTATGTTTTCTTGCCATCTTCAATTTTTGTCTCCAAATAATTTTTTAAAAAACAACCATTTCAATACTGTGTTACATCAATTAACAATTTCAAACTAATTACGTCAGTATTCATAATAACCACTAAGAAATTACTTATAATTACATTGCTATTCTCTTTATAACAAATACAAAAACAAAAGTGCAGAAGGAAGCAAGAGGACTGCAGAACGAGGAAGAAAGGTACTGAAAGAGAAAGAAAGGGACAGAAAGAAAAAGAAAGGCTCAGAATGAGGCAAGAGACATGCAAAAAGAAGCAACACAGCTACAGAAAAATGTGAGAAGTGCAGAAAGTGGGAACAGAGCTGCAGAAAGAGACAATAGGGCTGCACATAGAAGCAACAGAGGTGTACAAACATGCAAGAGAAGTCCACAAAGAGGCAATAGAGATGCAGAAAGAGGCAAGGAAGGTGCAAAACAGCCAAGACTTATGCAGAAAAAAGCAAGACAAGTGTATAAAGAAGCAACTGATGTTCAAAAACAAAAAAGAGAATTTCAGAAAGAGGCAAGAGAACTGCAGAAAGAAGAAGGAATGTGCAGAAAGAGGCAAAGGCAAAAGAGATGCAGAAAGAGGCAAGAGAGGTGCAGAAAGAGGACACAGAAGTGCAAAAAGAGGGAACAAGGGAGAAGAAAGAGGCAAGAAGAGTGCACAATGAAGCAACAGAGATGCACGAAAAGGCAAGAGAGGTGCAGAAAGAGGAAAAGAGGTACAGAAAAATGCAAGAGAGGTTCAGAAAGGGACAAGAGGCATGCAAAAAGAAGGAACAGAGGGTTCGAAATTGGCAATAGAGCTGCAGAAACAGGTAAGGGAGGTGCAGAAAGTGGGAAGAGGGGTGCAGAAAGAGGCAAGAGAGATACAGAAACAGGCAACAGAAGTACAGAAACAGATAAGAATTTCAATGGTTTTGTACGAGTGAAAAGTCCAGCTAACTATAACGCCCCTGAAACCTATGGTTTTTTCTGTGAATTTTTAAGGTTTTTTAAATGCTAATTCCTAAATATAACGTGCCTGAAACCTATGGTTTTTTTCAGTGAATTTCAAAGGTTTTTTAAATGCTAATTTCTAACTATGCCTACAGAGATAGGACATGTGAAGAAAGCAGAAAAAACGCACAGAAAGAAAAAAAAGAAATGCAGAAAGAAGCAACAGAAGTCCTCAAAGACGAAGAAAAGTGCAGGAAGAAGGATAACGTGCAGAAAGAACAAACAGAAGAGCAGAAAGAAGCCTTGTTGCAAAATCATCCTGTGCCCTCAACTTTTTCAGACAGATACTGGTGGTAACTGAGTCTGACTAACCAGTCCTAGAGCCAGTGCTATGTTAAAAGACACTCCTCTTAAAATGAGAAACACAGTGCGTGTTTGGACACGTCACCTCAGGCACCGTCCCCTCCCTTCCCCACTGTGTAAACATGCCCTGTGGCCGTTTTAAGTTGGGAGATTAAGTCCCCTTGAATCCTGAGGGTCACTAGGGTTCAACTAGACCACAAGGTACCTCCAGTAAGCGTCACAGAGCTGCGTTGCAGAGAGATGTAAAAAGGGCCACGGCCTAGACCACCTCTCTGCAACGCAGTGCAGTGGTGCTTACTGGAAGCTCCTGGAGGGCTAGTTGGCCCCCAGGGTCCCTCAGGATTGAAGGGGAATTATTTCCCCAACTTAAAACGCGCCACAGGGCGTGTTTGCACACGTTAACTCAGGCCCCGTCCCCTCCCTTCACCACTGTGTAAACACGCCCTGTGGCCGATTTTAGTTCGGAGATTAAGTTCATTTGAATCCTGAGGGTCGTTAGGGTCCAACTAGCCCACTAGGTACCTCCAGTAAGCGCCACAGAGCTGCGTTGCAGAGAGGTGTAAAAAGTGGCACGGCCTGGACCACCTCTCTGCAACGCAGCTCATTGGCACTTACTGGAAGCACCTGGTGGGCTAGTTAACCCCCAGGGGCCCTCAGGATTGAAGGGGAATTATTTCCCCAACTTAAAACGTGCCATAGGGCGTGTTTGCACACGTCACCTCAGGCCCCATCCCCTCCCTTCCCCACTGTGTAAGCACGCCCTGTGGCCATTTTAAGTTGGGAGATTAAGTCCCCTTGAATCCTGAGGGTCCCTAGGGGCAAAAACTTACAACTGGCCAGGCGGCGCGTTTGCAGAGTGCTGCAAGGAGGGGGCGTGGCCTCCGGCGCGATGCCGGTCTTTTATTTATTTAATTTTTTTAAGAAGGAGGGCTGTGTGGCCCCCCTTCTTTTTCTAATTTATTGGCCCTGGGGACCCCATCCCCCAGGGCCTGCCCCCTATTTTTTTTTAGTTGAAAAAAAAAAATTTGGAAGTGGGCCGCGTGACCCCCTCCCAAGGCCTTAATCGGCCCTGGGGACCTCAACCCCCGGATCATGGCCTTTTTTTTTTTTTTTTATTCTTTCGGAGGGTGGCTGCGTTGTCCCCCTCCTTAGGCGACTTATGGCCCCAGGGACCCCATCCCCCGGGGCCGGCCTTTGTTTTTTATTATTTTTATTTTAAATATATTTATAGAAACACCTAGGACATGCTGGACAAACTGTATGTACCTATCACCATGACGATTTGCGTGATATTCATTAAAAGGCGACTATGCATACAATGAATCCATGTGGAATGTATTTACACCGCTAGTGAAGCTCTGACGTGGGTGACGCCCTACCGTGCCTAATCACGGCGCCCCCGCCTGTGGGTACTCTCCAAGTAGACACCCTTGTCGATTATTTATACAAACATGGGTAGCTATTGACGGGCACATTTAATACACACGCACACCAAGCCATTCAAAGGGGATTCGACAAAAATTCGACCAAACTATGCAAGAAACCCCCCTCACGGTTAATAAAACACACATCCACCGCCGGATGTGTAATACTTTTTATTTTACTCTCTGGAAAGGAGATGTACCTCACTTGAGAGTCACAGCGTGCTTCTGGCTGAGCCCAATGCTGTTTTACACCCACCAGTGCCCGCCGAGTGCCACACACCTCTTTGTTGTATTCCACCAGCTAGTGCGTATGCTATGACACTCTCTAGCCCATGTGCACTGTAACACCACCCCGTGAATATGTCATGCCACACTTGCCTTCGCACGGGTTATATTGCCCCATTTAACGTGCCTTCCTCGATGCCTATGTTATAACGCACAGCGCTATGCCATACATATGTAATGTAATGTAAAAGTGCATTTATAAAGCGCAAACTGTCACTCCGCAAGGAGCCTCCTGGCGCTAAAAGGCCGAGGTGGAAGAAACTGAAATAAAAAGGGGGAGGAGTTAGATTAATGCAAAGCAGAGGTCATCTGGACATTTATAGATCCAGGTTTTTAGTGCTTTCCTGAAAGGCGTCTCCGATTGTTGCATACGTAAGCCAGAAGGGAGTACGTTCCACGCCTTAGAGCCAAGATAGGCAACCGTTTCCCCACCTTTGGTGGCAAGTCTAAAGTGGGGTGGTTTTAGCAAATTGGCCAAGGAAGATCTGAGGGTCCTGGTGGTAATGTAGGGTGAGAAATGAGCTGTGAGATATCTAGGGCCTGTCCGGCGAGTGGCTTTATAGGTGATCAGAAGCATTTTGAAGAGAATTCTTTTATGAATGGGGAGCCAATGTAGAGTGTTTAGAGCCAAGGATGCCGAGGATGTACGTGGGAGCCTAAGAACCAGGCGGGCTGCAGCGTTTTGTGCTATTTGTAATCTTTTAATTGTGGATTTGTTAGGCCCGGCCAACCGGCTGTTGCAATAGTCCAAACGTGAGAGGACAAGAGCAACCGTTACAGATTTCTTGGCAGCCAGAGGGATCAGATCAAAGAATTTCTTCAAGGATCTCATTACACTAAAGCAGGTGCCGGCCGTTACCAGTGCATGGGGGAGGAAGGATAAGGAAGAATCAAACTTGACCCCCAGGATTCTGGCCACCTTGACCGTATCCGATGGGGGTGGAGTGCCTTCCGGCCACCAACTGTCAGGAATGAAAGTTACATTCGTGCCAATGGGTAGGATTTCAGTTTTGTCAGTGTTGCATTGTAAATGATTATTCTTCATCCACTGTATGACTTGAGAAAGACATGATTGGAAATTGCTTTCGGCTTCATTATTGTTTTTGTCCAGGGAGACGATCATTTGAGTGTCGTCGGCGTATGAGGTGACTTCAATTCCGAAGGATTTTATAAGGAAGATGAGGGGGGCCATATAAACGTTAAACAACAGAGGGCTCAAGGAGGAGCCCTGAGGGACCCCTGTGGTTATCGTCTTCTCTGTGGAAAGGAAGGGACCTAACGCAACGGTTTGTCTGCGATTGGTGAGGAAGGATCTAATCCATGCCAGGACGGTACCCGTGATACCGCCGCGTTCGAGTCTTGCCAGAAGGATATCGTGAGAGATGGTATCGAACGCGGCGGAAAGGTCCAGGAGGATCAGAACAGCTTTCTTACCCGAGTCAGCAAGGGTTTTTAACACCTCTGTGATTTCTAAGAGGGCCGACTCCATTGAGTGTCTAGGGCGAAAACCAGATTGCTGAGAGTGGAGGATATTATTTGATTCAATAAAATTTGAAAGCTCTTTAAGTACAAACCTCTCCGTTATTTTGCCCAGCAATGGGAGCAATGATATCGGCCGTAGGTTAGAGAGGACTGATGCGTCTATATTTTCTTTCTTTTTGAGGGGTTTAACCAGGGCAAGTTTCCAATCCTCTGGGACAATGCCTGTGTTTAACGAGGAATTGACTATTTGGTTAAGCACTCTGTTGACGGTGTCAATGAGTTTATGTAGAATCCTGGGGGGGCAGGCATCCAACGGAGAACCTGAACTGCAGGTCATTATGGCCTTGAATGTGGCATCCAGTGACACTGGTGAAAATGAGGAGAGATTTGCAAGGGTTGGAGAAGGAGTGGGGATTTCCGTCTTGATGTTAGGAAGGGTAAGCGAGAATTTTTTTTATATTTTGGAAATCTTCTCTTCAAAGTAATTGGAGATATTGTCACACAGAGTTTGTGAGGGGGGAAGATCCTTCTTTAGTCCCTTAGGATTGGTAAAGGAGTTGACTATTTTAAAAATTGATTTTTGATCGAGTTTGGACTCTAGTATAACTTTGGAGTAGTAAGATTTTTTAGTGGCTTTAATAAAGGCATGGTAGAGTTTTCTACAAGCTTTGTAGGCTCGCTTATCCTCAATAGTATAGGATTTTCTCCATTTACGTTATAAATGTTTACACTGATGTTGTTCTTTAGCTAGCTCAGAGGTAAACCAAGGTGGTCGCTGAGCTTTAATTTTCCTTGTCTTTTTTTTGTTCTGGCCTTCCAAGGGCGCCAGATCATTGCAAATGTTGGAGACCCAAGTGTGAAAGTGCCCCGAATCTTGGTTCGGGTTTCCTGTGAGGGTAGGAGTGCAAGATTGAGCGTGAGGCCGAAGCTTGGGATTGCTTATAAGTTTGGACCAATTACGGTGGGTTTTGGAGTTGGGGGAGCGGTCCGGGCTGTCTGTCGATGGGTAATCTAAGATCAGTGGAATCATGTGGTGATCTGTCCAGATCAGTGGAATAGGAAGGGACACCGTAAGAGCGGGAAAATTGGAGCAGATCCCGTCTAGAGTGTGGCCAGCCTGGTGGGTGGGTTGCTGTACCAGTTGTTTCACAGTGAGGAGCTCAGTTATCTGTAGAAAGTTGTCCGTCTCAGGAGATCCTTTGGATTCCAAGTGAAGGTTGAAATCCCCTAGCATAGTGAAATTGGCGTATTTGAGAAGTGACTGGCTTAGGGCATCGCCTAGTGAGTTCGTAAAAGTAGTGCTATATCCCGGCGGTCGGTAGATGAGGACTCCTGAAAAGGACATTGAGGCATCCAAAGAAATACGGAAGCCTAGGCTTTCAGCGCCTTTGAGGGAGGCTATGTCTATGGTGACGCAGGGAAGGGAGTCACGGATGATAATGGCCAATCCCCCTCCACTCCCTCCTAACCTGTCTTTCCTGTGGATAGTGTAGTTAGGGGGGAGTGCAATAGCTATATCCGGGTTGGAGCAGTCTTTCAGCCAGGATTCTGTAATAAACAGGAAATCCAGCTGCATGTCTAGTATTAAGTCTCTGATGTCTTGGCAGTGTTTGCTGAGGGACCTTGCGTTAATAAGTCCTCCTTGCAGTTTGAGTTTGCTAGTTGAGGAAGGGGGGCTAGTCTTGTTGTGCACTGTAGGGGCGCTTGCAAAGAACTCATGTCTACACTTGTAGCATGCAAAGGATCCCCAAAGAATGTCCGAGGCAACTTAGTGGAAGCAGTTCTTCCTAATATTGAGAGCCTTTAGGTCCGCGGAGCTGTACGTTAGTGTAGTAGCTATATGGGCAGGGATTCCCGCCTTGGCCACGTCCTTGGTGCGGACGGGCGTAGACGGGCTTGCCTTTGGCGCGCCTTTGGCGCGCCACCGGCGCGCCCGCTGCGCGCTCGTTTTAGCATCCAATTTATCCCCGGTGCCCGGAAGTGAAGGGGAGGGGGGGGAGGAGTTTCCGCCCGAGGTCCACCCTCCGTTCAAACAGCACTTGCCGCGACGGACCAGGGTGCAGGGCTACGTCGAATAGTACAGGTAAGATTGTTTCCCACCACCCTCCACAGAGTTATATTCATAAAATAGTACACACACTTCTAAAAGGTTCTGGTGAATTAAAGCGATTAAGTTTTAAAAGCAGTTAAGTTTTAAAATCATGTTCAAATAAGCAAATCGGCTAAAAATGCGAGCAGCGCAGCTGGCACCACTTCACCGCGTCCGCTGCACGCTCGTTTTAGCATCCAATTTATCCCCGGTGCCCGGACGTGAAGGGGAGGGGGGGAGGAGTTTCCGTCCGAGGTCCACCCTCCGTTCAAACGGCACTTGCCGCGACGGACCAGGGTGCAGGGCTACGTCCAATAGTACAGGTAAGATTGTTTCCCACCACCCTCCACAGAGTTATATTCATAAAATAATACACACACTTCTAAAAGGTTCTGGCGAATTAAAACGATTAAGTTTTAAAAGCAATTAAGTTTTAAAATTAGGTTCAAATAAGCAAATCGGCTAAAGATGCGAGCAGCGCAGCTGGCAGCACTTCACCGCGTCCGCTGCGCGCTTGTTTTAGCATCCAATTTATCCCCGGTGCCCGGAAGTAAAGGGGAGGGGGGGGGGAGTTTCCGCCTGAGGTCCACCCTCCGTTCAAACAGCACTTGCCGCGACGGACCAGGGTGCAGGGCAGCGTCCAATAGTACAGGTAAGATTGTTTCCCACCACCCTCCACAGAGTTATATTCATAAAATAGTACACACACTTCTAAAAGGTTCTGGTGAATTAAAACGATTAAGTTTTAAAAGCAGTTAAGTTTCAAAATCAGGTGCAAATAAGCAAATCGGCTAAAGATGCGAGCAGCACAGCTGGCAGCACTTCACCGTGTCCGCTGCGCGCTCGTTTAAGCATCCAATTTATCCCTGGTGCCCGGAAGTGAAGGGGAGGGGGGGGAGGGGTTTCCGCCCGAGGTCCACCCTCCGTTCAAACGGCACTTGCCGCGACGGACCAGGGTGCAGGGCTACGTCCAATAGTACAGGTAAGATTGTTTTCCACCACCCTCCACAGAGTTATAATCTGGGATCCATATCTGTGTCACAGTGCATATGCAACGTTACACTCCCCAGCACATATTTTATATTACAACTTTAGAGACTAGTTAGGTTACACAACACTGCCCTGTGCATATTACACTCCAAGGCGCATATCGCATAGCACGCGCTAGTGCCTGTGCTATCTCGCGCTCTCCAATGAATCTGTCATTGCGCACAATGTATTGCATATTATATTTCACGCCCCGGTTCATCTTATATCACACTTTTTGGTGCATAGTTTATACCATATACTATATATAGTTTTCATTTTCAATCGTACTATCAGGACTATGTTCTATATAACACTGCGTCCACCTACCCTTTTCACGGGCATTACATTTTGCGATGGGGTGGAGGGTCAGGGGGTGTTTCTGCCAAGTGAGCCCGGAGTCACAGTCACAAACGTCCTCTTCTTCCTGAATAAAAGTGAGATTATGCTGCATACTTGTTCATATTTTAAGTAGTTCGCACAGACACACATTCTAAAAACAATAAAGTTCCTAATACCCACCTTCTCTGAACAGTTAGCTTGCTGCCCCATCCACCTCCTCTCTATCCTCTGTTGTCTGAATCCATGGACTAGCCTCCTCCGTCCTGCCATGCATGGTCTGATGTGCTGCCACTGCCCTCCATTTAGCATGATGTACCAGTCCACTCCTCCTGCCCTCCATTGCCCAATTCTATGGCCCATCATTGACCTCCTGCTTAGCCTCTGTGCTTAGCTTGATGCCCCTATTCTCCTTCCCCCTGCTCTCCGATGTCTTTGTACATGCCCCTTCTCCATCCTTTTTGCCCTCCATGTTCCATGGACCTGCCACTCCTATCTACTCTGAGTGTTCTGTTGAGCTGCCACTCCCCTCCCACCTGCCTAGCATTTTCAGATGACTGTAACCTGTCCCTGCACCTCCACCCTGCCTGTCCACATGCCATGCCCCTATCCCCTTCCTCCTGTCCTCCATGGTCCATTTTACTGCCACACCCTTCTGCCCTCCCTAGTCTATTGTGCTGCAACTGCTCCTCCTGCCTGCCCCACGCGGTCTGTTGTGAGGCCCCTTCCCCTGAACTCTCTTGTGTCCAGGTCCTGACCCTCCCTTCTATCCTCCATGGTCCTTTGTGCATGCCCCTGCACCCTCCTTCTTGCCCATCATGGCCATTGTGCTGCCACTAACCCTCCTGCTTGCCATGCATGGTCTTCTGTGCTGCCATGGCCCCTCCCACCTTCCTTGTGTGGTCAACTAGCTGCCCACTGACCCCCTCTCACCTTCCCTCCATGGTCTGTGTGTATGCCATCATAGTCTCACTGTTGCTCTCCATGGTGTGTCTTGTTTCTAGTGCCCATCTTGCCTGACCTCCATGGTCATTTTGCTGCTCCTGCCCTGCCCCCTTGCCCCCAGCCCTCTGTTTCCATGTGCAGACCCCTATTCCCTCCTTCCTGGCTTGTCTGTTCCATTGTAATGACCCTGATCCGTCCCTCCTGCCCTTTATGGTCTGTTATGTTGCAGCTTTCTCTCCTGTCTTCCATTATGGTCAGCTAGCTACCATTGCCTCTTTCCCCTCTGTTCTCTGTTGTCCATGTGCATGGTCCTGTCCCCACCCTATTGCTTTCTATGGATTGTTGTGCTGCACTTCCATCCCGCATGCCCTGTGTGGTGTATTGTGCTGCTGCAAACCCTGATGCCTGCCCTGTAGGGTCAGTTTGGTGCACCTCTCCATGTCCCTCCTGTCCTCTGTTATCCAAGTCCATGTCCCTACCCCAATTCTTCCTGCCTACCATGATCCAATGTACCATACTTGCGAACATTTTGAACTTGGTAAGAGGGAGATTTTGAAAAAAAAACTGGGGTATTGATTTTCCCCTTTGAGTTACATTGAAAAAGAGGAGAGTGTAGACAGGAGACAGATCAAATAAAGCCCATTTGAGCTTAAAAACATTGGACGTTTCCTGGCTGAAACGGGTCTGTTGACATGTATGGTTGTACTACCACTGCCTCTTCCTTCCGCCCACAATGGTCTATTATATTGCCACAGCCTGTCTTGCCAGTCCTGTATTCTTGGTTTGTTGCCCCTGCCCCCCTTTCCACTGCCCTCTGTCTGTTGTGCTGCCACTGCCCTTCCTGCCTGCCCAGTGTGGTCAAATTGTTGCCTCTGCAATCTCCTACCTGCCTTCAATTTTCAAAGTCCGTGCCCCTGGCCTCTGCCTTTCAACAGTATCCCAATGAACAACTCGATTGCTAACATTCTATATTTATTACAAAAGTGTGGAACGCCTGACGTCATCTTGATGTAATCAAAACTGTAACACCTAGAGCATTTCCTTTAGAAATTACATATATGAGAGGGTCTTATTTGCATCAAAATTATGGTTAGTGCTCTAAATAACTAAAATGAGGACATATTTTCTGAGTTTTCAAATAGCGACAAAGTACTTTTTAATTATTTGTAATCTTTCTGTTTTTTTATCCAGTTGACCACTTGATTAAATGTTACACTTAGGGGAGAGGATATGGTGTTACTTCCAGGGCTGCAGACTTTGCAACTGGGGAACCAGGTTGAAGTTTCTGCTTCAGCTCAACATTCTGTGATTCTGGTCAAATCACTTAATCTCCCCATGTCTACAACCAAATGAATTTGATCTTGTGTGATGTAGCCAATGCTCATGTAAAGCACTCCAATACCTGACAAGTCTGCACTATGTAAAACTGCAAATACACAAAAAATAAGTGTTTTGCACACTTCTGTCATTGGGCTACATGCGGGCTACATCTGGGTGATATTTGTGCTGCATTTGGGCTCTTTTGTCTCTGGTGGCCATCTTGGGAGATTTATTTGTTATGAACTTTCCTAATTTCCTCATTTACTGCATTCTCCTCAGTAGGAAATGCTTTCAGTTTTTTACTTTGATTCCATCAAGAAGGTATTCAGATATGTCACACATTTGCCATAAATTCTGAATGTTAGTACTCTAGTTGCTCATTAGATCACTGAAGTAAAGCTACTGCTTATCACGGAAGTCTGCTGCTGGTATTAAAAGTGCATGTTTCAGTATGCATATCAGAAATTTTTAATGAAATAGAAGAGGATTTGAGAAGTCACTCAAAATGTGCCCTAATTTTTCTTTCTTCAGCGCTAATCATAATTTCTATGGCAAAATTAACCCCCTCATTGTGTTCCTTTTAAAATTAAATGTTTTAAGTGTTACCAGTTCATTCCAATCAAGATTGCTTCAGGTGTGCCATAGTTTTGTCACAAGTAAGACTGTTAGCGCTCTAGTTGTTCGTTAGAATACTCTGGTACATTCTGTCATTGGGCTATACTTGGGCTACATCTGGGTGATATTTGGGCTACATTTGGGCTCTTTTGTCTCTGGTGGCCATCTTGGGAGATTTATTTGTTACGAAGTTTCCTCATTTCCTCATTTACTGCAGTTTCCTCAGTAGGAAATACTTTCAGTTTTTTACTTTGGTTCCATCAAGAAGACATTCAGATGTGTCACACATTTGCCATAAAGGCTGAATGTTAGCACTCTAGTTGCTCATTAGATCACTGTAGTAAAGGTACTGCTCACCAGGGAAGTCTGCTGCTGGTATCGAAAGTCTGCATGTCAGAACGTTTTATGAAATAGAAGAGGATTTGAGAAGTCAAAATGTGCCCTAATTTTTCTTTCTGCAGCACTAATCATAATTTCTATGGCAATATGAATCCCCTCATTTTGTTCCTTTTTAAATTAAATGTTTTAAGAGTTACCACTTTATTCCAATCAAGATGGCTTCAGGTGTGCAATACGTTTGTCATAAGTAGGACTGTTAGCGCTCTAATTGTTCTTTAGAACACTCTGGGAAGCTGCAGTAGAACACAAATGAATCAACTGACAGTCTCTGCCCTTGTTGGATGTACATGTTTTACTGAGAATGTCAGACTTCATTCTCACATGACTGAGAAAGATAATGTGAATTTACAGAAAATATGCTCTCAGTTTAGCTTATAGATCACCTTCCAAACCTCTGTGGGAAAAGCATGCGAAAATAGTTTTCTCTCAAACATGATTCATGATATCACAGCAGAAGGCTTTTTCACATGGTAAAATCACCTTAGAACACACCACAATTCCTAAAATGAATATGGTACCATCAGCAAATGATTTATAATGTAACTAGGTCTTAAAACCTTCTATTAACTGCAATGCTTTTTAATGAGGTGCTATCATGTATATTGGTCCCAAGATGGCTGCCAACACTTCTTGGATGAAGTGCTGAAAGCCAATCAGATCTCACAATGAGATGTGTGGTTAGGCTCCGCCCAGATATATCTATCTTTTTAACTCTAATTTTCTCAGGAACTACTGAATGGATTTACACCATTTAAGCAAAAAGCACGAGTCTGAACTGAGGACTACCTCTTTGCCAAATTTGGTGTAATTCCGTTTAGCAGTTCGGGCTGTAGCTGCGTCAACAGGTCCTACGGGAAAATTCATGGGGAAAACGCGTTTTGGGACCCCCCTTTTTTCTTGGCCCCCGCTTGACGAATCACTGTTAAACTTTCAGGATAGCAGCGGACCGGAGCTGGCCAAAAGTTTGGAAAATTTCGCGAAGATTCGTCAATCGGCGCCAACGTTATTCCAAATAGAATGTTGCGGATTTCTTATGGAAAATAGGTCCTAACTATAACTACCTACTGGCGCCTTTACATAACACCAGTTTCGTTACATGAGGACACAATCATTTTTGTTAGGCACGGGGAGATTAAGCGATTTGCCCAGAATCACAGGATGTTCAGCGTCATTGCCGAGGCTCGAAGCCGGTTCCCTGATTCGGGGTCGACCGCCCTTGCCGTTAGGCCAACTCCTCTCCCATATATATTTGAGACGTAGGGCTTGAATTATGAGTGGGCATGGTTACCTCGTAATATTCCGACCTATCTGTGAACTGTTTACGCATCGGTTAGAATTACGAGTTTGAATGTTTATTTATGCGTTTTTATATAGCGCAAACTTTGCCCGAAGGTGTCAGAGCTTTAAAATAGAACCAGTTACATTACATAAGGACTTCAGAGTGCATGAATTACATAAAAGATATGAAACAGATAGACTCTAAACTCACAAAGAATGGTAGTAAGTACATATGTCAACTACAGATACTAGCGGTTAGAGTTACATCTATACAAGTTGCAAATTCACTCAAGATTACATGTTAAGAAACAAAGCGATACATTTATATTACATATTACATATTTACAGTGCATAATCTTCTTGCCATCGCTGGGGTTCTTGCGGTGCTCATTCAGCCAGGCGTTCAGGGTGTTGTTGAACTCACAGGCGATGATGGAGCCTGCCAAGTGAGAGATGGAGGGCTGTGGCAGGGACCGGAGAGGCAACCATAGGACTCCTGTCGAGTCCTTGGCAATCAGAGACAGCTGCAGGGCCACAGTTAACCGGGGGGTGCAGTGGCAAAAGTGGACACTCCGAAGTGGCGGCGAGGCGGAGCGCCTGACCTCAAAATGGCACACGCTGAAGGAACAGCAGGGATCGGCCCAGAACCCCACGAGGCGCTGACCCTGGGATGCCTGAGAGAAGATTCAGGGAAGGAACAGGCGGCCCCTCACTACATTTAAGATACCTGCAAAGCACTCACAGAGGTCTAGAGACAGCGATCCATGACACTGCGTCTCCACTCGGAGGATCCGTGCAGAGGAAGGAGGGAAAGAAAGAATGTTAACACAGGAGCTTCTGACGCATCATGAACCCAGGAGAAGAACCCTGGGCCACAGCGGAGGATGGAGATAACGGAAAGTACCTGGTAAGAGGAGATGCTGTGGCCCCCTATGGCAACATTGTATAGCCCTAGAACCCGGGAAGCACATAGAGTGGGACTACAAGGAAGGCACACCTGCGACAACTGAAAAACACAGCGGGAGGCCTCTGGGACCACTGAGGAGCAGTGTGAAGACCAGACACGAGGAGTGAACCGAGCTGTTCCCAATGCCTGACCCTAAGATGGCCGCCTCTGGGGACATCTGACACACCAAGTTTCTAATAATGGCCACCATGAGTGGGCCCCTTTCCAAAGCACTCCTTCTCCCCTTGTTGGGGAGGGGTCCAGTATTTATGCCCTGGAGTCTCAGAGACCCCTCTGAGAGAGGCCAAAGTGACAAGGGAGTCTCACACAGCGGAGACCTGGGTTTTGCGCTGGGAGCACAGCACCGTACACCGTGACCGGTGTGCTCGATTGGATTTTTTGGACTATGCCCCCCTAGACGGACACTGTAACCTTTCTGTATGTACTGTTGTGCCTGAGCAACCTTTGGCCGATGACCGGTGGAGCTGTCCCACGCAGCTGTAGAGGAGTTTGGCTCTGGTTCACCCCATGGCTGTCACCTACCCAGGCGGACATCAGACACTGTTTTTCCTTGTCTCCCCGTTGTGCCTCCTACGCCCTCTCCCTCCTCTTCCCTCCATTAATCTCCATCTACCTCCCCTATTCCTTCCCTCTCTCTCCTAATCTTCTCTCCCCTTGCCTATTTTTTTTCCTCATGTTTATGCTATACTTTTGTAATCATGTAATTCCTGTAACTACACTCCAGTAACTGATGTAACTTTGTAACCATGTTCTGAAACAATGTTTCTTCCTCATGTAAAGCGCTCTGATACCTCCGGGTCTAGCCAGCGCTATATAAAACTCAATAAATAAATAAATAAATAATATTATATATATATATTTATATATATGTGTATATATATATATTACCTACTGGCGGTCGCCAGTAGGTAGTTATAGTTAGGACCACGTTTCCATAGGAAATCCGCAACATTCTATTTTGAATAACTTTGGCGCCGGTCGACGAATCCTCGCGAATTTTACAAAATAGGTGGGGCGCTACGCTCCGCTCCTTCCCTGAAAGTCTCGGGGGGATTCGTCAAGCGGGGGCTGAGATAAAAGGGGGGTCCCAAAACGCGTTTTACCCATGCATTTTTCCATAGGACATTTAGACACAGCTACAGCCCGAACGGCTGAACAGAATTACTAGAAATTTGGCAGAGAGGTAGTCCTCAGGTCAAGGAAGTGCCTTTTGTAGGTTTGGTGTAAATCTGTTCAGTAGATTCTGAGAAAATAGCCTTTAAATCAATAGATATATCTGAGCCAGCTTACGGTGCGCTTACGGTACGCTTACCGTACGCGTACGGTGGCGTGCGCGAGCGCGATTCTGATTGGCTCTTAGATCTTAGTAAACATTCGAATCGGTCGAAACCAGGAAGCGGCGGCCGCCATTTCGTGTGTTTCACTAAAAAAAAAAAGAGTGATAACAAGAAAAGGGGGCAAGGAGGAGAGTTACAGACCCCCTAACATTTGTAAGGGGGTCAAAGAAGGACAGAAAAGTACAAAGAAAACATTTATTGATTTAAAAAAAAATCACGGGGTACGCGTACGGTAAGCGTACGGTAGAAAAAAAAAATAAAAAAAGAAATGAAAATCAGATTTAAGTGTTTAGATATTAGGGGGCTCTAAAAAGAGCCGTTGTGTTTATTAAGTGATTTTTTAGTGGTACCTACAAGTAAGTACCGATGCAGAGTCTAAGGTTCAAGAGGAAGACTCTGTTCCCTTCATCATTGAAGTATACACCATCTCCTCTATAAATGTCTTGCATGTCATAACGCAAGTTGTTGTGGTAAATGGAACCCATACCATAGTCACGGAGGAAAGCAGAAACAGATTTGTTGACGTGCTTCCTTGCTGTGTCAATCTGCGGACAGAAATGATTGGACCAGTTCCATTTTTGCCTTTGGCATATGTTAGAAAACACAAAGGCAGTTTTAGGGAAAAGTGAAAACAGTTGTGCAAAGGTGTCCTTCATAAGCATTTCCAGACCTACCCCAGTCAAAGTGCCTAGGTCATTGCCACCACAGTGCACTATTATGAGGTCAGGGTGTTGGATGTGCATGAAGGATTTCACCAATGGCATCAATTGGTGCCACTTTAACCCTCTCTGACCAATCCATTTAATGTCTACATTTGGCAAAGCAAGGTCTCTCACCATATCTGTTTTCTCTGCATACTTTTCACTCCAGAAGACATAGCTGTGCCCTACAATCCACACTGTGAACATCTTCAAAGGAGAACTGGATGCACTCAGGAGGTGTCTTTCAGTAGAATGGCAATATGAAAAGAAAGACAGTTTGGAAATGGAGGCATACATATTTTTTTCAAAAAAAAAAGAACTGATTGGCTGTTTCATACCATTCTAGAATAAAAACTAGGCTGTATGTGTAAATTAATAGAAGCATGTTTTGTATTGGTACAGAAAAATGTGTTACCAAAGAACAGTACTATGGATTTGCTGTTAGGTTTGAAAAGTCAAGCACTCTTGCTCTTTGGAATTGAAACATTGTTTGGCGAACTTCTGACCTGACTCCACACAGCAGTGTTCCATGAGCTGTTGCTATGGTAGCAGGCAGAAGTCAAGTTGGGGGAAGGGTACTAGGCAGAAGTCAAGTTGGGGGAAGGGTACTTTTGGAAAAGGGTTGGGTTTTCAACCAATAGAAATGTGTGATTACATTTGAAAAAAAGGGGCAAGCACTGAGATTTGAAACTAACATGTATATGTGTGGAAAAAGAGAGGGAAAGTTTGCCATTATCTGGTTCTGCTGAGAGGAGAGAGGTGTAGAGAACAGAGATCCTGGCTCTGATAATCTGCTGTTTGAGTGCCACATTTCTTTCACAACTAACTAATTTTAAAGGTGAGTTTAGAGTCTGAGAGGGGATGTATATGGTAAATTAAGAAATGAATAATAGAAATGCAATTCTTTTTGTTGAAGTTGTGTTTATTATTTTCTGTTTTGGGAGAAATTTAAATGTGAGGAACATGTAAAATAATATGGACTATGTTTTCACAATAAATTAAGGTGTACTGGTATAATAAAAGAATAGTTTAAGGGTTTGAGGTTGGACTCAGTAATGCAAATACATTCAGCATCACTAAGGCTGGTTGCCCTTGCTGGAGTGTAGGCAGACACCCAGGTTACAAATGATGCTGGTCTGAAAAAGCAGTTTGGACTTGTGCTTTGTAAAAAATCTGAAAAGTGGATTCATAATGTGTCAGTCTGTAAAAGTGTTTATCACTTGCCAAAAAAAAGAGCAGTAAGTGTGCTTTCAAATTGGCAAAGAAATTTCGTTTTGTGACTAATGTGAAAACATGACTTTGTGTGCAAATAGGAATTACAGGCAGAGATTTATTGCGTATTTCTCTGGTGATTTCACAGTTGCATTAGATGGAAAGGGGGAGACATTTTTTGGTGCAGAAGCAGACTCTTAGCACACAGGTAGCTGCTTACCATGTGGAATCATACACAGTATTCACAAGCGAGTGGGGTTTGAGGTTTCAGTCAGTAATGCAAATACATTCAGCATCACTAAGGCTGGTTGCCCTTGCTGGAGTGTAGGCAGACACCCAGGTTACAAATGATGCTGGTCTGAAAAAGCAGTTTGGACATGTGCTTTGTAAAAAATCTGAAAAGTGGATTCATAATGTGTCAGTCTGTAAAAGTGTTTATCACTTGCCAAAAAAAAGAGCAGTAAGTGTGCTTTCAAATTGGCAAAGAAATGTTGTTTTGTGACTAATGTGAAAACATGACTCTGTGTGCAAAAAGGAATTACAGGCAGAGATTTATTGCGTATTGCTCTGGTGATTTCACAGTTGCATTAGATGGAAAGGGGGAGACATTTTTTGGTGCAGAAGCAGACTCTTAGCACACAGGTAGCTGCTTACCATGTGGAATCATACACAGTATTCACAAGCGAGTGGGGTTTGAGGTTTCAGTCAGTAATGCAAATACATTCAGCATCACTAAGGCTGGTTGCCCTTGCTGGAGTGTAGGCAGACACCCAGGTTACAAATGATGCTGGTCTGAAAAAGCAGTTTGGACATGTGCTTTGTAAAAAATCTGAAAAGTGGATTCATAATGTGTCAGTCTGTAAAAGTGTTTATCACTTGCCAAAAAAAAGAGCAGTAAGTGTGCTTTCAAATTGGCAAAGAAATTTCGTTTTGTGACTAATGTGAAAACATGACTCTGTGTGCAAATAGGAATTACAGGCAGAGATTTATTGCGTATTTCTCTGGTGATTTCACAGTTGCATTAGATGGAAAGGGGGAGACATTTTTTGGTGCAGAAGCAGACTCTTAGCACACAGGTAGCTGCTTACCATGTGGAATCATGCACAGTATTCACAAGCGAGTGGGATTTGAGGTTTCAGTCAGTAATGCAAATACATTCAGCATCACTAAGGCTGGTTGCCCTTGCTGGAGTGTAGGCAGACACCCAGGTTACAAATGATGCTGGTCTGAAAAAGCAGTTTGGACATGTGCTTTGTAAAAAATCTGAAAAGTGGATTCATAATGTGTCAGTGTGTAAAAGTGTTTATCACTTGCCAAAAAAAAGAGCAGTAAGTGTGCTTTCAAATTGGCAAAGAAATTTCGTTTTGTGACTAATGTGAAAACATGACTCTGTGTGCAAAAAGGAATTACAGGCAGAGATTTATTGCGTATTGCTCTGGTGATTTCACAGTTGCATTAGATGGAAAGGGGGAGACATTTTTTGGTGCAGAAGCAGACTCTTAGCACACAGGTAGCTGCTTACCATGTGGAATCATGCACAGTATTCATAAGCGAGTGGGGTTTGAGGTTTCAGTCAGTAATGCAAATACATTCAGCATCACTAAGGCTGGTTGCCCTTGCTGGAGTGTAGGCAGACACTCAGGTTACACATGATGCTGGTCTGAAAAAGCAGTTTGGACATGTGCTTTGTAAAAAATCTGAAAAGTGGATTCATAATGTGTCAGTCTGTAAAAGTGTTTATCACTTGCCAAAAAAAAGAGCAGTAAGTGTGCTTTCAAATTGGCAAAGAAATTTCGTTTTGTGACTAATGTGAAAACATGACTCTGTGTGCAAAAAGGAATTACAGGCAGAGATTTATTGCGTATTTCTCTGGTGATTTCACAGTTGCATTAGATGGAAAGGGGGAGACATTTTTTGGTGCAGATGCAGACTCTTAGCACACAGGTAGCTGCTTACCATGTGGAATCATGCACAGTATTCACAAGCGAGTGGGGTTTGAGGTTTCAGTCTGTAATGCAAATACATTCAGCATCACTAAGGCTGGTTGCCCTTGCTGAAGTGTAGGCAGACACCCAGGTTACACATGATGCTGGTCTGAAAAAGCAGTTTGGACATGTGCTTTGTAAAAAATCTGAAAAGTGGATTCATAATGTGTCAGTCTGTAAAAGTGTTTATCACTTGCCAAAAAAAAGAGCAGTAAGTGTGCTTTCAAATTGGCAAAGAAATTTCGTTTTGTGACTAATGTGAAAACATGACTCTGTGTGCAAATAGGAATTACAGGCATAGATTTATTGCGTATTGCTCTGGTGATTTCACAGTTGCATTAGATGGAAAGGGGGAGACATTTTTTGGTGCAGATGCAGACTCTTAGCACACAGGTAGCTGCTTACCATGTGGAATCATGCACAGTATTCACAAGCGAGTGGGGTTTGAGGTTTCAGTCAGTAATGCAAATACATTCAGCATCACTAAGGCTGGTTGCCCTTGCTGGAGTGTAGGCAGACACCCAGGTTACACATGATGCTGGTCTGAAAAAGCAGTTTGGACATGTGCTTTGTAAAAAATCTGAAAAGTGGATTCATAATGTGTCAGTCTGTAAAAGTGTTTATCACTTGCCAAAAAAAAGAGCAGTAAGTGTGCTTTCAAATTGGCAAAGAAATTTCGTTTTGTGACTAATGTGAAAACATGACTCTGTGTGCAAATAGGAATTACAGGCAGAGATTTATTGCGTATTGCTCTGGAGATTTCACAGTTGCATTAGATGGAAAGGGGGAGACATTTTTTGGTGCAGAAGCAGACTCTTAGCACACAGGTAGCTGCTTACCATGTGGAATCATGCACAGTATTCACAAGCGAGTGGGGTTTGAGGTTTCAGTCAGTAATGCAAATACATTCAGCATCAGTAAGGCTGGTTGCCCTTGCTGGAGTGTAGGCAGACACCCAGGTTACACATGATGCTGGTCTGAAAAAGCAGTTTGGACATGTGCTCTGTAAAAAATCTGAAAAGTGGATTCATAATGTGTCAGTCTGTAAAAGTGTTTATCACTTGCCAAAAAAAAGAGCAGTAAGTGTGCTTTCAAATTGGCAAAGAAATTTCGTTTTGTGACTAATGTGAAAACAAATGTAGTAATATATTTAAATAAAATAAAGGAATTTTTTTTTAGTTTTTTTCAGGTATTGCTGAAGAGCAGTGAACAAAATTTAAGATGCCTACAAAATCCAGAGCAAAAAAAGAGCAGAAAAAAAACCTATATTTGAAGACAACTGGAGGACCTAAGTTAGTTGAAGATGCTCATGTTGGGAAGAAGAAAAAATCTTCTGGTAAGCAAAAAAAAGATTTTCTAAGGAACATATTCAAAAAAAGGAAAAATGTACAAAATGTCTGTACTGGAAAGAATGATTTGAATCGAAAAGGACAGGAAAAAATTGAGAATTTAGTTAATGCAAATATACCTTCTGCAACTCAAAAGATAAACTTAAACAGAAAAACAGCGTTTAAAGAGATACGTAGAAAAATGTTTCAGAGGAGAGTTATGTCCAATTTGATAAAGGATGTGAAGAAATATAAGCAAAAGGCAAAGTTTTTTAAGAGAAAAAAAGAAATTGAAGCCATTGCAGCAAAGGCATTAGCATTAAAAAGGAAACTATTCATTTTAATTTTGAATAGGATGCGTACATTAGACAAAATGGTTAATGTACTGAAATCACATAGCAAAAGGAAAAGAGTAGTGAACAGAACAAACTTTTGTAAAGTGTTGTTAGGAAAATGGATGCATAGTTCAAGTAGTGAACCTTTTTTTAATGAAGAGAGCTATTTTCAAAGTAATAGTTTGCTGCATGCAGTTGACACCAGAGGTCGTGCTTATGAAGTGAAAAATGGTTGCATAATGGAGAAGGAGATAATGGTTCCAAGAGATGAGGTACAAGTGATGGCGGATGAGGCTATGGGGAGACGTCCTAAAGCCCCAGTGTACACTTGGAATTGTAGTAGTATTTGCACTGTGCGTCAGGAATCTATTGATAAATTTTGTGAGTTTCTAAGAGAATATAGCAAAAAAAGTGTAAAACAGAAGATTAAGGTGCTTCAAAGTGTGGATCCATGCAGAGTGAGAGAGAATACTGGTTTGCAGGGTCATTCTCTGGCTTGTCTATCTAGAAAAGTGTGTAATAGTGTTTTCCATCATTTTAGGATGCTGGCTGTTCATCATACTGAAATGAGAAAGTTTGTGAGACGGTTGTATTTTGCTAAAAGTCCAGCAATAAAGTTAGATGAATTGAATAGGGCTCTGTTCCGTGGAACGGTATCAGATGTAGAGAAGGTTGTTGATGAAATTCAGTTTTGTTACTTTGGTCCTGAACAAAACAGTGCAGAGAAGGACACAGTAAATGAGGAAGAAGTGGAAGAAAATGTAGAACCCTCTGTAAGTAAGACATTTAATGATCACATAACAAAATTTGCAATAATCTCTAATGAAAGACCAAATATAACTTGTATTTGTTGCCGCAGAACTTATTATAGAAAACAAACCAGGTATGTTGATCTCTACAGAAAGAGTGAAAATGAAGATAATTATAAGTGGAAGGATTTTGCCACCTATATATTTCTTGAAAATTGTTTTGAATTGGGTGAAGTTCAGCGTATTTGTAAATACTGTTACAACAAGTTAGAGGAAAATAGAATGCCGACCAGAGCTGTACATAATAATTTAGAATTGGATGCTATTCCTGCTGAACTTTCTGAATTAAATACATATGAGTCTATACTCATTCAATGTGTTCATCCGTTCCAGACCATAGTACGTATGGAGCCCAAAACTGGTAAATTACCTCCTTCAGATTTACTGAGAGGTTTAAAAGGTAGAGTGGTGTATTTGCCCTTGGATTTGTCAAAAAATATGGAAACTATTGATGCGGATACTTTGGAAACTGAACCATTAATTATTCTGGTTAATGGTGTACCTACAAAGAATAAGAAGATTTGGCAGGAGCTGGTAGATGTACGGAAAGTACAAAGAGCAAATTTGTATTTGAAAAGGAATAACAAATGGTATGAATCAATTTATATAGAAGAAGAAGAAGAAGAAGGTTTACAAGAAGACACAGAAACACCAACTGGACAAATTGAAAAAGTGGACAAGTCAAAGGAAGAAGAAATTTATGAACATTTTAGCATACATCCTCTTCATTCAAAAGAAGTTATGGGAGACAATATTGATCTATTTCAGATGAAGAAAGTAAAAGGAACTCCCGTGAGTGTATGGGAGGAGAGCTTGGAAGCTCGATGTTTTCCCCAGCTGTTTCCTAAAGGAAAAGGAGGACGATACGATGAACGTCCGGAACAGATTCCAGCTTCTGAGTATCGGACTACAAGACTATATGCTGAAGATCCCAGATTTCGACAAAGTATTCCTTATTTGTTCCATCTTTTATTTGAAAGCGACTTGTCTGCACTGTCTTATGCAGTAAATCACATTTTAAAAAGTGGAGTACATTTACAAAATGTGTCTGCTAAGGATTTTATGGAGAAAGTGCAGCACCGAGATGATCATTTGGAAACACAACTGATCAATCTGATGGCTTGTCAGCGTGGGACAAATGAATATTGGTACCGACGCCATGGTGAATTAAAATGCATGTTACGGAATTTAGGAACACCAACATGGTTCCTTACCCTAAGCTGTGCTGAGTACGCTTGGGATGATTTACTGGATTTTCTACGAGAGGCAAATTCAAACATTAAAAACATCGAATACAAAACAGCAGGAGAACTGTGCTCATTGGATCCGGTTAATGTTTGGAGATATTTCAATCATAGATTTGAGGCTATGATGTCCTTCATCTGCAATAAAAAAAATCCACCTCTAGGAGAAGTAGTGGATTTCTTTTGGAGAAAAGAGTACCAGGCAAGAGGTGCTCCTCATATTCATATGCTGTTGTGGATCAAGGATGCCCCAAAGTTTGGAACAGATACTGATGAAGCAGTGTTATCTTACATTGAAGAATATGCAACATGTGCTATACCAAAAAGCACAGAAGAGAAAAAGTTAAAGGAGCAAGTTTTACGTTTCCAAAGTCATCGGTGTGGAAAATACTGTCGACGGAAATACAAGAGCAAAGATAAATACTACACTAAATGTCGATTTGGATTTCCTAGACCTGTTCTTTCAAAAGGAAGAGTTAACAGTTTTATGTCAGCTGTGAGACATACTATCACAAGAAAATCACCTAAGAATACCTACAACCTAAAAAGAAAAGAAGAATCAAAAAATATAAATGACTACAACCCAGTGATTTTATCCATGTGGAACGCTAACATGGATATACAGTATGTAGCTGACAATTCCATTGCTGTTGCTCGATATGTAATGTCTTACATTACGAAATCAGAAAAAACAGAATTGAAGGAAATGTGGGAAGAGATTTCTCACGAGAAAACTGTCAGTAAGAAGCTGTACAGTTTCAGTTTGAAGATGTTATCGCATCGAGAAATTGGATCCTACGAATGTTCAGATAGGTTATCTTTTGCAAGTCTCTACTCGAAATCAAGAAGAATAATTTGGGCAAGTTTAGGCCTTGCAGCAATGAGAAATCGGGTACTGAAATCTGTTGGAGAAATTGAATATTTGGCCGAGAATGACCCAGAAAGTACAGATATTTTGAAATCAAACATGTTGGATACATATTACCCAAAGAGAAGTCATCATCTGGAGAACATGTGTCTCTATGAAGTGCTGCAGAACTACATTTATTCACGGAAAGCCGCAGAAGACATCAACAATGGAAAATATAAAGTTATTGGTGAGGAAGGATGTTTGGTGAAGCAAACAAAAGGAAGTTTGATAAATCACCGGAAGCTGAGTTGCGACACTACTGACAAAAAGGAATTTTACTACTTGGCTCTTTTACAGCTGTTTAAACCATGGCGTACAGAGGATGAACTACTGGGAGAATTTCAAAGCTATGAAGATTCATTTAATGCTTGCAAAGACAGCATACAATGCAGAACATTCACAACTTATCTGCAAATGTTAATTGAAGAAATTGAACAAGAAACTACAATTGCAGCAGAAATAGCTAGAGACAGTTCTCAGGACAGCCAAAGTTCAGGAACACTCAGTCAAGATCCCCTAGGACAACCAATCGTTGAAAATGAAGCATCAATAGCCATGAATGAAGTGGAAACAGCTATGAATCAAGCTCAAGAAGAATTTATAGACTTACAAAATTTGGAAAGACAACTGAATCAAGAGCAGCAACAAATTTATGAAGAGATCAGAAACAAAATTGCTCACGGATTTCTACATGAAAAAAAAGAGTGCTCATGCACATCATTTCATCCAATCAGGATGTATGTAAGCGGACAAGCTGGAACTGGAAAAAGTTTCCTTATAAAAGTCATCAGAAGCTACCTACAGCAAAAAACGGATTCTACTTTGTCTTGTGTGGTTACTGCTCCAACTGGGTTAGCAGCATATAACATAAAAGGAATCACTTTACATCGTTTGCTAATGTTACCAGTGGAGCATGAGAACAAAAAACAATACAACAAGCTAACTGGAGAAGCATGCTTGGAATTTTCAAGAGTATTGAAGAAGATGCAAGTTCTCATTATTGATGAGGTGAGCATGGTATCGAACTTAATGCTTGCCTTTGTGCATTTAAGAATGCAGCAAATTCTGAAGTCAGACTATGACGTGTTATTTGGAGGAAAACACGTCATAGTTTTTGGAGATCTTTTGCAACTTACTCCAGTTAAAGGACAACCAGTGTTTAATACTGTGACACATGAAGACACGAAGAAGTCATTGGGAAGCATCGGTAATGCAAATATTTGGTCCTTCTTTGAGTACAAGGAACTTACAACTAATATGAGGCAAGCAAACGATGAAGAATATGGAAGTATTCTGAAAGATATCAGGATTGGACTACTCACAGAAGCTGGCAAAAAAGCATTACAGACTCGGCTGCTACATAATTTATTTCCAAAGGAAGAAATAGTTGCAGAGAAGATATACAAGAACATTGCAGAAAACAAAAGTGTCATCTGCTTAATGCCAACTCTACGTGAGTGCTCAATATTCAATGAGGAGCTTTTGAAATTGGAAGCAGTGGACAAAATTGAGGATGGAAGAATTACTGTCACATTAACAGGCACACTGAAAAATAAATTGGATTCACTAGAGAAGAAGATTTCCAAAACAGCTGGATTAGAAAAAAATCTATATGTTTGCATGAACTGTAGAGTATTTTTAAGGAGAAATTTGGATGTTGAAAAAGGTTTAGTTAATGGAGCTATGGGAAGAGTTGTGGGTTTTATTAATTATCAGAAAAAAGATGGAATTGAATGTTTAAAAATAAAATTTGATCAGATAGAAGAAGTTAAAGATATTTGTCGTTGTACAGTTCGTTTCATGCTTGTGAAAGACTTATATGTACGTAGGAAGCAGTTTCCGTTTTCTCTAGCATATGCTGTAACTATTCACAAGTCTCAAGGATTGACTGTAGATTGTGCATTTGTGAACATTGGTTCAACTGTGTTCAAAGAAGGTATGGCATATGTTGCTTTGTCACGAGTGAAAACATTATCAGGTTTATTCATGATAGACTTTGATGATTCAAAAGTTAGTGCTGATACAAACTGTGTAAAGGAGTATAATAGATTAAGAAGAAGCTATGCTCCTCATTTAGGTCAGTATCCTGTGTTGGAGAAACGTGTAGTTTCTCGTAAAAGGAGAAATGACAATATCTGTAATGAAGATGTAGAGAGGAGGAAAAAAAAGAGGAGTGATGTAATTGCAAGCAAAAAGAATAAGGAAAATGAAGAACAGGTTGTAGGATGTCATTTTGAAAATAGCTCTGGTGTCAACTGCTACGCTAATGTAGTCCTGAATGTTGCATTTTATCTGGAAAGTTTGCAAGAGCAGATAATAGTAAATCAGGGAAAAAGATTCTGTACTGTGCTGAGTCTCCTTTTTGAAAAGCTGAGTAATGATAAAACTCAAATAGAAAGTGCTACTGAAATTAGAAAACTTTTAGATGTATGTTCAGGACGAACACAGTTTTCTCAAAATGTACAGCAAGATGCACAGGAATTCTTGATGTATTTTCTTCAGGTACTGGAAGAGGAAGGGGTACAAATACAAAATATTTTTGGTCTCTCTTATAAATGGGAACATAGTTGTGAAAACTGTTATAATATATGTGGCTCTAATGTTGATTCTGAAAGGTTTATTTATTTAACATTGCCAGAGAGTAAAACAGTCACTTTTGCTAAATTAGTTAAAGATGCTAATCATAGCATGCAATGCAGTGAGTGTAAATCTGACATGTTTTCAACATTAATTTTAAAGGAATACAGACAGTATGTAATTTTAATGATGCAACGATGTAGAGCTGATGGTTCAAAATTGGATACTTTAATAAAGAAGTTTACAGGACAGCAATTATCAATTTCAGGAAAAACTTTTGTAACAGTTGCAATAATTTTCCATGATGGACCTACTGTAACTTCTGGTCATTACACAGTTTATCTTAAATGTGAAAAAGGCTGGACACTGTGTAATGATTCCCAATTGATTTTTAAGCAACGTTTGCCTTTTGATTTAGCAAATTCCTATCTAATCTTCCTGAAACCTAAATTTTAGAGAGATTTGACAACATCTGGAGAAAACAATTTTACCATTTTATTGGATTACCATTTGGAATTTACAAATAAAAAGATTTAACAAATTATCATTTGGCCTAATGGAAAGGTAACCAATTGTAATGTGGAATTTTTCCATTTTTTAAGGAAATTTTGGAAAACCAAAAATTTAGAAAAAATCGGTAACATCTGCACAATTTAAATTTTGGAATGTTATTGGATTGCCATTGGAAATTTTTTCAAAAAAGATTTTTAAAATTACTATTTGGCCATGCGGAAAAGTAAACAATTCTATTGTGGACTTATTTAATTATTAATTAATCTTTCGGAAACCAAAATGTTACAGAGAAACGGTGACATCTATACATTTTAAACTTTTGTTTTTTATTGGATTACCATTGGAAATTAAACAAAAAAAGAATTTTAAAATTACTATTTGGCCTAAAGGAAATGGAACCAGATGTATTGTGGAGTTATTTGACATATATTATTGTGATTATACTTCTGAAACAAAAATATCAGACGGTATTTTAAAGAAATAAGTATAGATATTAGATGATATTTTTTTAGAATATTATGCATTTCTTTAAAGTTATGTTTATGAAAAAAGAGATTCTGGGCTTTTTTAAAAACAATCTTTGAGATTGTTAATTTTTTTTGCCTGCTGTTAAATGATGAATGCAATTGCTTTTACAATTTATAGTGAAATGCAATATTTTCTGAAAACAGCAAAAAAAAGGCAAAAATATTTTTTGAAAAATATGTAAATATGTGTACTGTATTATTAAATGTTTTATTAAATATTAATACTTTTTTCTTTTTTTTCAGATTGAGATAGAAAATTGTCGAAAACTATAACCATTTAAAAAGCAATTAAAAATAAATTAAATGAATAAATCTTTTTTTGAGTGGCTATGGTAAGTCAATAATGTCATGATCCCTTTTTTCCACTTCTCTACAATCACATTTGCAGTTTTTAATTGTAGTCTCTCAAGGACCTTGTAATGTGATAATTGATTTTTAGTGTTTTTAAAAAAAAAAAAAAAAAATTACGCGTACCGTACGCGTACGGTAAAAAAAAAAAAAAAATGTTTTTTAAAAAATATATAAAAAATAGATGAAAGGTAAGGTTGGCTCTTAAAAGAGCCGTTTTGTTCATGCAGGGACAGAGGAAAGAAAGAGTGGGAATATTAGTCGGTACGACAAGTGTGCTGATCTATTTTATTGTTCACTAGGGAAATACTGGTCTCCCTATGACAAATTAGATCATGACAAGTGGCGCACCGTACTTCAACCCTCGCAAACCGAGGGTTAATTTCCAGAGGACCAGAAAAAGGAGATGCTCCCACCACAGATGAAGGGCTCACCTGACCTGCAGAAGAAGGACTCGGCTCTGCAGATGATGGTCCAGGCTGAGCTGCTGTGGATGTGCTTGGTTGATTTACTGAAGGGTTACCTTCAGTAAGTCGAGCATGTGTCCTTCTGTGTACATCCTTAAGGTGTCTCATCATGGTGTGATTCCCAAAGGAATACTTCCTGTCAGGATTACCTCTTGAAAGTACACGCTTACACAGCTTGCAAGTCACTAAGGGTGCATTTACCTTTTGCTGGCCTTCTGGAAAAGTAAAATAATCCCATACGTAAGAGGTCTTTTGTTTCCTCGCTCTCTGCCTCAAGGTAGTGCTGCTAGCCTCACTCTCAGAAGAGCTCTGCTGTTCTGCCATCGTATCACAAAGACAACCCAGCTCCTTCTCCTAAGGGATCACAAGCAGAAATGAGGGGAATGGGTGTGGTGTAGGAGAGTTCTAGAACTGAAAGTAGTTTCAACCAATCAAAAGTTGTGTTTCATGATCACATGACCTACCGTACGCTTACGGTGCGCTTACGGCAAAAGTACGCATGCGCGTAAAAAAGACACGCGCTTGCGCGCATGCGCTTAACAGTCACTCCCCGACACTTCCGCGTAACGTGCGCGTGTAGCGTACACGCCTACGCGTCCCACGCGGAGTACGCGCGGCTACGCAAATTGCGTAACTACACGCAAACAGCGTAGATAAATTACGGACGTTGCGTAAACCGTACGCTTACCGTAAGCTTACGGTACGCGTACTAAAAAAAAAATTAAAAAAAAGGAAAAAATGTATTGCTAATAAATTTTACATGTTTATTTTATAAAATATATTAAAAAAAACATATTATAGAATTTTAAAAATTTAACCATAGTCTTTAAAAAAAGATAGAAAATTAAAATAAAAATATGTAAAAAAGAAAAAAAAAAAATTAGCATTTAAAAAACCTTGCAAATTCACTGAAAAAACCATGGGTTTCACACACGTTATAGTTAGGAATTAGCATTTAAAAAACCTTGCAAATTCACTGAAAAAACCATGGGTTTCACACACGTTATAGTTAGGAATTAGCATTTAAAAAACCTTAGAAATTCAATGAAAAAACCAAAGGTTTCACACATGTTATAGTTAGCTGGACATTTCACTCGTAAAAAACCAATGAAATTCCCCCGTTATAGTTAGTTCAGCTAACTATAACTCGCGCGCCCGCAATGCACTACTGATGATGTCACATATTACATCACTCATGACATGGTCAGTGACATCACTCATGACATCACTGATGACATCTCAAATGACATCACTGATGACATCATCCTTGTGACAGAGTGGTAGACCTCCTCTCACCCTAATATAACCTTTGATACAAACATTCAAAAATAGACACTAAAATTTTCAAAACAATGGACATACCAATAACAGTTACAACAACCTATTCAGTAATTCTAAGATCCACATACACATCCACTCATCCACCAACAATCCTATACAGTCACTCATACATGTACTTACACATCATATGTACTCATACACCTAAACATCCTGTAACACAATGCCACTCATCCATAGAGTTACTCACACACATAGTCACTCATGCTAATAAAGAAACAAACATCCATTTACTTGCATATACAGTTATACACACACCACCACACTTACTTTAACAGAAACTTACACATACTTAGTCTTTTTAACAATCACTTATAGAAACACATACTTATTCATACAGGAACTCTTCCAATCTCTCACTCTCACATGTACTCACTTATAAACAACAATAGTCACA